>NC_054374.1:155381981-156018053 GCF_017654675.1 Xenopus laevis | reverse complement strand
TCGGTTTCATCGGAAAGAACATTCCCAGCAGAAATCATTAATCGGCCCCTTGCCTTCCACATCTGCTGCTTCTCCGCGTTTTGGAAAGACTGCTGCATTCACTACAGTGCTTAATTAGTGGAAGGAGGTTTTCAGTTAACCTGATTTGGAGAATTCTTGGTCTGACCAACTGGGAGAAAGGATATCTAGACAGTAGGATTCTTTTCTATGAGGAACAGTTGTAGCATAGAGGAAATTAGCTTCTAATGTATCTGCTATGCTTGATCTGCAATGTCATTTTGACCTCCCATTGACTATTAATTATTTTGATGGAATGTTGCACAATTTTCCATTCATTTTGGAACTTTTTACACAACACAAAACACCCCATGCCCATAGGGAGCCATATACAGGTATGGGACCTGTTATTCAGAATGCTCAGGACCTGGGGTTTTCCAGATAAGGGGTCTTAAGTCTACTAGAAATTCATGTAAACATTAAATAAATCCAATAGGCTGGTTTTGCTTCCAATAAGGATTAATTATATCTTAGTTGGGATCAAGTACAAGGTACTGTTTTATTATTACAGAAAAAAGGGTAATCATTTTTAAAAATTTGGATTATTTGGATAAAATGGAGTCTATGGGAGACAGCCATTCCGTAATTCGGAGCTTTCTGGATATCGGGTTTCCGGATAAGGAATCCTATACCTGTACTAACCACTTGTGTCTACCAGTAGAGCTCTGAACCCTGTCTAAAAACTGGCTTCATTGGCTTTCATTTGTGAGATGCCACTGCATCTTGGGGCAAATTCACTAGGATTTGTAGTTGCGCCAGTGTCCTCTTCGCCGCACTTCGCCAGGCATATATTCGCCAGCGCTACGCAAATTCATTAAAATCCGAAGTTGCGTTCAGGGGAAGTGTAAGGTTGCGAAGTTGCGCTAGCGTTAATTCGCCAAGCAAAGCGAAGTTACGATAGCGATGCTTACTTTGCATACGGCGCCAAATTGAATTTACAATGGAGGTATATGTAGCATCACTACACAAGCCTGGGAAACCTTCAAAACAGCAAATAAAATTTATATTTTGCCCTACACATGTGCCCACTGTATAGTTAAGGTGCCATGAGTTAGGAAATGTAGGGGAGAAGGAGGGTAGCCCTAAAAAAATTTTCAATCTTTTTCAGCCTATCACCCATAAAAAGAGAAAAAATGCCAGTGTTTTTTGGGACTTAGAAAATGTTTTACCTTTTTTTGAAGCAACCCCCATCTACTCTATTGCGCTTCGCCTGGTCTGAGGTGGCGAAGGAAGTCTGGCGTAAAAGGTAGCGTTCAGTATAATGCGCGCGTCAGTGAATTTGCGTAGTTACGTCCGTTGCGTGAATTCGCCAGGCGTTATGGTGCGAAGTAACACTAGCGAATTTATGCCAGTGTCCGTTAGTGAATCGCGAATTAATGAAAATGCCCTATGCTAGCGTATTAAAGCTAGCGTTAGGCGCTTCGTCCTTTAGTGAATTTGCCCCATAGTCCCCACATTATTTATTCCACCACTGAACAATGGCTAGACTCTTTTTATAACAAATATTGAAATTTGTCCCTGGTTATGTTCCTAAAATAGGGTCTGTTTCAAAAGAACAGACCCTATTTTAGGAACATACCCAGGGACAAATTCTAAGCAACTTGTCAAATGATCTTCGTTATTTATGCTTTATTGTTTTGGAATTATTTGCATTCTTCTTCTGACTCTTTCCAGCTTTCGAAGGGGGGTCACTGACCCCATCTAAAAAATGCTCTAATGCTATAATGTATTGTCATTGCTACTTTTTATTGCTCAGCTTTCCATTCAGACCCTCTCCTATTTATATCCCAGTCTTATTCAAATCAGTACCTGGTTGCCAGGGTAATTTGAACCCTAGCAACCAGATTGCTGAAATTACAAACTAGAGAGCTGCTGATTAAAAAAACCTAAATAACTCAAAAACCATAAATAAAAAACAAAAAGAAAACCAATTGCAAATTGTCCCTGAATATCACTCTCTACACCATACTAAAATTAAATTTAAAGGTGAACAAACCCTTTAAAACCTCTTTATCTGTTTTCGCCTTGAGATCCAACAGATGTCTTCTCAGCCTTCTCTCCACTATGAAAACCAAAGTTCCCCTGGATATCCCTTTTATTAAACTATGTACCACCTGTACCACTAATCTCCCCTAACTGCCTCCCGCCGGCTAGAATGTAAAGCGCCGGCGGAATGGCACTCAGAGCGATTTGTTTTCCGAAGGAAATTTTGGGTGACTTCGGAAAACAAAGTGCTTAGAGTGCCATGGGCATAGAGGCGGGGCAGACAATTACTTTCACTTTCCATTCAGCACTTCCCAGATGTCACTGCTTTCCCCACATTCCCCCGTTCTCTTAACCGTTTAATTGTGTAACCAGGACATGGGGATGGACATTGGGTCCCCCATTCTGGTGCACAAACATGATTCTGAGATGATACAAGACTTGTCTTAATAACAGTGTCCACAAAATGGCTGTTGCCTGTTTGCTATCATTTTGAATTCCCAGACTGAAGGAAACAAGATTCAAATAATTTATACAATGTAATTAAAGTTCATTTTGCTTGACTAATGTGATAAAATAGGATTTTGAATAATTGTTTTGGGTGACGGGTCCCCTTTAAAATGTGATGGGGAGTAGCACAAGCATGAAAAATGTTCCTAAGAGGTGCAAACAAGTTTTTGATAGTCCCTATGTGGTCTGACAGCCTACAGGAGGCTCTGTTTGGCAGGACATCTGTTTTTTATGCAACCAAAACTTGCCTCCAAGCCTGGAATTCAAAAATAAGCTCCTACTTTGAGGCCACTGGGAGCAGCATCCAAGGAGTTGGTAAGAAACATGTTGCTCATGAGCCACTGGTTGGAGAAAACGGCTCTACAATGTAAGACACTCTGCCCCTATACTTTAATCACACTTTAAAAGCTCCCATACTCTGCTCCCTGGAACTATAGCTGAGAGGTACCATAACCATAATTCCCAACCAAATTAACCTCTAAAAGGGTCCTAATTTATCCCCCAGGAATGGCCCCATCACTCCACCTATCTTCCCCGAGCTCGCTCCTCAGGGGCCACTAGATAAGTTGTAAACAAATAGTTGACCCGAACACGGAACACACAAAGCGCACTGTAACCTGTAGTACATTTGCTAGTGCGCATTAATACAAGGGACTCATTGGGAATCTTGCCAAATGTCTACAGTCCATCAAAATCTAAAAGGGAAACTCTTCATGGAAAAATAATATTCAATAGAATCTGCTCAGCTCTTGCATGGAATCAACTGGATTGTATTAGCACTATGTCAGAATTATTTTTATTATCTAGACATGACTAGTCACAGATTCTCTTCCCAGGACCCATTTCCAAGGGGGTCACTTTGGTCTTTAGTTTTTGTTTTTCTTTAGCAACTAATGAGTTTAAATAACCAAACAAGTATGAATATAGTAGGGCTGTGCATTCAATATTAACTACAAAGAAGAGGAATGAAAACATTGTGACAAAAACAAAAAGTTGAATCACATTTTCTTGCAGGCAGGACCTTTAAAACATTAGCACTACCAGATACAACTGTCATATTTTCTTGTGGGGACCCTGAGATTTAGGTATGGTCTTCTCAGGCAGTCTCTCTCTTGTATTTGGCCACCTAAAGTGATCCTGGTGATTCTTTGATAACTCAGAGAGCTATGTCCCTTTTCCTGGGTCCATAATATATCAAGGTTTGCCCAGTAGATGGCAGCATTTAAAAGCATAAAGGGGTATAGCCCCATGTGCTCAGGGTCTTTCCTGGGACCTCACTTCTCTGAGAGGTTGTTACAGGCTCAGGGTTACAGTGGTCAAGACATGGTTGCTCTAGGAGCAATAGGCAGGCTCAGGGAACTTAGTGAGCAGCTTTTGCTCCAACAAGAAGAAATAGTAGGGTTAGGACCCCGTGGTATGTGAACCACTAGCTCAGGGACACCAGTGGGTGAGTTGAGGACCAGGTAGGGTGCCAAGGTACAAGACCTCAGGCTAAGGATCCCTATGAGCAGCACTTTAATCTCAGGAATGAATTGCCCAGGAGCGTAGTAATTTATTCACTATTTATGTTACCCCTGAGAGAGATTGTGATTCCTGTATCTAACTTTGCCATGCCTAAAGGGACTGTGAATATTTCTATGACCTTGTTCCTGTTAATCAAACAGTTATTTTGCTGCAAGAAACCCTTTCTGTGGCTGGATCCTTTGCTACACAGGAGCATCCAAGGTATTGAGAGTTGCTCAAGTTTTAAATACCTCGCAACTCTCCCGTTTTTAGAGGGACCGTCCCTCTTTTGACAGCCAGAAAAAGAAACAACATTTCTAACTTAATTGGCTTTTGGCAGAGAGCCCAGAACAGCCTGGGTAAATAAGTAATTGCAACAATATAAGATAACAGGTCCCTTGGAAAAAGTAAGACTCACAACTTAAGGGGCAATTCACCTTCTTTAGCAAAACTGTAATAACTGAAAAAAAACCCACAGAAATATGTTCAAACTTTCATAACCTGCCGAATATTTGGCCACAAAAATGGGCATGGTCAAAAAAATTTCGGTAACTTTTTTGTCCCTCTTTTGATTTCCAAAATGTTGGGAGATATGCAAGTACATGCGGGTCAGTGGCACAATACAAGCAGACAAGCAGACATAGTCCTGGTCATACACTATAATACACTCAAGCGTGTGCTACATTCTCATCGGACTGGCAGTTTTTAACTGCATACATAAGGTCACACTGTGAGAAATGTGCTTAATAAGACAGAGAGAAGTGGGCAAATACACAGAGCCACAGATATAAAAGGAAAAGCAATATTTCTTATTAAATATAGATATCTTTATAGGCCCTACACGTTTCATGCCCAGTAGACACTTCATGAGCCCATCAGTCTTGCAGTTTCGAGGTACAGGAAGCAACATGTTTTCTTTCCAACTTCCAAGAAGCAAAGTCCCCTTGAAGGACCACTGAAGGTCCTCTTCTCCTGCTCCAACCTCCACCCATAGTTTGGTGCATAAGGATCTATCGTATCTAAATAATTGTTTCCTTAAGCAACTGCTCACCGAAAAGCCTGGCAAGACCAAAATTAGCTTCTCAACACATTGAAGGCTAAAATAAATACATATATATATAGCACGTTTTAGTTCCAAAAATAGCAACATTCTTGTTCATGTAGAAAACCTGCAAACAGAATGTCAAGGCTTAAACAGATTATAATATATACAGCTCTCCAAGAAGGACGTACAATCTAATTACACACAGGGCTGCCACATTAAAGGGAAACAATGAGAAATTCACAAACTGCTTTCTTTTGCCACCAACAAGAATCGGTTCAAGCTTCGTGTATAAGGTTCTGTTTCATTTATTCCAGACCAAAAGGAAATTGTCAGAAAATGAGAATCATTCAGAATTTACTCAGGGAAAGTAAGCCTAAACGTTTAAAATGTAATTTAAAAGATTTTTTTTTGCACTAAAGGAAGTGTTTTTTCCTTTTTTTTTGTACTTTTCCGGGTGGTTTATGACCCCTGCTGTCTTATTTTTAAAGTTATGGGACCTGTTATCCAGAATGCTCGGGACCTGGTGCTTTCTGGATAATGGATCTTTCCGTAATTTGGATCTTGATACCTTAAGCCTTCTAGAATATCATGGAAACATTTAATCAAGCCAATAGGCTGGTTTTGCTTCCAATAAGGATTAATTATATCTTAGTTGGGATCAAGTACAAGCTACTGTTTTATTGTTACAGAGAAAAAGGAAATCATTTTTAAAAAAATGGAGTCCGAACTTCAGCCTTTCTGAAGTTCGGAGCTTTCGAGATAACAGGTTTCTGGATAACGGATCCCATACCTGTACTAAATAAGTGTTAAAATGTCAATTATTTGCTTATAATGGACTCTATGGAGTCAGTTTTACTTGGAACTCTCTAGCTATCAGTTTTCTGGATAAGGGATCACAAGCCTGTATATATCTGGAGACCCCCAAATCTAGGTTACGTTTTTTGCAGGGATGCACCGAATCCAGGATTTCAGCAGGACTGGGCCGAATCCTTGTGCCAGGCGGAACTGAATACAAATTTGCATATGCAAATTAGGGGCGCGGGTTATTCGTCTGAATATTTCATGAAGGATTTGGGGATTTGGCCCAAATCCCAATTACTGGATTTGGTACATCCCTAGTTTCTTGCCTCTCTCTCTTTGATACTGCTTATTTATAGGCATGGGAAAACCCAATGTCAATCATAATAAATGTTTCCCACATTCCAATGTGCTATGTCAATTAGAATGGCCATGAACTGCTTTCACTTCTCTCCCAATCTGTTCTCCAGCATGACTGATAGCAAGGCCTACAAAAACCCTGAGCTGCACAAGAATATTTATTTAAGTTCCTTTTACCAATCTGAGCTGCGGATTTCACAAGGTCATGTCTTGGCACAATAGCAAGATATGTAAAAATAAACCTTTTGTTTAGGACTAAGCAGTCACTGATTTAGGAAACAATAAACATTTTGAGGTCCTTACACACATGGCACTGAATGGCGCTTTGCGGGAAAGTTATTCTAATACACGAGAACCATGAATATCCTTTAAGCTATATATTTATGTTTATGTAACTTAAATAAATGTCTTTTTTTTTGTGAAACTGTGACAAGATTTTGCCATGAAAAAATGGCAATTGACCCCGATGCAGTTTAGGCGAGAGAAAAAAAATGGCCATTGTCTCCAATGCATGTGAATTTTTTTTGTACAAGTAAAACGGGAGAGATTTGCTCATCACTAGTTATAAATGTATGTTGTATGTGATGCTTAGTGATGTCATTTGTCACGTGACTTACTGAAACTTGTGTATTATAAAAAATAATGGACCCTTGTTGTATAATATGAGGATATCAGTAATTTCAGTGTATTCTGACCTGTATAACTCAGCCTGCAGCCTTGTACCTTTTTATGGTCACAGAACAATCCCTCAGTGACTTCTAATATCCTTATCATTTACAGTAGGGGGTACATTATCCCTTATAATACATGAGTGATACTTGGAGTTCCCTGTATAACTCAGCCTGCAGCCTTGTGCCTTTATATGGTCACAGAACAATCCCTCGGTGACTTCTAATATCCTTATCATTTACAGTAGGGGGTACATTATCCCTTATAATACACGAGTGATACTCAGAGTTCCCTGTATAACTCAGCCTGCAGCCTTGTGCCTTTATATGGTCACAGAACTTCTATTATCCTAATCATTTGCAGTAGGGGTTACATTATTCCTATAAAATATATAAATGCTTTATCACATTATTTCATGGAAATGTCACCAACAAACCGCTAATCCGTTACGGTCCTAGATTCTACAATGAAGTGTATTTTTTTATAAATACTTATATAAATAAACACAAATATGCAGATGCTCTATGCATAATAACTTAACGCCACATTCAATGAAAAGCCTATTATCAACCCCAACAAGTTTTTTTGTAAGCCCCTACCATTTGGGGCATTGCCACCTTTCCAATTGGAAATCTCGGTAGGAAACCTTTAAGTAATAAAATAAAATCAGTGGTTCTTTTTGAAATGCATATATTAGGGAATGGTCACAAGTATTAGGAATTAACCACATTATTATTAATAGCATTTATTTATAAAAGGCCGACATTCCACTGTACTGCACAATAAAAGGGTTTATAGAGTGAACATAAACATAAAATATGTTTATTATAAAATACGCGGCAAATTTGCATAATTTATCTTTTAAAAATAAGAATGTTTCTTGTACAGCATGCATTTATGCTTATACTCTATGTGCTGGAATAGGAGACAGCTTAGTATGGCAAAGCATATATATTGTTCAAGGCAGCGATTACTGAGCTGAGGGTCAGGACCTCCAAGGGGATCATAATGTTTTTTGAAGGGGTCACAGCTTTCTCAGGGCAGACATCTGTACCATGTTTCCCTCTATACAAGCGCATGACATAAAATAAAGTTAGAGAAATGTTGGTCTATGGTCCATTTGAAGGATGGTTTTATTAAGCTGAGCAGATTTTCTTAAAGCCACCAAAAATCTTTCCAAGAAAAAAACAAATGCATGTTTATATAATGGAGGAAAGCAGCACAAAAATGAATGCTTAAAGGGAAAGCAACTCCAAGACATATAGGCACAGAATGTAAATAGCCGTTTTCTACTACAGGTATGGGATCCGTTATCTGTAAACCCGGTTTCCAGAAAGCTCTGAATTACGGAATGGCCGCCTCCCATAGACTCCATTTAATTAATAATCCAAATTTTAAAAAAACATTTCCCCAAACGAGCGGATCTTAACCCGAATGATTAGATTACAATGCTGTGAATGGGCGCAGACGGCTTGCAGGACCGCCTCAACTAGCCGATGCAGTCCTGGATCGAAGAAAAAAATCAAACTTGCCCGATTGATATCTGGCCGATTTTTGGCCTGATATCAACCGGGGGAACCCGTCGAGAGCCCCCACACAGGCAAATAAGATGCCGAATTGGTCTGATATCGGCAGCTTTAATCTGCCCCTGTGTATGGCCCCTTAAGATATAATTAATCCTTATTAGTGGCAAAACCAGCCTATTGGAATTATTCAATGTTATTCAAAGGATTTTCTAGTAGACTTAAGGTATGAAGATCCAAATTACAGAAAGATTCATTATCCGGAAGACCCCAGGTCCCGAGCATTCTGGATAACAGGTCCCAGGTGTGCCAGGTGATATTTATGGGGTTTTCTGTGTTTCCCCAGGCTAGCATGCTATAGGGTGCAAGAGTATGACCTCAAGTGCTCATTGGGAACCTGCACTAAAACTTAACTCTGCTCCTGGCACCAGACTGAAAATCCAACATAAGAAACAAAGCGAAGCATCAGAAGACGTAGACAAGGTTGTTGTACCTAAACTTGTATGCTGATTTGATTGGCCTTGAGCGTGGGTTCAAAACCTTGTTTTCCACCAAGGCCACACATAATTTAACATTCAGTTCTCACCAGTTTGACTCACTGCCACTGAAATTACAATTGGGAATACAGACATCTGCAAATACTAATGTGCCAATGGAGATATGTAAAAAAATCTATTGGACTCCCCACTGTAGTATGAATCTTTAGTGATAAGCCATGCATGGATGGCAAGTATTCCATTCAGACCTCAACAGAATTGAAAGTGAGCCTCGCAAGTGAAGTCGGCCAAAGTAGTTCTAGAGGCCATAACATGCCCAGTGTTCACCTTTGATGTCCAAGAGTACTTAATTCAAAGACCTAACTAGTATAGATCTTGGACAAAGTACCTTTGCAAGCCCTGAATATATTAAGAAAGGACCTCAAACAATAACACAAACGCAATGTCAGAGAATAAACATTATTTCTCTTATCAGTTTGATGCATGCAAGATATGACAGGAAGAAGTGATAATAACTTACTGTACCTGTTGTGGGTGAACAGATGAATAGTGAAGACCAGAGATTGGCTGGTTTTGCTGTAGTTTTGGAAATGTCATCTTCTGCTGAAATGTAGTTGGCCTTGACAGTTGCTGGTTGGAAACATTTTGTACCTGTTTGGGTTGTTCATGGTGTTGTTTCGATGTAGATGCCTGTTGCTTCTGTTGAGGGTATTGTAACACGGATTTGTTTGGATTGTTCACTACAGAAGACATTTGTTGGTTGGACTGATCTTGGTTGAAATGAAACGAAGGCTTAATGTTGCTTTGAATTTGTTCTTGTGGAGTAGAATGGGTGGCATTGACTGCACACTTGGTATCCTGTGTTTTTACTAATTCGTTGACATTATTCTGGGAACATGCATTATGCTTATAGAGATAGCCGCTCATCATTTTGGACTGAGCCCCGTTTACAGGTAAGTTGCTTGTGGAGGGACTATGAGAACTTAACTGTTGATGTCGAAATGGGCTTGGAACTTTCACATCTCCAAAAGGCCTTGGTGACAATCCAGTTGGTGACATGTTTGGCCAGCTTGAGGGCTGGTTTGGCTGATGTTGGTGAATGATATTATTTTGTCTGTTAGCTGCTATTTGCTTTAGATGTTGTGCATGAGATAACTCCTGCCAGCTGTGCAATCGGTTTGTACCAGAAACCTGTGTCTGTGATGGGTTTTGGGATGCTTTAGTATTTGGTGAAGATGCCAAGGTAGCACTAGACATTGGAAAGGCTGATCCTGTAGAAGAAGGCCTCATCTGAGGAGAAGCAACACAGGCAGGTTCTAGGCCAGGTGAATATTCACTTTTTATAACAACTTTGTCTAAAGGCATGGGTGAAGATGTAGTCTGCTGATTTTGGTGGCCTAGATCAATGTGGAAAGGTTCGTCTTGCTTTATAGTGATATTTATCATGTTCTGCAATTCAGTATCACTCATGGGTGGCACCGATATATATGCAAGCTCATTAAATAATTCCTGGAGCTCAGGATCCAGAAACTGCTCTCCTGAATCCTCTCCATATTTCATCTGATTTTCATGGGAAAGAGGAACGTCTAAATGCTTTCCACAAGACACAGCTTCTCCTGGTTCCTTTTTTATATCCTTAAAAGCAAAGTCAAATAAATCATTGGAATTACAGTTGCTGTTGTTGTTGGTATTATTGTTACTTCTGGGTCCTGAAAGCTCCATCTGTGCATCTCTAGTACCGACCGGGTGAAGCCCATTAATGTTATGATATTCGTTTTGTGCTGCTATAAGATGCTCGTTTCTTTGTTTCTTGAAATCAAGGAATGAATGGTCGGATATACCATTCAATCTCTTATTTTGTGGCGTCGAAACAACTAATCTCCTCTTCAAAGAACCTTGCAGCTGAAAGAAATGATACAAAGATTATATTAGCACACTGCTCCATTCAATTCAGTTTCTGGATTTATTTATATACATTACTTTATTACTATCATTACTCACATAAATTAAGTTAACTGGGCAGTTCACCTTGAAATTAAGATGTACAGGTATAGGATCCATTAAACGGAAACCAGTTATCCCGAAAGCCCCGCATTACGGAAAGGCTGTCTCCCATAGACTCTATTTTATCTAAATAATCCAAACATTTAAAAATGATTTCCTTTTTCTCTACAATAATAAAACAGTAGGTTGTACTTGATCCAAATTAAGATTGAATTAATCCTTATTGGAAGCAAAACCAGCCTATTATCTTTAAATAATTTCTAGTAGACTTAAGGTATGACGATCCAAATTACAGAGATCCGTTATCCTATCCGGAGTGTCTCAGTTCCTGAGCATTCTGGATAAGAGGTACAATACCTGTAATATGATGTAGACGGCATTCTGGGTCTTCAAATTCCCATTGCAGTCAAAACCAATGCCTCCCCCATATAAAACATCGCCAATAAAATTGCATTTAAGGTTATAGGTTTCTTTAAGCAGTACTGTTACCTCCACAGAAAAAACTCATTGATAGAACAAATTAATTAAATTTTAATAGTCTAGTAAAAATAGTAAAATAAAACCTTTTGAACTGTCATTTTGGGATAGAAGACAAAAAGAAGAAATTAGAAGAAGAGGAGAAGAAGAAGAGGAGAAGAAGAAGACGAAGAAGAGAAGAAGAAGAAGAAGAGAAGAAGGAGAAGAAGAAGAAGAGAAGAAGAAGAAGAGGAGAAGAAGAAGAAGAAGAGGAGAAGAAGAAGAAAAAGAGGAGAAGAAGAAAAAGAGGAGAAGAAGAAGAGGAGAAGAAGAAGAAGAAGAGGAGAAGAAGAAGAAGAGGAGAAGAAGAGAAAAGAAGAAGAAGAGAAGAAGAGAAGAGAAAAAGAGATGAGTCGGGCTCTGTGAAAATGATGTATATGAACCAGAATGAGTGGAGACGGTGAAGAAGTAACCACCCTCTAATGCCATGCATATAAAAAAAAAAGTTCTCTCACAGAGGTAGAAATATTTGAGTGTAAGATCTTCCCTTTGCATCTTAAAGAGGTTGTAGAATTTTTTTTCATTTTTTTTTATTATTTGAGTTTTTTTAGCTTTTTATTCAGCAGCTCTCCAGTTTGCAATTTCAGCCATCTGGTTGCTAGGCTCCAAGTTATCCAAGTAACCATGCATTGATTTGAGCAAGAGCCTAAACAATGAGAGGGCCCGAGTGGAAAGATAATGAATGAAAAGTAGCAAAAACAATACATTTGTAGGGTTACAGAGCATTTGTTTTTTTTACATGGGATCAGTGACCCCCATTTGAAAGCTGGAAAGAGTCCGAAGACAAAGGCAAATAATTCAGATACTATAAAAAATAAATAATGAAGGTCAATTGAAAATTTGCTTAGAATTAGCCATTATATAACATACTAAAACTTAACTTAAAGGTGAACCACCCCTTTAAAGCTGTCATAGGCTAGAGTTGCTGGAAATTAGAGGCTTGAATATGGTCCTTCCTGGATCTGGGTCTTCCTTTTGTTCTATGTTTTTCTTCTATTTTAGGAAAGTCTCCTCACCAACACTGGTAGCTCCAGGATTCCCACAGCAGCCTGCATCAATTGTAATTGAACCAAAAGAACAGGGAGCACACAACACTCACACTTAGAACCTTTTCAACTCCATTGAATCTGATTCCTACTGAAGTTCAAGAACAGCAGAATCAATGTAGATGCATCAAAATGTTTCAGTTGCTTCTCTTCTTGGTGACTGTAATTATACTTGAACAATGTGGCATTGTGGGTAAAAAAACATGGTGACTGCCCACTGCACACACCCACTAGTTATATTTGTAGGGAGAAGCAATTAATCTGTATCATATGGATATTACTATATCACTAGCAGAATCTGAGGGGTGCTATGGGGAATTGCTTACCCCCTTACTTACTTTGTAGACTTGGGTCAGTCTGTTCCAAGAACATTTACATATAAATCTGTCAATATAATTTTTTCCCCAGATTTAAGAGCATCTTGTACTGTTACTCTCCAGATTTATTAAGGGTCGAATTTGAAAAACGTCAAAATTCGAATTCAAAAAGACCAACCGAAATTAAATTGATGTTTTTTTTTGCCCGACTAGGTCAGTTTTCATTCAAATCGAAGTAATAGCACGTTCGAATCATACGATTCAAAGTTTTCCCCCCAAAAAACTTCTATTTTTCAAAGTCCACCAATTGACTCCAAATAGGTTTTAGGAGGTACCCCATAGGCTAAAACAGCAATTCGGTAGGTTTTAGATGGTGAATGGTCGAAGTCAAATTTTTAAAGAGACAGGCAGGTTTATTACAGGTCAAAGTGAGAATTTGAATTTCAAGCTAATTTTTGTGTATTTCGACTAGGAAATAATCCAAATTGATTTTGAAAAAATCGAATCGAAAATTCAAATATCTAAATTTATCATGTACTGTCACTTTAAAAATTCGACTTTGACCATTCGTCTTCTAAAACCTGCGAATTGCTGTTTTAGCCTATGGGAGACCTCTGTGAACCTATTGGTGGACTTTTTCAAGGAAAAACTAATTTTCTAAGGAAAAACTTCGAACCGTACTTATCGAATGTGCTATTACTTCAATTTGAAAACTGACCTATTCGGCCAAAAAAACCTATGATTTAATTTCGGTTGGTCTTTTTGAATTCGAATTTCAAAGTTTTTCAAATTCGAAACTCGACCCTTGATAAATCTGCCCCTACGTGATAAATTTCAAAATTCAAATTTTTTTCGAATTTTAATCGAATTTGGACTATTCCCTAGTTAAAGTACTCAAAAAAAGCTAGAAATTTTAATTTTTCTAATTCAAATGTTCACTTGGACCTTTGATAAATCTGCCCCTTAATGATGAAGTGGTACAGCTTAGGACACTGAACTTTACGAGTGTAATCATATAGATATAATCCCATCCAGTCCGGTGTTTAAGCCTTTAGAACACGCCTTTACACGTGAGATATTTTCATGTTTGAAGATTACATTTATTATGTTGGGGGCTTTGTCGCTTGAGGTTCCGATTTCAAAGTTGAGGAAATAATTCTACAGGAAGCCGAATGAAGTTGTGTCCACATGAATATGATTATGTGAGTACTTTCCAAAGCCTCCATGTGTTTACTCAGGAGTAGACCTCTGTTATAATAAAATACAATGACCAACGTGATCCCATGGGATGATATTACTGACTAATACTCAAGTATTATACTATAAACAAGTCCTTTTGAAGAGACAAGAAAATTGTATTGTGTGCCACACTTCATGCCTTTAAATCAAATGGGCAAAGTGAATAAAAAACACATGGCTTGATTTCTTTCATTGCTCGTGTTGTTATTCAAATAAATGTATTTTCCTTTGCTTTTATGTTTCTTTTATTATCCCCTTGACCCTGTATTAAGCCTGCTTGCATGGGGAGACAACCTAAGGGTTTTTTTTTGCATGCAAAGTTGATGCCATAAACTTATTCTAAAAGGTTAGGATTTAAGCTCTTTCCCTTCTGTATTTGTCAGATGAAAAGAAGAGATGAATGTGTGATATTGTTCTGTGTTCTAACCTTTACAAATGTTTTACTTATTGCTCTTCCAGTTCTCTTCGTTCTGAGTCTATCTTACCACTCCCCCAATAAACCAGACTGGGGGCATGAGCAGTGACCTGTTAAAGAGTGGACTTGATGCCGGCTTAGCAATTTTTTGACTTTTAAGTATTTTCAAAAAATTGTGATTTAACTTGATCAAGTCTTTTTTCTGAGTTGTCACAACCAACTAGTGTTCTGCTAACAGTATTCCATGACAGTTGGTTTTGGTTAGTCACTTAAATTTAGATAATGAGTCCTGAATAAACAAACCCCCTTCCTTCGAGTTGTTGCCTAGGTTAAAGGGATACTGTCATGGGAAAAGATGTTTTTTCAAAATGCATCAGTTAATAGTGCTGCTCCTGCAGAATTCTGCACTGAAATACATTTCTCAAAAGAGCAAACAGATTTTTTTATATTCAATTTTGAAATCTGATATGGGGCTAGACGTATTGTCAGTTTCCCAGCTGCTCCCAGGCACGTGACTTGTGCTCTGATAAACTTTAGTCACTCTTTACTGCTGCACTGCAAGTTGGAGTGTTATCACCCCTCCCTTTCCACCCCAAGCAGCCTAACAACAGAACAATGGGAAAGTAACCAGATAACCGCTCCCTAACACAAGATAACAGCTGCCTGGTAGATCTAAAAACAACACTCAATAGTAAAAGCCAATTCCCCCAGAGGCTGATTCAGTTACATTAAGTAGGAGAAATAACAGCCTGCCAGAAAGTATTTTCATCCTAAAGTGCAGGCACAAGTCACATGACTGGGGCAGCTGGGAAACTGACAATATGTTTAGCCCCATGTCAGATTTCAAAATTGAATATAAAAAAATCAGTTTGCTCTTTTGAGAATTGGATTTCAGTGCAGAATTCTGCTGGAGCAGCAATATTAAACGATGCGTATCCCTTTAAGAGTCCTGAGCGGGTCCAATCAAAAGGACCCGTGCCAGACCTGGACCCACTGACCCTGAACCCAACCCACACCAGCCACCCAATACCAGAGCCGATACCCAACCAGAACCCTACAGAGTTAAACTTACCTTTTTGCCCAGAACTGCAAAACTGAAAGTGACACCACTCCAGTGCCTATTCGGCAGGAGAGGGACTAATCATTTCCAGTCAACACTAGGGAGGGTGGGTGGGCTAAGTCCCGATTTGGCCTATTTCAAGGCCATTTCCTATTTCTTTGAGAACAAAGAGGCTAAATAGATGGAATAATAGATTAAAGTATTTAAAGTATAGAAACTAGGAGAATAGACAGGGGTGCTTCGCCAATGAGGCAAGTTGAGGCTGTCGCAAAAATGCTGCTCCTGGTACATTAAGAGCGAATTTCCGGGGTAGGGGGGGCAGCAGCAAGTGCTGCTGCCTCAGGCAGCGGAGGGGCCAGGATCGCCCCTGAGAATAGAGGTTGAGTGAAGAGAATAATAATAATAGTACTGAGAGTGGGCCCCTGGTCTATGGTTCTTTGGTGGGCCCCTGGTCCAAGGTTTTTGGGTGAGCCCCTGGTGTCCCAGTCCGACACTGTTACCTATTTACGGAACCCAAGAATACTTCTCTTGATCACTAAGACTGAAGATGAAAGAATAGTTTGGCTTCACATTCTATTTCTAAGTCTGAAGATGTAATATAATATCACCTAAGGGAGATGCTCCCAAATGCCATTAGAATAAGATAAGAATTGTAAGAGTGTAGATGGCAAGTGCAGTCAAAGTGGTGCAAACCAACACCAAAGCACAACAAAAATGGCCTGCCACCAGATATTTTAATGAATAAATGGGTTGAACGTATAGAAACAGCCTGAAGCTCTGAAAGGTAAGGAGTCTGGTTTCACAAGTACATCTGTCCGTCCTTAGCACTGTACAGAAACTGTACTGTATTTATGGAAACTGTAGGGAATCCACTTTGTGTCACTAACAAGAGAGTGTAAGTTATGCTCATGAGTTGTTCTGACTTCATCTCGAGTTATCAAGAGCAGTATGGCAGACACATGCCTAGAAGTATTTTGGTCCCTATTCTAGAACAGTTGTACTAGAATAAAATGATTACAATCACATTCTGAAACACTCGAAGCAATTCAACTCAATCAATAGCAGCACTATCCAATGTCTTCCATGTAAGTGACTTTTATGCACTTGTATATTTGGACCAGATTCTCATGATGGCCCTTCATGAAAGTCTATTGAAAAGGCTTAATCACAATAGAGCAAACTCTCTTTTACCAAAGAAGACCCCCATTGAAATCTATATATACAGCATATATCATGGGAACTCATCGTTGCTAATTGCCAGTCTTTTCCAATAATGGTTTTGTTTTTTTTGAACATGGGCCCCAGGCAATTCATTGCCCTGGAAATCTCTCAGAAGTTAAAGGGTTTCACTTTTACTTTGACCACACACTTACTAAGGAAACTTCAGGCGACTTCGGAAAATGAAGCACTCCGAGTGCCATCCCAGCCGGCGATTTCGATTCTAGCCGGTGGGGAGGCAGTTTGTAGAGATTAGTCACCCGAAGAAGATGCGATTTGTCACCAGGCGACTAAATCTTCTCGTCTGTCTCTGCCCTAAAAAGTAGATTCTAATGAGTCAGAGTTGACTTAAACCCTGCCTGGCTTGGGTGCTGTCATACACATAATGCTGGGAACCCATTGGCAGGTTGGACATTCCTGATGGACACAACTGTTACACAACACAATATTCCCTTTGTACTATGTATCTACATTTCCTACGCAAGAGCCCCCTTTGATGGCCGAGGCTTGGGCTAATGGCCTCTCACCTCTACCCTGAAAATGACCCTGCCATTAAAAAATATGGAAATAACTATATGGTGACTGCAAAAAAAAAAACCCCAATGTGATATATATTGAGCTTCAGGAGATCACAGTGGAAAACAATCTATTAAACAGACCCTTGTTGGGTTTGTGTGCACATATCAGCCAAAACACATGAATTCAGTATCGGTGCAGTCACTTCAGTCTATAACTGCAGAGCGACTTCATATTCCTCTTCACTCAAGCTCTGATGGTTTGAGACAGACCATGCTCCGCGCATGTAATAAATGTGTTTGCATGCCAAGACAGAACTTGGCTTTTTATTAACACAAATGAGATTCATGAGAATAAAAAGCCTTGTGATTTATGTGCTTTAATTAGAAGTAAGGAGTGTGTTACAGTGGCGGGCAATGAAACCGCAGCAGTAACCCAAGGCTGGGGATCAGGACAAAAGTGCTTTCTGTTTGACCGGATTTACACCAGGGCTCGTGAATGCAATTCGCCTCAAAGAAAAATCTGAACTTACAAGTTTGAATCAATTTTTTTTCACAAGGCAAGTGACCTAAATATTGACACTCTAGTGAGTGAAAAAGGCCACAATGTACTTACAGTGTCCTGCAGAAATGTGATTAGTGCTGGGGAATGCATAAGTCTACATGGTTGTTGGTATCCTCTAAACTTAGGGGGTAGCTCTTGCTAGAGTCCTGCACGGGTCCATTTTTTGAAACCCGAACCGTACCCACAACCTGAACCAGCAATTTGACTCGCATGTTCCGCTACCTGACAACTAGCCTTCCGACCCGGGGGACACGCAAAACCGGAAGTGATGGCACTCAGGTGCCGAGTATTCCTGCAAAGATTTAAACCACAAGGGGGGTGGGAGGGATCAAGCCTGCACCTTTGTTGGGTACCCAGCCAGGTTACCCGCGGACTGTTCACACGGCCAAGGAATCGGCAACTTTAGGCCTGAAACCCGACCACTTTGCAGGTATTCCATGGGTACCTGACCCGATGCAGGACAGCTATTCCTGCATAATCCTATTTTTGGAAACTATTAACTGACTGACCAAGCCCCTTACTATATTATAACATGCCCTCTAGAGTAATGGCGTGCTTTAAAGGGAATCATAAATTATAGTATACACAGAATCCAGTATTTGGTTTGGGATCAGATGGATTCTCATTCGGTTGAATCCAAATGCCCGAATCTGTAAAATAACATGACTTTTCGTCACACAAAAAATTGTAAATTGTTGATTTTTTCAGGGTGCTTCTTTTAAACTCATCCTTAGACTAATTTGCATATATTAGGATTCAGATTCAGTTTGGAATTCGTCCAGAATAGTGCATTTGGTGCATTCCAAGATACAGGAGGAGTTAGGTGAGTCAAGCTGCTTAGGCAAGACTAAAAGATATATTGGCCATTGGTGTTCACCATGAGTGAGTGAGGGGCAGGTTATGTTTATATATTAAAAAAAGGAATAAATGATATCCTTATAAACAGCGATTAATGATGTCATTAGTTATACTCAGAGCTTAGTGATGTCATTTTGGTCCCGTGACTCACTCAGGGGTGCTTCGCCAATGAGGCGAGTTGAGGCTGTCGTCTCAGGCGGCAGCGCCCCACTAGGTACCAGGGGCGGCAAAAATGCTGCTCCTGGTACTTTAAGAGCAAATTTCCGGGGAAGGGGGGGCAGCAGCAACTGCTGCTGCTTCAGGCGGCGGAGGGACCAGGATCGCCCCTGGACTCACTGAATCTTGTATAACAAATAATGTTCCCCCTATTAAACATGAGGAGTAGTGATAGGCGAATCTGACCCTTTTTGCTGAAAATTCGCGAAAATTCTTCAGAATTCATTGAAGTCTATAGGCGACACATTTTTTTTGACGTGCAAGGCAGAGCATTTTTTTAACGGGCAATATTTTCCTTCGCCCATTGGAGTCTATGGGCGTCATTTTCGCAGTGAAACTTGGAGAAAGATTTCGCTCATCGCAAATGAGGAGAAGTCACTCAGGAGCTCCATGACCTGTATAAAAGCACTTGGCAATCAACCTTGTGCCTTTATATATTCATACAACCCCCCTGTGACTTAGAATAGCCTTATATTTTACAACAGGGTGTACATTATTCCCCACATATGGTAAGGGTTGGCACCTTTTTAGTTTGGGCAAAATGGGCAGGGGGCGGATGACATCAGGAGCAGGGTGGTGACATCAGGGGGCAGGGCCAGTTACATCAGGGGAGGGGCTGATGACATCAGGGGAAGGGCTGATGACATGACGATCAGCGATTGGCTGATCTCCATGTCATTAACTTCAATGTCATGTCCAGATTTCTTAATTTGGATAGCCCTTCCAAAAACCAGGCTGCTCCGAGTGAAATCTGGACAGGTGGCAACCCTACATACGGTGGACTATTAAACAGGCATTAAAGCCCCTAGGCAACTACTCCTAACAAAATGTTTTTGAGTTGTGACCAAAAGGCTTGGGAAATAGTCTACTAAGGTCCCATGAATAAACAAGCTGACAATTCCTTCTGCCTCCGATCCTGACGCACATTAACTGCGGAGGAGGAAGTGGAAAATACTGCAAATGTGTTTTTATTCACACATCATGTTTTGGGTTCTAATGAACCCATTATTATTTGGCACTGCTGAGAGATCAAAGAGAGGAAAAGGGTGCAAACGTGGAAAGAATGAGTGGTTTGCACTTGCACCATACCCTGCACTTTGTAAGCGAGCCATCTAATATACAAGTATACACCATATTTTAAACTATGGTGATATTAGAAGCCACCCTAGAAGCCTTTATGTGGTTAAAGGGATCCTGTCATCAGAAAACATGTTTTTTTAGTGTTGCTCCAGCAGAATTCTGCACTGAAATCCATTTCTCAAAAGAACAAACAGATTTTTTTATATTCAATTTTGAAATCTGACATGGGGCTAGAGATATTGTCAATTTCCCAGCTGCCCCAAGTCATGTGACTTGTATACATGCTCTAAGAGGATTTGCTTGTGAATAAGGCATTAGAGAGTTTTCTGCATGGTTTTCTAAAATAGGGAAAGACTTGTCGCTGGGTGTTGGCTTATCCTTTAAGTGGCGTATGATATATTTATACATAGTTATACTACCTCTGCTGAATCCCCAACTTAATTGGAGTCCCCTTGGAAAAAATTTAAGAAACCTTAGGATGCAGTTACTTCCTAGACAGTCCAAAGTGCAGAAAATGGACACAATGCAACCATTTTTTTGCAATGGGCACAATGTACTCTGCTATTGCAGAATTGCCCAGGTCTCTGCACTCCGTTTCAAAACACAGAGACCTCTGGCTTTCCCCTTGAATAGAGAACTGTCTGTGTTTGGCAGAAGTCTATTCAAGGGGGCTGGAGAGGGGGGAAGCAGTGCTTTCTTGTTAGAATGGCTGCAGAGAATTCTCATTTCTTTCTATGAATTGTCATAATTATGCACAGAGAATGTGCACCAAGCATGACATGTTTTTGCCAATAGGAATGTTTTGTTGTGAAGTAGTACTGTGCGCGGCAGCATGAACTGTATTTGTCAGCAATTTCACTTTTTCCCAAATATAGACCTGATGGCAATCAGTGTAAAACCGTCTAATAAACAGACTGGCCTAAGCAACAGCAAACGTTTATTTCCTGTATTAGCAACTAAATACTGGGCCTGTCCAGTTGTGAAAATAATAACTCATGAAGCTCATGAATGGATAGGACATTGGCAATTGTAGTCTATTAGACATCATTAAAACTTTCAAGTTAGTATAATAAACAACAAATTATTATTATCCCACTGTTACTATAGACACCATCTCTCCCTACTATACCTGCTATCCCACAGTCACACTCCCTTCCCAGAGACTATTATCCACTGTTACTATAGGCACCATCTCTCCCTACTATACCTGCTATCCCACAGTCACACTCCCTTCCCAGAGACTATTATCCACTGTTACTATAGACACCATCTCTCCCTACTATACCTGCTATCCCACAGTCACACTCCCTTCCCAGAGACTATTATCCCACTGTTACTATAGGCACCATCTCTCCCTACTATACCTGCTATCCCACAGTCACACTCCCTTCCCAGAGACTATTATCCCACTGTTACTATAGACACCATCTCTCCCTACTATACCTGCTATCTCACAGTCACACTCCCTTCCCAGAGACTATTATTCACTGTTACTATAGACACCATCTCTCCCTACTATACCTGCTATCCCACAGTCACACTCCCTTCCCAGAGACTATTATCCACTGTTACTATAGACACCATCTCTCCCTACTATACCTGCTATCCCACAGTCACACTCCCTTCCCAGAGACTATTATCCACTGTTACTATAGACACCATCTCTCCCTACTATACCTGCTATCTCACAGTCACACTCCCTTCCCAGAGACTATTATCCACTGTTACTATAGACACCATCTCTCCCTACTATACCTGCTATCCCACAGTCACACTCCCTTCCCAGAGACTATTATCCACTGTTACTATAGGCACCATCTCTCCCTACTATACCTGCTATCCCACAGTCACACTCCCTTCCCAGAGACTATTATCCCACTGTTACTATAGACACCATCTCTCCCTACTATACCTGCTATCCCACAGTCACACTCCCTTCCCAGAGACTATTATCCACTGTTACTATAGACACCATCTCTCCCTACTATACCTAGTGTGTTACTGAACTGCTTTCCTGCTTGCCCTCTGCTATAAACTCTGCTTGGCTCTAAATCTTGTTTCTAGACATGGAACACAGTGGATACAATGCTGCTTCAGTTTTTCAGCCAGCAGTTGGTTTATTATAATCCCCAAAATACACACAAGTAAATAACACAGACACACACAAACCACAACCCGTGTGCATTAATTACGTGCAATAACAAGACCAAAGGCAGCTCACAGTATCCTACACTGAATTTAATAAAATATACAGCATGACATTTAGGTGAAAGCTGACATTCCACCCTATACAACAACAGAGCCTTATGAGATAATTAGTATGACCTTTTTATGTCCTAACAGCCATCAATGGCAATAAATGGCAGTTGCAACCACCATACTACATTACCTGCACCTCAACAATGTTTCTAGACCTGTACAACACAGCCCATAGGTTTCTAATGAAGGACATAATTCTCTTTAAGACAAATCTGTATTATTTTCATCAGGAAATGATTAGGGCAGTGGCTTTGAGCAGTCACGGAAGGAGTTCCTTCACACAATAGAAGCAAAGCTTGGTATTTCAGTCTGAGATGTTCTCTTCTCGCACTGCCAGGTTTAAATTAGTGTTAATCTCCATTCAAGGAAAATATTTTGTTTATACAGTACCCTGCCAGGGGGAAGAGAAGAATATACAGTGCCTCGTGGAACAAGCAGAAATCCCTTAGTACAAATCTTTGTAAAAGAAGTTGTTTGTAGTTGGTAATGGTTTTTAATTGACTAGTATAACATGCAAACACTTTAATTCCCCGTAAAATATAATTGTTGATTGGTTGCTAAGGTAACTGGTGTAGGTAACATCACTAACGACACCCTTCATTGAAGCTGTCAAAATCTCTTACTCGACTCTTCTCTTCCGTAAAGTTAACATTTCAACATCTAAGAGATTAAATATACATAAGATAAGTAATACTGGTCATAGACATGTAGATTTTACTCTTGTATCTGATGAATGATCGGACCTCTTAATCTTCCGACCTGCCACTAACCATTCAGATTAAATAAAGTAGTAAATAAACAAATCAGAAGATGTTCTGCGCATGACAACAATTGTACGAAAGTTATGTCTGACAAATAGAAGTGACAGTCACCCTTTGATATCGTCAGATAGGCAATATGTGCAGGGATATCGGCCAACAGAAATCTTCTAAACTGTCTGATCAACAAAAAGAACGATCACCATGGTACATAAATGTTAAGATGATCCACAAACGGTCTGAAAATTGTACGAAACAACTTTATCTTTGCGTCTATGGGCAGCTTTTGATGACTGATAATGGGAAAACAATCACATGGCCAACTGATCAAGAGGATTTCCCCCAGGCTTGACAATATTCAAAATGGATATTCTGTATGTTTAGGTCCCCCATCCCACCATCAGATCAGGCCAAACATCTACAATGATCCTGCTTTATTTGTTAAAACCTTGTATATGCCTTTGATATTTGGGATAACTGGAATGACTCTGGTGTGGTCAGATCCAATGCTGGTCTCCCAAAATGGTCAATCCTGGCTTCACACATCGGAATAATATCACCAAATTAAGCACCTCACCTGGCTAATTTGCTACTCTCTATAAAAAGAGGTATGCTGGGAAATCTGGACCTATATCTATACCATCTCCCCTTATGTAATCCCTCAATAGCATCACTACAGCATTTAGCCCCATAATCAATTAGCGCTCTTCATGAGAAGAGGAAATGTATTGATGTCTATGTAGATTTTTTGGAATTCCATTGATGCAAAAGGTTTAGGTGTGGAGTAACTTTGTTCTTTCCATAGTGTCCAGAGTGCTGGGTGGGAGTGTATCCCAGTACAACTTTATGTACCAAGGTAGAGGGTGTGGTAAAGGGAACCAGCGGATGAGGATTAACCAGATTAGGGTTAGATTAAGGAGTGAGAGATAGAGAGGAATAGTGAGTAAGCAGTCTGAGATTCAAACAAGGTGTTCTGCAAGGTTAGTAATTGCGCTGAGTGTTTCAACAGTGGAGGGTCTCTACTTTTGAAAAGTCTCATTGTGGTTGAACTTCTTTGTGTGACCACTAACAGTGTCCCTATTTAGCATAAAACATATTAAAACCATTTGTTATTAAAATAAAAAGTATATATTCAATAAGAGGTTACCCTGTTCCCTTTACCCTGTTATATAATAACTGCCAACATTTGCTACAGGAAAACCAGCATTTAGGCCAACAAAATCCATCCCAGCCACATTCAGCCATGACATCCAGAACCCCATCCTTATTTTGTTACTTCCAAGTGGCAGATTAGATTCAATGTTGATAAATGTAAAGTCATGCATCTGGGATGTAACAATATCCACTTATACCCTTAATGGGACTGCACTAGGCAAATCCATTATGGAAAAGGACCTTGGAGTCCTTGTAGATGATAAACTTGTCTGTAGCAAGCAATGCCAGTCAGCAGCATCAAGGGCAAATAAGGTCTGAGCTGTATTAAAAGGGGCATTGATTCACGGGAGGAGGGGGGTCATTCTTCCACTGTATAGAGCACTTGTAAGGCCCCATCTAGAATATGCTGTACAGTTTTGGTCTCCATCACTCAAACAGGACATTATTGTATTAGAGAGGGTACAGAGAAGGGCAACTAAGCTGGTAAAAGGTATTGAAAATCTTAGCTATGAGGAAAGACTGGCCAAATTGGGGATGTTCACGCTGGAGAAGAGGCGCTTAAGGGGAGATATGATGACTATGTATAAATATATAAGGGGATCATATAATAATCTCTCTAATGCTTTATTTACCAGTAGGTCTTTCCAGCTGACACAAGGTCACCCATTCCGATTAGAAGAAAAGAGATTCCTCCTAAATATCCAGAAAGGGTTTTTTTCTTTTTTTTACAGTGAGATCTGTGAAGATGTGGAATTGTCTCCCTGAATCAGTGGTACAGGCTGATACATTAGATAGGTATAAGAAGGGGTTGGATGGTGTTTAGCAAGTGAGGGAATACAGGGATATGGGAAATAGCTCATAGTACAAGTTGATCCATGGACTGGTCCGATTGCCATTTTGGAGTCAGGAAAGAATTATTTCCCCTCTGAGGCAAATTGGAGAGGCTTCAGATGTTTTTTTTGCCTTTCTCTGGATCAACTGGCAGTTAGGCAGGTTATATATAGACTTAAAAGGTTGAACTTGATGAACATGTGTCTTTTTGCAACCTAACTTACTATGTTACTATGTTAGTTCCCACTCCCATTCAGACCTAAAAAGTGGGACTGTCCCAACACACAGGAACATTTGGGAGGTCTGTACTTTTCCCAATACAAAGTAGTGCTGTATGCTGAATCACCGCTGTGTTTTGTACCCCCAAGCCTAATATTACCAGTGTCGGACTGGCCCACCAGGATACCAGGAAAACTCCCAGTGGGCCCAGGTGTCAGGGGGCCCTTGTGCTGCTAATGATTTGGCCTATTTCATGGCCATTTCCTATTTCTTTGAAATCAAAGAGGCTAAATAGATGGAATAATGGATTATAGTATGTAAAGAATAGAGACTAGGGAAATAGAGGTTGAGTGAGGAGAAGAATAATAATAGTACTGAGAGTGGGCCCCTGGTCTATGGTTCTTTGGTGGGGCCCTGGACTAAGGTTTTTGGGTGGGCCCCTGGTGTTTCAGTCCAACACGGAATATTACAGAGAATCTTGTTCTTGGGAATGACGGATATCCAGTTGCACCACTCATTCCCTTGCAAACTGGTCACATACAAAAAAAAGTAATGGCTAATTAGCAATTAATTTTGATGAATGCTGCAAAGTTAAACAACAGCTTGTACCATATCTTAAATATTTTTGCTAATCAGCTATGCAGCATCCAGTTTTAAGGGGGCTAAGACTCTAGCTGTCAATCTGTCTGTAAAATTAACAGGCACCTATAATTTGGTTGTTTTAGAACTTCTATCCCAGGATGTGTATAAATCCAACTGGTGTCCTATGCGTTTTCTCAGCTGACTTCAATAAAGAGTGTGGGAATCATTCTTCCTGTATACATTATAAATTGACCAGACCCTTTCTACTGTGGGATTAATGCCAGGCAGCATTACACACGTGAACAGATGAGGGGAAAATGTAAGTAATAATATAAGTGTGTTTGTTTTAAATTAAAGTTGTTTACAGCCTTTCACTGAGAAAGCAAAAAAAATGTGATTACAACCAAACACTGTATAGGAGCAATCAGGAGAAAATATTTGTACTGAATATAATTCATACTTAATTCCTTCTCTTTGGAGGTTCAGAAATAATAGTTTGCAATAACAAGTTCAAGAAATATACGGGAAAGTGTCAGTAGAACAAAAAAAGTACTGGGGGTTTGAAACCTTGATGCTACTTTGTTGATCATTCATGTGCAAAAGTAGAAGGCAAAAATAAGGAAAACAGTCAGGATTCGGACAGAAAATCGTGTGGACAGTCCGCAGGTACCCAGCAGAGATAGTTGGGGGGACTGGCCTTTGAGTGATGTTACTTGGTTTGCATGTCAGCCTGCCTCCCCCCTTTTCATGTAGTTTCCAATTTTTAGAGATTTCCAGCAGGGAGCATGTTGGTTATGGGAAACCGCTTGGTCAGACAGGTTTGGGTAGGAAAAAGCTTCAGTAGCAATGTGGGTTCCTGGTCTGCTAAAATAGACCCTTGTATGGTCTGACAAAAGTTGTTAAAACATCATTATCATGTGGTTCTTTGGGTCCAAGTCTGTTGCACGTATTGGCACAAAGTGCTGTAGGAGCCCTGTAATTACCCCAATGTTTAGGATGGTGGCAGCTGCAGGGTTTCAGCCATTGCATCAACCGGCATTTAATTTTCGGAACAAACAGTACGACAAGGCAGAAGTGCAAGAAGTGTATTTGGACACCTTTAATGAACAGCCTCAATAAGTGCACAGCCTTATGTCTATATTGGACCAGACTTATCCTACCATCCAGTGCTCCAAAGGTAGTTGACAACAGCTCAGAGCATGTGCTGTGAATACGAAGAAGAGGAGGGGTTACTGAGGACACCTTTGAAGGCATAGGCCTTCACTGCTAATTGGTGGTGATGATCTTAGGGTAGTAAAGAATCTCAAAATATAAGTTTGTGAAAGTTCTCATTCATCCAGGTCATGGTATATCTATAGAAATGAGTCAAATCAAAATATAAGGCGTATTTCAAGCCTAATACTTTTGTTGAGTTTTAGCTCTCCTTTAAAAACATATAATATATATAGCCATGAATACTTGTGTGCTCCCTTAGCATCAAACAATTTGGAATGGGACCAAGTGTAGTGTGTAGTCTCAAAAAAAGAGCAAAGAAAAATCAATAGCCACCAAACACCAAGGGGTTTGTAATAAGTTAAAGGGATACTGTCATGGGAAAAAATTTTTTTTCCAAAATGAATCAGTTAATAGCGCTGCTCCAGCAGAATTCTGCACTGAAATCCATTTCTCAAAAGAGCAAACAGATTTTTTTATATTCAATTTTGAAATCTGACATGGGGCTAGACATTTTGTCAATTTCCCAGCTGCCCCTGGTCATGTGACTTGTGCCTGCACTTTAGGAGAGAAATGCTTTCTGGCAGGCTGCTGTTTTTCCTTCTCAATGTAACTGAATGTGTCTCAGTGGGACATGCGTTTTTACTATTGAGTGCTGTTCTTAGATCTACCAGGCAGCTGTTATCTTGTGTTAGGGAGCTGCTATCTGGTTACCTTCCCATTGCTCTTTTGTTTGGCTGCTGGGGGGGGGGGGAGGGAGGGGGTGATATCACTCCAACTTGCAGTACAGCAATAAAGAGTGATTGAAGTTTATCAGAGCACAAGTCACATAACTTGGGGCAGCTGGGAAATTGACAATATGTCTAGCCCCACGTCCGATTTCAAAATTGAATATAAAAAAATCTGTTTGCTCTTTTGAGAAATGGATTTCAGTGCAGAATTCTGCTGGAGCAGCACTATTAACTGATTCATTTTGAAAAAAAATGTTTTTTCCCATGACAGTATCCCTTTAAGAGTTTGCTCTTAACCCACAGCCTACATATAGTCGTGTACATACTTATCTGCAAAGCAAAATTTGTACTTATTCATAAGAACGTTTTGATCTCTTGCAGAATACAAATCTGATCCAAACAACAGCTTCATCTCATAAGAGTAACCTTACATGGTAGGCACGTTGAGGCTTCGACAACGAGGAAAGATACTCAAGGTTCATGTAATTGGTTAGATAAACACAAAATTCAGAATTCACAACCTCTGTCGTGTTTAAACCTAAAAAAGTCATAAGAAAATGTACTTCCTCTCCAGGAAGAAAAGTGGATGAGGTAAAAGGAAATTAACTTCCTGTTTTTTTCCATGAGAACATGATTTCTAGGCCTCTATTGTGACAGCTATGGGTTGAATGCCTAGACTAGACTAAAAAAAAAATAAGCTGACTCAGAAGCAGGATTATAAACACTTTGTTTTTGTAGTGTCCTGCTAATAACCCTATATAAGCTGCTGCTGCTGTAGAAAATGGTTCTAAATCCTGAATGAAACACGTTGCGGTTAGACATCATGCAATACATTTGGCGGCTCCCACTAGGGAGATGACGTCCCTAACATGTCTTCGAAGGCCTGTCATCAAGTTGGCTAAGCTGAGGGTCAACAAATGCAGGAAAATAGTTTATAAACCCTTGGACTTCATTAGAGTACAATCTAAAACCATCTTCTGTTTGTAGAATTTCTTTGGGATTAAGAAGTACAGGAACAAAAACTGATGTGGATTCTTACAAAATTACATTAATATATGGGCCAACTAATATATCTACAAGTATTTTGAAGAGATTAAATCATCAATCATGATGTGTCCTAATCCCGGCAAATACACTATGTGTATTTATGGCTCCAAATCACTGGTGTTAATACTGAGACCCTATGAACACAGGGCGCCCAGTGAGGGTCTGCGACCTCGGCATACGCCTGCAGTTTGTGTGTCTGTAGGGTCGATGGTGACCCACAGCAGGAACATTGGGGGTGACTACTAAGGAAGCAGACCCCCCTGGACCCCATGGGGGGGGGAAGATATGCCCCTGCTTCAAAGGACGTATTCCACTCCAACGAAGTCTAATGACAGCACCACTTCTACTGACACTTTGCATTGCACAGGGTGATATTCAGTTTGTTTGCCTCTGATCCCCCATAAATACCCCCAAGCTCTTAGAATTGTGTTCCTAGCAGTGAGTGTTCCATGCCACTTGAGATGGAGCGTCTGGTTAAAAAGGAGTCCATATACTTGAAGATATATTGTTATAACTGTATATATATATATATATATATATATATATATATATATATATATTAGTTATATTTGTCTGTTGCTGTCATCTCTATATGAATTATTTGCCCCCTTGTATCACACACAGGACCACCATCAGGGGGACACAGGGGGTACTGTTGTACCGTCCTAGGCCTAATGGTGGGCCCGGCTGTGCTGCACTTTTCGAAATAGCCGGGCCCCCCTTGACAGCGCCGAAGTGGAAGTCCCGAAGAGCCAAAGTCCCAAAGCTGCAAAAAGACCCGAAGCCTCGAAAAGGAGTCGAAGTTGAAGTCCTGAAGAGCGAAAAGACCCAAAGCCTCGAAAGGAGCCATAGTCAAAGTCCCAAAGCTACAAAAGAAGCCAAAGTTAAAGTCCTAAAACTGTGAAAGGAGCCGTAGATGAAGTCCTAAAGATTCACACCGCATTCCAAGAAAAGCACTTACTACCTACTGTCAAATTCGGTGGAGGTTCCATCATGCTGTGGGGCCCTTGTTAAAGTTGAGGGTTGGATGAATTCAACCCAATATCTACAAATTCTTCAGGATAATGTTCAAGCGTCAGTCACAAAGTTGAAGTTACGCTGCAGGGGTTGGATATTCCAACAAGACAATGACCCTAAACACACTTGGAAATCTACAAAGACATTTATGCAGAGGGAGAAGTACAATATTCTGGAATGGCCGTCACAGTCCCCCGACTTGAATATCATGGAAAATCTATGGGATGATATGAATTAGACTGTCCATGCTCGGCAGCCATCAAATTTAACTGAACTGGAGAGATTTTGTATGAATGAATGGCCAAAAATACCTCCATCCAGAATCCAGATACTCATCAAAGGCTATAGGAGGTGACTAGAGGCTGTTACATTTGCAAAAGGAGCTCAACTAAGTATTGATGTAATATCTCTGTTGGGGTGCCCAAATTTATGCACCTGTCTAATTTTGTTATGATGCATATTTTCTGTTAATCCAATAAACTTTATGTCACTGCTGAAATACTACAGTTTCCATAAGGCAAGTTATATATTAAAAGGAAGTTGCTACTTTGAAAGCTCAGCCAATGATAAACAAAACTCCCAAGAATTTAGTGGCGTTCCAAACTTTTTCATATGACTGTAATTAAAATAACAGAAATGACTGCTTAGTGAGCGCAACAAATTCAACGGAAATAGGTTATAAAAATAGCATATTCTGTATATTTTTTCACGCTGCTGTACTAAGCATTTTTCTGTGAAGTAAATCAAAGCTTTGGGACCCGAGGGGACAGTAACAGAGCTAAATCCGAGCATTACTAATTTTATTCATTTTTTTTTCCTGAGTTTTACTGAGTTTGTGAATTACTGGCAGGAAGTACGGCTCACGATTTCAGACGAGAATCCTTTATATTTGGCAGTGAAACTTCCTGTCGGCCCTTTAAACATTTGCTGCTCCCGATCACAAGAGCTTCTGTTACAAAATAAACCTTTTATACTTAGTCTGAATAAATACAACCAGTTCTTGCCTTAAACATTTCACCTAAGGATGCCGCAGCTTTCTCACTGACATTCCCTGGGAAATGGATTCTCTGTTTCTTCTTCTGTGCTCTGGATCATTTCACAGGGGAGTGTAGGGAGACTATGAAATTGAAATAATTATGAGAAAAAGAACCCCGGCTATAACTAAAAGTGAAGATTCAAGAAGTATATAAAGCAAGAAATCTTGCTTGACACAAATTAGAAAAAGGTCATTATTTATATAAGTACCCGTTTATAGTACAGTTAAAAGATTAAATACAGGTATGGGACCTATTATCCAGAATGCTCGGGACCTGGGGTTTTCCGGATAACAGATCTTTCCGTAATTAGGGTCTTCATGCCTTATGTTACTATAGACACCATCTCTCCGTACTATACCTGCTATCTCACAGTCACACTCCCTTCCCAGAGACTATTATCCACTGTTACTATAGACACCATCTCTCCCTACTATACCTGCTATCTCACAGTCACACTCCCTTCCCAGAGATTATTATCCACTGTTACTATAGGCACCATCTCTCCCTACTATACCTGCTATCCCACAGTCACACTCCCTTCCCAGAGACTATTATCCACTGTTACTATAGACACCATCTCTCCCTACTATACCTGCTATCCCACAGTCACACTCCCTTCCCAGAGACTATTATCCCACTGTTACTATAGGCACCATCTCTCCCTACTATACCTGCTATCCTACAGCCACACTCCCTTCCCAGAGACTATTATCCACTGTTACTATAGGCACCATCTCTCCCTACTATACCTGCTATCCCACAGTCACACTCCCTTCCCAGAGACTATTATCCACTGTTACTATAGACACCATCTCTCACTACTATACCTGCTATCCCACAGTCACACTCCCTTCCCAGAGACTATTATCCACTGTTACTATAGACACCATCTCTCCCTACTATACCTGCTATCTCACAGCCACACTCCCTTCCCAGAGACTATTATCCACTGTTACTATAGACACCATCTCTCCCTACTATACCTGCTATCCCACAGTCACACTCCCTTCCCAGAGACTATTATCCCACTGTTACTATAGGCACCATCTCTCCCTACTATACCTGCTATCCCAAAGTCACACTCCCTTCCCAGAGACTATTATCCACTGTTACTATAGACACCATCTCTCCCAATTATACCGGATATCCCACAGTCACACTCCCTTCCCAGAGACTATTATCCACTGTTACTATAGACACCATCTCTCCCTACTATACCTGCTATCCCACAGTCACACTCCCTTCCCAGAGACTATTATCCCACTGTTACTATAGACACCATCTCTCCCTACTATACCTGCTATCCCACAGTCACACTCCCTTCCCAGAGACTATTATCCCACTGTTACTATAGACACCATCTCTCCCTACTATACCTGCTATCCCACTGTCACACTCCCTTCCCAGAGACTATTATCCCACTGTTACTATAGACACCATCTCTCCCTACTATACCTGCTATCCCACAGTCACACTCCCTTCCCAGAGACTATTATCCCACTGTTACTATAGACACCATCTCTCCCTACTATACCTGCTATCCCACAGTCACACTCCCTTCCCAGAGACTATTATCCCACTGTTACTATAGACACCATCTCTCCCTACTATACCTGCTATCCCACTGTCACACTCCCTTCCCAGAGACTATTATCCCACTGTTACTATAGGCACCATCTCTCCCTACTATACCTGATATCCCACAGTCACACTCCCTTCCAAGAGACATACACAAAAGCACGTTTCCCAGCCATACTTACTTAAGCCAGGGGTGGGTTAGCACGGCACCAGTATGTAAATATGTTTGGTTTTAGTGGGGTTGAAATCCTCTGTGGTTTAGGGGTGCAATCTTAACATCTCTATACCGGATCTGAAACTCATAAAGGCAACGTCAATGTTTTAGAAAAATATATGGTCGTTTATCATTGGGAGAGAGGAAACGGGCAAAAAATAAAAAAAAAACGCTCTCTCTATTGACCACAATGGACCTGTAATACAATGAGATGGACTTGGTGTTGACATAGGGTTGAATGGTTGGCACATACCAGACCACACTCCGTAGACTGATGTAGTAAAAAAGTATTTATTTAAGCAAAAAACATCACAGCAAAGCTGTCATTCAGCCTATGACTAAGTGCCCCTTAGGTACAAAATGCGTTAGGCTTTGCTGTGATGTTTTTAGCTTAAATAAATACTTTTTTACTACATCAATCTACGGAGTGTGGTCTGGTATGTGCCAGCCCTTCATTATCTTTTTGCAATATTTGCTTCCCTGAGCTGAAGGTCTGGGGCTTGAGCAGAGCCGGGCCAGGCGCCCTAGGCAACCTGGCTGGCCCCAACGTCGACTTGGTGCACGCATTCACGAACATACACGTTATGGTTGCCACCTTTTCAGGAAGAAAATACCGGCCTTCCTATATTCTTGCTTTTTTTTCCCTATTAATAACATTGAGATCAAGCATCCTTTTTACCGGCCAGGCCGGTAAAATACCGGCCAGGTGACAACCCTAATACAAGTGCGTGCGTGAATGGACGTTGGCGCGCATGTCATGAACAGATGCTGGCGCACATGCGTGAACAGATACTGGCGCACATGCGCTAAAGGATGCTGACGCGCATGCACGAACGGATGATTGACGCATGCGCAAACAGACGTTGGCGCGCATGCGTGAGCGTATGTTGAAGCGCACAAGTCAATGGATGAGCTGACAGTCTAGAGAGGAGAGAGGGGACTGGACTAGGGGTAGAGGCGGCAGAGAAGGTACGTGCCTGGCGCCTCCCCCAGCTTTGCGCCCTAGGCACGTGCCTACTCTGCCTACCCCTAATTCCGGCCCTGGGCTTGAGCACCTGTTCACCCCATTTTTCACTGCACTCGACACTGAACGACTTCTTGATAAGTTTCTTGTCATTCAGTTGCCGCCTTCTGTCCTGTGTAACTGCGGGCAGGTAGGTGGAGCCGCAACGTAATTGGGGTAGGTCCGTGATGCGGCGGGCGGGTCTGTGAAATCAGGGAGGAGCTATGACGTGGCGATCAGCGATTGCCCGATCGCCACAACAATCATAGGAAATCCTAATTTGGAAAACCGGGCAGGCAGTTTTGAACCGGACAGTCCATCAAAAAACTGGGCTGTCTGGGTCAAAACTGGACAGGTGGAAACCCTATGTTGATATCCACAACTCTGCATAATGGAGCACAAGTTGTTGTATTCGTCTTCTTGTGTGTCAGTCACTGTAAATAATACCACCAGGACCAGGAGACACAAGCTGCTCCAGAGTCCATACTTAATGCAAGCTTAGTGCAGGTGTTTGTCACTGACAAATAATGTACTGGCCTGGGGTATAATCCTGCTTTTGAGACTATACTCTTGCACATTTTAGTAAAATCTCAGATTTGTAACACAGAGCTGGGCCAATAGATAAGTACATCCGAGGTCAAGCTCCACCATCCCCCTGCTGGCCACTTTGCACCTGCAATTCCCCGCCGACATGGCTGCCAATCGATATGTGGTTTTCTGGGGTCAGTGTACTGTTAGCGATCTTTTTGGCAATCCAAATCCAAAACTTCTGGTGTTGAGCTTTCAGATTTCCCACTGCTGTGGGATTTTGAGCTACACAAGTGAGGGATCTTCATTAAATCCTACAGATTGGCTGTTGGTGAATTTGGGAGACACAGAGATTTCCAGGCACAAAATAAAATTTCTAGTTTCTAATATTATTCTCTCCATCATGAAAAATATATGTGAACAAAATCCTTAAAAATCAGTTAATTCAAAACGAAGTGTGAAATTCAGCAGGCAGTGTAAATTTTCATAAAATTCATATAATTTATTTTTTCTTGCTAGATAACCAAACACTCAAATCTAAATCCGCAAATTAGGGTCATGGGTCATTCTGGAAAAAAAAAACAGCCTTCCTATATTTTTTTTTTATCTTTATGGTCTGTTAATGACATTGGCATCGAACATCATTTTTTTATGGCCAGGTTATTAAAATACTGGCCAGGTGGCCAGTAGGGATGCACCAAATCCACAATTTGGGATTCAACCAAATCCCTGAATCCTTGTTGAAAGATTCGGCCAAATACCGAACTGGATCCAAATCTTAATTTGCTTGTGCAAATTAGGGTCAGGAAAGGAAAAAGTGCAAAAAAAAATCTTCTTTTGTGACGAAAAGTCACGCGATTTCCCTACCAGCCCCTAATTTACATATGCAAATTAGGATTCGACCAAGCACAAGGATTCAGCCGAATCCTGCTGGAAAAGGATGAATCCTGTCCGAATGCTGAACTGAATCCTGGATTCAGTGAAATCTTTTACCGGTGGCTTTGGGGGCGGTCAAAAAGGAACGGATTCAGTGCATCATTAGTTCCGAAGGCTTTTCATAACATGCTTCATGCAGGAGATTCCTAGGAACTGAAATACTTCCAATGGTCCGAGAGATTGGGAATTTATTTTCTGTAGAAATGTTTATATACAGAATGCGATGGTGATTAACAACAGTTACAGTATAACCAACTAATGAAACCAGAAGAGCCGAGTAAAAAAACAGCTGTTAATACTAAGGGCTCATTCACACTTTACACCTCTGTCACTCTCCATCTGGCTCTGGGATGACAAAATCAGACGCTTGGTGCTCCATTCATTACTGCTTGCAAGTCTACAGTGATGGTAGATTAAAAAAAATGTATATATTTGATCCAGGAAAAACAGACAGCTCGGCCAATTCCACTGAACTCTGGTGCTCTGTTTAATTAGTTTATACAAACGATTTTGCTTGTTAGAGTTGTTATGCTAAATGGCATCTGACCAAAACGGGTTGGAAAATCTTTTGCATGAAGTGCATACAGCAAAATCATACAAAATCTCTTGCATACAGCAAAATCATACAAAATCTCTTGCATACAGCAAAATCATACAAAATCTCTTGCATACAGCAAAATCATACAAAATCTCTTGCATACAGCAAAATCATACAAAATCTCTTGCATACAGCAAAATCATACAAAATCTTCCCTGGCTGTAATATAAGATGATGCTACAGGGCTGATAATTTAATTCTGATGCTAATTACACTTGTTTCATACCAATCATTTAAATTATGTACTAATCAGCCGCATATTGTGACATTTCAACTCTATGGGGCCCATTTACTTAGCTTGAGTGAAGGAATAGAAGAAAAAAAATTTCGAATGTTTGTTTTGGCTACTTCGACTTCGATTTAATCGGTCGAACGATTTTTCGTTCGATCATTCGATCGAAGGAATTATGGTAAATCCTTCGACTTCGATATTTGAAGTCGTAGGATTTAACTTCGACAGTCGAATATTGAGGGTTAATTAACCCTCGATATTCGACCATAAGTAAATTTGCCCCTATGTGTACTGTATATTGTGAGTGGGTCCCTAAGCTCAGTAAGTGACAGCAGCACAGAGCATGTGCAGTGAATCAGCAGAAAAGAAGATGGGGAGCTACTGGGGCATCTTTGGAGACACAGATCTTTACTGCTAAAGGGCTGTGTTTTTTTTTTAGATCAGATCATTTTGCTGAGTCATGTGATTTCAGAAAGTGCCAGCACTTTAGGGTGGAACTGCTTTCTGGCAGGCTGTTGTTTCTCCTACTCAATGTAACTGGATGTGTTGCAGTGGGACCTGGATTTTACTACTGAGTGCTGTTCTTAGATCTACTAGGCAGCTGTTATCTTGTGTTAGGGAGCTGCTATCTGGTTACCTTCCCATTGTTCTTTTGTTTGGCTGCTGGGAGGTAAAGGGAGGGGTGATATCACTCTTACTTGCAGTACAGCAGTAAAGAGTGACTGAAGTTTATCAGAGCACAAGTCACGTGACTGGGGGCAGCTGGGAAACTGACAATATGTCTAGCCCCATGTCAGATTCAAAATTAAATATAAAAATAAACTGTTCTGCTCTTTTGAGAAACTGATTTCAGTGCAGAATTCTGCTGGAGCAACACTAATAAATGATGTGGTTTGTATCCCTTTAAAGGGGAAGGAAACCTAGTCGGCGCAAACCCCCCACCCCCCCTCCCGTTTGTTGCCCACCCTCCCTCCTCCCCCTGGCTTACCCGTCCTGCTGGGCAAATGCCCCCAACTTGTTCCTTACCCTTCTGCGCAGGTCCAGTCCAGGGAGTTCACCGACGACATCTTCTTCCACGCGATCTTCTTCCTGCTTTGAACGTCGCATGCGCAGTAGGATCATTTCGCCAGTACGATCTACTGAGCATGTGCGTGACTTTTGGCGCATGTGCAGTAGATCCGTACCGGCGAAATGATCCTACTGCGCATGCGCCAAAATGCCGTTCACAGCAGGAAGAAGATCGCGTGGAAGAAGATGTCGTCGGTGAACTCCGTAGACTGGACCTGCGCAGAAGGGTAAGTAACAAGTTAGGGGCATTTGCCCAGCGGGAGGGGTAGGCCAGGGGGGAGGAGGGAGGGTGGGCAACACACGGGAGGGGGGGGGTGGGTTTGCGCCGACTAGGTTTCCTTCCCCTTTAAGCAAACTTCTTGACCAGATACTGGTTGTGATATCTCACAGAGTGTTAAGAGGAAGCAGCTGCCGTGTAGCTTTGAGGATCCAAAATGAGGCCCCGGAGATCCTAATTCTTCATGAGGCACAACAGATATATAACGCTGCAATGTGATCAGTAACTCTTCCAGCACCATAATTATCATGACTTATAAATCTCTCTCCTGACAATGGAGCCTTCACAAAGCAAATGACTGAAGCAGACACTTAAACACACGCAAATACTGTAAAGCTAAGTAATAACCACAATAAATGTCTGGGCACTCTCTCTCTCTATATATATATAAAACAGTAAAATAATGTATAAAGCAGTTAGGATCTTTCAATCCAGAGTATAATCAGAAGAGCCTTACAGCTGAAACTTGAACTAACAGTTAATGCAGACCACACAGCCTTTACAGGCCAAGCAATCAAAGCTCCATCTGTCTTATCTTTGCTTTCATCTGCTCTATATGATGAGCGGAGCAGATTTCATTGCCTTTCTGTTAGTAGCCATGGGTCTCTGGTCAACCTATAACTAAAACTTGCACAGATGCGAAATCGATTACTGGGGCAATCTGTTCCTCTAGGCTCCTGCCCTTTAAAGTAAGATCAAAAAATTTTTAAACAAAAATAGTTAGAATACATCGAAAAAAACCCCACCAAGACAAATTAAACTTTCAAATTCCAAAGTCTTTATTATGAAATAACTTACAGAAACTTCAGAAAAGGCTGTCCCTATGGCTACACAGCAGCTTGTTTATATAAACTATAGTAGTACTTATCTGTTATCTACTGTGTATCCTGTGCTTGAATGGCTGCCCCCATGGCTACACAGCAGCTTGTTTATATAAACTATAGTAGTACTTATCTGTTATCTACTGTGTATCCTGTGCTTGAATGGCTGCCCCCATGGCTACACAGCAGCTTGTTTATATAAACTATAGTAGTACTTATCTGTTATCTACTGTGTATCCTGTGCTTGAATGGCTGCCCCCATGGCTACACAGCAGCTTGTTTATATAAACTATAGTAGTACTTATCTGTTATCTACTGTGTATCCTGGGCTTGAATAGCTGTCCCCATGGCTACACAGCAGCTTGTTTATATAAACTATAGTAGTACTTATCTGTTATCTACTGTGTATTCTGTGCTTGAATGGCTGCCCCCATGGCTACACAGCAGCTTGTTTATATAAATTATAGTAGTACTTATCTGTTATCTACTGTGTATCCTGTGCTTGAATGGCTGCCCCCATGGCTACACAGCAGCTTGTTTATATAAACTATAGTAGTACTTATATGTTATCTACTGTGTATCATGTGCTTGAATGGCTGCCCCCATGGCTACACAGCAGCTTGTTTATATAAACTATAGTAGTACTTATCTGTTATCTACTGTGTATCCTGTGCTTGAATGGCTGCCCCCATGGCTACACAGCAGCTTGTTTATATAAACTATAGTAGAGTTTCTGAAGCAAAAATGTCAGTTTTAACAGTTCAGCACAACAGTACATGATATTTTCATTACTTTAAATTTACTTTAAATTCATTTTTTGTTGTTACTGTTCATTTAAAAAAAGTGAATACAGCTCAAAATCCTTATAATCTCTTTCTTTCCATACATGCAGACGCACACTACACATTCGTTTCCAAATCAAATCATGAAGAAAAATGTATCACATTTGTGTTATTCCTTTACAAAAAGTGAAAAAATTAGGCTGTTCCAAAAAATAGCAGTCCCTGCATTCTTCTTTACAAACTCAAACATTCACTGTATAAACCCAAAAATGTTTAAAGATTTTACTTTACTTTTACTTTACTAATATTGAGTTGTATAATCAGTGTTTCTGCTGCACATCTGTGTTACATGGAGTCCACCAACTTCCAACAACCTGTTACATTCCACAATTCTTCTGCATTTCTTGCTTTTGCCTCACAAACAGCAATTTTTTTTGTCAACCTACAAGTTTTCTATTGGATTAAGGTCCAGGGATTGGGCCACTCCATAATATCAATCTTGTCCGGAACCAAGATGTTGTTCATTTACTGGTGTGTTTGGGGTCATTGTCTTGTTGACACCCCCATTTCAAGGACATTTCCTCTTCGGCATAAGGCAACATGATCTCTTCAAGTATTTTGATGTAGTGAAACTGATCTACGATCCCTGGTATGTGATAAATAGGCCCAATACCATTGTATGAGAAACATCCCCATATCATGATGCTTGTGCATCACTCTGTACTGTAGCTTAAATTCAGTGTTTTGGGGTCGTCTGACAAACTGTCTGTGGCCCCTAGACCCAAAAAGAATATTCTTGCTTTCATCAGTCCACAAAATGTTGGGCCATTTCTTTTTAGGACAGTCAATGTGTTCTTTGGCAAATTGTAAGCTCTTCAGCACATCTTATTTCAACAATGGGACTTTGCTTGGCCTAACATAGTCGTCTTCTAATTGTAACAGTATCACAGGGAACTTTAGACCTTCTTTCATCTTCCTGGAGCTGATCATTGGCTGAGTCTTTGCCATTTTGTCTATTCTTTTATCCATTCCAATGGTATTTTTCTGTTTTCTTCCACATCTTTCAGGTTTTGGTGCCATTTTAAAGCATCTGGGAGCATTTTAGCAGCAGCCTATCATTTTCTGCATTTCTTTATATGTTTTCACCTCTGCAGTCAGCTTTTTAATCAAAGTACTCTGTTCTTCTGAAAAATGTCTGGAACGAGTCATTTCAGAGAGAAATCCACTATAACCAGCAACACAACATTTGCACCTTTCTTAAATAAGTGCAGTAATGGACACCTGTTTTTTCACAGAATGAATGAGCTCACTAATTGAACTCCACACTGCTATTATCTGGAACAAGCCATTATTATTTGAAACAAGCCTCAATGAATGGTTCAATGACACTGAATCAGCAGCATTTTATGACTGTTGGGTCTCTTGGGTTTCTATTACTCTACTACACCTACTAGTTAATTATATGCCATGAAATTGATCAGGTTAGTGATGTTGGACTGCTATTATTCTGAACAGAACTACACAGGCCCCGCTGCTTTGCTCCTCCTAGATGAACCATTGCCCTGTGGTATATTTGCAAAACCTAGTCTTACTAAGAACAATTTGGGAGAAAATAAATGAATGTACAATGACAATGTCTGCCTGTAAGTAGCAAGTAGCTCTAAAACAGTAACTGAGAGATGTTTAGAAACCTCCTGGATACTTAAGTACTAAAAAGTCACGTGATTACCCTCCCCCGCCCATAATTTGCATATGCAAATTCGGATTTCGTTTGGCTGGGCAGAAGGATTCGGCTAAATCCGAATCCTGCTGAAAAATGCCGAATCCCTATTAGGGATGCACTGAATCCAGATTCGGTTTGCGATTAGGCATTTTTCAGCAGGATTCGGATTTTGCCCAGCCGAACAGAATCCGAATTTGCATATGCAAATTATGGGCGAGGGAGGGAAATCACGTGACTTTTTGTCACAAAGCAAGGAAGTAAAAAATGTTTTCCCCTTCCCACCCCTAATTTACATATGCAAATTAGGATTTGGTATTCAGACTAATCTTTTGCGAAGGATTCAGGGGTTCAGCAGAATCCAAAATAGTGGATAGGGTGCATCCCTAAAACCTATTAGGCTACAATCAAGAAATAAACTGAATCTGTTTACATTTCTGTTCCATGATTCCACTCCTTCCATGATATTAGCCTGAAACAATGAAGTAGTCAGAACATTTGATTCATTTCTCATGACAAGCACAAAGACTATCACAGCTGAAATACAAATCTTAGCTTCTTACCAAAATATTAAATATACAAACATACGAGAAGTTGACTATTCTAAATAAAGAAGCACTGCCTTTTGAGTACTTGCTCCAATATTCAATGCAGTCATTCGATGAAGGTTTAATAGTGAGCGAGTCAAACAGGGAACAAAACAGCCTTAATTGCACGGTGTGAGAAAAACACACTGGAATCGTCAGGAAGGAAGTGGTAGAAGCTCAGAGTGTGAAAGGAATGCAGTTTCTTTCCTCTGCTTGTAAACTTCTAACTCACAGCAAAAAATGCATAACCTTAAGTTCAAATATGTGGAATCTTTGTCTGTGTCAGACCTCAGAAGTGAGGGGCTGTGACATTATTTACTGTTGGGATAGAAAGCAGAAGGCGAATTGGTGGGTTGCAGTGGCTATAAAAAAACTCCCCCTGGGTGCTGTGAAACTCATTGGAATTGTATTATGCCACAGAAAAAAAAAGATAAAAAATTAGATGCTATGAAGATAGTCAGGAAATTGGGCTGGACATTCATGTTCTATTCTGTATATAATAGCTGCGCCAAGGAAGTAACAGGAAAGTTTATAGAAACAAATGACACATTTTGAGAAATTCCAAAACTGTAAGGAATGCAGGCTGCTTGGACACTCTCCCATGGGTATGTAGGTATAAGCAGGGGCATTGTGGACCGACTTATAGGGAGCCCTGGGGTCAGATGGAAAAATAAGTAAAAACATGAGCAGGGTATTCTCTGCAAAAGGAGATGCAGCAGACTGCTGGAAAGTACCCCAGGTCAGCCCATTTTTGAAAGAAAGTAGCATTGGCCATGGGTAGAAAGTATGTGATATTGGTCAGTGGTGGGTGCCTAATGAATTAAGAACTTCCCAGTTTGCTTATCCCTTAAGTAAGAAGATTTGAGTTCATGGTAGACAGGGAAGACAGAAGAAGCATGTGCCTAGAGTAACAGAAGGGGAGCGAAGGCACATCTCTCCGCTACCTGCCCACTCCTAGTTTTCTGTTCTCCTTAATTTGCCTTTTGTTTCCATCCTTCTTTTCTGATTATTTGTATTTCTCTAATGCCTTTGTCTCCCTAACCATTTGATCTTTCTCTCACTCGTTGACTTTCTTGCTCCCCTTATATATTTTTTTATATTTACATTTTTTCATATATACCTATTTTTTGATCGGCGCCTCTGTTGCTTTACCCCCCATCTTCTCCATTCTTATTTACCTTTGCTCCCCTTGTTTTTCAGTACAGTTTCATTTACCCCACAAACATACTACTGTAGTTCTTCCCTCCCTTGCTCAGATGCACAACCAACAGTCCCCACAAAAAGGTGGTTTACAGTAGTAATTCTGTAAACGATTCTGGGGTCCTAAAAAGTAGTATTTATAAATGTTGCAATATGGTATCATGATATGATGTCCCACTTGTACAGGAACCTACAGTCAGTGCTAGACAAGACAGCCAAAATACTAACTCCCATTGGGCCCAGGAGTCAATGGGCCCTTCTTCTCACCCAACAATATTGCTTTATATGGGCTCAGTGGGTAGCACTTCTGTTTTGCAGTGATTGGGCCCTGAGTTTGATTCCATCTTGGTTACCACCTGCAAGGAGTTTGGATGTTCTCCCTAAGCCTGAGTGGATTTCTTTGGGCTTCCTCCAAAACCATACATAGTTACATAGTTATATCGGGTAAAAAAAGAGAAAGTACATCAAGTTCAACCCCTCCAAATGAAAACCCAGCATCCATACACACACCCCTCCCTACCCTCGCATAAATTATATATATACCCATATCTATACTAACTATAGAGTTTAGTATCACAATAGCCTTTGATATTATGTCTGTCCAAGAAATCATCCAAGTCCCTCTTATAGTCATTAACTGAATCAGCATCACAACATCACCCGGCAGTGCATTCCACAACCTCACTGTCCTGACTGTGAAGAACCCCCTACGTTGCTTCAAATGAAAGTTCTTTTCTTCTAGTCTGAAGGGGAGGCCTCTGGTACGGTGATCCACTTTATGGGTAAAAAGGTCCCCTGCTATTTGTCTATAATGTCCTCTAATGTACTTGTAAAGTCTAATCATGTCCCCTCACAAGCGCCTTTTTTCCAGAGAAAACATCACCAACCTTGACAGTCTCCCCTCATAATTTAAGTCTTCCCTCCCTCTAACCAATTTAGTTGCACTTAGTCTCTGCACTCTCTCCAGCTCATTTATATCCCTCTTAAGGACTGGAGTCCAAAAAATTAAGTGACTTCATTGACCCTACTGCATATGCGAATGTGATAGGTGATGGTATGTAAAGAGAAGAGGCTAGAAGTTTGGTGAAGAAAGTAAGAAACTAGTGTGGAGAATGGGTCTGTGGTCTAAAGTTTCAGGATGCCCATGGCATTCAAGGCCAACACTGCCTAGAGTGGGTGAACAATATTAGCTAAGTACAGAACCACACTAGGGGTAAATTTATCAAAGAGTGAAGTTCCGCCACTAGAGTGAAATTCCACAGCTCTCAATTCATTTCTATCGGATTTTGAAAGGCGTATTTATCAATGGGTGAAAGTGAAAGTTCACCCTTTGATGTATACGCCTATAAAAATCCCATAGAAATGAATGGAGAGTGGCGGAATTTCACTCTAGTGGCGGAACTTCACTATTAACTTCACTCTTTGATAAATATACCCCTAGAGTTTGCAGTCACAGACAAGATCTCCTGACTTGTGTAAAGCAGGAATTCATGGTCTGCCATGGTACTGGGATTACTGGCCAACTAACTGGGTAGACCTGATGTCTGGGTCCACTTAAGATCTCCATTATTATGTTAGATACTTTTCAGTTGAGCCCGCCCTTTTGATCTCCCAGTCCCTGCTAGAACGTCAGTAAAATGCTTTAATTTTGCATTATCTCATCCCATCTCACTAATGTAGGAGAATTGAAAATACAAACCAAGGCACATTGTTCTCATGGGAAAAAAAAAACTCTTTGCGATTTCCATTGCTGTAGCATTCTGCAAATATATTGCTTGTTCCATTTAGACCATAGCCCAAATGTGATGCTTAAGTATGAGACCCGATAAACAACGAGCACAAGTACTTCTCAAATGTTTGCTTTGGGTTTGATCACGTAATCTACGGATACGTACATTCTAGTGTTGTAATTAGGAAGAACGTATATCGATCCAAGTAAACATGACAGTAATTGCGGTAAATTAGCACTTGGCAGGAATTGCACGCACATTTAGCTGCTGAGCTGAACCGAAGGCCGGGGGTGGGAGACTCATGGTTCATCGTAAAAGGGAAAATCAGAAGGTTCTGCATATACAAATTTAAGGAGAAAAAATTAACATACAGTAAAAACTAAACAGGGTGCACAAGTGATACCAGATGTTCAAGAAAAATTTCCGCTCCATAACTTTTTATACATACAGGATTCCACATCGCTCACAAGGATGTTCACGGAGAAGGTGTAGGTATTTATACCACTATTATTCCATTTGTAGTTGCTTCTTACTGGATGGATGTTCTGTAGCCTGCGGTATGGAAGCACGTATCTCCCCTATTGCCGTCATATTGTAGAGCTTGTTGCCCAGAGTCAACAGAATTGGCCAATTTATATTCCTGTTGGCTAATATTTGGGGCATCTCTTAGCGTGCAGCCATGTAAAGTCACATATTCGGGCTGATTTTCCAATGAATGTTATAGCATGATCAACTCTAACCTGTCCATGACGATCAATTGGATTTATTAAAGGGTTTCTGTCATGGTTTTTATGATGTATTTTTTATTTCTAAATGACACTGTTTACACTGCAAATAATTCACTCTACAATATAAAATGTAATTCCTGAATCAGCAAGTGTATTTTTTTAGTTGTAATATTGGTGTGTAGGCCGCCATCTTGCCTGTCATGTGATTTCAGAAAGAGCCAGCACTTTAGGATGGAACTGCTTTCTGGCAGGCTGTTGTTTCTCCTATCAGAGCACAAGTCACATGACTTGGGGCAGCTGGGAAACTGACAATATGTCTAGCGCCATGTCAGATTTCAAGATGAAATATAAAAAAATCATTTTGCTCTTTTGAGAAACAGATTTCAGTGCAGAATTCTGCTGGGGCAGCACCATTAACTGATGCGTTTTGAAAAAAACATGTTTTCCCATGACAGTATCCCTTTAATGTACCAATCTATAAGGAATCAGATCAATTTATTTACGTAATGATTGTTGGAAAACTCATTTGCACTTCCAGGGAATTGGTCTCAGTCAATTTTGATACTGAAGGAATCCATGGTAATAAAAAGTAACATTGTCCATAGTCTACTACAAGATTTAATTCTTCACATCAGTTGATAGAAGAAGCCTTCTAGCTGCACTTTTACACTTTTTATATAAACTGGAAAGTCAAAAATCTTCATTTTATTATGCACTGCACCTACATAAACCAGCCTTGTCAGAGTGCCATAAATAGAAGCACAGGTATGAAACCTGTTATCCAGAATGCTCGGGACCTGCGGCTTTCCGGATAATGGATCTTTCTATAATTTGGATCTTTATACATTGTCTACTGGAACATCATGTAAACATGAAATAAACCCAATAGGCTGGTTCTGCTTCCAATAAGAATTAATTATATCTTAGTCTGGGTCATATACAAGGTACAATAAAAAGAAAATCATTTTTTAAAAATTTGGATTATTTGGATGAAATGGAGTCAATGTGAGACTGTCATTCTGTAATTCAGAGCTTTCTGGATAACGGGTTTCTTGATAACGGAATAAATTAGCCTGGCGCGTATTTGCAACCGAATTTCTGAATTTTGCGGTCGTCAAATAGATTTGTGAAACTCACACAAAAATTTGTAAAAGTAAAAAAAAAGAGTAAAAAAAAAATTTGGACACGCATCGGAAAAGTCGCTCACGTCAAAACCGTTGCACATGAACACTATTCAGACACCCATTGACTTTAAAGCCGGCGTCAAAATTGACGAGGGCGTAAAAATTCGAGTTTCGCTAATTTTTTGCCGTTTTCGCGAATTGTTCGGCTAAGCGAAACGCGAGAAATTCGCCCATAACTAGATCCCATACCTGTATTTGCCCCATATATATATATAAATAGAGAATATAAAGTGAGCTACATTAATATCACGATTTCTAGACCTTTTAAAGTGCAAGTAAAGTGTCTCCTGTTTGTATAAATGGAATAAATGGGAGGGAGGGGGGAGTGCAGTGCTAATCATTTTCGGCAACTCTTGCACTTTCTCAAGGCAGAACAGGATCTGACCCCGAGACCCCCATAGACTTGTATATACAAGATACACAACCTACGGCGAGTGGGAAAGACACATTTTTTTACCACGCAATAACAAAACACCGGCGCTGGCAAATAATTTATAAAAGAACAAATTAAATATAAATAATACATTTTTATAGTTTTTAAATAATTTTCCTTCTTATTTTGACTCTTTCCAGCTATCAGAAGGGGGTCACTGAACCCCATCTAAAAAAGCAAACGTTCTGTAAAGTCACACATTTATTGTTATTGCTCTTTTTTTTTTATTACTCATCTTTCTATTCAGGCCTCTCCTACTTATATCACAGTCTCTTATTCAAAGCAATGCATGGTTGCTAGGGTAATATGGACCCTAGTTACCAGATTGCTGAAATTGCAAACTGGAGAGCTGCTGAATAAAACATGAAATAACTCAGAATTCACAAATAATAAAAAATGAAAACCAATTGCAAATTGTCTCAGAATAGCCCTCTCTACATCATACTAAAAGGTAATTTAAAGGTGAACAACTCCTTTAATATTTTATTTACAGGTGGGATCTATGGGGCCTGAATTTTTGCTACTGACAGAACTGCCTCAAGGCATCAGTGACCTCAAAACACGGCAGTAAATCTCTGGAAAACTATATCCCAGATTGGTACAATATTGGAGCACCGGCCTAAGGTTGGGGATCGTTATTACTGGGAGGGGGGTGCCTTTTGATTGGTGCTCCCCCCCCAGTGATTTACACTTTCCTTGTCCTATAGAAAATGTTCTTTCCAGATTTCAGAGGTTTCCGGATAATGGGTTTCTGGATAATAGATCTAATCCTTGAATTTCATTTAAGTGTTAGCTAAATGAAAACAACACTCCCCCGTGGGATACGACTCCTGATGGAGACTGAAACAAGGAAGGAAAATGAGAAATGTATAATTAAAGAGGAAGCCACTTGCTCACTCATCCCTTTATCATCATGTACAGGTATGGGATCCATTATCCGGAAACCCATTTTCCAGTTTGGAATTACAGAATGGATGTCTCTCATAGGGGCAAATTCACTAAACGCTGAAGCGCCTAACGCTAGCGTGAATTCGCCAGTGTTGGGCATTTTCGTTAATTCGCCGATTCACTAACGGACGCTGGCGTAACTTCGCACCCTTATGCCTGGCGAATTTGCGCAACGGACGTAACTACGCAAATTCACTAACGCGCGCATTGTTCTGAATGCTACCTTTTACGCTAGACTTCCTTCGCCACCTCAGACCAGGCGAAGCGCAATAGAGTAGATAGGCATTGCTTCCAAAAAATGTAAAAAATTTTCTAAGTCCCAAAAAACGCTGGCGTTTTTTTCTTTATTATGGGTGATAGGCTGAAAAAGATCGAACATTTTTTTGGGGCTTCCCTCCTTCCCCCCTACATTTCCTAACTCATGGCACCTTAACTATACAGGGGGCACATGTGTAGGGCAAAATAAAAATTTTATCTGATGTTTTGAAGGTTTCCCAGGCTTGTGTAGTGATGCTACGAATACTTACATTGAAAATTGAATTTGGCGCCGTATACGAATTAAGCATCACTAGCGTAGTAGGCGATTAACGCTAGCGCAACTTCCCAACCTTACGCTACCCCTGAGCGCAACACATTTTCGAGTACTGGTGAAAATACGTCTGGCGTAGTACGGCAAAGCGCGGCGAAGTGGACGCCGGCGCAACTATGAATCTTAGTGAATGTCCCACATAGACTCCATTATAATCAAATAATCCAAATTTTGAAAAATTCTCCCATAGACTCCATTTAAAAATCCAGGTTTTTAAAAAATGATTTCCTTTTTCTCTGTAATAATAAAACAGTACCTTTTGCAGGTGTGGGACCTGTTATCGAGAATTCTCAGACCTGGGGTTTTCCCTGGGGTTTGGATCTTTCCATAATTTGGATCTTCATACTTTAAGTTAGCCAGAAAATCATGTAAACATTAAATAAACCCAATAGGCTGGTTTTGCTTCCAATTAGGATGAATTATATCTTAGTTGGGATCAAGTACAAGCGACTGTTTTATTATTACAGAGAAAAAGGAAATCATTTTTTAAAAATTTGGTTTATTTCCCGAAAATGGAGTCTATGGAAGACGACCTTCCCATAATTCAGAGCTTTCTGGATAATAGGTTTCTGGATAACGGATCCCATACCGGTACTTGATCCCAACTAAGATATAATTAATCCTTATTGGAAGCAAAACCAGCCTATTGGGTTTATTTAATGTTTACATGAATTCCTAGTAGACTTAAGGTATGAAGGTCCAAGATCTATTATCCGGAAAACCCCAGGTCCCAAGCATTCGGGATAACATGTCCTATACCTTTATATCCTCCGCCCCAGCATTACCTTAATGTGGATAGAAAAAAAATCATCAGTTCAATCCCGAGGAAGCACTGGCATAATTTCTATATTTTAGGTGACTACAACTGGAAACATTGAGTTCTCTCCTTTCACGTAAGAAACGCTTGCCATCGATATATTTGTGTAATTGCTCTTGTGACAGACACATACAAGCCCTGGGAATATAATGGTGCCTTAGTCCCGGTGTCTAAACACTGTGTTTCATTGTAAGAGCGCAGAGCATGGTGCTGCTATACTGCAGAGCATTGGGCTCAGTTCCTGTGTCTGGGCCGGTTCCTGCGTCAAGTGTCTGGAGCCATATAGAAGGGAATAAGAGCGTCACAGAGCTTGCCATTCATCCTGTTTACGCACAAGGTTTCTATTACATATAAAGTGCACACAGGTATGGGATCCTTTATCTCAAAATCCAGAGAGTTCAGAATTATTGATAGGCCGTTTCCCATAGACGCCATTTTACCAATATAATCCAAATATTTAAAATCCTTTTGCTATAAAATAATAAAAGAGTAGTTTGTACTTAATGTAATTAATTACTTAATGTACACTAATTAACCCTTATTGAAAGCAGAACAATCATGTTGGGTTCAATTAACATTTAAATGATTTTCTAGTAGATTTAAGGTATGACGATCCAAATTAAAAAAAGATATGTTATCTGAAAGACCCCAGGACACCAGCATAATAGGTCCCATAACTGTATATCATTTATAATTCCAATTAGATTTTGTTTATTTTGGGAAATCTTTAGCATCTTCCCTATTCCCTTTTCCTTGCCTCATTTTCCTTGCACTGTTCTTATATAAATAAGGGCTAATGGGCTGAACCATTGATATAATATGTTTGTTCACAGTTGGGAGCAATCACAGTGCACTAACACGGCCAAGTTTAGTCCCCCAAGAACCTGACTTTGACATATACAGATTCCACTATGTTTCCATTCCTATTTTATCTGTAATTCCTTACGCGAGCGGATTCGAAGCCACAAAAAGACCCAAAGTTGAAGTCCTGAAGTCGCAAAAAGACCCAAAGTTGAAGTCCTGAAGTCGCAAAATGACCCAAAGTTGAAGTCTCGAAGCAACAAAAATACCCAAACTTGAAGTCTTGAAGCTACAAAATAACCCAAAGTTGAAGTCCCAAAGCCACAAAAAGACCCAAAGTTGAAGTCCTGAAGCTACAAAAAGACCCAACGTTGAAGTCCTGAAGCCCCAAAATGACCCAAAGTTGAAGTCCCGAAGCCACAAAAAGACCCAAAGTTGAAGTCCCAAAGCCACAAAAAGACCCAAAGTTGAAGTCCTGAAGCCGCAAAAAGACCCAAAGTTGAAGTCCCAAGCCACAAAAAGACCCAAAGTTGAAGTCCTGAAGCCGCAAAAAGACCGAAAGTTTAAGTCTCGAAGCAACAAAAATACCCAAACTTGAAGTCCTGAAGTCGCAAAATGACCCAAAGTTGAAGTCCCGAAGCCACAAAAAGACCCAAAGTTGAAGTCCTGAAGCTGCAAAAAGACCCAAAGTTTAAGTCTCGAAGCAACAAAAATACCCAAACTTAAAGTCTTGAAACTACAAAAAGACCCAAAGTTGAAGTCCTGAAGCCCCAAAAAGACCCAAAGTTGAAGTCCCGGAGCCACAAAAAGACCCAAAGTTGAAGTCCCGAAGCCACAAAAAGACCCAAAGTTGAAGTCCTGAAGCCGCAAAAAGACCCAAAGTTGAAGTCCCAAGCTTCAAAAAGACCCAAAGTTGAAGTCCCGAAGCCCCAAAAAGACCCAAAGTTGAAGTCCCGAAGCCCCAAAAAGACCCAAAGTTGAAGTCCTGAAGCTGCAAAAAGACCCAAAGTTGAAGTCCCAAAGCCACAAAAAGACCCAAAGTTGAAGTCCCGAAGCCCCAAAAAGACCCAAAGTTGAAGTCCTGAAGCTGCAAAAAGACCCAAAGTTGAAGTCCCAAAGCCACAAAAAGACCCAAAGTTGAAGTCCTGAAGCCGCAAAAAGACCCAAAGTTGAAGTCCTGAAGCCAAAAAAAGACCCAAAGTTGAAGTCCCAAGCCGCAAAAAGACCCAAAGTTGAAGTCCCGAAGCCGCAAAAAGACCCAAAGTTGAAGTCCCGAAGCCGCAAAAAGACCCAAAGTTGACATCCCGAAGCCACAAAAAGACCCAAAGTTGAAGTCCTGAAGTCACAAAAAGACCCACAGTTGAAGTCCTGAAGCCACAAAAAGACCCAAAGTTGAAGTCACAAAGCCACAAAAAGACCCAAAGTTGTAGTTCCAAAGCCGCAAAAAGACCCAACGTTGAAGTTCTGAAGCCACAAAAAGACCCGAAGCCTTGAAAGGAGCCAAAGCTAAAGACCTGAAGCCACGAGTTCAGTTCTACTGAACACCAATGTGTTTTTTTTTAAATTAGATTAAACCCCTGGCCACCAATTTATTATTTTAATACTCTATAGGCCCCTGCCACCAATGTTTTTTGTAAAAAAAAAAATATTCTCTGGGGTCCCACAGTTGCTTTTTAACTCTTAAGGGGGGGGCAATGGCCACCATGTTTTTTTAAAAAGACTTTTATAGGGGGCCCTGGCACCAATGTTTTTTTTTTAATTTATAAGGTGGCCCTGACCATCAATGGCTTGTGTCTGTGTGTGTGTGTGGGTACTGTTTTTAGCACTGATGGTGTTGGGTGGAGGAGATCCGGGTGGAGTTTGGGGGCTGGGCCCAGAAAATTTTGTTATATGGGCCCCTGTTTTCTAATGGCGGCACTATACCCTCCTGATAGTGGACACCATCAACCATACACATATGATCATCATGGCAAGTCTACTGCTGCCCATAGCTACTATGACATTCTGCAACTGGCCTGGCCAGCAAAACCATGTGCCTTTTAAGGAACACAAAGTCCTTTCAAGGACTAATTGTACAAACCAGGTTTTTATTGAACATTGCTTGTATCAAAATTCCCCTAGACCAGTCCCAAACTGGCAATTTGTGGATGCTGGCAAATGCCAGAGGGGCTGCTGTAATAAGCCACAGTCACTATTTGGTAGGCTGTGTATGTTGCTTTATGAGTCCATTGTACACTGTATCATGGCAACTCTGAGAGAGACTCTTTAGAAAAGAGAGCACTTCTGCAAAAAAGTAGCTGCAGTTGCAGGGATGCCATAATACAGCCTCCACGCAGCCGGCAGTCAGCTGGTCCTGCTGGGAGATTTAGTTCATAACAGCCTGTGGGCTGCCCATTCTACCCCCAATTTATTCAGACTCCGCTTCTGTCCCATGAAACGAAGGAGGGCATTTTCCCCCTGCTGTATTTGTAACACGGCAGAGTTGTGTAAGGCTCCCTCTCTCTGCTCTGCTTGGCCGGCTGCCCATACAAACACTGACTCCCCTGAAGGCTCCAGCTTTTCCATGACAACCCTGCAGTCATAAACACAGCAAACAATTGTTCCAATCCATTTGGCTTGTAAGGACAGCTATAGATATTATAGTGAGCTGCCTAAGCTACTTCGCAGGGCTGAAGGAGCGAGATAAAAGCAGCAGAGCAATATCGCATTACTTACAAGTGCATTTCTTTTGTTTTACGCTGGAATAGAGGAGAGGAACTGGATGAAATACCACCTTAATGCGCCTTGGTATATACTTTCACTGCTAATTGCACAGGCTCCACAAAAACAATGCTCAGAACATACACAAAGGTGTGGCGGAACACTTGGAGCTTCCAGTTACTTGATTTGATGGAGGGATATCCCTGTTGACAGTCAGAGAGGCCCCCAATGCCAGTTATGCCCTAGGCTTTAAGTGATACACACAAGTGAAACCCTGTGTATATTCTGGGGTGGGCTGGAATTTCTTACAATGGATCTGATGAGCAATAGATGTGCTTAAAGCTTTAGGCAGAACAATCCCGACACCAGGAGAACCTAAGCCTGGCACTTTCTTCTGCCCAACCACTCAACGAGGATTCAGTTTAAAAGTCTTCTAAGCCAGTGGTTCCAAGTTGTAGAGCTTGACACCCATGAGGGGTATAAAACAGTAGCTGAGGAGGGACCAGCCTGAAGGCCAGTAAGGGTGACAGACAGTTGGAAAGAAGTGTGGGTGAAACAAAGGTGCAGAGGAAGTCTCTGGTCTGTAACCAATACCTGGTGGGAGGTTTTCAGTAGACCGAGATGTAGCACAATCAGCTCCTGCCTATAGTTTATACAACTGGAGGGAGCACTTTCTCCCTCACTTAGTACGAGGGGTGCATGTGCAGGAGCATAGGACCCCAGCATCAAGCTTTCAGCCCTAAGATGACCAACCCTCTTAAAGTGACCATACACTATAAGATCCGCTCGTTTGGCAAGGTCGCCAAACGAGCGGATCTTAACCTCATATGCCCACTAATGGCTGGGTGAAATCGGGTGAATCCGAACGTTCGGCCCTGGGGCCAAATGATTGGACTATAATGCTGCTAATGCTTGCCGATGGGTCGCAGGACTGCATCAACTAGCCGATGCAGTACCGGATCGCTGAAAAAAAAAATCAAATTTGACCGATCGATATCTGGCTAATTTTTGGCCTGATATGGATTGGGAGGACCCGTCTTGAGCCCCCACACACGGGTAGATAAGATGCCGAATTGGTCTAAAGGACCAATCTGCCCGTGTATGGCCTCCTTTAGAGAAGATCTGCTGGACTCTCTTAAGGTGGCCATACACAGGCCGATAAAAGCTGGCGACAGACTGAGTAGGCTTATTGGTCCATGTCGTTCGAACAGGACAGAAAATCCCGACGGACATCGCCAAACAGACGGATCTCTATGGGGCAAATTCACTAAGGCGCGAAGCGCCGAACGCTAGCGTTAATTCGCTAGCGTTTGGCATTTTCGCTACTGCGCAAATTCACTAACGAACCCTGGCGTAGTTTCGCTAGTGTTACTTTGCAACCTTACGCCAGGCGAATCTTTGCTAGCGACGAAACTAGGCAAATTCCCTAACTTGCGCAGTGTAGCGAACGCTACCTTTTACGCTAGACTTCCTTCGCCACCTCAGACCTGGCGAAGCGCAATAGAGTAGATAGGGATTGTTTCAAAAAAAAAGTCAACATTTTTTCTAAGTCCCAAAAAACGCTGGCGTGTTTTCTACATGATGGCTGATAGGCTGAAAAAGATCGAAACATTTTTGGGGCTCCCCTTCCTCCCCCCTACTTTTCCTGACTCATGGCAACTTACCTAGACAGTGGGCACATGTGTAGGGCAGATTTGAAGGTTTTCTAGGCATTTGTAGTGCAGATACGTGTTCCTCCATTGAAATTTGAATTTCGCGCCGTATGCAAATTAGCCTTCGCTAGCGCAACTTCGCTTTATATAGCGAAACAACGCTAGCGCAACTCCGCAACCTTACGCTACCCCTGTGCGCAACTTCGGATTTTAGTGAATTTGCGAAGCGCTGGCGAAACTACGCCTGGCGAAGTGCATCTTAGTGAATTTGCCCCTATGTGTATGTCCACCTTAAAAAGTTCTTCAAGACAATTTGGAACAAACATTATCTGTTCACTTAGTCTTAGTTTTACCAAAGTTTTTATACATCTGTGGACTTTTTTAGATAAGGAGGGTCTGATCAACTGTTTGACATTGGAGGGGTGGGGACCCTTTTAAAATGAGTCATACTAATAGAATACTACAGAGCTTATCTGTTATCTACTGTATATCCTGTGCTTGAATGGCTGCCCCCATGGCTATGCCATTCAGCGCTCAACTAGTTAAATAACAAACAGCAAAATGGAATGCAGATGTAACAACATGCTTTAAAGAATCCCAAGTATGCCATTTGGGAAATACATGTTCCCACACAATCCTATTGCTACAAGAACCACAAGGTAGAGAGAAAGAAGAGGAAGGAGTTGAATCATTCATGTAAGGATAAGGTTACTTCCTCTTTCTCTCAGCCTCCCCTCGTCACTTTCCTTCTTATGATCTGTTTATAATTATGGGACAACGTAATCCAAAATAGGAGCGCTCCAAATGCTCACTGCGCTTGTTCATGGGGAGACCAAAGGGGAAATAGAAAATAAAATAAAAGTTGCAGGCGCAGAGAGGGTCAAAGTGGACCCCATGGGGGGATTGTAAAACAGGTATGGGATCCGTTATCCGGAAACCCGTTATCCAGAAAGTCCCGAATTACGGAAAGGCCGTCTCCCATAGACTTCATTACAATAAATTAATCCAAATTTTTAAAAATGATTTCCTTTTTCTCTAAAATAATAAAACTGTAGCTTGTACATGATCCCAACTAAGATATAATTAAAGGAGTGGTTCACCTTTAAGTTAACTTTTAGTATGTTACAGAACGGCCAGTTCTAAGCAACTTTTCAATTGGGCTTCATTATTTATTTTTTTATAGTATATATAGTTTTTTTATTTATTTGGATTCTGCTTCTGACTCTTTCCAGCTTTCAAATAGGGGACCCCATCTAAAAATGAATGGACTGTAAGGCTACAAATTTATTGTTATTGCTACTTGTATTACTCATCTTTCTATGCAGGCCTCTCCTATTCATATTCCTCTCTCTTATTCAAATCAATGCATGGTTGCTAGGTTAATTAGGACCCTAGCAACCAGCTTGCAGACTGGAGAGCTGCTGAATAAAAAGCTAAATAACTCAAAAAAACACAAATAATAAAAAGAGAAAACCAATTGCAAATTGTCTGAGAATATCACTCTCTATATCTTACTAAAAATGTACTAAAGGTGAACAACCCCTTTAATCCTTATTAGAAGCAAAACCAGCCTATTGGGTTTATTTAATGTTTATATGATTTTCTAGTAGACTTAAGATATGAAGATCCAAATTACAGAAAGATCCATTATCCGGAAATCCCCAGTTCCTGAGCATTCTGGATAACAGGTCCCATACTCCCCAATCAGAGATTGTTGGGGGGCAGTCATCCTGGACCAAGAACCAGAAGGATTTAAAATATAGATAAAATACATAGGTGACAATTACAGATATGGGACCTGTTATCCAGAATTCTCGTGACCTGGGGTTTTCTTTCCGTTAGATGGATCTTCATATCTTAAGTCTACTAGAAAATCATGTAAACATTAAATAAACCCAATAGGCTGGTTTTGCTTCCAATAAGGATTAATTATATCTTAGTTGGGATCAAGTACAAGCGACTGTTTTATTATTACAGAGAAAAAGGAAATCATTTATAAACATTTGCATTATTTGGATCAAATGGAGTCTATGGATGAAGGCCTTTCCGTAATTCGGAGCTTTCTGGATAACGGGTTTCTGGATAATGGATCCCATACCTGTACCTTGATTTTTCTTCTGCGCCCGTGATTGGGCCAGTGGGGGAGGTCAGGGAGCAGTGCCCAGGGTCTCAGGCAGGGAGTGGGTCTGGGTCAGCAGGGCCAACTGGGTTTTTTCCTGGTGTCCTGCTAGCCAATCCTGTCTGTGACACCAGGTGAACTATTTACCATTTACTACTTGAGAGTACTGTCTACTCTACACCCCAGGAGTAAATCAAGTTTGTGTGTTAAAGGGGAAGTTCACCTGCCTGCAGCTGGAAATGCTATCTGGTAGTTGGGGGTCACTGACCCTGGCAACCAAACCACGGACTAGGACATCTAAGAGACAGATCCCTGCATTTGTAACTGGAGTAGTCAGGGGCCATTTCAGTAGTACGTTACATGAGCAAATCACATCACCCTTGCCTGGAAGGATGCGGCTGTTAAAAAACATGACAGTTAGTGGCCCTAGCTATGTGCCAAACGGAAGATCTGCAATAAATTAAAGAGTAAAAACACCAAAGGAAAAAGACTGCAACTGTCTCTATTGCACTAAAGATTCATTTTGTGGCTTTTTAAGGAAACGTTGGCTGAAGGAACTGTAATGCAATTAACATCAAGAGGGAAAAGAAAAGGTTTTTGATGACCTGCTACATAAAGTGATTTGGGTCTATTCAAGCAGAATTGAAATACAAGAGATCAGGGTGGTCTGGGTCTCTGGACATGAAAGGCAGAGATCAAATTTGGACTCGGCTCTGTGGCCCAGTTCAAGTATTCGGCGGCCAGGTAGTGGGCCACAGCCCGGCAGTTGGGGACCCCTGTCATAGGACATGCAAGGCATTGTGGGAACTGGAGTCCTGAGGTAGAGTCCTGCATTGAGTCAGACACCTGCAAAACACAAATTGTGTAAATAGCACATTGCGGCTTAAGGATTACCTGATTATTATTAACTCTTTTTACTCTTTTAGAGCAGAGACACACTATCAGATTCAGGGAGATGTAGTTGCCCGGCGATAAATCGCCTCTTCTTCGGGCGACTAATCTCCTCGAATTGCCTCCCACCGGCTATAAATAGCCGGCAGGATGGCACTTGGATCGATTCGTTTTTCAAAGTCGCCCGAAGTTTCCTCGTGGGGCAACTTCGGGCGACTTCAAAAAACAAATCTCACCTGTTGCCATCCCAGCGGCTATTTACATTCTAGCCGGTGGGAGGCAGTTCGGGGAGATTAGTCGCCTAAGAAGAGGAAATTTGTCGCTGGGCGACTACATCTCCCCAAATCTGAGCATATGTCTCTGCCCTTAAAGTGGCCATAGATGTACCAATTACCTCAATGAATCTGAATAGTCAGATATACAGAGAGAAAAAATTGAATTCTATCTGTATCTGATGATTCGGCACTAAAAGAGCGGTCAATGTTTGGGTGCCTTCAAAGGTGACCAATCAAAATCTTCCGGCCAGCTCAATTGCTTAGCCGACCAATATCCAAGTCTTCTGATGATTATAGTCGGTCCATCTCCCGCTATATTGTATGATATTATCGGTGCGTCTATGGCCACTGTTGCTCCTTTTTTAGTAGTCAGACGCTGTCTTGAAAGGGGTTGTTCACATTTGAGTTAAAGGACCAGTAACGTCCAATTTTTTTTTTTTTTTTAAATTTGTTTGTATAGAACGAAACAAATTTTACATATGTAAAATCGCAAAGTCTTTATTTAAGAATAACTTACCGATTCTCCGCTTGTGCTCCTCTTCAGAAAAGGCGACTCATGGATCGTCGCCCTGTCGGATTTTCTGAGGAGGAGCGCAAGCGGAGTTTCGGTAAGTTATTTTTTAATAGACTTTGCGATTTTAAAGTTACATATGTCTTGGTGTTTTTTTTATCATTCTATACAAACAAATTTTTTTTTAAAAAAAAATGTTGATGTTACTGGTCCTTTAACTTTAAGGAGTGATATTCTGAGACCATTTGCAATTGGTTTTCACTTATGTACTGTATTATTTCTGATTTTTGAGTTATTTAGCTTTTTATTCAGCAGCTCTCCAGTTTTCAATACAAGCAATTTGGTTGCCAGGGTCCACATTACCCTAGCAACCATGCATTAAATAAGAAATATGAATAGGAGAGGCCTAAATAGACATACGAGTAATAAAAAGTAACCATAACAAAATAGTTGTAGCCTTACAGAGCATTTGTTTTTAGATGGGGTCAGTGACCCCCATTTGAAATCTGGAAACAGCCAGAAGATGAAGGTAAATAATTCAAAAACTATGTTAAGATTAACAAAGGTCCAGGGCCAGATGGTATTCATCCCAGGGTAATTAGCGAGCTTAGCTCTGTGATTGCCAAACCTCTTTACTTAATTTTTCAGGATTCATTGAGATCTGGCATTGTGCCGAGAGACTGGCGAATTGCTAATGTGGTGCCTCTATTCAAAAAAGGATCCCATTCTCAGCCTCAAAACTATAGGCCAGTTAGTCTGACGTCAGTGGTAGGAAAGCTTTTCGAAGGGTTAATAAAGGATAAGATACTGGACTTCATAGCAAATCATAATACTATGAGTTTGTGCCAGCATGGTTTTATGTGTAATAGATCTTGCCAGACTAACTTAATTTCTTTTTATGAGAATGTAAGTAGAGACCTCGATTCTGGGATGGCAATGGATGTGATTTACTTAGATTTTGCTAAAGCATTTGATACAGTGCCACACAGAAGGTTACTGGTTAAATTAAGGAATGTTGGACTGGAACATAGTATTTGTACCTGGATAGAGAACTGGCTAAAAGATAGACTACAAAGAGTGGTGGTAAATGGAACATTTTCTAATTGGACCAGTGTTGTTAGTGGAGTACCGCAGGGCTCTGTACTAGGTCCCTTGCTTTTTAACTTGTTTATTAATGACCTGGAGGTGGGCATTGAAAGTACTTTTTCTATTTTTGCAGATGATACTAAATTGTGCAGAACTATAGGTTCCATGCAGGATGCTGCCACTTTGCAAAGTGATCTGTCTAAACTGGAAAACTGGGCAGCAAACTGGAAAATGAGGTTCAATGTTGATAAATGCAGGTTATGCACTTTGGCAAAAATAATATAAATGCAAGTTATACACTAAATGGCAGTGTGTTGGGAGTTTCCTTAAATGAGAAGGATCTTGGGGTTTTTGTAGATAACAAGTTGTCTAATTCTGGGCAGTGTCATTCTGTGGCTACTAAAGCAAATAAAGTTTTTGCATAAAAAAGGGCATTAACTCAAGGGATGAAAACATAATTATGCCTCTTTATAGGTCCCTGGTGAGGCCTCATCTGGAGTATGGGGGGCAGTTTTGGACTCCAGTCCTTAAGAGGGATATAAATGAGCTGGAGAGAGTGCAGAGACTAAGTGCAACTAAACTGGTTAGAGGGACGGAAGAGTTAAATTATGAGGGGAGACTGTCAAGGTTGGGGTTGTTTTCTCTGGAAAAAAGGCGCTTTTGAGGGGACATGATTACACTTTACAAGTACATTAGAGGACATTATAGACAAATAGCAGGGGACCTTTTTACCCATAAAGTGGATCACTGTACCAGAGGCCTCCCCTTCAGACTAGAAGAAAAGAAGTTTCATTTGAAGCAACGTAGGGGGTTCTTCACAGTCAGGACAGTGAGGTTGTGGAATGCACTGCCGGGTGATGTTGTGATGCTGATTCAGTTAATGACTATAAGAGGGACTTGGATGATTTCTTGGACAGACATAATATCAAAGGCTATTGTGATACTAAGCTCTATAGTTAGTATAGATATGGGTATATAGAATTTAATTAAAAGTAGGGAGGGGTGTATGTATGGATGCTGGGTTTTCATTTGGAGGGGTTGAACTTGATGGACTTTGTCTTTTTTCAACCCAATTTAACTATGTAACTATGTAACTATGTAACTATATAAAAAAAGAAAGATTGAAAAGTTGCTTAGAATCAACTTAAAGGTGATTAAGCCTATTGGAAAGTTGCTTAGAAGTACATTTTCATTCCTAACGCATGTTTTTCCCCCCCATTCCTTTAATCATCAACACAAATGTTGCAATTATAAGTCAGGCTTCAATAACTGGTGGCTATCTTGTCTGAGACACAACATGTTCTCTGCCAGGCAATGAAGAACGATGTGTAACTTAAGTGATAGATAAAGCGCTGCCTGGCAGGACTAGTCTAAATAAATACGGCCTAAGAATGACTTGTACCGCATTTTATTTTACAGTTTTTTTCTACATTAAAACATTGTGCATATTAAAGGAAAAGTGGGGACACGGTGCTGTAAAATACATACAGTATATAGCAAGTATCCAAAACCACCTTTAGCATACCTCCCACCTGTCCCGGTTTTCGCAGGACAGTTCCGATTTTGACAGCTCAACCCGCAGTCCCGGATTGCTACTGAAATGTACCGACTTTCTCTTTGATCTCCTGCACTGAACAGCCAGAAAAAGATACAAAGTTTCTAAAACTTAATTTGCTTTTGGTAGAGAGCCCAGCATGCATGGCAGGTGCACTTAGATACATTTATAACAATTTAAGATAAGCAAAGAAACAATTGTAACAATTTAAGTTAAGCAGGTCTCTTGGAGAAACTGACTTGCAGCTTAAATTCACCTCCCTTAGTAAAACTGTCATAAGACATAAAAAAAAAACACAGAAATGTGATTACACTTTTATAACCTGGCAAATTTTGTAAAATAAACAATGACAATGAAGGGGTATGGCCACAAAAAATGGGCGTGGTCAAAAATGTTTTCAGGAGTCAGAACCAGTTGAACATTAAGGGACAGACAGACAGACACTGCTTTTATACTTTTACTTTTTTATACTACAATTGTTAAAAAAATATTAGGGGTCTGGCCACACGAGCAGATTCGGAGAGATTAGTCGCCTCTTCTTCGCGGGGACTAATCTCCCTGATCTGCCTTCCCCTGCCTTCCGCCGGCTAAAATGTAAATTGCCAGGGGGAAGGTACACGGATTGCTTTGTTTTCCGAAGTCGCTCGAAGTTTCCTCATGAGGCAATTACGGGCGCTTTGGAAAATGAAGTGTTCCGTGTGCCTGCCCCCAGGCGGTTTTCATTTTAGCTGGTGGAAGGCAGATCGAGGAGATTAGTCGCCGCGAAGAAGAGGAGATTTGTCACCTGGTGATTAATCTCCCTGAATCTGCCTATGTGGCCAGACCCTAAGGGTCAGGCCACACCAGCAGATTCGGGGAGATTAGTCGCCCCATGACTAATCTCACCGAAATGAAAATCGCCTAGGGAAAGGTACACAAGGCCTTTCCTTATGAAAATCGCCTAGGGAAAGGTAGACGCCTAGTGAAAATCGCCTAGGGAAAGGTACATGTGGCGCTTCGTTTTCCGGAGTCGCCCGAACTTGCCACTTCTTTGGGGGCCACAATCTCCCCAAACTGCCTTCCCCCTGCCGGATAAAATTAAAATCGCCTAGGGAAAGGCACACGCGACGCTTGGTTTTCCAGAGTCGCCCGAAGTTGCCTCACGATGAAAATTCAGAAAACGAAGCAGCGATTTTCATTTTAGCCGGCAGAGTGCAGGGGGAAGGCAGTTCAGGTAGATTGTCGCCCTGACAAAGAATGTGATTATAACACAATAGGAAGCCTATGGTAGATGCAGAGAATACTGGTGTTCTTCCTACCAGGGAGACAATGAGAGTTTAGGTTATGTGATTGTAAAACAACAGGATGTTTGGTGAAGAGAGTCCTCCAGAGAGACAATTCAAATTTAAAGAGGAAGTGATGAATTCAGCCCAAATACATTTCTCTAAAAACATTCACATTTATTCTTCGAAAATAAATATAGTAGAAGTGAGTAGTGGATTACGGCATACACAATAGGAAACCTATGGTTGGCGATGAGGAAGTCTGTGTCCTGCCTGCCAGAAAGACAATGGTCATTGAGACCATGATAAAACAGCAATCTGAACCAATAATAAACACATTCACTGAAACTCTGCCATGTCTCTTGTTTGACTAACTCACTGCTATAAGAGAAAACATAAAAGTCGTCAAAGTTGGGAGGAAGGAAGTTGCCATGGGCAGGTGAGTACCAGGAAATACCTTCCCCCATGCATACAGGAAGAGTGACTCGTACTTGTTTCATATCTAGAGAAATTCACCAGTGTACTCAGCATTATTGTGTTCAAGCACAGGCTCATTAACCTTTGCATAGTGATGAATGCATGGAACTGCCCCCATTAATCTCTCTGGCCATGTGTTAGTTTGTGGAGCCGACACTTTGTAATTATTATTTATGTTTGGGCTACTATTTTTAGCATCTTTTCCTGCCCAATAAATAGAGGCCTTGAGGGAAAGCAGGAAATGGGAGATTACACGGACTTATTAATGGAAACTATCAGTAAAAAGCACATGTGGGTGAAACTTGTGCGTGCAAAGCTTCTTTTCATGGGGTGAGAGAGGATCTAATCTTTATATATATATATATATATATATATATATATATATATATATAAAAAGAGATATTGCCGCCCAACCTTCTTGGTTTCTGGGTGCAAGTAGTCAAAAAGGCACTGCCAAAGTAGCCAATATCATAGAAAAAATAAAAACTGACACAGCACTCCAAGTTTTGTATGCAAAAAAAGATATATATTGTAGAAAAACATACCAAAGCCCATAGGGCGACGTTTCGGGGTATACAAACCCCTTTCTCAAGCCAAGGGCAGCATTCAAGTAACAAGCATTGGTTTACACCTATTTATACAAGGTAACACAGGAAGTTACATATGGAACATGACATCATTAACGATCCTCACACATTAACCCCTTAATTGCTTAATGTTATCCATGCAGGCATATAACAACTCAGCGTTAGTCCACTGCATATCCAAATCCAGCTAAAAAGAAACAAAACAAAGAATAAAAAACAGAAATGAGACCAATGTTTATCCCATCATAGAAATACATATAGGTCATAGTCTCTATAAAGCCCATTTGGGGCCAATGTGTTTAATTGGTGTATCCACCATACCTCTCTTTTCCTCAGCAATAGCTCTCTATCACCCCCCCGTCTGGGGGAGGGTACACATTCCAGAACCATATATTTCAAATCTGTATCCTTGTGTCCTTTCTCCACATAATGCTTAGAGACGGGCAGCTTCACATTGCCCTTCCTAATTGTAGATCTGTGTTGGGATATACGTGTTTTTATTTGTAATGTGGTCTCCCCCACATAGAGGAGACCACATGGACAAATTAACACATAAACAGCAAATTTAGTCAAACACGTATAGTACCCCCTTAGAGTATATTTACGACCCGTGGTCGGATGCTCAAATATTGTACCCTTATGTACACAACAACATTGGGAACATGTTAAACAAGGGAACATCCCCCGCGATTTTGTACCCATATATGTTTGTGTCAAAACCTGATTTTCTTTTGTATCAGAATGAACCAACTGACTACCTAACGTTCTCCCCCTTCTATATGACACTAATGGGGGTCGTCCAAATTCTTGAATTTCAGGATATGAGGATTGAAGAATCCCCCAATGTTTACGGAGAATGTTAGTCACCATATTACTACGATCATTATAATGAGTGACAAATGGTATAGACTGTTCTTTATCCTTACGATGAACCCTAGTTTTCCTTGCCCTAGCTTGGGCCCTATCCAGGACATATTTCGGGTACCCACGTACAAGAAACTTATTATACATGTCATTTGACTGTTGATCACGTCTATTTGGCTGGCTAACTAGCCTCTCAACCCTAGTAAACTGGCTGATGGGGATAGAGTCCCTAGTATGCACTGGATGATAGCTGGTATAATGCAGTAATTGGTTCCTATCTGTGGGCTTCGAGTATAATTCTGTGGTAAATGTACTCCCTTGTCTGTTTATTGTGACATCCAAAAACTGTATAGATCCCCTATCTTTATGTATAGTGTATGCAATATTCGGATGTGCTCCATTAATCTCTTGGTGGAACCGATCGAGTGAGTCCGTGTCGCCCCTCCATATCACAAATATATCATCGATATAGCGCCACCACACCACAACGTGTGTGGTGAACGATATACGACGATAGATGTTATCCTCCTCCTGCCTAAGCATAAAGGAGTTTGCATATGAAGGGGCGACATTTGAACCCATTGCGGTTCCCCTGAGCTGTAGGTAATACTTGTCCTTAAAGAAAAAAATTACAGAAAAGAAAAACGGATTTGGAGTTACATGGTATTACTTTGGCAGCATATTGTGAGAACTCTCGTATCCCCAGGGGGTTGAGGATTCATTTAAGACCTACCCTGTTTATACACAATGAGGAGTTTAAAACAAAGTACATGCAAATTCTAAACAAGTGTTCCATGGATATCATGACTCTTAACATTGATTTTATTACCCAAGAATTGTTACAGGTTCAATCGGAGATTGCAAAACTTACTACAGATATGGACACTATGTTTCCGGTGGAGGAACTGGCAAAAATGAAAGAGGATATGGAATCAAAGATGTCTGCATATCGGAAAGCAGGAGAGGAACAGAAGCGGGGAAAGTTTGCACATGATGTTACCGATTACGAGCGGGGCAGAGTTTACTCGTGGGCGCATGGTGAACACGTCAGAAGGAACAGCGCAGGACGCACCGGTGGTGCGCGCAGCTCTGAGACCAGGATGTGGAGAAAGGACGCGCCTGTTTCAGGTGCCGACCATGGAGAACGCCAACCTTTTTTAGGTCCCGAATCGGAAGGTGCAGACGTGGGGGTGCGCGACATAGAAGGAGATGGCAAGATCCAAAGGAAACAGCGCTCCACCCAGAGATCACGCAGGAACGACAAATAGTCTACAATCTATCGCAGGTACAATTAACTGATACTGAACTCACGCTATTGGGGAAGGGACTGAACTTTTGTCCCACACAGCGGTTGAATCCATTTCAGCTGGATGTGGATTTGTATCCTTTTTTTCGCAGAATAAGGTTGAAAACTCATTTCTCAGTTAATCCGTATGTTGCTGTACAAACGACAGGGGAAACCCTGACTCTGGACTCTTTAGGTCTCCGCAGCAAAAGTAGCTTTGTGCCTCCCACCACTTACCCTGCTGTGGAAACGTATATTAAACAAGTTAAAAAAGATATTAATGAGCAGTGTCTGGGATCTGATGGTCGTAAGGCACCTGCTAATGAAACTATTGCACTTAATAATTTGAAAACTCGCTCTGACATCACAATTAAACCCTCAGACAAGGGAGGGGCGATTGTGGTATTAGACACTGGATACTATGAATCTGAAATACTAGGACAATTGGCAGACAGTTCTGTATATCTGGAATTAGGGTATGACCCTGTGTTTCATATAAAGCGCAAAATTTGGGATTTTCTATCTAAGATGGTTACTAAGGGGACCATCTCCATTGAATTAAGAGATTTTTTAGTGGTTGATAAACCGGTTACCCCAGTACTATACACGCTGCCCAAGATACACAAGGATCCTGTCCAACCACCTGGTCGGCCTATAGTGGCGAGCATAGGTTCCTTGTTCTGCCCTATGGCCTCCATGTTGGACAGGATCCTTGCACCATTGGTACAGCAAGGGAAATCATATATAAAAGATAGCAACCATTTCTTAGACAAATTGAGGTCTGTACAAGTGGAAGAAACTGAGGAATTGTTACTAGTTACCTTTGATGTGTCCTCACTTTATACGTCCATACCACATAGAGATGGTGTTGAAGCTTGTGCTATATTATTAAGGGAAAGTAAACAATATGGGGAAGAGGAAGTGGAATTCTTTTTGAAACTTTTGGAAATGATCCTGTGTGAGAACTATTTCAGATTTAAGGACAAGTATTACCTACAGCTCAGGGGAACCGCAATGGGTTCAAATGTCGCCCCTTCATATGCAAACTCCTTTATGCTTAGGCAGGAGGAGGATAACATCTATCGTCGTATATCGTTCACCACACACGTTGTGGTGGCGCTATATCGATGATATATTTGTGATATGGAGGGGCGACACGGACTCACTCGATCGGTTCCACCAAGAGATTAATGGAGCACATCCGAATATTGCATACACTATACATAAAGATAGGGGATCTATACAGTTTTTGGATGTCACAATAAACAGACAAGGGAGTACATTTACCACAGAATTATACTCGAAGCCCACAGATAGGAACCAATTGCTGCATTATACCAGCTATCATCCAGTGCATACTAGGGACTCTATCCCCATCAGCCAGTTTACTAGGGTTGAGAGGCTAGTTAGCCAGCCAAATAGACGTGATCAACAGTCATATGACATGTATAATAAGTTTCTTGTACGTGGGTACCCGAAATATGTCCTGGATAGGGCCCAAGCTAGGGCAAGGAAAACTAAGGTTCATCGTAAGGATAAAGAACAGTCTATACCATTTGTCACTCATTATAATGATCGTAGTAATATGGTGACTAACATTCTCCGTAAACATTGGGGGATTCTTCAATCCTCATATCCTGAAATTCAAGAATTTGGACGACCCCCATTAGTGTCATATAGAAGGGGGAGAACGTTAGGTAGTCAGTTGGTTCATTCTGATACAAAGAAAATCAGGTTTTGACACAAACATATATGGGTACAAAATCGCGGGGGATGTTCCCTTGTTTAACATGTTCCCAATGTTGTTGTGTACATAAGGGTACAATATTTGAGCATCCGACCACGGGTCGTAAATATACTCTAAGGGGGTACTATACGTGTTTGACTAAATTTGCTGTTTATGTGTTAATTTGTCCATGTGGTCTCCTCTATGTGGGGGAGACCACATTACAAATAAAAACACGTATATCCCAACACAGATCTACAATTAGGAAGGGCAATGTGAAGCTGCCCGTCTCTAAGCATTATGTGGAGAAAGGACACAAGGATACAGATTTGAAATATATGGTTCTGGAATGTGTACCCTCCCCCAGACGGGGGGGTGATAGAGAGCTATTGCTGAGGAAAAGAGAGGTATGGTGGATACACCAATTAAACACATTGGCCCCAAATGGGCTTAATAGAGACTATGACCTATATGTATTTCTATGATGGGATAAACATTGGTCTCATTTCTGTTTTTTATTCTTTGTTTTGTTTCTTTTTAGCTGGATTTGGATATGCAGTGGACTAACGCTGAGTTGTTATATGCCTGCATGGATAACATTAAGCAATTAAGGGGTTAATGTGTGAGGATCGTTAATGATGTCATGTTCCATATGTAACTTCCTGTGTTACCTTGTATAAATAGGTGTAAACCAATGCTTGTTACTTGAATGCTGCCCTTGGCTTGAGAAAGGGGTTTGTATACCCCGAAACGTCGCCCTATGGGCTTTGGTATGTTTTTCTACAATATATATCTTTTTTTGCATACAAAACTTGGAGTGCTGTGTCAGTTTTTATTTTTTCTATATATATATATATATGGTAGCTGTGGGGCTTTATAAACTAGGCTTGTGCCGGGGCCCTTCAGCTTTTGTCGAGCTACAGCTCAAGACTTTCAATGTTTATACGGCAGGATTTACTCAAAATACTGGGACCACAGTGCTCTAATTTATATAAGACCTCTAACTAGAAGCCAGTTACACAAGGGCCCGCACTGGAGGCAGGCTGGTTCTATACAGCAGCTCACGGCACCCCCATAGTGTCTAGTGAGACATTAATAAAAATCATTATCTGGCAGCCACATACTGGGAATTGCTGCAGGGCCCTCTGGGGAGCATCTTAGAGGAGAACTAATAGGGCTAAAAACACCATATTTTATATAGTGAACGTATTGCACGAGGCTAAAGTTTCAGCTTGTCAATAGCAGCAATGATCCAGGACTTCACACTTGTCACAGGGGGTCACCATCTTGGAAAGTGTCTGTGACACTCACATGCTCAGTGGGCTCTGATTGGCTGTTGAGAAGCTAAGCTTAGGGCTTGTCACTAATTATCCAGCAGAAAATGAGCTTCCCTGGCTGTAATATAAGCTGATGCTACAGGTTTGCTGATTATTAAATTCTGATGCTAATTGCACTGGTTTCTGTGCTGCCATGTAGTAATTATCTGTATTAATTACTAATCAGCCTTATATTGTGACATTTCTATTCTATGTGTACTGTATATTGTGAGTGGGTCCCTAAGCTCAGTAAGTGACAGCAGCACAGAGCATGTGCAGTGAATCAGCAGAAAAGAAGATGGGGAGCTACTGGGGCATCTTTGGAGATACAGATCTTTACTGCTAAAGGGCTTTGGTTGCCTTGGGCTGGTACAGAAGCACAAAACATAATGTACAACATTTCTAGCTACTTCTTTAGTTAAGCTTTAGTTCTCCATTAATACATGGCATATCCCCCCCCCAACTCAGGGATCAGGGATTTTTTTTGTTACATCCCAGATCTTTCAAATCAAGCCCATTTGTGTCAAGACATGTCCACTATTCATCAAAAGCCCACTTTATAATAACTCACTTATATATATATATATATATATATCTCATGTCAGCTTCACCAGGATTCACCCAGTTTTGATTTACCCCTTCCCTAATTTGCATCATTAAATGCATTGCGGTGTATTACTCTAGTCCACAGAACTAGTAGCAAGAAGCGCATTTGCTGCTCTCAATAGACACGGTTCAGTTTAACGATGGCGCACATACAATCAGCAATTCTAACAATTTCAATAATGTTGCCAATCTGGCATATTAGTAAAATTAAACAATTATCATCCATATACAGAAAAAAGTAAACAATGTAATAATAGATGAGAAAGAAAGAATGAAAAAAAGAAAGAAGGAAAGAAAAAGAAAGAAAGGGGGAAAAAAGAAAAAAAGAAAGAAAGAAAGAAAGAAAAAGAAAGAAAGAAAAAGAATGAAGAAAGAAAAAAAGAAAAAGAATGAAGAAAGAAAGAAAGAAAAAGAATGAAGAAAGAAAGAAAGAAATAAAGAAAGAAAAGAGGTTAGAAAGAAAAGAAAAAAAGATAAAGAAAGAATACACAGGCAGACTGATATACACACTGTAGATAAATTTGGTTTCCAGATAAGAAATCCTATTGTTTATAGATTTTCCATGATTAATAATGGATTCTATGGCATGTCCATGTAAGTATACAGCTACAGGTATGGGATCCGTTATCTGGAAAGTTCCATATTACATAAAGGTTGTTTCCCATCGACTCAATTATAATCAAATTATCCAAAAAATAAAAATGATTTCCCTTTTCTGTGTAATAATAAAACAGTAGTTTGTACTTGATCCCAACTAAGATATAATTAATCCTTATTGGAAGCAAAACCAGCCTATTGGGTTTATTTACTAACAATTTCAACTGTTCATATGATTTTCTAGTCATCTTAAGGTGTGATGATCCGAATTATGGAAAGGCCCGTTATCCGGAAAGCCCCAGGTCCCGAGCATTCTGGATAATATGTCCCATACCTGTATTATCAGGCATATTAACTCTCCAGTGGATAGCCTTCTCCTTTCCCTGGCGTATGGGTGTTAAACAAAGTACTATATAAGAACATGAACTGCCTTTAAAAATCCATATTATATATATGTATATATATGTGTGTGTGTGTATATATATATATATATATATATATATATATATATATATATATATATTGTCTATCATTAAAATATTTGGTACCACAATGACACTCAGATTAGACTCCTTCACCAGACCAACACTAGTCTAACTGGAGGGCTACTACAAGGCAAATGCCAACTCTGAAAGAGCCGCAGACCTTTGGGGATTAGGAAATGGTTCTAAGTCGTATATCACAAAGGCAACACATGCTTATAATAGTCAACACTCATGACTGGGCCATTAGAAAAATCTCTAATGAAGTTACAATTAGGGACACAAATGTCTGTAAACAAAACTTCCACTTTACTTAAAACCAGATAAGTATCTTCCCCAGTTACACATCTGCCCCTGCTTTGATAAATAAATACTATTTTCACAATAAAAACACACTTCCCTTAAGTGGAAGTTCAAGGCTATATTTCATCTACAAGTTAAAAAAACATTTATGTGCATAAGGTGAGTTGTAGTAGATACAAATACATCCAAGCAACACCGATCCATTAGTGTCCCAAACACAGTAGTGTTGATGCCAGTGGAAATTACGATTTTCTTTCTAGAGGCGAAGGATAAAATATCTCCATATGGACATGACACAAACTGGGCAAAACATCATTATTTATTAGCTGTTGTTAACTTGCGCTTATGCCAGTTTTCTAGATGGAAACGAATCCAGAAAAACATGGGGTTAGGTCAGTATTTGATCAACAGGGCTCTGACCACCAGAAATAGCTCCAGCACCTGAAGAGGCCCATTTATCAAAGGTCAAATTCATGTGCATTTTTTTAAATTCAAATATGCTCACAATTCAACTGGGAGTTTATTCAAAGGGCTTGTAAAGGAAAAAAAATAAAATCCCATTTTTTCTTTCTTAAATGAAAAATAAACCTATCTCCAATATACTTTAATTAAAAAATGTGTACAGTTTTTATAAGAAACCTTACTGTATGCAGTGAAATTCTCCCTTCATTTACTGCTGTGGATAGGAATTGTCAGACGGTCCCTAACTGCTCTGCAGGGAAACAATCATACTTATGTACAGCAGGGGGAGCCTTGCCTTACTTCCCAGCTAAGCAGCTTTGTTTGTTTCCCTGTAGAGCAGTCGGCGACGGTGTAGAGATTTGTATTTTGCCTTTAAATCCCCTTTACTGTTTCCAGCTGCAGCTGCAGAGACAAAGATCATGGAGCCAGATTTAAACAGGTAAACTTGAATTCTATATGGAGGATTATTTTGCTGCAGCCACTGGTTCTGCAGAGTTGGAGAAATTTTGTATTAAACAATACAAAAACTGTAAAATCCACATTAGATTATATGACAACACAGGACCCAGTGCAGTCTGTATATTCTGATTATTAATCAGTCTTGCTGTATCGGCTTCTGGCAGATATTATTTGACTTGTGCTGTTTTGATAATTTATGACAATAAATTGTCATAAATTTATGACAATCCCTAAGCAGCTCAGACCACACTGAGCATGTGCACAGTCTTAGTCTTGCAAAGATGTATAACAAAGTTACAAGATGGTGACCCCCTGTAGCCAACTTTGAAAGCATAAATCAATTGATTAGGCTTGTGGTGCAGTAAGTTCATGTTTATGTTTAGTAGTACAAAATTTCTAGCATTATTCTATTTTAGACTTTACTTCCCCTTTAAGAAGACATTCGAATGGCTAATATTCGATCAATGGTTCCAACCCGAAAATTTGAATCATATTCGTACTAATCTCATTTTTCTCCAGAAAAAAAAACTTGAATGTCAGAAAGGCTATTAACATCTCCAAATCTCTCAAAAATATTAATTGGAATTTACTATTCTGCCCCGAAGTGTCATTTGTAGGTTACGATGAGTATAATAATGATCATATTAACATATCTCTACAGTATTTGCTCTCTTACTAGAAGAGCATTTGACCCGTTTGGTGTACCCTGCTAATAAATCACTCATTGCCATTTCTCTTAGAAAGGAATTCAGTAACAGCAAAGGAACCCTTTTCATGCTAATAAAAGAAAAACCTCCTTCCTTCCAACATAATCTTGCACTGTTGCTGCTAGAAGATCTCCTGCAAACAGGTTATGGATAGAAGAAGTTAAGGGGATCACAAGAGTGAACCTTTTTATGATAATTTGCAAAGCAATAATAATGGAGGTGGTTGCCAAGCAAGGGCTATGCAGTACAGAGGTCCACCATCTGTGAGCTACTCTGTATCCACTGGGAACTAAGATGGCTTTTTATAGCATGAGGAGTGGGTTCAACAAGGACACCACAGCAGTACAGGATTGTCTTCTCACACCACTTAATCTGCTGTCTGAAGTTGAGTGTGATGCTCCCCACATGTTCCTAAAAGTGGGTGCAATGGGTGCTTGCATCACTTCCAACCAACTGGAAAATTAGTGATTTGCTCTCGCACACCCTGGCCTTCAATTGAAGATAATCCCTGGTGCACAGCAATGGCGGAATCGGTGTCCCACCTTGAAATGACGGATCCAAAGAAAATTCACTGGCACACAGGTACAGCGAGCAGGGTAAACCCTTGCTAATTTATTAAATGGTTTGCAGCATGCAACGTTTCGGGGTAACCCCCTTTATCGAGCATGATCGATAAAGGGGGTTACCCAGAAACGTTGCATGCCGCAAACCTGTGTGCCAGTGAATTTTCTTTGGATCCATCACTTCCAACCAAAACACAACACACAGTTTGAAAGCATAGCTTAGTCAATCAAATGATCTTCTAAGACACATTAGCATACCATGTGTTACTGGCTAAACAATATCCATATGATGCTGCTAAAAATCCCTCAAACGCAGTCACTTGGCAGGGGCTTGGACATTCTACCTACATTTTCTTTTCAAGTTTAACAACTTTTAAGGGTAGCCCTTAAAGGAGAAGGAAACCCCCTGGGCGCAAAACCCCTCCCCCTCCCCTGTGTTGCCCCCCTCCCTCCTCCCCCCTAGCCTACCTGTCCCCCTGGGCAAATGCCCCTAACTTGTTACTCATCCCTCTGCGCAGGTCCTGTCCACAGAGTTCACAGTCGCCATCTTCTCCCACGCGCGTCTTCTTCCTGCTTTGACCGGCGTCTTCTGGCGCATGCGCAGTAGGAACAGTTACCGGTACGGATCTACTGCGCTACTCATGAAGTGAAATCGGAAAACTTTGTGACATTCGGCCCATGCGCAGTAGATCCGTACTGGTAACTGTTCCTACTGCGCATGCGCCAGTCAAAGCAGGAAGAAGACGCGTGTGGGAGAAGATGACGACAGTGAACTCCGTGGACAGGACCTGCGCAGAGGGGTGAGTAACAAGTTAGGGGCATTTGCCTAGGGGGACAGGTAGGCCAGGGGGAAGGAGGGAGGGGGGCAACACAGGGGAGGGGGAAGGGGGTTTGCGCCCAGGGGGTTTCCTTCTCATTTAATGTAAATCGGAAAACTTTGTGACATTCGGCCCATGCGCAGTAGATCCGTACTGGTAACTGTTCCTACTGCGCATGCGCCAGTCAAAGCAGGAAGAAGACGCGGGTGGGAGAAGATGACGACAGTGAACTCCGTGGACAGGACCTGCGCAGAGGGGTGAGTAACAAGTTAGGGGCATTTGCCTAGGGGGACAGGTAGGCCAGGGGGAAGGAGGGAGGGGGGCAACACAGGGGAGGAGGAAGGGGGTTTGCGCCCAGGGGGTTTCCTTCTCATTTAATGTATGATATGCGTGATGCTTGAAAGAGTGGCACCAGCTGCTAGAGGGTGGGCACAGGGAAGTGGTTGAAGGCCCATATGATATGAAACCATAATTTCTCTTCCATGTACTGTCTTAATTATTTGAGACTTGAAAATTCTGTGATCAAAGATCGGGACAAGCTCTGAATAATACTCAATTCATGAAAAAGAACATCCCTTCCAACAAAAATAAATGTATGAAATCTGGTTTGTTTTGATTGCTGGCCCCAAGGAGATGCAGCCTTCCAAAAGTACAGTTACGTGTCTCCCTTTATTACCGTCAGTCCTGGAGGAACAAAAGATGAAAACGTTTTCTCGTGTTCCTGTACCTCTGAAGCAGTGAAACGGCAGCCTTGGCTCATGCCAGTATGCTATTGCCTTTTGGATTCAGGCTCTGGGATTTGGTTTTCCACAAAGCTTGTTGGTGCCTGAACATGAACAAAGAGGGATCCAGCTTTTGAGGAGGACCCTTAGTTGGAAAATATTCTTGATATTATACTTACTTATAATTGTTATATAATACTTACAAACCATAAATAAACTGTGAAATATGTAGAGAATAATGTTGTTTCTATTGTAAATTAAATAGTATATTAGAAGTCACTGAGGAGGTCCATGACCATATACTGTACAATATACCAACGAGATCTGTGACCATATAAAAGCACAAGGCCAATAAATACAAAATGAATTATGGTCTTAGTGATGTCATCAGTTATAAATCTGTGTTCAAGTCATGTGACTTGTGCTCTGATAAACTTCAATCACTCTTTACTGCTGTACTGCAAGTTAGAGTGATATCACCCCCCTCCCTTTTCCCCCCAGCAGCCAAACAAAAGAACAATGGGAAGGTAACCAGATAACAGCTCCCTAACACAAGATAAGAGCTGCCTGGTAGATCTAAGAACAACGCTCAATAGTAAAAACCCATGTCCCACTGAGACACATTCAGTTACATTGAGAAGGAAAAACAGCAGCCTGCCAGAAAGCATTTCTCTCCTAAAGTGCAGGCACAAGTCACATGACCAGGGGCAGTTGGGAAATTGACAAAATGTCTAGCCCCATGTCAGATTTCAAAATTGAATATAAAAAAATCTGTTTGCTCTTTTGAGAAATGGATTTCAGTGCTGAATTCTGCTGGAGTAGCACTATTAACTGATGCGTTTTGAAAAAAACATGTTTTCCGATGACAGGATCCCTTTAAGGCTCCCACTGGTCTTCTTATAATTTTGTGCATTTTTTGTGTACAGTAAATACCAAATAATATACCCCCTCTCAGATTCTCGGATGTGTGGTGCAATGCTATCAGTTATTCAGCAGTCCAGTCCAGTACTAGACGTGGAATACAATGATCTAAAGGGTTGCACAAGGTTTGCACAAAGAATAGAAGACCACCTGAATTTATCTGATATTTGCTTTGAAACTGGTTTGTCCGCTGTAAATGCATCCTGCTATTTAATTGCTGTGCAATACTAGACCTGGTGGAAATTATGTTTGAAAAGACCAACCAAGTTTTGGAAGATGGAGGATTGATCGAACATTCCAAACAGTTTCATTTCATAAAAAGGGGCTTCCAGCTGCCCAGTACCCAGTCTCCTTCTGTACCGTATCTGGTAAAATACAAATTCAGAACTGTGACCTGTATTACATTCTAAGGAGCCAAAAGTAAAATAAATTGCTACAATCTACACCTTATGAAGGTAATTTATTGTGCCAACAATCTAGGTATTGCTTGCACCCAACGGGGAATGGTCTTATAACATTATATGGAGCCAGAGATGCCAACCAGAAACCCAATTGTTCCAGGTGTATCTTGGTCAAACCTGCACAACCCCCCCCCCCCATTCTGCCTTAGTTCTGTTCTTATCCACAAATCAGCCATGTCCTACTTCCTGCCATATTTCCTGCACCCAAGGTCCAAGTGTTGGGTGCAGGGCCCACCAGGGCTCCAGCACCATTGGCCCCTGCACCTGCCAAGGGGACCCCGTCATGCCCCCCCAGCCCCTTAAAGAGGCCACGCCACCGGCCCTACCCCATCCCCTGAGCATGCACAAATTAAACTTACCTTCAGCGAGTTGGGGAGATCACCAGTCCCAGGGCCCACCAGGTTTTTCCTGGTGTCCCACTGGCCCAGTCTGAACCCTCCTTGCTCCCCTGCTTCAGATGAAACTAAAGGACTTTGGGTGATTATTCTATACAGAGGCATAAGTTAGGGGTCCAGGCACCTCCACAATTACCCTCATCCCGGCTGAAATAAAAGGTCATCCATGATGTGGAAAAAATCTTGGGTAACCCATGGGCTTCCCCTTCAGCAGACCCGGCCCCCTCTGAACTTGCTTTCTCTCAAGTTACACTACTAATTCTACACATTTCAGTGTTACAGGTAAATTAGATTTTGAGTGCAGATTACTGACAGTTGGTGATAGACCAATTACTACAGGTGTCTGTGGGAGGAAGCTTAAATCAGGGTAACCAAATGCCTAATTACTTTAGATTCACATATACACTGTCTCATACACTTAATGACTCTCACATACTATTTTATAGTCTTCACAAATGTTCCATTGGAGCCCAAACCTAAAACTACAGGTAACGGCATGAAACGAGCAGTGTCTGTATAGCTCCTGCACACAAGTCTCTCTTCCCTGTCTCTCCTGTGCAACCCATATTGGTTGAAATGGAATGTATAAATAAATTAATCATGCTTAGTTAACTTAGCATAATGCACAGTCTTTTATTCGACCACCCTTTTTCATTCCCAGATTTGCAATGTTCAGCTTTTTTTTAATGCTGCTGTGACCATATGCGGGCAATTATTTGGCTTTCTAAACTACAATACTGCCAAGGGTGGGGGTGATCTCAGGCATGTAATCTCATTTGAGTAATAAATCAGTTGGTTCATTTTGGGATAACAATGATTGCACAGTGCTAAACAGTCATGGAAACATTTTCTGTGTCTAGCCCTCTGAAGTAGAGCTTTGCTTGAGGGATACTGAACATCCCAGGACATCAAAGTTGTAAATACAAATATTCAAGGCTGCTTTGAGCTCTGGAAGGGCCTTGGGCAAAATTATCTATCGGGGTCTACTTTATTCAGTAAGCGTAAACTGTCTGAACTATGACACTTCAGCTGTTGTTGTGCTATAATTCTTAGCACAGTCGTGTGTCAACAGCTTTGGCATCTGGGTAATAAAGAATTACTTTTGTTATTATGCACTTCTATACTTGTCATCTCATGCTCATAATACCTTCCCAAGGACTGTTATCCCACTACTACTGTTACTATAGGTACCATCTCTCCCTACTATACCTGCTATCCCACAGTCACACTCCCTTCCCAGAGACTATTATCCACTGTTACTATAGGCACCATCTCTCCCTACTATACCTGCTATCCCACAGTCACACTCCCTTCCCAGAGACTATTATCCACTGTTACTATAGACACCATCTCTCCCTACTATACCTGCTATCCCACAGTCACACTCCCTTCCCAGAGACTATTATCCCACTGTTACTATAGACACCATCTCTCCCTACTATACCTGCTATCCCACAGTCACACTCCCTTCCCAGAGACTATTATCCACTGTTACTATAGACACCATCTCTCCCTACTATACCTGCTATCCCACAGTCACACTCCCTTCCCAGAGACTATTATCCACTGTTACTATAGGCACCATCTTTCCCTCCTATACCTGCTATCCCACAGTCACACTCCCTTCCCAGAGACTATTATCCCACTGTTACTATAGGCACCATCTCTCCCTACTATACCTGCTATCCCACAGTCACAGTCAAAATAATCAATAAATTGAATTAAAATTCCTTGATTCTTGTTTTAATCTCCACTTTCTAACGTGTACATTTCCTTTTTCCTACCCTGTGCAGCTTGCAATTAGCATTATGGTTCATCTTATCAGGGATCTTTGGAAAAAGTAAGTTTATCTAAGGCCTCAAGTAGAGACTTGGGCTAGAGGACCCCATTCTAAACACCATGCCATCTAACCAACCCCATTGCTCAGTTTGTTAATAAGACCCATACTAACACCCCTGCAGAAGTGAGAAGTAAGTAGTAAGTAGAATGGCTTAGAATTGAACTCCCTGATCTCCTCCATGGAATGAAACCATTGTGGGGTCAGAGGATCCCTCTTTCCTAATGTTATGTTGAAGAGGTAGGGGTGGGAAAAGAGAAGTGTCTTCAATATAAACAAAATAAAGTGTTAAGCTGGCCACAGATGCAAAGATCCGATAGTACGAATCAACGTACAATCGAACTTCCCCATCTCCCGACCTGCCACTAACCATTCCGATCAAATAAAGTAGTAAAAGAACAGATCAGCCGATGTTCTGCCCCTAACAGCAATCGTACGAAAGTTATGTCCGACAAAAGCTGGTGACAGTCTCCCATCTCTGCCAGACGAAAAATGTCGGGACTCTCCATACACGGTCCGAAAATCAGATCTTTGCGTCTATGGCCAGCTTAAAAGAAGTGCTTGTTTCAACTTGCTCAACAAGGACACTACGACTTTTATGCACTGTATATCGCTATAAAATATTTTCAGAACATTGAATATTCCATATTAACCTGCACTTCCTGTTAAAGAAAAGTGACACTTGCAGAGCAATGAAAGACACCACCTATTAGTTCACACTTTACATAATGCTTGCATGTTGTTTTATGTGACAGTTTCCTCTTTGTGACCTCATTAGCGAGGTTTCGCCTCAGATCTGTTATGACTACATCACATTCCATCAATCAGACTTTGCTCGTCAGAAACGAGCAGCACAAACGGACCTGGAGTGCCGACTTCAACTAGTAAAAAATCATTCCCAGGGCCTCTGTAAAGCGTCATGCCCACCAGTTGTGTTTCTTCACCCCGTTCAGAAACAGTTACCATATGCTTTAAAGGACAAGGAAAGTCTAAAATAGAATAAGGCTAGAAATGCTGTATTTTGTATACTAAACATAAGCATGAACTTACTGCACCACAAGCCTAATCAAACAAATGATTTATGCTTTCAAAGTTGGCCACTGGGGGCCACCATCTTGTAACTTTGTTATACATCTTTGCCTGACCCTGACCTTGCACATGCTCAGTGTGGTCTGGGCTGCTTCATAAATAAAGCTGCTTGAGTTCTGCATGGCTGGTAAGTAAGGCGGGGGCTCCCCCGGCTGTTCATAAGTATGATTGTTTCCCTGCAGAGGAGTTAGGGACTGTCTGACAATTCCTATCCACAGCAGTAATTGAAGGGAGAATTTCACTGCATACAATCAGGTTTCTTATAAAAACGGTACACATTTTTTAAATAAAGTTTATTGGAGATAGGTTTTATTTTCATTAAAGAAAGTAAAAATGGGATTTTACTTTTTTGCCTTTCCTTGTCCTTTAAATATTTGTACGGTGAGGTTTTGGGCCCAACTGACCACTAACAGTCATTCGGCCTTGAAAGGGCTTCCTATAAAGCTCAGTGTAGCGAGGGGCTGATGTGAAACATGTAAACAAAGATGTCTTACTGGAACTCTCACAGCTCACTGAAACCCACATGCTTGTAGACCAGCAACAGAAACCCGAAACATCAATGTGTTGAGGATATTAACCAAAGATTGTCCATTAGTGATGGGCGAATCTGTGGCATTTCGCCGAATAATTTGCGAATTTCCCGTGAAATTCGTGAATCGGCGAAAAATTCACAAAATGGCGCCGGCGTCTCATTTTTGACGTGGGCGTCCGCTTCGAAATTTTTGCCCACAAATTTTTCACGAATGTATTCGCCAGCGGCAAATCGCGGGAATTTGCTGTGAATTTGCCCATCACTATTGTCCATTTGATAAGGAACTATCACGTGGAAAAATCATCCATATTCTGCCTCAGCCTATATTCTTTCGAGCTGTTAATTCAGACAAGAAGAAGTTGGTTGCACCTGCTAACCAAGTTAAAGGGCTTGTTCCCCTTTAAATTAACCGTTTGTATGATGTAGAGAGTGATATCTGAGGCAAATTGCTTTTTTTTTTTTTTTTTAATTATTTGTGTTTTTTTAAGTGTTTAGCTTTTTGTTCAGCACCTCTCCAAGTCGGAATGTTAGCAACAATCTGGTTGATAGGGCCCAATTTAACCTAGCAACCAAGCAGCGGTGTGAATGAGAGGAAGGAATATGAATAGAGGAGTGCCTAAAAAGAAAAATAAGTACAGGTATGGGGCCTGTTATCCAGAAACCATTTATCCAGAAAGCTCCGAATTATGGAATGATCTCCCATTGACTCCATTTTATCCAAATAATCCAAATTTAAAAAAAAAATTATTTCCCTTTTCTCTGTAATTATAAAACAGTATAATACACAAAGGCCATGAATATCCTGTAAATTATATCCTTATAAACTGTGACTAGTGATGTCGTCAGTGATGTCATTTTTGTCACGACTCACTAAAACTGCTGTATTATAATAAATAATATTATTAGAAGTAACCTCGGAGATCCATGACCTGCATTCAGCCTTGTGCTTTTATATGGTCATGGAACTCCTCGATGACTTATAATATCCTTATATTATGACTTATAATATCCTTATATTTTACAATAGGGGGTACTTTATTCACTATATCTTGTACTTGAGCCAAACGAAGATATAATTAATCCTTATTGGAGGCAAAACCAGCCTATTGGGTTTATTTAACATTTAAATGAGTTTCTAGTAAGATTAAGGCATGAAGATCCAAATTACAGAAAGATCTATTATCCAAAAAGCCCCAGGTCCCGAGCATTCTGGATAACAGATCCCATACCTGTAATATAAATTTACAATAACAATAAAACTGTAGCCTTAGAGAACAAAACTTTTTCTGACCCCCATTCGAAATCTGGAAAGTGCTAAAAGAGGCAGGGAAATAATTCAAAATTGAAGAATAAAGAAGGAAGACCAACTGAAAAGTTGCTAAGAAAAGGTGCAATGCATAAAATGTTAGGCTGAGCGATAGTGATGTGCGGGTAGGCCCGATACTGTCCGGCCGGCTTCCGACTTCAAGCTTGATTATTTAAAGACGCGTGCCTCATGCCCCGCCCATTTTGTGATGTCATCGGTGGGAGGGTCGGCACGGGCCTTAAAATGGAAGCAGGAAGTTGGGCTCGGACGGGTTAGGGTCGGGTTTCATCACTACTGAGAAACCCTTCTCATCTTTAAATCTTTAACCCCCATATGTAATAAAAAGGCACTAAGTTTGCCCAGGAGCAGTAACCAGTAGCAACCAATAAGATGTTTGCTTTTGAACAGGTGACCAGTAAATTCTACCTGCTGAATTGTTGCTATTGGTTACTGCTCCTGGGCAAACTTAGTGCCTTTAATTACATAAGCCCTTAAATGTACTTTACGGATCTCTGCTTGGACCAGAAACATATAACTTACTGCAATGAGAGCAGAGTTCCTCTGGTTCAGCCCATTAGAAGATTGAGGTTGTTGGTTCGCACTGATTTCTTTCCCTTCGGTGCTTTGCAGGCGTTGCTGATGATGATGATGGTAGTCGGGTGGTGGCGCACATGTGCTCTTGTTGTGTTTGTTGTTCTTCCTGGGGCCCTGTCCATGTTGCACTACAGTCAGCAAGTGTAGCGTGTTCTCTCGCTCCCTGTCTGAGCTCTCTGCCCGACCCCGTTCATAACGACCCTCACAATTCAAGTGATGCTGGCGGCACACGGCAATCCGAGCCCTCAGTCGCTCTACAATAGCGCTGTGAATACGTGGTGCGACTGACCCGCCCCCGAGGAGCCCAGCGCCTGCAACACCTATTCCAAGGTTACCCGCTGGGGCTTGTGGGGGAGCCGTTTCCCCCATTCTCTATATACTGTAGATAACAGGAGTGAAGTTTTTTCTCACTTGTGCTGCCACATGAGGTCCAAAAATATCACTGGAAAGAACTGTCAAAAAAAAAATATACATAAAAATTAATTTATTTACTTTTGCCTCCCCATTTTTCTAGTATATCATGTACATTAAATCACAAACACTGGTAACGCACCACAGCCATCAAAAATGACTATACAATCAGCGGCACTGTTTGGCTGTACAATTTAAAGGAACAGTAACACGTCTCTTAACATGTCTCTTAAAGCAATACAAATATAATGTACTGTTGCTCTGCATTGGTAAAAGTTATGTGTTGGCTTTAGAAAGCCTACTATAGTTTATATGATTAGGCACAGGATACTCAGCAGATAACAGATAAGCTCTGTAGTATACAATGGGATTCTTCAGAACTTATCTGTTATCTACCGTGTATCCTGTGCTTGAATGGCTGCCCCCATGGCTACACAGCAGCTTGTTAATATAAACTATAGTAGTACTTATCTGTTATCTACTGTGTATCCTGTGCTTGAATGGCTGCCCCCATGGCTACACAGCAGCTGGTTTATATAAACTATAGTAGTACTTATCTGTTATCTACTGTGTATCCTGTGCTTGAATGGCTGCCCCCATGGCTACACAGCAGCTTATTTATATAAACTATAGTAGTACTTATCTGTTATCTACTGTGTATCCTGTGCTTGAATGTCTGCCCCCATGGCTACACAGCAGCTTGTTTATATAAACTATATTAGTACTTATCTGTTATCTACTGTGTATCCTGTGCTTGAATGGCTGCCCCCATGGCTACACAGCAGCTGGTTTATATAAACTATAGTAGTACTTATCTGTTATCTACTGTGTATCCTGTGCTTGAATGGCTGCCCCCATGGCTACACAGCAGCTTATTTATATAAACTATAGTAGTACTTATCTGTTATCTACTGTGTATCCTGTGCTTGAATGGCTGCCCCCATGGCTACACAGCAGCTTGTTTATATAAACTATAGTAGTACTTATCTGTTATCTACTGTGTATCCTGTGCTTGAATGGCTGCCCCCATGGCTACACAGCAGTTTGTTTATATAAACTATAGTAGTACTTATCTGTTATCTACTGTGTATCCTGTGCTTGAATGGCTGCCCCCATGGCTACACAGCAGCTTGTTTATATAAACTATAGTAGTACTTATCTGTTATCTACTGTGTATCCTGTGCTTGAATGGCTGCCCCCATGGCTACACAGCAGCTTGTTTATATAAACTATAGTAGTACTCATCTGTTATCTACTGTGTATCCTGTGCTTGAATGGCTGCCCCCATGGCTACACAGCAGCTTGTTAATGTAAAGTTCAATTGTGTTTCTGAAGCAAAAACACTAGTTTTACCAGGACACTTCAATATTTTATCATTACTGTTTCTTTAATGGGATATCTACACATATTTTATCAACAACCAACCCAATACTTTGAGGATGTTAGACCATGATAGTGACGGCGTGAATTTGCGGGGAATTTCTGAGTTTCGCCGCTGTTGAATAAATTTGTGAAACTCCTGTGAAAATTCGTCAAAAAATTTTGGATGCGCATCGATACAGTCACTCGCGTCAAAACCGCTGCACGCCAACACTATTTGGACACCCATTGACTTTAACGCTGGCTTTGCAAATTTTTTGGCGTTTCGTGCATTTCACAGGAAATTCGCACATATTTTTGGCGAAACGGGAGAGATTCGCCCATCACTAGACCATGATGAATTTGGTCCAACGTTATCAAATAGCCAGAACTTAATATTCATTGAAAATAGGTCCAAACTTCAAAATCACCACTGGCTGTGGTCCCTTCCCAAAAACCAGAGAAATCTTTGGGGTATTATAGGTTATTCTCCCATTCTATCTGCCTACAACAGCTCATACATATTATGGAAATCAGAGGTTTCTTCTAGTTCTCATCCCTCTAAACTGCTCAGGATTAGGAGTCACTATTAAAAGTCTGCTCCATCAGTGTGCCTGGCAGTTACCAGTGAACAGACCATAATCCTCACTTTCCATTCATTAACATATTTAATTGCTGCAACTGTATCCCCATAGCCGGGCCACCTGCGATCCTTCGTTGCTAGGGAATTGCAGTTCAGCGGCAGCTGAAAGAGGCAGATATGCAAATCTCTGAACACTCTTCGCAGGCTGCCCATGCAAAAGAAGAACCCTCAGCTTATGTTGATACAAGGAAATTGGCTGTAAGGGTTTGGAAATGACATTAGATTTCATAAGTGGCAGTTGTAAGCTCAGCATGATTGTGGTACAGTGATTTCCCTAATGCATCCTGCAATTCACATGGACCTGCAATTAAGTAATGACAAATCAAGTCTAAAGCAAATCAGTAGCTGCCCATAACCATCCTATTGATCCTTACCTTGATAGAGAACTTCTGGCTGTCCCACCACCAATGGGAAAAGCAATCAGTTGTTGCAAAGAAACAGCACAGGCTTCCCAGATCTGCAGGGGGGTTGGGCCAGGCTTCCAGTTATTCCTTTCTCATGGTTGGAATGTGGGTCTATATGTCTGCAAGTCTTGCAAGAACCAGGAGCTCATCCACTTAGAGCCCAGCATGGATCAGGCTGAAGTTCCTCTAACTTTTGTTGTTGTTGTTGTTGGAGTGTTATCGGCACACTCTGCTGATTCTGACTGTGCCCAGCGATTTTACAAGCACACAGACTTTCATTGTGTGTCTGCCCGACTGACATTTCTCTGGGGCTCTGCTGGCCAGTGGAGACAACTACATTCATGGGGACAGGGATAGAGGAAATCACGCCACCCGCTGGTGCATTGGGAGATTGCAATGACTTGTTACTTTTCTGTTAGCATAAAAGTGAAAACAAATAAAAAAAAAACAAACAAACAAATACAAATATTGTAGAAGTGATACCTATATTGGCTAACGATAAAAACATACCTCCCAACTGTCCCTTTTTCGGAGGGACAGTCCCTCTTTTGACAGCTCAACCCGCAGTCCCTCATTTGTACTGGAAAGTCCCTCTTTTCTCTGCACTGAACAGCCAGAAAAAGAAACAAAGTTTCTCACTTAATTGGCTTTTAGCAGAGAGCCCAGAACAGCTAACAGGTGCAAATAAGATACTTTGTAACAATTTTGAGACACAAAAACACAGTTTAGATAAGGAGAAATATTTCCAAACCTTCATAACCTGCCAAATTTTGTAAAACAAACATGGTAATTAGGGGGTGTGGCCACAGAAAGGGGTGTGGTCAAAAAAATTGCTGCGCTATGTGCGGAAAAAAGTTTTTTGTCCCTCTTTTTACTTCCAAAATGTTGGGAGGTATGATAAAAATACATGGCTTTCGGAGCACCAAGGCCTCTTCATCAGGCAAAATACAAATGAAACCTGGAAAAACGTGACTGCATCCAAACTTCTGGACTATTTAGAACCCAAAGAAAAAGTTGAATGAGCAGGCACTCCTGCGACACCCCAAGTTGGATAAAATGTCACTTTAGGATTTTGTTTTTAACCTATGATATAAAGAAAAACATTTTATCCATTTGGGGTGTTGCAGGAGTGCACCAAACGCAGGTGGGACGCAGCATGTTGCATTTCACCTGCGGTCAGCGCATACATGTGTCTGTGTGAGTACAGCCCCCTTCACAATGAGTGCGTCTACTCCTGTGCTCCCCTGCAGCTGAACGGAAGAAAGCAAAACGCAGGGGAGTGCAAGGAAAAACTGCCCTTGTGTAAGAGCCCTAAAACAGTACCATGGAATTTGCAATTTGTTTTAATTTTTTTTTATTATTTGTGTTTTTTTGAGTTACTTAGCAGCTCTCCAGTTTGTAGTTTCAGCAATCTGGTTGCTAGGGTCCAAATTACCCTAGCAACCATGCATTGATTGGAATAAGAGACTGGAACATGAATAGGAAATAGGGCCTGAGAGTTGTGAGAAGTATCAGCTCACACGTGGGGCAGGTGCTGTATGGTCCCTCCAGACCCCCCATGCTGCAGGGTCTGCTAAGCCACATAAAACCTGGGGTTTTCCGGGATAACAAATCTTTCCGTAATTTGGATCTTCATACCATGTGTTTACTAGAAAATCATGTAAATATTAAATAAACCCAATAGGCTGATTTTGCTTCCAATAAGGATTAATTATATCTTAGTTGGGATCAAGTACAAGTTACTGTTTTATTATTATAGATCAGAAGATCTCAAGACACTGTCAACAAACAGTTTGATTAAATTACCCTTCTATTTCATGCTTTTCAGATATTTATTGTGTTAAGGTTACATAAGGAATAGTTGTTTGTTGAATACAGCAATAAAAATGATCTCATAAATCAATATAATATTTTCCATGGAACAGAATGCTAACAATGCTTTTATGGATGTAGATTAATTTGATTAGAATTATTTGATTAAAATGGACTCTATGGGAGATGGCCTTCCCTTAATTTGAAACTTTCAGGATAAAAGGTTTCCGGATAACCGATCCTATACCTGTATTGAATTGTTACCGATCCTTGTAAAACAGTATTTAAAACAAAATATTTAATCTTGTTCAAGAAAATACAACACAACACAACATAGTAAGTAAGGTTGAAAAAAGACACATGTCCATCGAGTTCAACCTTTTTTTTTTTTTTATTAACTACCTATCTGCCAGTTGATCCAGAGGAAGGCAAAAAACCCATCTGAAGCCTCTCCAATTTGCCTTAGAGGGGGAAAAATTCCTTCCTGACTCCAAAATAGCAATCGGACTAGTCCCTGGATCAACTTGGACTATGAGCTATTTCCCATAACCCTGTATTCCCTCACTTGCTAAACACCATCCAACCCCTTCTTAAAGCTATCTAATGTATCAGCCTGTACCACTGATTCAGGGAGACAATTCCACATCTTCACAGCTCTCACTGTAACAAACCCCTTCCCAATATTTAGGCGGAACCTCCTTTCTTCTAATCGGAATGGGTGACCTTGTGTCAGCTGGAAAGACCTACTGGTAAATAAAGCATTAGAGAGATTATTATATGATCCCCTTATATATTTATACATAGTTATCATATCACCCCTTAAGCGCCACTTCTCCAGCGTGAACATCCCCAATTTGGCCAGTCTTTCCTCATAGCTAAGATTTTCAATACCTTTTACCAGCTTAGTTGCCCTTCTCTGTACCCTCTCTAATACAATAATGTCCTGTTTGAGTGATGGAGACCAAAACTGTACGGCATATTCTAGATGGGGCCTTACCAGTGCTCTATACAGTGGAAGAATGACCCCTCCTCCCGTGACTCTATGCCCCTTTTAATACAGCTCAAGACCTTATTTGCCCTTGATGCTGCTGACTGGCATTGCTTGCTACAGACAAGTTTATCATCTACAAGGACTCCAAGGTCCTTTTCCATAATGGATTTGCCTAGTGCAGTCCCATTAAGGGTATAAGTGGCTTGGACAACGCAGTGTCGGACTGGCCCACCGGGATACCAGGAAAACTCCCGGTGGGCCCAGGTGTCAGTGGGCCCTTGTGCTCCTAAACATTTGACCTATTTCATGGCCAAATAGAGCAAAGAGGCTAAATAGATGGAATAATAGATTATAGTATGTATAACTAAAGAGACTAGGAGAATAGAGGTTGAGTGAGGAGAGGGAGAATAATAGTACTGAGAGTGGGCCCCTGGTCTAAATTTTCTTGGTGGGTCCTTGGTGTAAGGTTTTTGGGTGGGCCACTGGTGTCCCAGTCCGAGACAGACACAACGGTAGGCGGTAAGGAGTTTTTGTATTGAGTCATGCTGTTACAGAAAGTTTGGTTTCAACAATGGCATTTCATTTCCGTAGCTGATGCTACGTCTTATAATTAATAAAAACTAGGGGTCACAAGGATTGCCGTCTTGTCCCTTTATCCGCACATAACATGCTCATACTGTATGCTGGAGATTAGGCATCTACAGTGCAGTGTGATTCTGATTACTAATCACTCGTGCAGCAAAATCAAAAAAAGTTGACAATATAAAAGGAATTAACTGGGAATCATTTTTGTGCACCTGTTGTCTTACACATATATGCAGGGCCACATTTGATTTGTGTGCGCTTCAGGGCCGCGCAGTCCTAGTGCCCGCCACCCTCGAGCGCACACGCAGGAGCATTGAGGAGCTGCGCATCCCCTGTGCTCCTCAGCAATTGGCCAGGCATCATGCCACCCCTTATAATTTGCGGCCCTAAGCCCTGGCCTTTGTGGCCTCAAATCCAGGCCTGCATATATGGTGTATAATTGAAGAACTAAATATTACACTATATACTTTTGTTGCTCTCTTGCAGCTAAGAGTGCTGGGATTTTCTATCATTGCTGTAACTTTTGAGGATATTGGAAGATCCAAATATTCCCAGCAAATAGACAAAATGCGTATTTTATAGGGATGCACCGAATCCACTATTTTGGATTCATCCGAATACCGAACCGAATCCGAACCCTCATTTGCATATGCAAATTAGGCGTGGGAAGGGGAAACATTTTTTACTTCCTTGTTTTGTGACAAAAAGTCATGCAATTTCCATCCCGCCCCTAATTTGCATATGCAAATTATGGTTCGGCTCGGCAGAAGGATTCGGCCGAATCCTGCTGAAAAAAGCCGAATCCTGGCTGAATCCCGAACCGAATCCTGGATTCGGTGCATCCCTAGTATTTTATCTTGAATTTCGGACAATTATTAAAATTATTTATTAACAGATATTTTTTGAGCGCCAACATATTGCACATCGCTGTAAGATAAATGTGTTTATACAAAGAAATCACATGAGTTACATATATAGAACATACTTCCAATACCGGTACAAAAGGCGAGGAAGGCCCTGAGCAAAAGAGCTTACAGTCTAAAGGGGAAGAGAAGTATAATATACTTTTTAAGGTGTTTCCTGGCCAGGATTTGGCAATTCCCTAGTTTATTTTTTTATTTTTATTGAGAATTAAGCAATTAAAAGGTTTGCAGTTTGCAAGTAATTTGCAATTGGAAGCGATTGCTGTAAACTCTCAACAGGAGTACCAGATAGCTGACAATGAAAGCCAAGCATGCCATCATTAGATTGAGAAAAACATTAAAAAAGACAAAAGGCACTAGTAACTATCTAACTAGTGGGGGCAAAGGGGCGCTATTGCCCCATTGGCACCACAGTATGTGCTTCAGGAGGAGCAGTGCACTACTTTCTTTTATTTCTATGCTTTACTGTAATTACCACCAGTGTTTAATGAAATTCCCGACTGCCCATATTAAACCTGTGGCTTCCCCTGTCGTTCAGTTGGCTTAGTGCATCTCTCGGGATTCCGCTCGCCTAACACAATAAGCTCTTTTTTTTGTTTAATTCCTAATTAATGCTCCAATTTGGATGATATGACAGCAATCTGGTGCTTTATGCAAAGCAGAATCAATAGCCTGAATGAAGGTGCTAATTGCCTGATTCAATTACTGCTCAGCACAGTAACCTGCTCCAGTCAGTCAGTTAGCTGATATTTAACTCCTTTATAGCCGGGGGTACCCACGCTCTCATTCTCATTCTCACTTTCATTATTTCATTTTTACACTGTGGCTGGTTATGAGCCTGGCTATGTGTCTTGGTCAATATTATGGGCATTATTTACTAAATGGGCACAAGGAGACAGTGCAAATAAGGGCCTCCTTCTCATGGGTTAAACAAGAAAACAAAAAACCCTATGTTCTTTTGGCTTTTTTTATAACCATGTTTTATACATTCCATTTCTTGTTTCTTCATATCTTCACGTAAATAATAGACAGTAACCAGTGTCGGACTGGCCCGGCGGGATACCGGGAAAATACCCGGTGGGCCCCGACCCTAGTGGGCCCGCCGGGCCAGTCCCCCTCTCCCAAACCGTTTTTTAAAAATAATAAAAAAAAATTCGGCGCATAGCAGCCGTTTGCGCATGCGCGCCGTTTGCGCATGCGCGATGCGCCGAGCAGGGATTCGCCGAACAAGTAGGTAGCGGGGGCCAGAGGGGGGCCCTGGACACCAGTCCCGGTGGGCCCCGGACCCCCCAGTCCGACCCTGACAGTAACTGATTGGATAGCAATGCCTCCACTGCTTCAAGGGTACCTGTATTATCCCCAACAAAAGGTGTGGCTAATAGATCCTGTACTCCAGTAGTCTTTAAAAAAAATTGTGGCAGCACTAGGCCACCCCCACCAGGAGGGAGCTCCCAGTATGAGCGGCGGCCAAGTTGGGGCACACCCATGCGCATAATGAGCAAATGCCGCGACTCCTTATGCACATGCACGTGACGTCAGAATCGCATTTGTGAATGCACTCTGACTGACATGGCCACTTGCACCAGGAGCTAGAGTCCTGCGCGGGTCCATTTTTTGGAACCTGTACCCAACCCGCAACCTGCAATCCACAACCCTGACCCACAACCTGCATTCTTACCCGCTTGGATCCACTATCCGACCCAACCCGCAAGTACCTTATCCCGGACCTGCGACCCGCTGACCATTAAGAATCAAGAAGTGCTGTCATTGTAAACCAGAAGTGACATAGTCGGAAGTAGGCGTGAAGTAAATTATCGCTATTGAGAATACCCGCGTCCCAACTCGTGACCCGCAAAACCACCGACCCACGTTTATACCTGCACCCGGAACGTCTACCCGCAACCCGCAGGGTACTGCAGGATTTTGCGGGTAACTCTACCAGGAGCTACTATTACCCCCAACCGGATTGTTGACTCTATTAGCCGGCATTTTTATGCGGATAATATTTTTTCCCTTTAAAGCTGCAATCTGCTGTATGCTGGTGATAAATACAACACTGATGGGATCTAATTTACTCTGTGCGTGTCTATTTGTCCCTCTAATTAAATGATGAGTGACTGGCTGATCTCCTCTGATCAGTACCGTAACTAGAGGGGGTGGGCCCTGGTGCGTGACGCGCAGCCGGGCCCCCGCCCCCCTCCGCAAGGCCCGAATTGCAGGAATTTTAGTGGCGCGCGGCGCTGCCGGGGGGCCCTGAGGGGGTGCGGGCCCTGGCCCGCTTGCACCCCCTGCTCCCCCGGTAGTTCTGCCACTGCCTCTGATTATAGTCTGGCTGACTATGCATTGCTTCTATACTCATTACCTCCTTTACCCCACTTATATCATCTAAGAGGGGGGTACAATAATAAAAGGCTTGATGTTTGCCTATGTCTAATAGGCAAACATCAACCAATGAAGTTTAGCAACCAATGAAAAGGCTATCCAGTTACCTGCTGATTGGTTACTGTGGGGGATACTAGACCTGTAGAAAACTTATTTTACCCCCTAGTCTAAACAAGATGTACAAACCTATAGTAATAACTAGTTATATGTTTTCATTCAAACAGTGCTGCCTGCTGATTTGTTGCTATAGACAAAGGTGGATTTGGAAAAGATGCAATTTTATGCCAGGGAAGGAACCTGTCCCCAACCTTCTGCTCAAACTGTCCACCCCCATGTCATACCATCACCCCTGTCTCTGTCCACACTCCACGGAATGAAAGAACTGAGCTTCACTCTATCACTAGTGGCAGTTTAGCAGAATGTCACCCCTAACAATTTTCCTGCCCGAAGACTTGGCCTTTGTGGCCTAACTGCACATCCTGACCTGCTTATGGGTTTCTTGAACTGGTGGACCTTTTCAAAACCTTAATATGTTACACCCTAAGCCTTCATTCATTAACTTATCATGTTCCAATGTGTTGTCGGCACCCAACACCAGAACAAATGCCAAGCACCCTGGTCTCGGGTCGTGCTTCACCTGTAGAGTGACCGCCTTTGGCCTCGGGAGGAGCCCTCAGCTACGTGGATGTGATGGTATTTTTAGTAGTACCTTATGTAAGACAAAACTCAGTAAAGGAAAACCTTTAGTAATAGTCAGGCAATTTATTCATACAGAATACAACATGACAGTTTTGTCTGGGTAAGCTGTTGGAGTAACACACAAAATGTCAGCCAAGGACTTACCAAAGACGCACCTCTTGGTCCAGGCGTTATATAGCTTTCAGAAGGCATTTACAGTAATTGTGACAAGGGGTACAAGGAAATACCATACATGGTCTGCGGAGGAGACTTACTGGCATATATAATTATACATTCCTGTAAGATGTGCAGTTTTGCAACATAAGAGCTTTCTGGTTCCAACTGTCCACAGCCTCTTAAACATCTGTTGGCTAAACATAGCCATTGTGGTACAGACAGCTATTGAGCAACACTTCTGCAAAAGGGGCCCCAAGAGACATGCTGACACTATGCTGACACTCTTCTAAGTAACAGAGTGGAGATCATTTATTTGTATGGCCTAGTATAAGTTATATGAGTGACCATTGTCCACAGTTGACCATTAGCCCTTATAGTCCATCCTGCCTTGGGCCCTAAAGCGTTATGGCATCATAGAGGGCGGGGGTAATAGATATCGACCCTCTGACACTAGCCATTCATCCGTCATAGGAAATAGACCGTTCCAGATATAAAAAATATAAATAGATGCCACCAGGACTTAAGCGAGAGGTGCAAGGCTAGAGGTTCTGGACAGGCAGAGGGGCATGACTGTTAGCTAGAGTCTTTAGGCTGAGAGTCACTGTACAAAACAGGAAACCAGAATCATCGTCAGAACAGGCCGGGTTGAGGCAGGCAGATGTCAATCGTAATCAGGCAGGTAAAGGTCAAAACCAGGTAATCAATCAGACAGGAGGGTTCAGCAGAAGAATAGTTGATATACAGGCAAGGGTCAGATATAGAAGTCAGGGTAATCTTATAGCCAGGCAGGGTACAAAACCAGAATCAGAATAAAGCTCACAAAGCACCAGGAACAAGATCCTATCACAGGCAAGGGGCTTTAAATAGTATTTGAATTTCGCACCATTGCGCGCTGGCGTCATCACACCTGCGCCTTTAAATTCCACAAGACCGCGCCCTAAGACACCTGCGGCCTACAGGAAGCCGCTCGACGCAGTGGGTGTCCCCGCCAAGGGGGTGGCAGGCGTCCCTGCCGTCCCCCCACTAGACCACCAGGTACGTTCCTCAAATGTGTATTCACCACAACTAAAAGCCTAAGCAGCCAATGGTTAGACATGGGTCCAGGCCCCCATGCCAAAAATCTATACTTCTTACATCCCAGTTCATCTAATCAGATCATTGCATTGTCCACCAGCCTTCTTACATCACAGCTCAGCCAATCGGGTCTTTGCATGTTCCACCAGCTTTCTTACATCACAGCTTATCCAATCAGATATTTGCATGGTCCACCAGCCTTAAATTACAGCTCAGCCAATCAGATCTTTGCATGTCCCACCAGCCTTCTTACATCACAGCTCAGCCAATCAGATCTTTGCATGGTCCACCAGTCTTCTTACATCACAGCCCAACCAATCAGATTGTTGCGTGTCCCACCAGCCTTCTTACATCACAGCCAATCGGGTCTTTGCATGTTCCACCAGCTTTCTTACATCACAGCTCATCCAATCAGATATTTGCATGGTCCACCAGCCTTACATCACAGCTCAGCCAATCAGATCTTTGCATGTCCCACCAGCCTTCTTACATCACAGCTCAACCAATCAGATCTTTGCATGGTCCACCAGTCTTCTTACATCACAGCCCAACCAATCAGATTGTTGCGTGTCCCACCAGCCTTCTTACATCACAGCTCAGCCAATCAGATCTTTGCATGGTCCACCAGCCTGGTCAGAATTTTCCCACTTAGTTCAGCAGCAGATGGAGACTGACCAATGGAATGACTGCAGTGACACTCAGGGTGCTCATAAACACGTTTATCAACAAGAAAAGAAGTATTTTAGACTGTTGAAGCAACAGAGGATAAAGGCTCCTGTGGATCTTTCATGACCAGTTTTCAGTGATTTAGGTTCCTCAGACTGTAGAGGTAATGGTAATGGTTCTATAAAATAATGACAATAAATAATGACAATGGATTTTTTTTGGTATGGAGAGGCAATGACATTCAGATTCAGAGATTTCTGTGACCAATGTAATGGCTTAAATGTAGTTCTTTTCCCACTAGATGGCACTAGAAAACCTAAAGAACTTTAGTTGATTTTTTCTATTGCAAACATTTTCTGACTGATTTCAAATAGATGTGTAATTGTTGGTTTAGCAATTAAACTGGAAATGCACCGTAAGAGCCATTCGTTTGGCAAGGTCATCCACGTAGTGTGCTAACTTGGTCTGGATCACCTGGGGGCTTGCAACGAGCTGTTGGGGCAAATACTTTATCAACAACTCGCAAAGAGGTTGGGCAGTCTGAGGGTACCCTGATTGGGGACATGGGTAGGGTTGCCACCTTTCCCCGAGTTGTAGTAATAAACAAGGGGTGAGTTGCTGGGTTGGACTGGGGTGTGCTTGGTTCATTGGGGGTGCTACCCCTGGGGCCCCCACGCCCGCCCACCATCCCCTTCAGCCTCTGCATATGCACGTTATACTTACTTTTGCCGCAATAGGGAGAGTGATCGCAGTGGGAGGAGCAACAGCAGAGGGCAGCGGGGATCAGTTCTGGTTCGGTAGGGCCACTAGGTTTTTTCCGTTGCCTCACTGCCCCAGTCTGACCCCTCACTACACACCATCATAACTTCCAATACACACTACGTTACACACAGTTGCTATTTTATTCCCAAAAATGCAATTCCTTTTCTTTCCCTTCTTTTAGTGACTCCACAAATAACAAGGCGGTTCATACTCCCCTCAATTAACTTGGCAACTGCCAGTTGTGGGCTGGCAGTGATCTCAAGGCACAGTGACATATTGGATCCAAGTGATTGACATCGAATTATTACGTTCTACAGATTATAAGCAGGCAATATTATGATTATTTACATTTGGTTCCGAGCTCCGGAGTGATAGGAATTTGCCGGCATGGCTATTTTATCAGCTCAGCTTGCTAAAAGCACATCCCTGTTTCTTTAATAACAAATCCGCATTTTATTCACTGAAAAAGATGCAACTCAGTAACAAGACCCTGAGAAGCATCACACTACCCCTACTCTGTAGGGAACCTTAGGTGAGCCAATATTCCTTTCGTGTGATGGACTTGGCGGCAGGGGGGCAGGCAGCAAAAAATTTTATTCTCATGTTAAAATTCCCTGCTGGTAACCTGAGGAAAAAGTACATACACCGTTGCGCATAAAGCTGCATCTGTTCAACATTAGTCATTTTTATTTTTCTGTGCAGCTGCAGAACTGTAACACTATAAGCCCTGGATTGTATAGCAGCATCTTGTAGGGTTATAAGGGAATTCAATTCTCAGGTGAGTGCCAACCATGTTACTTTTCTATATACAGCAGTTCTAGGTTATCTCCTTTAGTCTTGTGTAGGAGTCATTGGTAAGGAAGGACCAAGTGCAATGCTCGGTGGAGGATTCTACAATTTATTGGGGCACTGTTCCTCTAAACCTGTTGAGTGATGTTGCATTAAAAATACAACCTTGATGCTTCCGGACTACAGCTCCCAGCATGCTTTACGATTTGAAAATATGTTGGAGTATGCTGAGGTTGTTTGGTTGGGCAACATAGATCTCCATGGGGTTCGTGGTCTTGTATCTTCTGACAAAGGCCTCTGTACATGAGTTCTGGAATTTGGAGTCCATGCAGACTTATGTTTAAACTTTCACTATACACAGGGTGATAAATGTTGGCTACTCGACCCCTCCCATTGATAGCTTATGGTGGCCATAGACACACAGATCCTATCGTACGAATTGAGGATTCGTACGATTTTCGGATCGTGTGTGGCATGTGCCGACATCTTTCGATCTCGCCGGAGCCCATGTCACATCGTAATCGGATCGTTCGGCCACACGGCCGAACAATCAGATTACCCCCGATATAGCCATGCCTGTTAATGGCATATCGGGGAAAGATCCGCTCGTTTGGCGATGATGCCAAACGAGCGGATCTTTGCGTCTATGGCCACCTTTACTGGTCCTGGTAAGGGGATCTTCTGCCTGACCAATATCTTCCCAAAAATTGGTCGGATATCTGTTAGGCAACTAAAGGCCGCCATACCTGGACCAATAAAAGCTGCCGACAGACAGAGTCTGCAGCTTATTGGCCCGTGAGTGGGGCTATCCGACGGGCTTTCACAATCGATATCCGGCCGAAAGTTGGCAAGATCTTCATCGGGCAGGTTAAAAAATCCCATCGATTCGAGGCTGCATCTGTGCATTGATGCGGTCCCGCGATCCGACTGCCCGTTTCGGATGCATTATGATCTGATCGTTGGGTCCTAGGGCCTCAATGTGGGCATATCGGGGGGAGATCTGCTCGTTTGGCAACATCGCCAAATGAGTGGCTCTCTACCTCTATAGCTACTTTTCCCCATAGGTTGAAAACAATATACTGCTAATGATAAGGGAACTCCTCTTTATTAAAGGAGAAGGAAAGGACTGTTTACTTTGGGGCGCCAAAAGTTAGGCACTCCCAAGGGATCGCAAGCATGTCACACGGAGCGATCGTCTTCTGGCTTCTTTTTTCTAGTGGCTGCGGATGCGCAATAGAGAGAAAAGCCAAACTATAACGAAAAAGTTCATTCATCCTGGGAAATTTGAAGATAGAAGAAGTAGGAAGACGATAGCTCAGTGGTGCTTGTTGGAAGAATCCCGGGACGGTGCAGTTTTCTCCTGATAGGAGCACTGGCCTGGGGTTTCAAGTAAGTAAATGCGATCACTTGGGGGTGCCTAACTTCCGGCACCCCAAAGTAAACAGTCCTTTCCTTCTCCTTTAAGACACAGGAGGTTTAAATCTTTAAGGGAAATCTTAGATTTTGGGAAAATGTTACTATTTCTTCTTCTCGTGTTTCACTCTGGTAATTTAATATTCTGATTGTCTTTGTGTTGCTGTATAATATTGAGTTTTAATAAAGAAAAAAATCTCCTGGGTCGAAAACCACATTGGAGTGTAAACGTAGCCTGCAGGCTTGAAGAAGCATAGATTCAGCTCAATTTGGGCCAGTGCAATTGTGGCCAAACTGGACAAAAATGGCAAATAAGTGGATCTTCAGGTTTATGGCCAGATTCAGCATTTGCTATGAACCGTAGGCTTTTGGCTGTGACATCTGGCCTAGTAGGTCACCTCGTTTGTCAGTAGCTCACGTTGCCTTTGCAGTTGAAAATGTCAATGTTGGACCCGTGTGACTTGAATTAGCTGTTAGACAGGGGTTCCTCGTTCTCCTCCATTGGCATTAAATATTTTTCACTTATAAAAAGGTCAGACGAGATAGAAGGGAACACTAATAGCTGACAGCAAGAGTTGAGATTTGTATTCCTCGTGTTGGAGTGGTGGGGTGTTTGTTGAACGTTTCTCCTGAGATGCTCTAAAAACTCATTGTGTGACTTACAACCTTTATGCCACAGATGACAGGCCCATTACAGTAAAAAGGATATTTCCCAGCCATTTTCGCCTGTTCTTTGATATCCTCTCTCTTATTTATATGCCGTGCCTGATAGAGGAGCACAGTCAGGCCTGCCTTTCCCTGATCAGCTGCTTGTAATTGTCATATTTAGACGAATGTCCGAGATGGATCAGCACCGGCAAGAATAATGGGATTAAATTCCTCAGTGCTGAAAGGAGGTAAAGTTATTTTATTTACGATGAACTATGAAATCTTTCCGCCGCGGGTCCATATTGCTCACTCTGTGTCAGCTACGGGAAGCAAATTATATTTAAAGGAAAAAAAAGATTTTCAGAACTACAAAGATCTTTTCGCTGTTTTTTTTTTTTTTACAAGAAGAAGAAAGAGCATATATTTTTATGCTAGCTTTAAAAGGTCTAGCCTTGTCTAGAAAACAGGTAGTATTAAGATGCTTTTAAATAATGATTTCAATTTTAGAGCCTTTAACCTGGAACTAAATGCTTTACTTGTGGTTAGCGGCCATTTAAAGAACTACACATGAGATGGCATTTGGTATCATTATTGTTTAGCTACACAGAAATTTGCCGAGAGCACACTGAGCATGTGCAGAGCCACTGACTCTTAAAAGATGGCCTAACACGATCAATGGGGCAAATTCACTAAGATTCGTAGTTGTGCCAGGCGCAACTTCGCCGCGCTTCGCCGCACTTCGCCAGGCGTAGTTTCGCCAGCGCTCCGCAAATTCACTAAAATCCGAAGTTGCGCACAGGGGTAGTGTAAGGTTGCGAAGTTGCACTAGCGTTGATTCGCTAAGTGAAGCGAAGTTACACTAGCGAAGGTTGCCATGAGTTAGGAAATGTAGGGGGGAAGGAGGGGAGCCCCAAAAAATTTCTCGATCTTTTTCAGCCTATCACCCATAATGTAGAAAACACGCCAGCGTTTTTTGGGACTTAGAAAAAATTTGAACTTTTTTGGAAGCAATCCCTATCTACTCTATTGCGCTTCGCCAGGTCTGAGGTGGCGAAGGAAGTCTAGCGTAAAAGGTAGCGTTCAGTACACTGCGCGCGTTAGTGAATTTGCGTAGTTATGTCCGTAGGGAAAATTCGCCAGGCGTAAGGGTGCGAAGTAACACTAGCGAATCTATGCCAGCGTTCGTTAGTGAATTTGCGAAGTAACGAAAATGCCCAACGCTAGCGAATTGACGCTAGCGTTCGGCGCTTAGTGAATTTGCCCCTATGTTTGAGAGCTCTTTAGACAATTTTGGAAGCCTGGATCATTACTGTTATGAGGCTGTTGAACCTTTGGGCTGATAAATTATATACAATAAACCATTTCTAGCCAGGTTTATTTACGTATAGGCTTCTGTTCTCCCTTAAAGGGTAAGGTCATCTTAAAATGAACTCCTGGTAAGATACAGGCAACATGTTACAGTTGGTCATTATTTCTCATTCCCTGTGGTTTTTGAATTGTTTACATTTTTGTTTTAAAGCTCTCAGTCTTGGAATTTAAACTGTTATCTTGTGGCTAGGGGATTAATTACCCTAGCAATCAGGGAGTACAGGTGGCCATACACGGGCCGATAAAAGCTGCAGACAGAGTGAGTCTCCGACGGGCTTCCCCGATCGATATCTGGCCAAAAGTCGGCCAGATGTCGATCGGACGGGACTATAAATCCCGTTGGATCGTGGCCGCATCTGTTTGTTGATGCGGTCCCGCGATCCGACCGCCTGTTAGCTATCCTTAGGATCAGCCTCAAGGTGGGCATATCAGGGAGAGATCCTCTCGTTTGGCGACATTGCCAAACGAGCGGATCTCTCAGTGTATGGCCACCTTTAAAGTTTGAAATCTGAATAGAAGATGAATAAACAGAGGATTCCGAAAAGAAACTACAAACAATGCCAAATAAGAGTTACATTAAAAACAAATGTTTTTTTAGTTGCCAAGATCTCTGATACCAACAACAATATTCCATTTTCATATTGATAAATCAATAACCAATAAATAATGAAGACCTATTGAAAGTTATTTAGGGCCATTTATAAAGTAAACGTTAATGTAAAGGCACATTTCCCCTGTAACTGCATATACTCTTCCAGGTCACATCTTGATTTACTAAACGCACTGGGGGTCATTTATAAACTTCACGCAAAGTGAATACATTTGCTGAATAAGTGCGGTGCAAACAGAATTGTGAAATTTTTTTCACAATGCAAATGTCTATAAGAGCTATTTAAATATGTCAAAAATTACAAATTGCGAATATTTATGCGCACACTCCACGACTGAATTGCACCACAACTTTGGTGGCAGGAAAAAATATCCGCAAAACGGTTTTGCAAAGTGCGAATTTAAGTTACTTTCAACGCTATTTTCACCCACAACAACCTCGCACATTAGGTGCGCTCGCACAAACTCCCGTCTCATTTGCGCGCCATTCGCGAAAATGTATTCACAATGTGAATTTGCAAAAAACGGAAAGACGGGCAGAGCAGTGCAATATATTAGCGTTCAGGAAAAAACATGAGCAATACAACCATTTGCGAAAAAAATATTCTTTGGGCGAACTTTATATTTTTCTTTGGTACCATCTGCTATGGTCCCGTCACTTGGCACTAGTTTACTTTGCTGTGCACATAAACCCATAACTATACACTCTATTCCACAACTGCAATCTTTCTACTGACACCATCATGCCTAAAAATTAGAACTTCACAAAGTTTACCGAAGAGAAGAAGATGGCGTCTGTGAACTCCGATGCGCTGAATCTGCAACAAGGGGTAAGTAAAGAGTTAGGGGCATTTACAGAGGGTAACACAGGCTGGGGGGAGCAGGGAGGGGTCTATGTAGGGTAGGGGGTATGGGATTTTAATATAAAGGGGTTGGTTCTCTTTTAAATACAGAGAAGCGGAGGGGAACTCCTGGTCACCATCATCTGGATCTTCGTGTAGTCTTCAAGTCTCCTCGCCATCACGAAGCCTGCCGGCAGATGCGCAGTTGGCCCAAGTTAGGAATCAGCTTCAATGGTGCATGCGCAGATCGGTGTTGAGACTCGAAGACTACATGAAGATCCGGGAGATGGTGACCGGGAGCTGCGCTTCTTTGCCTTTAAGGTTTAGAATTTTTTTAAAGAGTTTTTTTAACACTAAAGCACAACGCGGGGAGCGAGAGGGGAAGGGGGCAATGCCTGCAAGATTGGGGGGTTTAGTTCTCCTTTAATGGTTTAGTTCTCCTTTAATATCCTCAAATATCCCACTATTGTAGCTGCATTACCCTAGAGCTTCCTGTGCTATACTGAACAGTGTTAATGGAAGGCAGGTTGAAGGATTCAGCTCTCCGATAGCCGTCACCCTTCAGCATATTATGGGATGTTACTAAATAATCGCATGTGCACCCACTTGCCATACATGTACCTGACACGCTTTGACAAATAAGTGTGTATTTATAAAATGTATTTCATATACTGTATACGCAGTGTCCTTTTTTCTGGTTCACTTTCCTTCACTCCATTCCCCATAAACATCACTTTGCTCTTTAACCTTTTACTCTAAAATTGATGTTATTTTCTTTACTGTGCAGCAGTGACCCACGGATATAGGCAAGCGAAGGGGGCACCTTGGCTAGTGAATGAGAGCTCCTCACTGGCTTGTCACATCAGTAATACAGCATGAAAATAATTCAGCCTGGTAAATGCACGGAGTGCTTTATCAGCTCAATTCCAGTTCATATCTACAATCTTGTCCACTTCCATGAAGAATACCTTGTCGCGTCTCTGGCAGACTGCACAATGACAGACTGCAGATAGCAGATTGCTTACAGTGGGATTGCGAGACGCTGATTAGATATATTGAAAGGTGACACGGGGAAAATGACCTAACAAAATGACTAGTTTCATGTGAGTTCATATGTATCCACGGTTGGGAGATAGAAAAAGCATTCAGCAAATAATTAGTATCTTAATGGCTGCGTTCAGAAAGCCAATAACTTGCTACAGAGGGAATAATAGCCAGGATTCTCACTGAATAGAAATTTTAGAATAGTCACATTTAGGGCAGAGACACACGGTCAGATTCGGGGAGATTAGTCGACCTTGCGACATATCTCCTCTTCTTCGGGGCGACTTATCTCCCCAAACTGCCTTCCCCTGCCTTTCCGCCGGCTAAAATGAAAATCAGAGGTGGGAAGCAATCAGAGCGCTTCGTTGTCTGCGGTCGCCCGAAGTTTCCTCGTGAGGCAACTTCAGAAAACTAAGAGTTCCAAGTGTCATCCCACTGGCGATTTTTATTCCAGCCGATGGGAAGGCAGTTTGGGGAGATTAGTCGACCCCCAAGCAAGAGGAGATTTGTCGCTGGGCGACTTATCTCCCCGATTGGGTTTCCTTTCTGTTCAGTGGGAATCCTGGCTATTAGTCTCTCTGTAGCAAGTTATTGGCCTTCTGACCATTATTGGCCTTTTCTTCGGGGCGACTAATCTCCCCGAACTGCCTTCCAGCCGGCTATAATGAAAATCGCCGGCGGGAAGGTTATTGGGGGACATTAGTCGCCCTTGAAGAAGAGGAAATTTGTCGCCAGGTGACTAATCTCCCTGAATCTGACCGTGTGTCTCTGCCCTTACTGGATTTAGCTTTTACTGAAATTTGCTGTTAGTTCTTGTGCCACAATTAAAGGAAAAGGAAAGGCAAAAAAATAAAATCCCATTTTTACTTTCTTTAATGAAAAAGAAACCTTTCTCCAATATACTTTAATTAAAAAATGTGTACCGTTTTTATAAGAAACCTGACTGTATGTAGTGAAATTCTCCCTTCATTTACTGCTGTGGATAGGAATTGTCAGATGGTCCCTAACTGCTGAGCAGGGAAACAATCATACTTATGAACAGCAGGGGGACCCCCCGCCTTACTTCCCAGCCATGCAGAACTCAAGCAGCTTTGTTTATGACGATCTCTAAGCAGCCCAGACCACACTGAGCATGTGCAGGGTCAGGGTCAGGCCAAGATGTTTAACAAAGTTGCAAGATGACAGCCCCCTGTGGCCAACTTTGAAAGCATAAATCATTAGTTTGATTAGGCTTGTGGTGCAGTAAGTTCATGTTTATATTTAGTATACAAAATACAGCATTTCTAGCCTTATTCTACTTTAGACTTTCCTTGTCCTTTAAATAGAATTTTGCTCTGTTGGCTCCCCCCATTACTAAATGTGCAAAATAGATAATTTAATAGATAATCTTCCCTAACATAAAGAGGGTTATTTATCGAAATCTGAATTTATCTCCCTATTTTTGGAAAGTCACTCTGACCAAATTTGCACAGACTTTTCCCCCTTATTTATCATTACATTTTCCTGATATATTCGTGAGCAGGGAAAAGCCTCGATAAGATTTTAATAAAATCATTTTTATTGGATTTGACTACGAATACCGCAACTTTTCCAGATTTGACTCCCGAATACTGCTACTTTTTTGGATTTGACGCCCGAATACCACAACTATTTCGGAAACTCAGCGCAAATCAGGATATCTTTGGGACATCTGCCATTGACTTCTTCATGAACTCTGCAGGTCACAGTTGGAACACTTTTTATTCAGACTCTTTACACCATCAGGGTTTAATAAATCACAAAATTCTAGTTTTTTTTTCCTATGAAATATATTGTGGTTTTCCCCTTTAAAAGTTCAACCAGAAAATCGGACTTTGATAAATAACCCCCTTAATGTTGCTGTGGACTTCAGTAAAGCAACTCATAAGGCTGAACTATGGCAATAAAGGATGGGCATGTTGAGAATGAAGAATGGGGTGAAAGGGATGAATGATGGGTCTGATAGGGATGAGGAATGTGGATTATAGGGCTAAATCGAAAAGATAATGATAGTACAAATGAAGAATGACCTAGAGTGGATATATGGATCTGAGAAAGGATGAACTTGGGAGATGAAGGATGGATTGGTGGGTAATGATGAATTTACATAAAACTGAATTACATCTGGGTTGGGATGTATCATGACCTTGGAGTCTAGTGACCTAGAAATTGTCCACTAAATACAAGTCTTTGCAATGTAGATTATAGGACTAAAGGATAAAGATGAATCTGAAAAAGACCTAAAGGATGAACTTGGGAGGTGGCACATGGAATGGTAGGTACCAAGGAACTAAGGTAGAGATGGATTAGATTAAAAGGGTGAATACAGTATGAACTTGGAGTCAAAAATCATTTCACCAAAAATCAGTAGTGAAAAATTAAGTGTCATCATTGCATTCTGCTATCAATCATCCTTCTCTATTTCCTGATAATGGACTGATACTAACATAATCTTAGCCTTACCTTTTTTCCTTCATTGGTGGAGTGTGCCAATCCCTCTAGTATACTGTGCAAGTGCTAGTGAGTTCTTCACTTTGCATTTCATTCCATTCAGCCACACAGTGTGGGACTGGGATGCCAGGGGCTCACCAGAAAACCTTAGACTGTGGGCCCATTTTCCAAACTATTATTCCTCCTCTCCTCTCTCAAAGTCTTATTTTTCTGGTCTTTTATATCTACTTACTATATTTTTCCATTATTAAGCATTTTCCCCATAAAAGAATAAGTAAGGATCATGAAATAGGCTAAATGGTTAGAAGCAAGAGGGCCCACTGACACCTCGGCCCACTGGGAGTTTTCCTGGTATCCCGGTGGGCCAGTCCAACACTGCAGCCACAAGAATACTAGTGAGGTTGGGCAATGATTTTGGGGATCAGGCCTGGCAAACCTATTCTCTATGGACCTTACTTTGGGCATGGGGGGATGATTGTGCTGAAACAGGAATGAACCTTCCCTAAACTTTTACTTTCACTGGCTCCTCCCACCTATATCTTCCCAGCCAACTGTAGCTCTGAAATCTCGCACATGCTCAGTTGAAATTCCTTGTTTGCTTATCAACCCTTCTCTGCTATTTTCAAATCAGCCAAACCTGTGTGTTAGCTGCTGTTCAGTAGTGCTGCCACCTGCTGGAAGTTACTGTATGCCCTTCATTTGCATAATGACTTTACCAGCAGGGGACAAGATAGGGAAATCTCCTGATACGTCTAGTGGAGGAGTTTACTTAAACAAGGCATTCTGGGTAGAATACTCAAAGCAGTGTTACAATCTGAGCATGCTCCTGAAATTTGCATATTATAGTCTCTGTTATAGTCACAGTATGGCCTCCCTCAGTGAAAGAACCCATTTGACAAATAAGGGATTTTTTTAAAACCTGCAGTTTTTTTCAAAAAACTATATATGTAGTTTGATTAAACTTGTTTAGCTTGTACTGGTCAGATTGTTAATATGTGTTTGATTTTGGCTGTGATAGGTGCCCTTTAACACCACTCCAGCAAACACTTGGCCTTGTAAATGCTGGTGTTAGATTTGTTTGCCTCTGATTACCCATAAACCCCCATGCTCCCTATGAATAGTTTTTGTACTGGGCATTTTAGGCCAAATGACAAATGTAGCCATCGCCAATCGCCAATCCCCAGGGACATGGCAGTAACAATGGTGTATATCCCAAAAATATTGCTTGTTGCAATGTACCTCATTGTACTGGCATGGAGAGGTCTCCTCAGCACCAATCATGATTTAGTACTGAGCCTAGAGACTGTTCGGTCCTTATAGAGCTGGGAACTGATAGGTCTAGGGAAGTGGGTTGCCTGTCCACGAGCCTTTTGATTGGACAACCAACCTGCATGCAGGCTTTTCCCCCAAACTGTCCTCTGCATTACTTTAATATTACTTTAAGTTTTTGTTTAAGAATAAAAAAAAAACAAGTTCTCCTTTTAATAAATAAATCTGTTAACAGATTCACACCTTTCAACCAGCAGAATGAATTGCGGTTGAATCATAACAGGTGCGCCACCAGTCTCTTCTCCATGGCGCCGCATACTTATGTTTTCCAGCATTATACGACAGTTATTCTGTTTTGACAGCCATTCACACCTGAAGAAAAGAACCAGCTTTTGTTATGATGAACAGATATTTTTAAAACCCTACTGCAGCCTCCGCCAGCCTGGGAAACTTATGGGAAAAGTATGACCTGTTTCTTTGCTTCTGAATTTTCTTTCTCATCATAAAAACTTTGTTGATAAAGGACAACGTGAAAAGAAAATTGACTTGCACTCAACGGGTGGACAAAGCAAACAAAGTGTTCTATTCGGCTAGTCAAGCCGCTCCTTTTTGAGCATGTCAGAATCTCTGCGTCTGGTTGGAATCCTACTGCTGATTGCAATCTATAAGAAATAAACACAAGACATTTGCAGATGACATTGTGCTGTGCCTGTGTTTGTTGTGGTTTTTCATTTTCTTTCCTTAACAATGTAAACTTGGGTCTAATCAAAGGCTGCATATAATATTGATCCTTGCATATAAGAAACAAGGAAACAAAACATTCTAAATAAGCCAAAGACACCTGGGAATAAGGTAAGATGGTGGCGCATTATTTGTTATTTACCTCGGTCAGCACAGTTTCTTCCCAACAGGAGCACCAGCCAAGGGAAGAAACTTAGCAACTGGATTCACTAGGAGGTGCCTAACTGCCTAGAAATATACCTTTCCTTTATGCTTTTAATTGGATTTAAACCTCCCCTCCAAAAGTACTTGTTATGTACAGAATCCCAAACCCACCACAAAACCCAAGGTCCCGGTAGCAGCTCACTCTTCCGCCTATAACCGCCGCCTTTCGCTTCAGGAGGAGCCCTCCCCAACTCGAATGCCACGAGGTCTTATTGCGAGAGGATCAAGGAGGGAGTTCTGGGCAGACAATGGAACCATAAGTTTGCAGCAGGAACAGAGAACAAGGAGCGTGGTCAAGGAACAGACTGGATCGATACCAATCAGGAGAAGCAGTACAATTACAGGAGACAAGAGAATAGTCAAGGTCACAGGCCGGGTCTAACACACCAATATTGCAGTACAGGATCCAAAAGAGTAGTCAGTACACAGGCAAGGGTCAGGATAGGCAGCAGACTAGACAAGGTCAGGGACAGGCAAGGTCAGGAACAGATCAGAACACTAGAACTCATACCCAGGAATTATTGAAAATAGACATTACGTTAAAATTTGTCACAAGCGCGCGCACCGAAAACAAAAGGACGCGCGCACAGGTCCGCATGTCAAACCCCGAAAGTGGCGTGCATTGCGCGCATTAGAACAGAAGACTGTGGTTGTCCCTGTGAGAAGCCCGCCGCAACTCCTGGACCACCAGGTATTCTCACAGTACTAGCCTGACCACATTTGAAATGTACATTACATTTCAAATTTCATGGTTTCTGAGATATTAGCTGCCCTTAAAATGCTATTACCAGGCTTTCGTCTCAACAGATATTATTGAAAGTGACTCTGCAGTCAGCACATTGACCCTCAGGGTCCCTGATAGGCTGATATTAGCAGTTTAAACTACTAATATCAGGTGTCTTGCAAAACACTCGATTTGCAAAAACAAATGTGAAAAACATCAGGCACAGGTGAGGTGGGAGTAGTTTGCAAGGGACAACAATTGAAATTTTGGGGAAAAAACACTGCTTTCTGTGTAAAAACATGGAACTTTTCTTTCATTGTAAGTAAATGTCCCTTTTAGTCTTTCTAAACACAGTCTACGACTGTTGGGCATGGGCTTCTTTATGAACTTTTAAAGCCCCCCTATACCAGCAGGGGGTGTTGTCTGACATCACCAACTGAAAACTGGTTGGTCATGACTCTTCATAGGGATAGCCTTATAAGAAGCAACCACCTGAATTTGTTCTAAAACTCTATAAAACTTTGTACCTTAATGCATCTGTAGCACATACAGGAGCTGATTTAACTTTGGGAGACCATAAGATATTCTTTGAGTGATGCTCAAAATACAAACAGTGTGGATCTATAGAATGAAAATCCAGATAAATACAACTTAGTAAAAATAAAGCAGAAATGTGTAATTGTTATAAATATCTAGATGGAAGAAGTTAGAGAGTTAACAGGACATTTCTAGAATGTGAAGTGTTGCTAAAGCCAATGTGATGCCTAGGAAACCAAAGGATGCAATTTCATATTAGATGGAATTCCATCCTGTTATCATGTTTACTAAAATTGATGGGGTTATTTATTGAGGGAGACAAGGAAAGACTATCTGTGATGAAGATATTGATACTGATGCTCTGCATTGTGAATATAACACAGACTCAAGATTGTCTTTCAATTACTGTATGGGGCTTTACATAGTAAGTCAGGTTGAATAAAGACACATCCATCAAGTTCAACCATTTAAGTCTATATATAATGTGCCTAATTACTAGTTGATCCAGAGGAAGGCAAAAAAAAAAACATTTAATGCCTCTCCAATTTGCCTCAGATGGAGCAGAATTCCTTCCTGACTCCTAAAAGGCAATGGGACCAGTCCCTGGATCAACTTGTACTATGAGCTATCTCCCATAACCCTGTATTCCCTCACTTGCTAAACACCATCCAACCCAGTCTTAAAGGAGAATTCAACCCGTAACATAAAAAGTCCCCTACACCCTCCCCCTCCCCCCCCCAGCTTACCTAGTACATGGGGCAAATGCCCCTAACTTTTTACTGAATCTGTCCCCGGGAGTTCACGGCCGCCATCTTCTTTTCTTCCCCAACTTGGCCAGACTTTCCTCATAGCTAAGATTTTAGTTAAATACTCTTTCGTTTACTTTAGATAAACCCTCTGATGCAAGAATAAGGTAGATATCAATGTACTTGGGAAATACATTTTGATCCAGACATGCAGATACTCTTGGGCTGTGATAGAGTTGTCAACCATAGTTTGTGAAACAAAACCTGTGTTATAGGTTGGAAGAGCAGCAGTGACGTCTAGAAATTGTCTTGGGACAAGATGTCATTAATGGTTGGGAATCCTGTGTTGCCTTTGGGAGTTTTACATGGTTTAAGAGCTGTCACATCCATTGAGTCAGCACCCCTAGGCCCGCTGATGTTCATCGCCCCTGTCTTCTCCCTTTTAATTGCACATATTTTCATCGTCTGGACCGGAGCAATGGGGATTGGCTCACAGGAAATGTCAAAAACTATTTTATCTCTTGCGCATCCCCAGTATTTTTTTGGGTGTGGTTAGGCAGCATGCTGCCCCCTAAAATCCTGCCACCCTAGGCCCGGGCTTTGGTGGCCTTTCCACAAATCAGGACCTGCATCCAGTCTATAACACTCCAAGTTGGTTAAGGACCTTTCACATCTATTAATTCTGTATAAACCAGAGTAGCCTGTGTATAGGCATATGTTGTATATATGGCATATACATTTTGTGATTGAAAACTTTTCACCACGTTCCTAACTTTTCAGCTTTTTGTGTTTTCTATAGGGCAATGTACTTGTGCAAGTGTGGAGTGCAAAGTGCAATTCAACATGTGTTTTACCCATAATACAAAGCTTCTCCCCTTGTTCAGTGTAATTGTGGCAACAACAGAGACTGATGCGTCCAAACTCGTTGAACATTTTCATAGAAATTTTCATGGCAACAGTTCCGGAACTTTGGGACACTGTGGGAAACATAGAGCTGCCACACCTGTGAGATGGAGGTTGTTCTAGGGTTCCCCTGCCTCAATATGTGACTTATTCAAAACAGGGCACAACGGCAGAGTGCAGAGAGTAAACGTTAGTACGTTAATGATTGGTGTTAATTTGTTTCGATGACGGCGAATACATTTGTGAATTTTCCGCAAAAATTTGTCCCTGGAATTGTTGTCAATTTTAATGCCTGCAAATTGATGCCGGCTTCAAATTTCACGTTTCGCGAATCTGTTGTCATTTCCCAAATTTCTCTGGAAATTCGAAAACTTTTCGTCATTTTGAAAATTTCTTGGGAAATTCGCAAATTATTTGGCGAATCGTGACAAATTCGCCCATCGCTATGCATAATGACATTATGCTTTTTTCTTGTAATTCTATCTCTTATGTGAAATACACATACCATTATTATCCAACATTTTGGTCCTTATTAGGACCGTTATCAAGGATTCCAAACAGTGATCAATGTGTGACTTAAATACACTCTAACAAGTGATCAATGATGCCAATTAATGTCCCAATAATGTTCATTCAAATGCTGTAGGTGATAAAACAGCAAACCCTACAAAACCTACAAAGGTTTAAAGGCATTTGTGGTGCTGGGGGTCACTGGAACTACTATAACGGTGAACCCTAGAGTTTAGGCCCATTCAAGACGAAGGCCAAAGATTAAGGCATTTGTGGGAAAAGAGTTCAGTGATATTTAGCAACCCCAGAACATTGACTTTTATTATTTTTTATTGTAAGTCAAACATTCCCTCTAAGTGAATTGCTGATTGGTTGCTTAATTAACTCTGGCATATTTACACCAAAAACCTACTGAGATAGACAGTCCCAGTTTCCTTACAAACAGAGTGCGTAGCATATATTTCTTTAACGTTGGAAAATAAAATTTTAGAACAGCCTTTTTATAGTTGGTTCTTTTAAAAAGCTTTTTCTTCTTTATTTCTTTATTTTTTTTTTTAAATATAAGTCACTTTCAAACTCTTCTTTGCTAAAAATTGTAAAGCGCACAATGGCCCCAACCAAAGAAAAGCCGAGCAGAGAAGTTATACGTCCGACTGTGTCCCGGCTGTCACAGTGATGTGTTTTCACAGCTGGATACAAACTACTGAGCTTTGAATAACTGTGATCCCATAAGAATGTGGCAAAAAGGATAAACATGTGAAGCATTTATTTCACATACTATGGAAATAAAACCTTTTCCCATACGTACATTGCCCATGAAAATCTAAATGGCTTCCACCTAAGAAGGGAATTTTCTTTATGTCTTCTAATCCACTGTGACCTCATATCAAGTACAGAAATGGGATCCGTTATCCGGAAAACCCATGATCCAGAAAGCTCCAAATTACGGAAAGGCTGTCTCCCCATAGACTCCATTATAATCAAATAATCCAGATTTTTAAAATGAATGTAATAATAAAACAGTAGATTGTACTTGATCCCAACTAAGATATAATTAATCCTTATTGGAAGCAAAACCAGCCTATTGGGTTTATTTGATGTTATTTGATGGGTGATTTTATTCTCCAGGCGCAAATTTGCGCCAAAATTCCAAATTTCGATGACAGCGAATAAATAATTTGCCGCAAAAAGTTGTGCCTGGAATTGTCGCCGGCATCAATTTTGATGCCTGCAAACTGATGCCGGCGTCAAAATTCACGTTTCGCGAATCTGTTATTTCTCAAATATATCTGGAAATTCGCAAATTTTTCGTCATTTTGAAAATTTCTTGGGAAATTCGCACATTTTTTGGCGAATCGTGATAAAAACAAAAGTTGGGATCAAGATTGTACTTGATCCCAACTAAGATATAATTAATCCTTATTGGAAGCAAAACCAGCCTATTGGGTTTATTTGATGTTTACATGATTTTCTAGTAGAATTCAGATATGAAGATCCAAATTATGGAAAATCCGGGAAACCCCAGGTCCAGAGCATTCTGGATAACAGGTCCCATACCTATACCCCAAAATGATTGGCTTTCCCCATTTTATTATCTAATGGGCCCTGATCTACTTGTACCATACTCCTAAGCTCCATATTCTCTTTTATTTTTTTTTATATCAGTGGATTTTAGTTTCATTCCAAAAAAAAAAAAAAAAGAAAACAGATGTATTTTTATTGCCTATTTTTGGTATTTTATTGTAGCAATTTCTGCACCAGTTTAGCTATGAAATCTTTATCCAGGGAAGGTTTCTCTAAATTATGACAAATTATGTTTTCATCTTGAAAGATCCTCTAATATTTTATTCCTCAAAACACTTAATGGCTTTTTTTTTTAAATGTAAGGCAGTAATTACAGGCTTTTTACCTTGATGATATGTCGGTATCATTTTCAACTGCGGCATATGCAAATTAGAAGCAAAACAGGAAATGAAGGGATGATTAATTAGGCACATTCTGTTCATTTCACACCAGTTCCATGTGATGTTACATTAAAATACAAAAGTGAAGTCAATATTTGTTATATTCTGGAGACTTGTAGCGCACACCCATACGTTTATTATTATTATGTATCTGTATTGCCTCGTCCTCACACTCCCCAAGGCAGAAAAATAAACCACAACAAACAAAAAGCGGTATTGACATCTCCATCTTTGTACTATTATATTTATCAAATTCCGAATTTATCTCAATATTTTCTGAAAAAAAACTCAGACCAAATCCGTACAGGTTTTTTCGGCTTATTTATTAATGAACATTTTGGGTGTACCAGGTATGGGACCTGTTATCCAGAATTCTTGGGAACTGGGGATTCAGATAACTGTAATTTGGATCTCCATACTGTAAGGGGCCCATTCACTAAGCTTGAGTGAAGGAATAGAGGAAAATCGAGGAAAAATAGTTCGAATTTCGAATGTTTTTTTTGGCTACTTCGACCATCGAATTGGCTACTTCGACCTTCGACTACGACCTTCGACTTCGAATCGAACTATTCGAACTAAAAATCGCTCGAATATTCGATCATTCGATAATCGAAGTACTGTCTCTTTAAAAAAAACTTCGACCCCCTAGTTCGCCACCTAAAACCTACCGAGGCCAATGTTAGCCTACGGGGAAGGTCCCCATAGGCTTTCCAAGGTATTTCTGATCGAAGGATAATCCTTCGATCGATGGATTATAATCCTTCGAATCGATGGATTAAAATCCTTCGAATCCTTCGACTTCGATATTCGAAGTCGAAGGATTTCAATTCGGCAGTCGAATATCGAGGGTTAATTAACCCTCGATATTCGACCCTAGATAAAAGTGCCCCTTAGTCTATTAGACAGTTATGTAAACATTAAATTAACCCAATAGGCTGGTTTTGCTTCCAATAAGGATTAATTATATCTTAGTTGGTACAAAGTACAAGCTACTGTTTTATTACAGGTATGGGACCTGTTATCCAGAATGCTCAGTTCCTGGGGTTTTCCAGATAATGGATCTTTCTGTAATTTGGATCTTCATGCCTTAAGTCTACTAGAAAATCATGTAAACATTAAATAAACCCAATAGGCTGGTTTTGTTTCCAATAAGGATTAATTATATCTTAGTTGGGATCAAGTACAAGCTGCTGTTTTATTATTACAGAGAAAATGGAAGTTATTTGTAAATATTTGGATAAAATGGAGTTTGTGGGAGATGGCCTTTCCATAATTCAGAGCTTTCTGGATAACGGGTTTCCGGATAACAGATCCCATACCTGTAGTCCATTTTAAGGTTTTTGTAAAACAGTTGTTGGTCTGTGTTGCTAAAAAGCTCCCCAAGACTCTGTATGTTTGCTACCAGGGGTGTAACGACAGAGGAAGCAGACCCTGCGGCTGTAGGGGGGCCCAGGAGTAGGGTTGCCACCTGGCCGGTATTTTACTGGCCTGGCCGGTAAAAATAATGGTTGATCCCAATGTTGTTATTAAGAGGGGAAAAAGATAAATATATAGGAAGGCTGGTATTTTTTTCCAGAAAAGGTGGCAACCCTACTCAGGAGGTATAGGAGGCCCCACGAGATCCAAATAATGATTGATTTCAACATATGTTGGCAAAACAGGACATGTTGGGGGCCCCTAAAATTAATTTGCTGTGGGGCCCAGTAACATTTAGTTACTCCACAAATAAAGCATCTGTTTTGCTTAAGAATCTTGTAACTGTATATAAGAAAAGGTTCTGATAGGTAAAACTACCAACACCTCTGGCCTCTCTCCACTGCTACCCATCCTGTCTACATCTTCAGGCAAACTCTGCCTTCCCTGTGAGTATGAACAGGAGATTGGTTGACAGATCTGCGTCAGGGCAGGCGGAAGAGGTTCACAAACAACAGTGAGATCAGAGGTCACAACGGGAAGCTTACAGGCGAGGAGAAATGCTAGACATAAGACAAACTTAGATGACACAAGATAACCAAGCAATGTATAGGCATTTTGGGGACAATTAAGGCACCAAATGTGAAGACGTAGAAATGCACATTTAACAACATTTAGGACAGATTTATAAGGTTGAAGTGAAAATTCAAATTAAAAAAATTTTGAGCTAACTATTGTGTATTTCGACTAGGGAATAGATTCGAATTTGAAAAAAATTCTAATTTCGAAATTTATCATGTACTGTCTCTTTAAAAATTCAACTTCGACCATTCGCCATCTAAAACCTGCCATTTTAGCCAATGGGGGACCTTCTAGAACCTATTTGGAGTCAATTGGTGGAATTTGAAAAAAAATATTTTTTGGGGGGAAAAACTTTGAATCATACGATTCGAATGCCCTATTACTTTGATTCGTATGATTCGAATTTGATGGAAAACAGAAAAAAATTTGTTTTAATTTCGGTTGGTCTTTTTGAATTCGAATTTTAACGTTTTTCAAATTTGAAATGCGACCCTTGATAAATCTGCCCCTTAATGCCCGCTGGAATCCAATCACCTTCAGTCACTGCAAGGCCACCTTTACATTCCTAGAAAATGACCCTTACAGTGTGCAAAACACCAGAATATCACTCAGTGCCCCATATTCCTTACTATGTCTTATTATAAATCTGTAGCTGGGAGTTCCTTGCATAGCTGGATATAAAAATCTGTTCATTAAATTCAATAGCTTAATTAGCTGCAAAAACATTGAGGGGTTTATTTTTGAAAACCACTGTGACCAAATCTACACAGACTTTCACCCCTACTTTTCAATAAATGTTCATGAAAATGTATTGTGCTGAAAAGACTCAATAAAATTAGAACCATGCGATGCCATTACTAATTAAAGATATACAGGAATAAGATCCGTTTTCCGGAAACCCATTATCCAGAAAGCTCTGAATTACGGAAAGGCAGTCTCCATTTTATCCAAATATTTTCAAATAACTTCCTTTTTCTGTGTAATAATAAAACAGTAGCTTGTACTTGATCCCAACTAAGATATAATTAATCCTTATTGGAGGCAAAACCAGCCTATTGGGTTTATTTAGGGGCCCATTCACCAAGCTCGAGTGAAGGATTCGAAGTTAAAAAACTTCGAATTTCGAAGTGTTTCCTTGGCTACTTCGACCATGGAATGGGCTACTTCGACTACGACTTCGACTTCGAATCTAAGATTCGAACTAAAAATCGTTGGACTATTCGACCATTCGATAGTCGAAGTACTGTCTCTTTAAGAAAAAACTTCGACCCCCTAGTTCGTCAACTAAAAGCTACCGAACCCAATGTTAGCCTATGGGGAAGGTCCCCATAGGCTTGGCTAAATTTTTTTGGTCGAAGGATAATCCTTCGATCGTTGGATTAAAATCCTTCAAAACGTTTGATTCGAAGGATTTAATCGTTTAATCGAACGATTATTCCTTTGATCGTTCGATCGAACTTTTTGTGCAAAATCCTTCGACTTCGATATTCGAAGTCGAAGGATTTTCATTCCCAGTAGAATATTAAGTAATTAACCCTCGATATTCGACACTTGATGAATTTGCCCCTTAATGTTTACATGATTTTCTAGTAGACTTAAGGAATGAAGGATTCGAACTAAAAATCGTTCGACTATTCGACCATTCGATAGTCGAAGTACTGTCTCTTTAAGAAAAAACTTTGACCCCTTAGTTCGCCACCTAAAAGCTACCGAACCCAATGTTAGCCTTTGGGGAAGGTCCCCATAGGCTTGGCTAAATTTTTTTGGTCGAAGGATAATCCTTCGATCGTTGGATTAAAATCCTTCAAAACGTTCGATTCGAAGGATTTAATCGTTTGATCGAACGATTATTCCTTCGATCGCTCGATCGAACTTTTTGCGCAAAATCCTTCGGCTTCGATATTCGAAGTCGAAGGATTTTCATTCCCAGTCGAATATCAAGTAATTAACCCTCGATATTCGACACTTGATGAATTTGCCCCTTAATGTTTACATGATTTTCTAGTAGACTTAAGGAATGAAGTTCCAAATTACGGAAAGATACGTTATTCGTAAAACCCCAGGTCCAGAGCATTCTGGATAACAGGTCCTATACCTGTATAGAAACATTGGCCCATGATAAGATGCAATGTACGGAATTGTTTATTTCCTAATATTCGCTTTACTGGCTATGTAGCTTGAGGAGACATCTAGCATAATTAAAGCATAAAGCACCAAAGACTGTGTATGTGTTTGCTTGTCGAATGCATTACAATCCCGACTCAGTAACCGCTTTTGTGATAAGAACCTCAGGGATAAGTCAGGTGCACACCTGTGAAATTGCTCAGCCTTTTGCTACACTTTTTCCTAAGGTATTCTCTCTTTTAATCAGTACGTTACATGCCCGGAGCGACTCTCTGCCAGCTTCACTTGCAAATCAAATTGCCCTTAAGAGAGTTGAGCAGGTTTGGCATTCTACCTTAAACTAATACAAAAAGATCACTCTCCCTCCCAGGGCTGATATAACTCTTCACATTACACCGGCTCTCGCTATTAATTCCGTTTATCTAAATAGATTAAAGATATTTCACCTGTAACGATTCCGGTGATTAAGGGCACACTACTGGCTACATCTGTGCAGCGAATCATTTCTGATCTTCTACAGCTCTTTAAAAGGACACTTTTATCCAAATAAAATAGTTGCTTGAAAACAAAGTTTATTTTAAACTGAAGAGGTTTGACAACGTGCGGATCATTTATCAAGGTTCGAATTTCAATTTTTGACACTATTAGAATTTTGTGGCACAAATACAAGTGATATTTAAATTAAATTTCTCGTTTTCTTTCTGCTGTTTCCACATTTTTTAAATTTGTATTAAACCCCCAAAAAAGTATTCCCAACTCTGCCGAGTATATGTAAAAGTCAATGACAGATGTCCCATTGACATTTTGAAGATATCCTTATCTGCTCTGGGTTTAATTTAATAATCTGAAGATTTTGTGGTTTCGGGCATCAAATCCAAAAAAGTCGCAGGTTTGAGGCGTCAAATCCAAAAAAGTCACAGTTTTCTGTGACATCCAAAAAATATGGTTCTGATTTTTTCACAATTTTATTGAGTTTTTCCAGCACAATAAATTTTCATGAACATTTATTGAAAAATAGGGATAAAAGTCCTATTGGCAATCTGGATCTTAAAAATTCATATACTAGACATATATATATAAATTTTAATTTATGTTGACAAATTGTGATTTGTAGAAAAACCCCATGTAGTAATAAGCAGGATTTTTCTAATACATCTCTTACTTTTTATTATGAGGATTGGTGATTGACGAATTTAGTGCGTTTGGCAGAAAAATTAGCAAATTTCCCACAAAATTCACGAAACGGCGAAAAATTCACGAAACGGCGCAGGTGTTTCATTTTTGACGCCGACGTCCGTTTTTTTTTTCCGGCGCAAATTCGCTGGGGAATTTTCTCGACTGTTTTGTGAATTTATTCGCCGGCGGCGAATCATGGGAATTCGCAGCAAATTCATACCTGTCGAATAAATTCACCCATCACTAATGAGGATGTGAGTAGAAAGATGGATAGCAGTGTTGCAGTAGATGTTTACTTAGATTTTGAGACTTTTTAATGCTAGAATGAAGGTCAAAATGAAACCTTATCCCCATATTTATTATTTATTAGTCTTGGGATCTGATTTATCAGTTTTTGAATTACATTTTTTGTGCTAAAACTCGAATGAGAGATTTATTAAAAACTCAAATGTAAAAAGTTGACATGTAAAAGCTAGTCAATTCATGTAGAAGTCAATAGGAGTTGTCCCTGGAAAAATGTAAGTGATCTTTTTCAATTCAAGTTTTTCAGGTGTTTGCATTTTTTTCATAATCACGCATTCGAGTTATTCAAATTTCAGAAAACTCTAAAATTCATAAGTATGAATTTTAATAAATAAGTCTTAGTCCTGTTTGTCAGCATAATCCCGTTTTGCTAAATTTAGTTTTTACATAATTCTGTTTATATCACCTTCAGTTTTTTCAGAAAAAAATTGGTGACAATTTTTAATAAAAATGTTAGTGAACATTGTGCACTACGTTACAAAAATATATAAAAACCAGTATTTTTATTTGGAAGCTAAAGGATTTAGGGGCAGATGTATCTAGGGTCGAATATCGAGGGTTAATTAAGTCGAAGGATTTTGCGCAATTCGTTCTATCGAACGATCTAAGGAATAATCGTTCGATTGAACGATAAAATCCTTAGAATCTAACGATTCGAAGGATTTTAATCCATCGATGGATTATCCTTCGATCAGAAAATTGTTAGCCAGCCTATGTGGACCTTCCCCATAGGCTAACATTGGCCTCGGTAGGTTTTAGGTGGCGAACTAGGGGGTCGAAGAAATTTTTAAAGAGACAGTACTTCAATTATCAAATGGTCGAATATTCGAACGATTTTTAGTTCGAATCGTTCGTTTCGAAGTCGAAGGTCGTAGTCGAAGGTCGAAGTAGCCAATTCGATGGTCGAAGTAGCCAAAAAAAACATTCGAAATTCTAACTTAGTGAATGGGCCCCTTGATGTTGGAAAAATAAGTGAAAAAAAAGTGTTGAAATCTACCAACTCAACAAAAACAATATCAAAATGTGTAAGGCATTACCGAAACATTATACTATTTCCATTTTGGTCTCAAAAACTTTTTCACTCTCCGTCATCACTGAATAACAGTTTTTATAACCTGGCAAGGCTATTGAAAGCCCCAACATCTGCTGCAAATTAAAATTCTTCAGTAGAATGTTAGGCAATAGTGATGTCTGGGCCGACCCGATACCTGAGGGTTGGGCGGGTTCGGGTTGACCTCGTCGGCTTCCAACTTCTTTTTTTTATAGATGCGCATCTTATCGACAGCCCCTTTTTGTGATGTCATTGGTGGGGCAGGTCTATAAAAGAAACGCGGAAGTTGCGGACGGCCATGGGTTCAGGGAGGGCGGGTTAGGGTCGGGTACGGGTTGGGAAAAACCCAACCTGCACATCACTATTAATCAAAACTCTGTTTCAAAGTTTTTAGCAGAATCCTCAAATTGACTCTGGCTTTTGATAATAAAAGTCTTATTCTTTTATTCCATGGTATCTTTGCAACCGACATTACATTTCTTCCTATCTTTGTGCCCCTTCATGTATTTAGTGCACGTGTTATCTACGAAAGTCTCATGTCTTATTACATGCCAGTTGGCCCGGATCAAGTTTGGTTACATAAAAGCTCCGGTTAATTTCTAATTAGGTCCTAAATGTCATCACTGAAGATCTTCCAAATCCCTTGTTCCCCCAAATCCTAGGTTTAATTTCATCCCTGTTAATGATGTGTAACCGCTATCTGCAAAAGTGCCGAATATCTGTAAAAGTCAGCTAATCTTTCAAGGCATGAACGTGCCGTCAGTGGCATTCATTATTTAACAGAATTGTATAATATTTCATCTGGATAAAAGTTAATTACTTGGTGAAATGTGATAAATGCAAGAGTGCTCCATTACCATCCATTTGGCCGTGTAGCTACAGTTATAATTGCTAGGATGCCGGGATTAAAACATAAACTAATGCAGGGTGCATGTTATTAGATTAGTTTATGGAACCCCGAGTCGTTGTTATTTATTTATTTATTTTTTTAATTCTAATTAGATGCTTTAAAAAGCTTCATTAATGAAAACATAAAAGACATTATTAGAAGCATGTATCGCTGTTTATACATTTCATATTAACTTTTCCTGGTCGGAAGGGCAATAACATTTAACTGCTTTTGAATAATTCTGTATTATTGTTTTTATTTAATGAAAACTCTTATGCCCATTGCAACTCTATATATATATATATATATATATTTTCACGGGAACGGCAAATAGGAATTAAAGCATTAAACAACCGCCTTAAAAAATGCACATTTAAGTGAATTAATCAGCTGCACTGATGTCTGTACACTGGCCAGGACGACTGGTAATTACATTTTTTTCTATGGGATTATTTTCATATGATATTCATGCCCCAATCCTGGCTACTACGGTGATTTTCCATGAATAATTCTTCATGGGAAATGACAGAGAACGCAGGTGGAAATGTTTGAGCTTCTATATTTGATGCACTCAAGGCCTTTTCATTCTATAAATAAAGTTTCCTGAATGCAGGAGGGATTATACAAGGTGTTTATCATCTTTGGAGTCGATGTGGATATTTCTGTGACTTGCTTTGTAGGTTTTTTTCTATTTCTCTGAGATTCAATAATTATGGAATATTCTGTTCCTATGTGCCATGAATATAAAGAGAGACACATTTGAACACATTTCTGGGGGGTTTAGGTAATTGTTTTATGTATTATTACAGTTTTGCTAATGAAGAAGAAATTGCCCTTTATGCTGTGAGTCTCAGTTCCCCCCAGAGACTTGTTTATTTGTTAGTTGTACAATTGTACAAGTGCAGGTGTGGAGTCATCTGAGCTCTCTTCCAAAAGCCTCTTAATTAATTAAGTTTCAGAAACTTTTTATGGCATCAGTGCAGGAGATCAAATGGAAATGCGGGATATTTTAATATCCGGGACTGCAGGCTGAGCTTTCAAAATCGGAACTGTCCCATAAAACACATTTCAATTGGGAGGCATGCTTTTAGGGGACTGGTAAATAGTTTTCCCTTTTATTGTGCAGTCCCCTAAAGATATATATATATATATATATATATATATATATATATATATATATATATATATATATATATATAAAACAAACAAGGGAAAGTTGTGACCACAAAATACATATAGTCAAATACAAGGTTCCTCTGCACTCAACCCATTATCAATATATTTAAGACAGAGACATTTTGTGCATACTGCTACTGAAAAATGCCTTACCCTTTAAACAAAACAGGGATTGTTTGTCCATATATTGCAATATATTTAAGCTGGCCAACTACGTCAAAGTCATCCCATATCTGGCCAGTCCTACGCTTAATTTTCATCTGATTCATTAAGAATTCTATTGCTTCATTATACATTTTACAAAGGGACTAGGTTTTACCTGCAACTTACTTGCTGCTTTCAAAGTAAACCTCCATACTTGGCTGCCCTTTTATTAGACACCATATATATATATATATATATATATATATATATATATAAAGCCATTGGTTGCCGACACTCACCTCTGCCATTCGATCATTTCGCCGGGTGCTAACCCAATTCAATATAAAGTCCAAAAATAAAAGGAAGCACTCACGGCATAAAGGTTGTTAGAAGTCCTTTACTGAATCATATAAACATCCTAAAAATTATGTTTATATGATTCAGTAAAGTACTTCTAACAACCTTTATGCCGTGAGTGCTTCCTTTTATTTTTGGACTTTATATATATATATATATATATATATATATATATATATATATATATATATATATATATATATATATATATATATATATATATATATATTTTCACCCATTGATAAATACACTTTAAAAAGGGCAGGAGTTGAATGGCACATGGGTATACTTGGAAAGCTCCTAGTTTAGACATCATTCAGAACTAGTGATGGGCGAATTTATTCGCCAGGCGCGAATTCGCGGCGAATTTGCGCGATTCGCCGCCAGCGAATAAATTCGCGAAACTCCCGCGAAAATTCGCGGAAAAAAACGGGCGCCGGCGTCGGAAAAACGGGCGCCGGCGTCAAAAACGAGACGCCGGCGCCGTTTCGCGAATTTTTCACCGTTTCGCGAATTTCGCGCGAAATTCACGAATTTTTCGGCAAAGCGAAACGGCGCAAATTCGCCCATCACTATTCAGAACATACAGTGCTGGAAAGTACCAGAGATGCAAGGTGCTAGGGAGTCCTTCACTTAATACCTTATTACAATGTCAGACTAAAGTACCCGGCACCCACAAGGTATGCAAGTCAAGGGCTCTCCACCCAGCCACCACCACATCAAATTACTTATGCTTGCCACAAATTTCTTATGCAGCACACTCCCCTTCCCTGCTAGTTACCACTCAACATTAACCAGGCCAGCTGTGTGTTCCACATCTTTCATTATTTTTAAATCTTTACATTTATCAGCATTGAATCGCATTTGCCACTTAGATGCCCAGGTTGCCAGTCAAGATCATGTTGCAAGTGCCACATCCTGGATGGAATTAATTGGGCTGGATAGTTTTGTGTCATCTGCAAACACTGATACATTACTTACAATACCCTCCCCTAAGTCATTAATGAACAATAAAAAAAAATAAAAGTGGTCCCAATACCGAGCCCTGAGGGACCCCACTAAGAACCTTACACCAAGTAGAGAATGTCCCATTAACAACCACCCTCTGTACCCGATCCTGTAGCCAGTTTCCTATCCATGTGCAAACGACTTCATTAAGCCCAACAGACCTTAGTTTAGAAAGCAGTCGTTTGTGGGCCACAGTATCAAACACTTTGGCAAAATCCAAATCGATCACATCTACTGCCCCCCACTGTCCATCATCTTAAGGTGGCCATACATGGGCAGATAAAATTATTGGCCCGTGTATGGGGACCCCCGACGGGCTTCCCCGATCGAGATCAGGCCGAAAGTCGGCCAGATCTCGATCGGATGGGACGAAAAATCCCGTCGGATCGCGGCCGCATCTGTTCGTTGATGCGGTCCCGCGATCCGACCCCCGTTTCCCATGAGTTAGGATCTGATCGTTGGGCCCTAGGGCCCACGATCGGATTAGCCCGATATTGCCCACCTCAAGGTGGGCATATCAGAGAGAGATCCGCTCGTTTGGCGACATGGCCAAACGAGTGGATCTCTCCGTGTATGGCCACCTTTACTTACCACATCATAAAGAGCAATCAAATTCGTCTGACATGACCTATCCTTCATAAAGCCATGCTGATTGCTGCTCACAATGCCATTGACTAGGACAAAATTTGGAATGTGATCCCTTAACAAGCCTTCAAATAATTTGCCCACTACAGATGTCAAAACTTTATTTGCCAGGCTGAGATCGTAATCCCTTTTTAAATATTGGAATGAAATCAGCTTTTCTCCAATCCATAGGTACCATACCCGATGAAAAATTATCAGAGAAAATCATAAATAGGGGCCGGTTTAAAACTGAAATAAGCTACTCTCTTAGAACCTGGGGGTGTATGCCATCTGGCCCTAGTACCTTGTTTACATTAATTTTTATTAAAGCTTTATGAATCATATCCTGAGTCAGCCACTGACTAGATTGAGCTGAACCATCAGTGCAGCTGAATCCTCTATTCTATACACTGAAGAAAATAACTGATTTTTCACATTTGCCTTTTCTGTATCTGTTACAACTATACTGGTACCAATATTTAAAGTAGCAACACTATCAACACGCATCTTTTAACTATTAATACACTTACAAAACTTTTTGGGGTTAGTCTTATCCTCATCCTCCACATTGCACTCCTCATTTCCTATCAGACATTAAGGGGCACATTTACTATGGGCCGAATATCGAGGGTTAATAAACCCTCGATATTCAACCATCGATGTTAAATCCTTCGACTTTGAATATCGAAGTCGAAGGATTTACCGCAATTCGTTTGCTCAACCGATCGAAGGAAAAAATCGTTCGTTCAAACGATTAAATCCTTCGAAACGAACGATTCGAAGGATTTTAATCCATCGATCGAACGATTTTCCTTCGATCAGAAATTGCTAGGACCTTCCCCATAGGCTAACATTGGTGCTCGGTAGGTTTTAGGGGGCGAAGTAGGTAGTCAAAGTTTTTTTAAAAGAGACAGTACTTAGACTATCGAATGGTCGAATAGTCGAACGATTTTTAGTTTGAATCATCCGATTCGAAGTCGAAGGTCGAAGTAGCCAATTCGATGGTCGAAGTAGCCAAAAAAATACTTCGAAATTCAAAGTATTTTTCATTCTAGTCCTTCACTCGAGCTAAGTAAATGTGCCCCTAAATGATGTAACATTATGGTCACTATTACCCAGGGGATCAATGACTTGCACATTTGCTATAAACTCTGGCTCATTTGAGATCATTAGATCCAGAATAGCATGATTCCTGTTTGGTTCCTCAACAACCTGTGACATATAATTGTCATGCAACAAGTTTATAAACCTGTCCCCATTTACTGACTTGGCAGTACTGTTGCTCCAGTCAATATCTGGGTAATTAAAATCTCCCATTATCATTACTTTACCCAAACTAGCAGCCTTTTCTATTTGTATCAGGAGCTTCGCCTCCTCCGCGTCACTTACATTAGGGAGTCTATAGCATACGCCTACAATTAATTTGCTGGATTCTTTATAATTGGTGAAGAACTCCACCCATAAGACTTCTGCCCCCTCATTTTCTAACATGACCTCCTCCTTTATATGAGCTTTTAACTCCTGCCCAACAAACAGACATACCCCTCCCCCTTTTCTATTGCCTCTGTCCCTCCGAAACAAAGTATAGCCACTGATATTAACTGCCCAGTCATGCGACTCATTCAGCCATGTTTTGGCCACACCAATCACATCATATTTTCCCTCCAGCACCTCCAGCTCTCCCATTTTACCAGTCAGACTCGTTGCATTTGCAAATATACATTTAATACTGGCCCCATATTGAACATATGACATGTGCTCCTCCCTATCCTTAACAGTATCCCCAGCCAAATCTCCTCCCCATTTTCCCTTTCCCACTATCTCATCTAACCTGTCTTCCATTTAATCTTTTACTGAACCCTCTCCCCACGCCTAGTTTATAATCTCCTCCAACCCTCCAGCCATCTTCTCTCCCAAAACAGCTGCACCTTTATCATTGAGGTGCAGCCCATCCCTAGCAAAGAGCCTGTAGCCGACTGAGAAATCAGCCCAGTTCTCCAAAAACCCAAAACCCTCCTCCCTACACCAATCTCTCAGCCTCACATTAATCTCCCTACGCTCCCCCTGTCTCCTTAGCGTTGCTTGTGGCACAAGTAATATCTCTGAGAAAATTACCTTGGAAGTCCAAGAAGCTAATCTTAGGGGTTGTTACAAATTTTCAAGAAGAAAATAAGGCTGGTCTGGTTATAAACTGATTCTACAGGGCTGATTATTAAATATTTATGCTGTTTGCACTGATTTGGGAGGTTCCATGTAATGAGAATTTGAATTAAGTATTATTCAAGTCTTATATTGTGACATTTATATTCAATGGGGGAAATGTAATAAAATTCGCAAAGAGCAAATAAAAATGCGCCTGTCACAATATTGTGATATTGCATTGGGAATATTAATTGCACATTGTGAACCTTTAACACCTGCTCTGGCGTTTCCTTACATATTTTATTAAATACACTGCGAATGTTCGCAAAAGGAATTTGGTCGGAAACTTTGCGAGGAAGTCAGGGAGGTCTTTAATCAGTCAAAAATGGTGCAAACATGGTGGCTAACGTTCCCAAATGTGTTTGTAAACTTTTTTTGTGCTAACGAAACATATTACACTCCCCCATATGTTTACTGTTTATTTTAGGTTGGTCCCTAAGCTCAGTAAGTGACAGCAGCATAATTTGGAAAACTAGGCAGGCAGTTTTTTCTGGACAGGCCTTAAACCAAAAACTGGGCTGTTCAGGACAAAACTGGACAGCTGGCAAACTTATCCCATGCAAACATCCCAAAGTGCACAGAGTTGCTTTTTCCTGCAGAATACAAAATAGATTTTTGGTGTTGCTTTTCCCACGTTCACAAATATTACTGGACTGCACCTATCAACACCACGAAAATGGTAAATTGGAATATTATTACAATATTATTAAAGTTTAAAGCATGCTGAGAGACATAGGGGCAAATTCACTAAGCGCCGAAGCGCCGAACGCTAGCGTCAATTTGCTAGCGTTGGGCATTTTCGTGACTTCGCAAATTCACTAACGAACGCTGGCGTAAATTCGCTAGTGTTACTTCGCACCCTTACGCCAGGCGAATTTTCGCTACGGATGTAACTACGCAAATTCACTAACGCGCGTAGTGTACTGAACGCTATCTTTTACGCTAGACTTCCTTCGCCACCTCAGACCAGGTGAAGCGCAATAGAGTAGATAGGGATTGCTTCAAAAAAAGTTAAAATTTTTTCTAAGTCCCAAAAAACACTGGCGTTTTTTCTATATCATGGGTGATAGGCTGAAAAAGATCTAAACATTTTTTGGGGCTCCCCTCCTTCCCCCCTACATTTCCTAACTCATGGCACCTTAACTATACAGTGGGCACATGTGTAGGGCAAAAAAAAATGTTATTCGATGTTTTGAAGGTTTCCCAGGCATTTGTAGTGATTCTACGTATTCCTCCACTGAAATTTGAATTTGGCGCCGTATGCAAATTAACCATCGCTAGCGTAACTTCGCTTCGCTTAGCGAATCAACGCTAGGGCAACTTCGCAACCTTACGCTACCCCTGTGCGCAACTTCGGATTTTAGTGAATTTGCGGAGCGCTGGCGAAACTACGCCTGGCGAAGTGTGGCGAAGTGCGGTGAAGTTGCGCCTGGCGCAACTACGAATCTTAGTGAATTTGCCCCTATAGTCCATCAAGATGTGGATGGGTTTCTAGCTTTTCTAGAGTCTTGGAAGATGAATTTCCAGCAGATGGCAGTATTATCCTCAGTTATTGTGTGTGATAGTGATGATGTCGTCTAGATTCAGAAATATTTTGTCATTTCAACAAACAAACAAAAAAACAAAAATGCAATTGTGAAATTCATCAGTTTTGGGCCGTAAAGAGCCATTTACGTTTGTCAAATTCACACACAAAAAAAGCTATTCTCGTGCTGTTTTGACAAGTTTTGCCAGACTGCGTCAGGTTTCCTTGTAATGAGAATTTAGTAAAGTTTAATTATCTTTCTGACAGGAACAATTTCTTGGCTGTGATTGATAGTATAATAAAGAGGTATACTTTATAATTATGTCCACGCGGTGTGAAAGATAACATTTTCCACTCGTTCAGCCTTGGAAAATGAAATATTCTTTATAATTTGACAATGACCTTCTTCATGGAGGACAATGTTGTTAGCACCCAGAGTTCCCAAAGCAAAATGATACCTTTAGATTATGTGCTGTTGAGGGTGCCAATTTGACATCCAGCAGTGGAACTAGAAGTTACTGAGATCCCCACTCCAGCAGTTTCAGGGTCAGCTTTCCCTTGGGGAATCCCTCTTCTTTTATTTACGGTGGCACCAGATTTCTACTCAGTACTGGACTGACCCACCTTAATAGATCACAAACGGGGGAATGTAATAAAAATCGCTAACGGAAAAACTATTCGCAATGCGAAAAGTTATGCCTTTGTGCGAACAAATTTTGCTTTGTGCGGATTTAATATAGCTTTTGCGAGCCCGGAAACTGTTTAGCGACCACTTACGACAGTGAAAGACCATTTGCGAATTTTATAGTTTGTGCCAATGTGCAGTCAATGTAATAAAACTTCTTACTGAAAAAGTCGTTATGTTTGCTCCAAAAGATTACGACACCTTCAAGCACTTCTTATGAGTGCGCAATTAAAATTCGCAATGCGCAATTAAAATTCGCAATGCAATAACAGTTTAAGGAACAATATTACATTGCGAGATGTGGATTTTTAGTCTTTGGTGCGAATTGTTTTGCTCTTTGCAACTTTTATTACATTCCCCTGAAAGAGTAAGTTTTAAGCATACGACCTACAAAGAATTAGAGGGAAATATCTAATATCTAAAAATATATAATTGTCCTGCCTGTTGTGTAGGTCCCTTCTGATGTTCCTGGTCATCTGATCTAATCTGAAACTATTTCTTACTTGTGACTTTTTTTCATTGATCCAGAGTTCGATTTTTAGAATCATATGGCCTCCAGCCAGCATTTATTTACTTATGTCACTCAACCTGGCAATATATCAATTCACTTTCCTTCTGGTTCTTTCTCTTCCCATCTGGGCCTGATACTCTGATAATCATAGTGAGGTTTCCAAATGGACAGGTGACATCTGGTTTCCTTAGAATCAAGTCTTGGTATTATGTTATAAGGCATATCTGCTATACAGGCTCCTGACATATAAATACTGTACACTAAGAGGTCTCTGTGGTTTATCTTCAGCTTTTCCTTCACAGGTTCATGAAATCACTGAGTTGCATTCCCAAAGGATGACCTTGTGTTCTCTGGAGGAGAAAGAGACCTTATGTTTTGGACAAAGCTGGTTTGAAGGAGGTATAAAAGATTAGATTCATGTCAAGGTGGAGAAACCATCCCTAAAAAAAGGCGAGGGCCTTCCACACCATCTGTACCAGGCAGTTTCAGAACACTTCACACATTCATGCAACTCTCACAAGTAACACCTGTTTGTAGAAGTTGCGTGATACCTTGGTAATCCTATTACTGTAACCCCACAGAATCACACCTCTGTGAGTTTCAGGTGTCGCCTCTTGGAAGAATTACAATGTGCAATCGTGATTGGATTAGTGTAAGAGTTTTTAAATTCAGTTAGGGTGATATTTGGGGTGAATATGTATTTTCTATCCTTGATATTCTAGGAACTATACAGGGTTGCATCAAAACTCTAAAAGCTAAATGTGGAAATAAGTTGAAGCCTTTAGGAAAAGTCTCAGGTGCTGTGAAGGCTGAAGGTCCGAACCTGAAACTATGGTTGAATTAGTGATTCACTAATGATTTCTTATATTAGTAATCTTATGACAATCTATGGGGGCTCCTAATCAAAGATTTTACCATGAACTCATGCCTGGAGTGAAGGTTGTCCCCTTAATGCATCCAAAAATGCTGGAGGGTGGGATGGTTCTAAATCTGATTTCACCACACTGAAAATGGAAGGTGGAACTCTATTTGTATGCCCAGGGCCGCTCCTGCCATGAGGAAAGGTGAGAACCTTGTCTCAGGCGGCAGAGAATGGCCGATTACAAGATCTACCAGTAGACCTTTAGCTGATGGTCAGTAGATAGACTAATATCAGTATATAGTCTAAATCACCCTCCTGTTTCATGCTTTTCATTCAGGTAGTTATTATGTTAAGGTTACATAAGAAATATGTCACATGTACCTGTTAGATTGAAGTCTGCTCCGTAAGTGTCGGTGCCTTTCCAATATGACTCCGGGTGCTGAAATGCCCTGCTTGGGCATGAGAATGAAAAAAGATCTTTACCGCCACTGTCGGGTCTGCCCGATGTTTGTCCAGCCTCAGGCCATCTGTTCCACTGTGTGTTATATACGCCACAAGTCCTCGAAAAGGGGCCCCGGCAGGACGAACATCGGGGGGACCCGACAGTGGCGGTACAGCTCTGTTGCGGCAGGATCCAACAATTAACTCACTGTGATTACGCCATTACTTTACCTTTTGTTCACTACAAGGCCTCAGACTTCTGTGCCATTTCATATGTTTATGCCAACACATGCTGAATTATTGTATGTGTTATGTCCAGATTTACTTTTTATTGTGTATGAATTTTATGGATAAGGTGTTTAGCCTTCAGATATAGTCGTGCACGCACTTTTCCCACATCTGATTCACTTATATCGGATTGTGAGATTAAGGGGTCGATTCACTAACTTCGAGTGAAGGATTTGAAGTAAAAAAACTTTGAATTTCAAAGTGTTTTTTGGGCTACGTCGACCATTGAATGGGCTACTACGACCTTCGACTACGACTTCGAATCGAAGGATTCAAACTAAAAATCATTCGACTATTCGACCATTCGATAGTCGAAGTACTGTCTCTTTAAGAAAAAACTTCGACCCACTAGTTCGCCATCTAAAAGCTACCGAACCCAATGTTAGCCTATGGGGAAGGTCCCCATAGGCTTTCCTAAGTTTTTTTGATTAAAGGATATTCCTTCGATCGTTGGATTTAAATCCTTCGAATCGTTCGATTCGAAGGATTTTATCGTTCGATTGAAGGACTAATCCTTCGATCGTTCGATCACACTATTTGCGCTAAAATCCTTCGACTTCGATATTCGAAGGCAAAGGATTTTAATTCCCAGTCGAATATCGAGGGTTAATTAACCCTCGATATTCGACCCTTTGTGAATCGGCCCCCAAGCATCCATTTGAGAGGGATCCCTTCTCCCATGTGTAATACCCCATATTCTAATTGGTTTTAATATGCATAAGGGCATGGTTGTGAATAAATATTGCCTTTTTATTTATATCTTGATCATTTAATTTATTTATATTACCCATGGGCTTATAGTTGGGGGTTAAGTTCCAAATTTTTGCATATAAAAAAAAGAAAAGTGTTTTTTTCCCCCACAAAATCTCTACTTAAAGGACCAGTAACATCAAAAATTTTTATTCAAGAAATCCATTCTACATGTTAAAAATAATGGTCATGCCGTACTACATTAATATAATATACCTAGCATTTTTTTAAAAAATTTTTTAGAATACCTATTCTCCATTGCCATGGAAAACGGCGAAAAGGCGACCACTTTGTGCGCGTCCCCGACGCTGATCCGCCGCACAGTACCGGAAGTCAGTAACCGGAAGTCCAAATACAGCGTGGGAGCCAGAGCGGTGATTAGTGAAACTGCCGGCTGGGTAAACGAGCAGGCAGAGAGAGAGAGAGAGAGCAAGATGCACGGGGAGGCAGGCAATCTGAAGGAACGGCTGGGTAAAGGAGCAGGGAGAGAGAGAAATACAGGGGGAGGCAGGGAATCTAACGGAACGGCTGGGTAAACGAGCAGGCAGAGAGAGAGCGAGATGCACGGGGAGAAATACAGGGGGAGGCAGAGAATCTAACGGAACGGCTGGGTAAACGAGCAGGCAGAGAGAGAGCGAGATGCACGGGGAGGCAGGCAATCTGAAGGAACGGCTGGGTAAAGGAGCAGGGAGAGAGAGAAATGCAGAGAATGGTGGGAGAAAGAGACAAAACCAATGAGGGCTGTGTGGAGTACAACACTGGGGGCTAAAGACTGTCACAAAACCGGAAGTGACGCCACAAACCAGGAAGTCGGGTGCCGGAAGAGAGACACAGCAGCGAGCACGTAAGGGAGAAGAAGGGAACAAGCAAGAAGATGGCGGAGACCCTGTGGACGTCGTGGGACAGTGCCGGTTTTAGTTTTTTCTGATGTCTTACCCAAACAGCAGGAAAGATCAGCATATTGGAGGTAAGTAATGTATATGCATTTTTTTTTTCTAAAAATAAAAAATGGTGTTACTGGTCCTTTAATGTGTAAAGTCATTTAAAAAACAAAAAAATTCTATCACTAGAAGCATGAACAATAGGACTTACAGAACATCTATTAATCCGCTTCTAGATTCATGTAAAGGTGCACTTGGCTTGACACATATACCAAAATGAGAGTGTAAAAACAATCAAACATGATCTATCCACATCATCCAGCCTCTGTCTCCATAACCTTCCTGGCCTGCATTATTAATCAGAAGTTATACATTTTGGAACTAGTATGGGAGAAAGAAGAAACCTCCACTAAAAAAAAAGTCTTTTTGCTCTTTTAAGAATGGAAACAAGTGCTCACAATAAAATACAATTTCATGTTGTAAAACCTTCTCTGAATTAATACTCTCCCTAATGGATCAGTTTGATCTGTGTTACGTTTGTGGGAAAAAAAATCCTATTTTAGTCACTGATAAAAGAAAAAAAAGAATGAAAGTCTTGCCCTGACAAAGGCTCTCAAAGTCCTTAATCATAGAATTTCCACCTGTCACTATGTCGTATATATTTTAGTTGGTTTCTTGTAAACCAGTAGATCTCTTGATAAAAAGAAGAGAGAATGCTTTCAATATCTCGCCATGTCTTCCCCGTGTCTCGCTGTCACTGATGACAAATCATTACTTTTCTGCAGCTATTTTTGTGAAACAAATTGGTATCAAAACCTCTGAGAATTTGTGGCTTCCTGCGCTATTTCTGTTGATATGGAAAATGGCAGTTGAATGTGCTCTTTGCAGTGAGGGAGATATCTCGTAAATTGATAGGTGGCATACGTATTTACCTAGGGGATCATTACATTTTAAATGATTTTATCACATAGCTGTAAAGCAAAGAGATGCTGAAAGTCATTTGGAATTGTGGCACGGCAAGGAAAGGAGAACTAACAGTAGTGTGTTGTAAAGCTTTGCCCTAGAATCAGTGCAGGCCGTGCATCAGGCACAGGGCAATCCTCTTCCTTATTCAGGCCATGACTAGGTGCCGATTGGACACAAAATGCGTAGGGTCTATGGAGCTGTGTATTTTTTAACTTAAATCAATAAATATTGCTGTTATGTTTATACTTTTGGCCCTGTGGATTACCCTTCCCAACTTTATCTATCTGATACTGCTCAATGAGCTGACGGTCTGGAGCTAGTGCACCTGGACCATTGATCCTACTTGCTGAGCTAACTACTTTAGTTGTAGCACCTCTTCCTTCTCTTTGTCCAATTTACACAGGCCATGCATCAGCATTGTGTAGCCTCATGCTGCCCCACAGCCCAACCTCATCAGAGTTTCTAGATATTCCAGGGGACATCAGTGGAAAAGAGCATATAAGGTTGACATTTTTCAGGAGTCAAATGGTTTGGCCTGCTCTTCTTTTCCCCACTGTAACAACCCAGTTCCTTGATCCCACAATTTGACCAGAATTGCAACTCACCCCACATCTGAAACAGTCTTAAACTCTCCCTCAATGACTTCAGATGGGGGTGTTCTCAGGGCCTGTGCAAGGGTGTAACAAGTGCAACCGTCCATGGATAGGAGATGTGACAAAAGGTGGACAATAAACCCAGCAGGTTGACATCTCTGTCAAAAGAGAAGAACATCCCCTTGGATGTTCAGTTGCATGCGGTCCATAGCACTTTGACCTGTTCCAGAGGGTTTTTAAAAAATAACTTACCTAAAGTCCTTCAAAAGACAGCTTTAAACTTACAAAGGAACTCTTTCAAGAGTTAATTCTCGATCTCAATAGAAGACAAGATTCAAAGAGATTAGAATAAACCACCCTTCCCTGGAGGCTAGCTGCCATATGTTCCTCCCAGAGAGGAAGCATTTCATCCTGATACTAAAGGGCCCATTGATTAAGCCATAACTTTTTTTGGTTGGGATTTTTGACGTCAAAAATCTGAAAAAGGTGGGGAAAAAAATCACAACTTTTTCAGGATATATTATGTGACAACAATTCCGAATCTGAAAATACTCCAGCTAAAAACCTGTCGAAATCATGTAGAAGTGTTAGCAATGGTGCTGGTGATTAATGGAACAGGAGCTGTTGCACTGTGTAACAAAATCACACCTCTGCAAAAAGCACAAATGTGGGCAGGCAAAAAACAAGTTCAGGCTTAGGGTCAAGGGCAGGCGGCAGACAACGTAACCAGCAATAGACAAAAGGTCGGGACAGGCTAAGGACCTGCGGAGTCAGTTAATGGGCCGAGGTCAAAACCAGGAGATCAGATACCAGAGGCAACAGGGCCAGAATAGGATCAAGAACAGGATCAAGGTTACCGGATAGGATCGGGAACAGGATCAGGAACAAGAACTGGAACACGGTCACAGAATCAGGAAACAAGCTCTTCAGGAACTTGGGCTTGGAGTTGACAAGAAGGCCAGTGAAGGCTTAGGTAGCTTTTTTGGTTCGGATTTTTAACTAAATTTTATGACTTCATGGTTTTAGAGAAAGTGAGTCATGGTTTCAAAAGCCCCCTAAAACCACTAAGATGAGACCATTAACTTTATTTTCACAATTATAGCTAGAGATACACAAACCACTCATAGTTCATTTCCCTGTGCCAAGTCAGGTTGGCCTTTGTTTGGCAAATTTATATTTCAAGATGTCTTTTCACAAATTAAAATGTCATGATTTCCCTTTCATTAAGAGAGTCATTTGCCATTCTTGCCAGTACAATAGGAATGAAGTGTTAAAGGGGTGGTTGACCTTTAAGTTAACTTTTAGTATGTTATAGATTTACAATGTTTTCAATTGGTCTTCATTATTTATTTTTTATAACGTTTGAAATATTTGCCTCTTTCTCCCGACTCCTTCCAGCTTTCAAAAGGTGGTCACTGACCCCATCTAAATGAAAATGCTACAAATTTATTGTTATTGCTACTTTTAATTACTCGTAGTTCTATTCAGGCCTCTCCTATTGATATTCCAGTCTCTTATTCAAACCAGTGCATGGTTGGTAGGGTAACTTGGACCCTAACAACCAAATTGCTGAAATTGCAAACTGGAGAGCTGCTGAATAAAAAGCTAAATAACTAAAAAAAACACAAATAATAAAAAATGAAAACCAATTGCAAATTATCTTGGAATATCACTCTCTACATCATAAAAAAAGTTATCTGAAAGGCGAGCAACCATTGTAAAATTGTCTCCTTGTCTCTGTAACCATTTAAAAGGTTTCCTTTTGTTCCTGACTCTAATATAATAGGCATCTGTCTTTTGCCAACAATATCTATTTCTGTAGGGAAAATGAAGGCAGAGCAGGCAGTAAAAGAAGAAAGCAATGGCACTCACAGCATATTCAAGCAGGATAAACCTTGCGTATGTTTATTTGCACACGATGCAACGTTTCGGGGTGGTCCCCTTTGTCAAGCATATTACAATTGTTCAGTGAAAAACTTTTAACACCACACATTCACAGTGATTGGTCGATTACAAAATTGATTAATTAGACGTGTGACATCACATTAAAGAGAAAGCAACACAATTTAAAAAGGTAGCCAAAATTCGAATAAATATCATGCATTAATACAAATTGAAACGCAAAAACAATTTACGTGAACGTGAAAAAGTGAAGTAAAAAAGTTATAGTACATAAAAACTTTTCTACAATCTCATAAAAAATCCAGGTTAATAACAACAGTATCCATTCTATTAACTCATCAAGCGATCTTGCAGATACAAAATTGTTACAAGACAGTAGCGGAATATTCAGCTACAATGTCAGCAATTATAACTGACTATACTTTGTTGCTTTTTCATTTATTCTCTTACCCTACAGGAAGGGGATGCAAAAGGAAAATCTGACCCTGCAGAGGATTGATGGGGCAGCTTGTCTTGATTATCTGAAAAATAATAAGACATACAAATAAACTCACAGGTAACAGGACATACTGAAGTCCTCATTTAACCCTTTAGGGTGCCTTGTCTGCAATAGCCAGATCCAATAACATTCACGTTGTAATAAACTTTTTTTAATGTCAAAACCTGGTTTCCGTGCCACTTTCTCCAGTATCTGCCAACGTACCTGTGAGGTCCTATGGCCGTGGCTAAAAAAATGTTTCGCTAGCAAAGTTTCTTTCTTAAATTTATCACCTGGTCTATTCCTTTGTTGAGCATCTGTTTGGACATCAAGCGGTAGGGGCTGATAAGTGCGTATATTGGACTTATGTTCATTAAGCCGTACCTTGATTGATCTACTCGTTTGGCCTATGTACACTAGCCCACATGGGCATTTGATAGAATAGACCACTTCCTTTGTGTCACATGAGAATGTACCTTTAATAGAATGTTTTGTTCCATTAAGGGGATGTAAAACAGATGGTCCGGGGATTATCCCATTACAATGGGCACAATTTCTACAGGGATAAGTACCTATATTGGATGTAACTATCGTACCTGTCCTAGCAGAATTGACTTTTGGTTTTATTAGCTCTTGGACAGTTCTCCCTTTTCTATATGAAAAAACAGGGGTTTGTTTAAATAAATGCCCAATTTTCGCATCAGACTGTAATATCCCCCAATATCTCAGGATAGTGCGTCTAATAGCCTTGCTGTTGGTGTCAAAAGTGGATACAAAAGGGATACGGTTACTTCTAATTAAGTTCCTAGATTTTTTCACAAGGGTATCATCCCTTCTATAGGTTTTGATTTCCTCACTAATGGCAGTGAGTTCAGTCTCATTGTATCCCTTTTCTACAAACCTTTGCACCATCTTAGTGGCTTCTTGCTCATAAATGGCATCAGTGGAAGCGATACGTTTCACACGCAACAGCTGACTTTTTGGCAACCCTTTTAGCAAGCCTTGTGGGTGAAAACTTGAAGCCAATAATAAATTGTTGCGGTCAGTTGGTTTCTTGTATATAGAAGTTACAATGGTAGACCCACTGACACACAAATTCACATCAAGAAAATGCAAATCCGATTTGCTTTTTTCGAGAGTGAATTTAATGGTAGGGTGAGCAGTATTTAAGTACAGAAAAAAGGCCTGAAGTTCAATATCACTCCCATTCCAGATAAAGAAGGTGTCGTCCACATACCTCATGTATGAGTGTATATATGGACTGTATGTTGAATTAGAAAAAATATGGGTCGTTTCGAAATGATCCATATAGATGTTCGCATATGCAGGAGCCATGTTCGCCCCCATTGCGCAGCCTTGAAGCTGGAGAAAAAATTCATCCAAAAAAGAGAAATAGTTTTTACAGAGTACCATTTCCAATAAATTACAAAGAAAATTAATTTTGAAATCTGGAAGATCAGTGGTACTCAAATACAGTCTCATACATTCGACACCTTCTTCATGAGGGTGCCGATCCTTCCAAGCAACTGAGCACCTGGCGGAGCTTTTAAGGCCTGGGTGTGCGAGTTTTGCCATTATCTTTTGGATTCTACCCAGAGCAGGCAGTAACCCTTGCAATAATTTCCCCTTGTCTGTCCCTATACATTAGCTACCTATCTAGTGCTACTAATCCCTATTTCTGTAAGGAAATAAATGCAGAGCAGGCAGTAACCCTTCCAACACTTTTCCTGGTCTCTGCCCGTATATATATATATGAGACACCTTTCTAATAGTGATGGGCGAATTTCTCCCATTTCGCTTCGCCGAAAAATTCACGAAACTTTAATTTTGACGCCCGCGTCAATTTTGACGCTGGCGTTAAAGTCAATGGGCGTCCGAATAGTGTTGATGCAGGCAACTTTTCCAACGCGTGCCCAAATTTTTTTTTTCAGGAGTCTTGCAAATCAATTTGCCGGCGGCAAAATGTGGAAATTCGCAGCGAATTCGCGTCTGCCGAATTTAATCACCTATCACCACTTTCTACTGCTACCAATCTTTTTTTACATAGTGAAAATAATTGCCTAGATGAAATATGTCCCTTGCTCCCCTCTCCTATTGTTATGTACCTACCCCTTGCAAACCATTGTGTTATCACTATATACTTTACACATAAAGTATATAGTCTCGCTCTCCAACAATAAATAAAAAAATAGCAAACAATAGAATGTTGCAACCAGGGGAATAGTAGGTGGATGTTTTGTAGTCAGACAACATTTCTACTGAATACACAAAGGGAATTCTGAATTTCTCTCCATTTTGGCTTTGAATAAACATAAAAAAAATAAACGCTCAATTTTCTTTTGGAACAAATAGGCCAAGATCATTATTATCATTTGAAGCATCAATAGAAGTATTATCAATGGCAGCAATAGTAATATCCATTATTATCCATTTAGAATATTTTAAGACAATTACAGTCAACCCCTGTGTTCCTTTCACCCCACTGCAGCGGGATTGATATAGAAGTGAGACTTACTTTAATGATCTGTGCCTAATGTGGCTTATTCTGATTATACACGTATGGGTTCTGTTATCCAGAAAGCTACAAATTATGGAGAGTCCATCTCCCATAGACTGAATTTTGTCAATATTATCCAAATTTTTAAAAATTAGATCCTTTTTCTTTGTAATACAGGTATGGGATCTGTTACCACCCGGAAACCCGTTATATAGAGTTCCAAATTATGGAAAGGCCATCTCCCATAGACTCCATTTTATCCAAATAATCCTAAAAAAAATCCTTTTATCTTTGTAATAATAAAACATTTGCTTGTACTTGATCCCAACTCAGATATAATTAATCCTTATTGGAAGCAAAACCAGTTTTTTAGGTTTATTTCATGTTTACATGATTTTCTAGTAGACTTGAGGTATGAAGATACAAATTACAGAAAGATCCATTATCCTGAAATGCCCTGGTCCAGAGCATTCTGGATAACATGTCCCATACCTCTTCAGAATTGGCTTGGGTCATTAAAGAGACCTTCAATGGATCATTTATGAATGCAAGTGCAGTTGCAAGGAGCTAAAATAGGCACAATATTCACATATGGACTTACACCAATAAACCCTCCTTGCTTTTACCTTTCTGATAGGCCCACATTTCGGCGTTTTGTGGGATTTTTCCTATTTAACTCCCTTTGATAGCTATCCCACTTTTTCGGTTATTTTAGAGAAATATAGGCAGATTTATCTTTTCACTTTAAAGGATAAGTAAACCTTTAAAATAAGTGAATGTAAAATTGATGAGGGGGCTATTCTAAGAAATTTTGCAATGTACATTCATTATTTATTTATTTTTTAATTCCAAGATATTAAGGGATACATGTCCTGTTAATATGAATGAATTTAGTTACAACAGCTCCACCTGCTGGTCAGTTTCCCACCAGTCTGACCACCAAGTAGTCAAGGAAGTTGTCAGGAGAAAGAAAGAGGCTGCTCTGATGTTCTTCTGCTTAGGAAAGATTTGAGAAAGGTTTCTAATATTTTTCCTAAGCAGAAGAACATCAGAGCAGCCTCTTTCTTTCTCCTGACAACTTCCTTGACTACTTGGTGGTCAGACTGGTGGGACTTGGTGGGAAACTGACCAGAAGGTGGAGCTGTTGTAACTAAATTCATTCATATTAACAGTACATGTATCCCTTAATATCTTGGAATTAAAAAAATATTACTAATGCATGTAAATGACAAAAATGCTTAGAATAGCACTCTCGGTAATTCTACATTCACTTATTTTAAAGGTTTACTTATCCTTTAAAGATAAATATGGTGCACAACAAGTTCAGAAAATAAGTGCTAGCGGATGTGGCCCTCATTGGCAAAAAGGTAGAGTTTGTATGTGGTTTCTCGAGTCAGTGCTTAATCACTAGAAACACCTGCATTTGTTATTCACTGCCTCATTAGAATGCCCTATTTACATGTATTCATTGGTGCATATCCAGTATATATTTTGGATCTACTGAGACACCATATTAATCATGCAAATTACTTGAATACGTATGATCAAGCAGAACCAAGGCTGCATTGTTTTTGTTTTGGGCAAGCCCAGGCACTATACAGCGTCTACCAGCAATATAAATCAGAAATGCACCTGCAGTTAATGATGCATAAAATATCTCTTATTTAGGAAATGGTCATTGAAAATAATTATCTAGGCTGCAAATGTATTGTTATTGCTACTTTCTATTCCTCATCTTTCTAGTCAGGCCTCTCCTATTCATATTCCAGTCTCTTCTTCAAATCAGTGCATGGTTGCTAGGGGAATTTGGACCCTAGCAACCAAACTGCTGAAACTGCAAACGGGAGAGATGCTGAATAAAAAGCGAAATAACTCAAAATCCACTAATAATAAAAAAATAAAACCAATTGCAAATTGTCTCAGAATATCACTCTCTACATCATACTAAAAGTTCAAAGATGAATAACCCCTTTAATGGTGGGTATAAATGGCTGCAGTTTACAATATAGTCAAAAATCATGTAGAAGTCAATGTCCTTTGAACAATTGGGACATGTTTTTTTACCTTCAGGATTTTCAATTGCTTTGGGCTATTTCTGCTGGTTTTCTCTCTATAATCCGATAAGTTAAGAATTTTCAGGGTGGCAACTCGATAAAGTCTTACGATACAAGCATGAAATCGGAAAAGTTGTACCATTCGAATTGTCGCATTAATTTGTCGGAGCTTTTCCCCGAATCGACTTTTCCGGGAATAATAATTGCACGGCGCTCGATTTCTCCTCCCTGGTCATCTCCTATAAGGAAGGAGCGCCGCACAATGGATCGCCTTTTCTGAAGAGTGCAAGTGGAATTTCGGTAAGTTATTTCGTAATAAAGACTTAACGATTTAAAAGTTAAATTTGTCTTTGTGGTTTTTTTTTCGTTCTATACAAACAAATTTTAAAAAAAAAATTGTTACTGGTCCTTTAACTAAAGAATTAGGATAGAAATGTTGTTCATTATGTTTTGGGCTTCTGTACCAACCCAAGGCAACCACAGCCCTTTAGCAGTAAAGATCTGTGTCTCCAAAGATGCCCCAGTAGCTCCCCATCTTCTTTTCTGCTGATTCACTGCACATGCTCTGTGCTGCTGTCACTTACTGAGCTTAGGGACCCACTCACAATATACAGTACACATAGAATAGAAATGTCACAATATAAGGCTGATTAGTAATTAATACAGATAATTACTACATGGCAGCACAGAAACCAGTGCAATTAGCATTAGAATTTAATAATCAGCCCTGTAGAATCATCTTATATTACAGGGGAAGATTATTTTCTGCTTGATAATTAGTGACGAGCGCTAAGCTTAGCTTCTCAACAGCCAATCAGAGCCCACTGAGCATGTGAGTGTCACAGACACTTTCCAAGATGGTGACCCCCTGTGACAAGTTTGAAGTCCTGGATCATTGCTGCTATTGACAAGCTCAAACTTTAGCCTCGTGCAATAAGTCCACTATATAAAATATGGCATTTTTATCCACATTCATTTTTAGGGGTTAGTAATCCTTTAAGGGGATTCGGGTTTGAGTGTTTGATCGAATTTAAAAAAAAAAAAAAAAAAAATAGCTTTTATTCATAAAATGACATACTTGGGGCACTTTCCTATTTAAAATAAACCTAAAAATAGATATCCATAGAAATTTTAATTTAGCCATTAGAGCAAATAGGCAATACAAACTGATACACCTTGATACCTTGGGTCTGTAGTGTTTTTCTTTGCAACAAAACCTAATGAATTCAATATGCCACAGGTCACCCGGCAGCAGGTTTGCTTCATTGCGGTGCATGTATTGCGCTTTGGTTTTGATAAGGTTACCGCTAATTGTAGGTCATACAAAACAATTAAATTAATTTGCTAAGCAACAAAATACACACCAAGGATTTAATTACCATAAACACATGACACAAGTCCATTAGAGCTCACTGCAACACATTTGTTCTACATTCAATTAGAATTATTTTTTCCCCAAAGGTTTACCTAAAGTCTCTTAATTAATTGACAAACAAATGAACAGCAAAGGTCAAAAGAGAAAATGTTGGCTGACAAAAAAAATATGTCCAGTGTATCCTAATTGCTCACTTATGGAAGCCGTTCTGTAGCCATTAAATGAGGCCTTTGCTTTGCTGGTGCCAAATAACATTTACTTTCATGGAGGCAGCGCTCCTAAATCTTCTGCACAAAGAACTGGCAAACTCTAAAGAACTATGGGCATTCACAAGCAAAACCATATATTTATGTGTGTCCCTTTGACTGCAGAAAGTAGGTTTGCCATGTTGAGTACAAGTTTATATACATATCAATTGTTTTTCTGGAGCGAAGGCCAAAATCAGAAGGGTACAGATATTTTATCATCACTTGGGCCCATGTTAGACTCTATTGAGTGGTGCTCAAATTATCAGTGATAAAAACTCCGTAAAAATGCATTGTACATAATAGGCGGGTAACTGCAGACGGGTTAGTCTAACTAGTGTACTAATAGGCATGGGTGTCCACAGAAAAATTTCCAGGGGGGGGGCAAGGAGGCAAATTACTTGTACCAATATTTTGGTTTTAGAATCCACAAAGATTTTATATCATATATAAAGTACAAATTGCATATGTATAGCAACTTCATTCTGTTACTGACACTTTACCATCAATTGGATCATTCCAATTTGGCGATTTTTATTAATTAAATATTAAATATAAAGCATGGCAAAGTGGCAAGTTCATGTATAAATACCCCTAGAACTCATATGGCACAGTTATTTCACATGATTTACTGCCTTGGCAGCTCTCTGGCTTTGACTGGAAAGTGGACCAGTAGCCGCACATCATCCAGGGACAACTTTGAAAAATACAAAAGCAGAGTCACTGACTGTGTGGGTGAGAGGGTGGTGAGCAGACTGCAGTGTTTAAGTGTTAGAAGCAGCTCCTTCCTTGGTTTTCTGAAATCAGGGAACTGAAGGAGGCGGGCAGTATCAGTGCTGGCCAATCAGCTTCACAGCTGCTGCTAATGCTCTCTCCTACTTGTCACTGCTGAAGCAATCTGATCCGGCTGCAGGGAGTGTGACAAGGGAGGAGCAAGCACCAAGGGAGCTGTAAAAAGAAACGTCGGGCTGCAGAGAAGAAAAGGTCCGAGGTAGTGGGGAAATTTTTTTTGAAAATCAGTGCAGTCTGACATTATCAGGGGAAATTGTTGTCCTGCATGCGCTGTCCTAAGCAAGATGAATGCGACATGGCATGCTTTTTTACTCACCCATCCTCCGAGGCTGATGTCACACCTCACTCCTCCTTCGTCAGCCATCAGTCCTGGGTCCTAGTTTCTCACTCCTCCCTCCTCAGCCATCTGTCCTGGGTCCTCGTTCCTTACTCCTCCCTCCTCAGCCATCCATCCTGGGTCCTAGCTTCTGCCTCCTCAGTCATCAGCTCTTGCTCCTCACTCCTCAGGGTTTGCATATTCAGCCTTGCGCCCTGATTATAGTTACTTGTTCTTGCCATTTGTTTTAGCCAATAGGCATTTTAGGTTTTTTAATTGCAGCAGTCAAATTTGAGCTACAGCTGCCGGCTGAGGAAGGAGAAGCTAGGTCCCAGGACGGATGGCTGTGGAGTGAGGAGCGAGGACCCAGGTCAGATGGCTGAGGGGGAGGAATAAGGACCCAGGTCGGATGGCTGAGGAGGGAGAAGTGAGGAGCAGGACCTGACAGCTGAGAAGGGAGGAACGAGATGTGACGTCTGCTTTGAGGAGGGATAAGTAGAAAAGCAGGTGACGTTGCATTCCTCTAGCATAGGAGATTGCATACAGGAGATGGATTTCCCCTGACGATGTTATAATATGCGTTCAGTATGGGTTACCATGTCCGAGGCTGCTTCTGCAGGCAAGTGCCCCCCCTTGCCTCTATTTGTGGATGCCCATGATAATGGGTAAAGATAGTGGATACTCACTACTAAAAAAGTATGGCATTCAAAAATGTAATACACAGTTAGGGGGTTATTTGGGGCAAAACTTACATTTTTCTGTCAGATGTAGCAAAAAGCCCATCTCAGACCTGCCGAGGTTGTGTATAACTAAGTCAATGGCAGAGGTCCCTATCCTATTTTGCAGTTTCTGTGGTCTTATTAGCTTGAAAAATCCGACCTTTTTAAGCAAAAATCAGAAGAATTCAGGCTTTTCGGGAAGAGCCCAAAAAAAATTGTGATTCGGGGTAAAAAACTCATTCGATTATATCGATTTTATACCCGAACCGATTAAATCAAGCTTTTTTAATAATAAATAAGGTCAAATTGGGGATTCTAGTTTGGTCACACTTTTTTATTTAAAAAAATCAGAAACATTTTGATAAATAACCCCTTAAATGTGTATTACTGACCATTTGAAACATAACCCAGGTTGAGACTCTGAACTCCTCTAAAGTCCTGCCTTCCAAAAGTGCTGCCTTGAAGCCTACCAGAACCTGAACCTATTCTGGGGGAAGAGTTTTCCATCTTCTTTATATATCTCAGAATTATGTAGGTGAATATTTCTTCACTCTATTATGGCGTAACTGTTTAGATCAAATAAAAGGAATCTATTTCCCCTGAAAGAGCTTCTCCAATGCCATTGATCTATAGCCTACAACCAATTTTCGCAGGATCTGAAGCTCATTTTAAGTTCTCTTCTCCAGCTTCCTTAAGATGCTCCAAAGTCTTTACCTCTAGACGAGTTATCCCCAACCAGTGACTTGTGAGCAACATCTGCCAAATAGAATCTCCTGTAGCCAGCTAGTCCACATAGGGGCTACTAATAGTCAATCACAGACTGTCACCCTCTGAACATTTTGCATGCTTGTTTTGCTCTCCAACTTATTTTTTTTACATATGAATGTTGCTCATGGGTAAAAAAGCGCACACACCAATATTATAACTAAAAAATACACTTGTTGGTGTTAGGAATGGAATTTTACATGGTAGAGTGAATTATTTGCAGTGTAAATTATAAATAAAAACGACACCATGACAGAATCCCTTTAAACAGAAATTACAATGAGTGGTAGATAATCTTGACTTGGATAATTGATGCAGATAATTGTAACTCTGCATAGCATCTATAAATCTATTACGGGTATACCATTCCTCAATATGTGTCTGCTTTATGATTTCTCATTAACACCATTCTAAATGGAAACCATTCTTGACTGTCTCTACCAGTCCAGAGTGGAGCCAATTGCTGTAACTCAACTTGCGTGAGTATTATGTTTTATATCACATAAGGGGTGTGAGGAAAGTACCTGGTGATCTGGCACGGGTGCAACGGGGACGTTCTTCTTCCCTGCACGCTCCCTCGCATCTTAATAAGTCATAATAAGAAGCTTCTGTGTTTATGCACAGGCAGAACAGTGAGCCATTAAGTTTTCTAAGAAGTGAGTGCTATCCCCTCTTTTATAGACAACAGGTTTGCTTATACTCTCAAAATATATAATGTACCAATATACAGTACCTCAGTAATAGAATAGATAAAAGAGAGTGTTAAACAGCGCTCCTTTCAAACCCTTTCAAAACAGTGAGCCGTGACCGGGACCTTGGAGTTTGTTCTGGGTTTGGGATACCTAACGTCAAAAGGGGGTTGATAAGAGAGATAGCTATGGATAGGCACTAGAGTCCTGAAGCGGGTTGGGTATCTGCAGGTTACCCGCAAAAACCTGCGGTACCCTGCAGGTTGCGGGTGGAAGTTCAGAGTACTTCCGATGATGTCACTTCCGGTTTACAATGACAGCACTTTCTGATTCTTGATGGTCAGTGGGTCGCGGGTCCGTGATGCGGATAAGGTACTTGCGGGTCGTTTTGGGTAGCGGGTCCAAGCTGGTAAGGATGTGGGTTGTGGGTCCGGGTTGCGGATTGCAGGTTGCAGGTACGGGTTGGGTATGGGTTCCAAAAAATGGACCCGCGCAGAACTCTAATAGGGACAACCTTCAATTTGTGCTTTTCATTTTGATACCATTGGTCATCAGCTGGTGACCACCTGTTTTAATTGAGGCTCTACGAGTCTCTCGGAACACACCAGCTACTTATAAGCAAAGGTTTTATTACAGACAATAGATGAAGAAGATATACATTACCAAATGAGCAAACTGAGCAAGCACCCCCAATCTGACATCAAGACTGGGAGATCCCGCTACAGTCTGCAGATCGAGGCTCAAACGGCTTGAGAGGTCCTATAGCTATACCAAAGGTCCTGTAGCCGCATGCTTAAACCCCACAGACAAAATCTCAACTTTTTATATATGTTCAAAACACAATAAGCTCATTTAGTGATTTAGTAAACAACCCATATAATGATTTGGTTAATAACAGATCTTGCTTCCCATGCGCTCATCAGGATCTGGCCAGACTCCCAACGAGCACATCCGAAGCAGAAATCTTATCTAGTCAACTAGTAGCACTTTATTACATATTTTGCCCCTGGCTACAATAAAGGAAAGTCTCATGAGGGCTTCAGAATATTTCAGAATATCCAGAGAATTTCCAAGTCGTAAACATGTTAACGGGGTTGTTCACCTTTAAATCAACTTTTAGTATGATATAGAGAGTAATATTCTGTGATGGTTTGCGATTGGTTTTCCTTTTTTTATTATTTGTAGTTTTTGAGTTATTTAGCTTTATATTCAACAGCTCTCCAGTTTGCAGTTTCAGCCATCTGGTTATTGGATTCCAAATGACCCTGGAAACCATGCATTGATTTGAATAAGAGACTGGAATATGAACAAGAGAGGGAGCGAATAGAAAGAGGATGCATTTGTAGCCTTACTGAATATTTGTTTTTAGATGGGGTCAGTGACCCCCATTTGAAAGCTGTAAAGAGTCAGAAGAAGAAGGCAAATAACTTACCACCCCTAAAAAAAGTATTAGGTCACCGAGTTAATTTGCCCTTCCACAAAGCTTCATTATACAAGATTAAAGCTGTCTTATATATACTGTATTGCAGGGATCCCCAACCTTTTGAACCTGTGAGCAACATTCAGAAGTAAAAGGAATTGGGGAGCAACACATGCATGAAAAATGTTCTTGGGGTGCCAAATAATTACTTTGATTGGCCATTTAGTAGCCCCTATGTGGATTGTCAACCTACATTGAGGCTCTGTCTGACAGTACATCTGTTTTTTATGCAACTAAAACTTGCCTCCAAGCCTGGAATTCAAAAATAAACAACTGCTTTGAGGCCACTGGGAGCAACATCCAAGGGGTTGGAGAGCAACATGTTGCTCACGAGCTACTGGTTGGGGATCACTGCTGTATTGGGTTCAACATGCCGTATTGGATTCATTGGCAAAACAGTTCTTTGTGGAATTATTACAATGAAATCACAGTTCTATTTCTATCCAAGTCTTACATTTGTATCAAAGTATTACCATGAGCCACCATTGATAAAATTCCTTTACCCCAAACCAATTCCATATCTAGAGGTTCTTTCTAATGAAAAGTTGCTCTAAAGAGGGGACTTTTTTTTCCCCCGCAGTCATCGGAATGAGGTGACAGCAGCTGAGAACAGAACCATCTGTGTTTTACGGTTTTATTTTACTGATGTAATTATGTTTTAGGGATGTGTTCATGGAAACACACATTATGGATTTTAGCAAAGGACTGCAAACATCAAGCAGAATTGAAGAACGCACACACTTGAAATGTAAATGGTGCTCATCGTGTGTGTTCTGCTATTCCAGCCGTTGATGGTAAGTGAGAGGTCTTTGCTGTTCCAGCTTATAACAACTGCCGGATCTGTTATGCAGCTTTCTATCATTCCGGTCAGAGCTGGCAGTCAGCAGTTTTTCCATATTGAGAGCTCTCTATAGCTAAGGCTGGGGAAGACAAGTGGGAGCTATCTGGCAATCAGGCAGTATTATGACAGTTTGAATCCCAGCCCCAGTCATACATTTTTGCATTCCAGAGTAATGTTATTTCAGCAATTATTCCTTCTGTGAGGTTTAGAACAAAAAAGAAATAAAGAAAAAAACAAAGGGATATTTAAACTATGGATGCACCGAATCCACTATTTTGGATTCGGTCGAACCACCGAATCCTTCGCAAAAGATTCAGCCGAATATGCAAATTAGGGATGGGAAGGGGAAAACATGGTTCACTTCCTTGTTTTGTGACAAAAAGTCAAGTGATTTCCCCCTCCCGCCCCTAATTTGCATATGCAAAGTAAGGGGCACATGTACTAAATTCGAGTGAAGGATTAGAATAAAAAAAACTTTGAATTTCGAAGGTTTTTTTTTGGCTACTTCGACCATCGAATTGGCTACTTCGACCTTCGACTGCGACTTCGAATCGAACGATTCTAACTAAAAATCGTTCGACTATTCGACCATTCGATAGTCGAAGTACTGTCTCTTTAAAAAAAACTTCGACCTCCTACTTCGCCACCTAAATCCTACCGAGCATCATGTTAGCCTAGCAAATTTCTGATCGAAGGAATTTCGTTTGATCGATGGAGTATTCCTTCGATCGTTCGATCGAATGAATAGCGCTAAATCCTTTGACTTCGATATTCGAAGTCGAAAGGATTTAACTTCGATAGTCGAATATCGAGGGTTAATTAACCCTCGATATTCGACCAATAGTAAATGTGCCCCTCGGATTTGGAATCGGTTTGGCTGTGCAGAAGGATTCGGCTGAATCCAAATTCTGCTGAAAAAGGCAGAATCCTGGATTCGGTGCATCCCTTATTTAAGCAGAAGTCTGCACTGAAGGGAAATGCACCATATTAACTCTCTTTCTACATTAAAACATTATTTAAGGGGCAGATTTATCAAGGGTAGAATTTCTAGTTTATGGGAGTTTCTAAAAACTCCCATCAACTCCCATAAACTCGCAATAAAAACGACCAATCTAAATTTATTTTAAATAAATGATTTTTTTAAAACGGGTGAATAGGATCGAGCTGCTCAAATCGAATTTGAACATTTTTTTTTTGTTTCAAAAGTCCACCAAACGACTCCAAATGGATTGTAGGAGGTCCCCCAGAGGCTAAAGCACTAATTCGGCAGGTTTTAGATAGCGAATAATCAAATTCGAACTCTTAAAGAGACAGTACATGATAAATTTGATCAAATCAAATCGAATTTGGACTATTCCCTACTCGAATTACACTGAAATAATTTCAAAATAAATTCTAATTTTCGATTCGACCCTTGATAAATCTGCCCCTAAGTGTCGTTTAAAAAAAAGTCTTTGGCGCCTTTTAAATAAATGCAATTTAAACAAAGGGAGAATATGTTATACTTTTGTTATACAATTCAGTGCTAAGCACCAAATTAAGAAATAAGAAAAGTACATACTGTACCTTGTTATCCGCACCATAACAAAAAAATGTCCCTTCATAATATTATGTGTGGTCTTATCATCATCATCATCATCATCATTTATTTATATAGCGCTGTCAAGATACGTAGTGCTTATCAGTTGTGGTTTCATGTAAGGTCCATCAGACTTTTTTAATACTATTACTATTATATTTCTAGTAGCCAAAACCAGTTGGTGCTTCACTGGATGCTGCATCTGCAGGAAAACATCCATTAAATAATAAAACAAACTGTCATTTCTACACGTACAAGACATTTTACCTGGTGGTGTGTGTGGGGGTGGGGGGGGGGATTGTCGTTGTCTGAAATAACTCCTTTCTGCAGAAAGTTTTACAACTTATCATAATAGCTTTACTGTGTCACAATATTGATGATTTTGTCCTTTTAATTTGTCTTTTTACTATATGGGAATTTTTAATCAGGGGGATTCCTTTATGTTGTTCTTAAAGCGATACTGCCATGTTTTTTTCAAAACTCAGTTTAATAGTGCTGCTCCAGCAGAATTCTGCACTGAATTCGTTTTTCGAACAGATTTTTTTATATTTAATTTTTAAATCTGACATGGGGCTAGACATATTGTTAGTTTCCAAGGTGCCCCCAGTCATATGACATGTGCTCCGATACTGTCACTCGTTACTGATGTACTGCAAGTTGAAGTGATATCCCCCCCATCAGCAGAACAATGGGAAGGTAACCAGATAGCAGCTTCCTAACACAAGATAACAGCTGCCTGGTAGATCTAAATAGTAAAATAGCTCTCAATAGTAAAATCCAGGTCCCAGTGCGACACATTCAATTAGTAGGAGAAACAACACCTGCCAGAAAGCAGTTCCATCCTAAAGTGCAGGATCTTTCTGAAAGCACATGACCAGTCAAAATGACCTGAGATGCACCTACACACCAATATTACAACTAAAAAAAATATACTTGCTGGTTCAGGAATGATATTGTAGAGTGAATTATTTGCAGTGAAAACAGTATAATTTAAAAACTGCACCATAAAAATCATGACAGAATCCCTTTAAGGAATAGAGTAACTTAAGGCCTAACTTCTGGGAGCTCAGGTTGAAGAACCACTGAGCTGTAACCCATTATCTAGAAAGCTCCAAATTACGCAAAGTCCATCTCCCATAGACTCCATTTTATCCAAACTTTTAAAAATTATTTCATTTATATCGGTAATAATAAAACATTACCTTGAACTTGATCCTAAGATATAATTAATCCTTATTGGAGGCAAAACCAGCCTATTGGGTTTATTTAATGTTTACTTGATTTTCTAATAGACTTAGATCAAGATCCAAATTACAGAAAGATCTGTTATCCGAAAAACCCCAGGTCCTGAGCATCTTGGATAACAGGTCCCATACCTGTACTACTTAACCTACATTTCCCGGTGTCATCTTCACAAACTTTCACTTTTCTACCATCACAGAGCACCTCCTCCAGGGTACTGTAGGCGGGTTATTTATCAAAGTCCGAATTTATCTCAATATTTTCTGCTACAAACTCCGATCAAATACGCTCGGGTTTTTTCCACTTATTTATTATTACATTTTCCTGAAAATATACTTTGCGGGAAAAAATCAGATTTTCACGATTTGTTTGGATTTTTTCATCCAATTTTCACGAATTTCACAATTTTTTCAGATTTTTCACCTGAAAACTCTGAAAACTTCGGGATATTGCACGAAACCAAGCGCACATCAAAAAATCATTGGGACTTCTCCCATTAACTTATATGCAACCTCAACAGGTCTGAGATGCCGGATTTTCAGATTTGAACTTTTCCATCCTCTGTGTTTAATAAATTCCAAAACATTTGTGATTTTTTAAAAGTCTGATTTTATATAAAAAAAAAATTCATGAATTTTTCGTGATTTTTGCATTCGAGTTTAGTAAATAACCCCCTTTGGACTTTTCCATTCTTGGGGTTTAATAAATTCCGAAAAATTATTTAAAGGGATACTGTCATGGGAAAATTTTTTTTCTCAAAATTAATCAGTTAATAGTGCTGCTCCAGCAGAATTCTGCACTGAAATCCATTTCTCAAAATAGCAAACAGATTTTTTTATATTCAATTTTGAAATCTGACATGGGGCTAGACATATTGTCAATTTCCCAGCTGCCCCCAGTCATGTGACTTGTGCCTGCACTTTAGGAGAGAAATGCTTTCTGGCAGGCTGCTGTTTTTCCTTCTCAATGTAACTGAATGTGTCTCAGTGGGACATGGATTTTTACTATTGAGTGTTGTTCTTAGATCTACCAGGCAGCTGTTATCTTGTGTTAGGGAGCTGTTATCTGGTTACCTTCCCATTGTTCTTTTGTTTGGCTGCTGGGGGAAAAAGGGAGGGGGGTGATATCACTCCAATTTGCAGTACAGCAGTAAAGAGTGATTGAAGTTTATCAGAGCACAAGTCACATGACTTGGGGCAGCTGGGAAATTGACAATATGTCTTGCCCCATGTCAGATTTCAAAATTGAATATAAAAAAAATCTGTTTGCTCTTTTGAGAAATGGATTTCAGTGCAGAATTCTGCTGGAGCAGCACTATTAACTGATTCATTTTGAGAAATTTTTTCCCATGACAGTATCCCTTTAATAAAGAAAATCACACATTTTTTCCTGATTTTTGCAGTCGGAGTTTAGTAAATAACCCCCTATATGTTACTGGTTCACAAGCTCTGCGTATTGGGAAGTGGCACATCCACCATCTATTAAAAATATCCATTGTTTATTCTAGTAATTAGTAATTACAGAATAATAACCCACTTTTTCCCTATCTAAATTCTCCAGTTTTGGCAAACAATAACTTCACAGTAACGGTTCAATGCTATGGAATCGTTGATAAAGAAAATATGTTTATTTTCACTGATAGCGGTCGCCTGTTACAGTTTTCTGGCAAGCCATCGATTTTTATAAGCGTTCCTTGCTTTTTATCTGTTATTGGACAGGAATGATTTGCATTTCAATTGCAAATATTCTTTGCTGGGTGCGCAGGGTAATCACTGCAGCTGCCAGGAGAATGGATCGGGATCACTGTTAATGCCTGTGCTGTTGATTTTAGGCCGTTCCAGTGCAATCCAAAGCATTTCATGATATAATTGCAGTACAGTCGTTAGCATTGCTTGTCATTAAAGCAATGTTTTGAGCCTTAGATCTAAACATGATGTAAATTTATTGTTCCTAATAGTAAATGAATTCCATGATGTAAGTGTTACTATTCTGCAGTGATGGGCGAATACATTTGGCTGGCACGAATTCTCAGCAATTTCCGTGTTTCGCCGACGCCGATTACATTTGCGAATCTCCCTTCAAAAATTCGAAGGTGAAAATTAAATTTCCAATTTTCTTGATTTTTTCGTGAAAATGTTCGAACTTCACGTTTTTTTTTAGTGAAAACGTTCGAATTTCATGATTTTTTTGTGAAAATGTTCGAATTTCACAATTTTTCGTGAACTTTCCGATTTGACGTTTTTTAGCGAATTTTTCGGGAGAACTTCGCCCATCACTGCTATTCTGTATTCCCATCTCCATCTCCCAAGTTCCATACGAGTTGTCTGTATTTGGATCAATGGTTGTGATCTTTATGGTTATTTCTGTGCTATTCTACAGTTGCTTTTACTGGGCCTTTGTAGGATCGGCCCCTCTTTGTCTGCACAAATAATCTTTGCATATCTCTGCCCTTAATTCCTAAAGGCAGAGACACGCGCGAAGATTCAGGGAGATTTAGTTACCCTGCGACAAATCGCTTCTTCTTTGGACGACTAATCTCCCCGAACTACCTTCCCGCGGCTAGAATGTAAATTTCCAGCGGGATGGAACGCTTTGTTTTCCGAAATCGCCTGAAGTTGCGTCAAGAGAAAACTTTGGGTGACTTCAGAAAACGAATCACTCCAAGTGCCATCCCATCGGCAATTTAGATTCTATCCGGCGGGAAGGCAATTTGGGGAGATTAGTCCGAAGAAGAGTCTATTTGTCGTCAGGCGACTAAATCTCCCGAAATCTTCGCGAGTGACTCTGCCCTAAAAGGAATTATTGACCTTTAAATGAACGTATAGTATGATGTAGAGAGGGATATTCTGAGAGAATTTGTCATTGGTTTTCATTTTTTTTTATAATTTGTGTTTTTTGAGTTATTTCGTTTTTTATTCAGCTGCTTCCAGTTTGCAATTTCAGCAATCTGGTTGTTAGGATCCAAATGACCCTAGCAACCATGCACTGATTTGAAGAAGAGACTGGAATATGAAAAGGAGAGGGACTGAATAGAAAGTTGAGTAATGCAAAGCAGCAATAGCAATAAAACTGAATTCTGAATTTACTGATTTTTTGTTACTGTTCCTATTGTTTAGTTACCAGGGAATGTGGCCAAAAGACTTTAAAGACATGGTTACCCAAAAAAAATAGCAAGTACCGGTATAGGACCTTTTATCCAGAATCCTTGGGACATGGGGTTTTCCGGATAACCAATCTTTATACCTTAAAGGGACCTGTCACCCAGACATAAAAAGCTGTATAAAAGAAGTCCCTTTCAAACTGAACACAAAACCCAAATACATTTTTTTATTAAAACATCCATATCTATTGTAAACGCATTTAAAAATCTCAGCTGTCAATCATTTATTGCTTGCCCCACCTCTATGCCTTAGGCATAGAGGCGGAGCAGGCAGTTACTTTCACTTTCCATTCTGCACTTCCTAGATGTCACTGCCCTCCTCGCTTCCCCCATCTTCCTTGCCATCTAAATTTGTAACCAGTGTATGGGCATGGGCATCAGGTGCCTCATTCTGGTTCATAAACAAGATTTTGAGATAATACAAAGCTTGCCTTAATAACAGTGTTTACAAAATGGTGGTTTCCTGCTTGCTGTGATTGTGATTCTCAGACTGCAGGGAACAAGATTTAAATAATTTATATAGTGTAAGTAACGTTTATTTTACTTTGACTAACATCATAAACTAGGATTTGAAATTATTTCTTAGGGTGACAGGTGCCCTTTAAGTCTACTAGAAAATCATGTTAACATTAAATAAACCCAATAGGCTGGTTTTGCTTCCAATAAGGATTAATTATATCTTAGTTGGGATCAAGTACAAGCTACTGTTTTATTATTACAGAGAAGAAGGAAATCATTTTTTAAAATTTGGATTATTTGATTAATTCCGTAATTTGGCACTTTCTGGATAACAGGTTTCCGGATAGCGGATCCCATACCTGTACATCTTTTTTTAATAATCACAGAATAGTCCCTATTTTGTTAGGAAGAACACACTATTTTGTTTGAATACACTGACAAAGAATTCACTTTAAAGGACTGTACATTATACTAAAGATACTAAAGAAAATAGTAGTTGTGCAGCAATTAATTATCTGTTAAACAAGGGTAAACTAGATTGCTCTGCACATCTATAGCTGTACCATATGGCCTTTAGCCTGCTGATAATACAGAGCACACAAGCATCGCTCTTTGTCAGGTTTCCTAATTAAATATGCAGTAAAAAAAGGCCAGAGAGTAATGACTATAAGTTATTTGGTTAAAGTAATCTCGCTTGCTTTCAAAAGCCATTGTACAACAGAATATGTGCGTCTGCTTAATGTTACGGGGTTAATGTGCAATTCTGCTGAACTGCCATTTTTACTGACCGCATCCATTCGGCTGTACAGTTACAATAAACAAAACACTGAGGGCATTTTTATCAAGGGTTGAATTTTGAATTGAAAAAAATTCGAAACTCAAATTCAAAAAGACCAACTGAAATTAAGTCGTAGTTTTTTTGGGTCGAATAGGTCAGTTTTTGATCGAATAGGTCCTTATTCGCCAAATTCGAATCGTACGCATCGAAGGAATAGCGCATTCGATCACATTCGATTCACAGTTTTTCCCAAAAAAAACCGTATATTTTTCAAAGTCCACCAATTGACTCCAAATAGGAGTTCTAGGTTCTAGGAGGTCCCCCATAGGCTAAAACAGCAATTCGGCAGGTTTTAGATGGCGAATGGTTTAAGTCGAATTTTTTTTTATTTTCTATTATTTGTGGTCAGCATTGGACTGGGGTGCCCAGTGCCGCAGCCTCAGGGGCCCCCCAGCCATCCCCCTGGCCCCCCACCTGCAAATTCCTATATGTTGCAACCTTGCCGCCATGCGTTCGTACATTTTTCTGGCGCAACCGAGGTCAGGGAGAAGAAGTGCAGGGAGCGGGTCTGGGCTGTCATGGCCCAAAAGAGCTGGGGCCCACTGTGTTTATTCCCGGTGTCCCGCCAGCCCAGTCCGACCCTGTTTGTGGTTTTTGATTTATTTAGCTTTTTATTCAGCAGCTCTCCAGTTTGCAATTTCAGCCATCTGGTTACTAAGGTCCAAATTACCCTAGCAACCATGCATTGATATGAATAAGAGACTGGAATATGAATAGGAGAGGAGGAAGATGAGTAAGCAATACATGTGTAGAAGCTTTACAGAGCATTTCCTTTTTAGAGGACCCTCTGAAAGCTGGAAAGAGTCAGAAGAAAAAGGAAAATAATTCAAAAACTATAAAAAATAAACAATGAGGACCAATTGATAATTAGCCATTCTATAACATACTAAAAGTTAGCTGTAGGGTAAGGTCACACTGGGCAATTCGGGGAGATTTAGTCGCCTGGTGACTAATCGGCTCGTTTTCCAAAGTCTTCGGGCAACTACGGAAAACGACTGAATCTAAATGAATAGCTCATTAGCCATGCAGCCTGTGGATTCCATATGTTTTCAGTTTTAAAGGGGTGAGGCGGCAACCCTAGATATAATTAATACGTATTGGAGGCAAAACGGGCCTATTGGGCATATTAAATGTTTATATGATTGTTCCGGTAGAATGAAGATCCAAATTATGGAAAGATCCATTACCCAAGTCCCTTGGATTCTGGATAACAGGTCCCATACCTCTATTATTATGCTATATTTCTGTGGACTTAGCAGTTCCTCCTGTAGTCCTGAAACCCAGGCTGGTCAGTCCCTCGAGAGTTCTGAGTTAGGGCAGGACTTCACGGACGATTCCGTCGCGATCCGACGCTCTGTGCAAAAACGCAGGCGCAATGTCGGATGCGACGGAAATAAGGTAAGTAATTCTATTGTCGGATCGTGTTGCAGTGTTGATGCGACGTGACAGCAAATGCTGCATCTGACAGTCGTGACGCATCAACACGGTCCGACAATAGAATTACTTACCTTATTTCCGTCGCAATCCGACGTGACGCCTGCATTTTTGTGCAGCTCGTCAGATCGCGCCGGATTAGTCTGTGGAGTCCTGCCCTTAGAGAGACACTGAGAGAGGGCCGGGGATCCTGACGTTAAGGATCCTATGTACCTGTGCACACACAATCACCCGCGTGGAGGTCTGTAAATTTACTGCCTTTTTGTTGTCATTGAACTTATACTGTTGCTTTTAGAATGAAAATGGCCTTTATTTTTACCTGTTTGCTGCCGGCTGAAATAAAAGCCATTATTCTTTAATAGACTTTTGCTGTCCTGACGCTTACTCTGCGGGATGGACCAAAACATTTTCCCTGCAATGACTTATAAATTTAGCTTCTACTCCTGCAATAACACTGTCCCAAATGGGCCAAAACATATACAGCATTTCACCATGATGACCCTCTTGCATGCATCCATATATAGGGCATGGTTGCAAGGATATGTTTGTTAGCACTTATACGTGGAGGGGTTGGTTATAAGAGGTGGGACCAGGCAGATATTAGGTGGGAAGGTAATTGTAGAAGATAAAAGCAAGGATAGAAACAATTGTTGCTAATATGTCAAAATGAAACATTCCCGATTTAGCACAATTATGCCCCTACTGTATGTACATGGTAAGGTCCATACAGAATTGGTTTGCTGACACAGGAGTAGAAGAACTTGCACAGAGCCCATGCCTCAACTCAACTGAGCCCCTGTAGGGTGAAATGGAACATCGATGAGAGCTGGGCCTGATCCCCGACTTTACTGAATGGAAGCAAAGCCCACCAACAATGTTCCAACATCTAGTGAAGGACCTTCCCAGAAGAGAAGAAGCAGGACCAGCTTCATATTAATAGCCATGGTAATGAGATGTTGGAGAGGCCAGTGTCTTTTGGCCATATAGTCTAGTTCAGGGATCCCCAATCTTATTTATCACGTAAAAAAGAGTTGGGGAGCAACACAAGTATTAAAAAAAATCCTTATTTAGTTTTTATGAAGCCAACACTTGCCTTCAAGCCAGAAATTCAAAAATAAGCACCTGCTTTGAGGCCACTGTGAGCACATGTTACTCATGAGCCACTGGTTGGGGGTCACTGCTCTAGTTGCTTAGGGGTTGTTGAGGCATGTTGCTCCAGACACTGCCCTCAATGCCTGTATACTGTATGTGAAGGAATATAAATAGGGATAAGGGAATTTTTTTTACATACATCGATTTGCAGCTAAATTCCGCATTTTGCAAAACAGCAGCCAAAATCCAACGACCAAAAATTTTGCAAATGCAAAAAAGTTGCCAAGACAAAATTGTTGCAAACAGGACAGATTCACTCATCACTAAATATAAATCTAAAGAAGTAAATATCTAATAAGAACAATACATAAATGAGGATAAATATAACAGTTGCAAACAGAGGGATTTCAGTGAAAGGTGAACTGTACAGTTGTGCTAACTTTTTCCCTTTCATTTATGGCGCCAATATTTTTGTTTTGCTGCCTAACAAGAGTAAGACGGGTTATTTCTTGCAAAACAGAAAACTAAAAATATTCTGTTCTGAATTCAGAGGACACTGCAGTAATAGCACAGTATAAAATGAATTAATTAACAGAAAACTTATAAATATGATCTTATAGACCTCCAAAATCTATTCAATGCACTGTAATTAGTGATGGGCGAATTTCTCCTGTTTTGCTTAGTCAAAAAAATTGTGAATTTCCCTAGAAATTCGTGAAAAAGCAAAAAATTTGCGAGACTCGAATTTTGACGCCGGCGGTAAAGTCAATGGGCGTCCGAATCATGTAATGGTTTTGAGCAGTTTCGCAAATTTATTCATCAGCGGAGAAACACAGAAATTTATTCGCCCATCACTAATCTGTAATGTATCTGTCATACCAGGCAGATAAAGAACTTGCTCTCCAGAACCAGTGTGATATATACTGTAAGTGACAGCTGAGATTTAAAAAAGTTAATTAGTTAGTAGGAGGGAGATCTAATTCTTCTAATGTAAAACCAGGGGCGTAACTACAGAGGAGCAGACCCTGCGGCTGCAGAGTGGCCCAGGAGCTAAATGGGACCCTAATTAATGAGCCATTTCAACATATATTTGTAAAAAGGACCTATAGATATGTTGGGGGCTTGATAAAAGACCGATGGCGGTCTGAAACGTTGCCAAGTGTATTGGGGCCAGAAACCCATGTCTCAATAAAGGCATTTTAAACAGCGTAATCTATGGCTGGTGCTGTCGACATCTGTAAATTGTATGTTGGGGGCCCTAAAATAAATTTGCTGTGGGGTCCAGTAACATCTTATTATGCCAAAGGAAGGAACCTCGTAAAGAAATGAACCTTGAACTACAAGTATGGGACCTGTTATCCAGAATGCTCGAGACCTGGGGTTTCCTGGATAATGGATCTTTCTGTTATTTGGATCTTCATACCTTAAGTCTACTAGAAAATCATGCAGACATTAAATAAACCCAATAGGCTGGTTTTGCTTCCAATAAGGATTAATTATATCTTAGTTGGGATCAAGTACAAGCTACTGTTTTATTATTACAGAGAAAAGGGAAATCAATTTTAAAAATTTGGATTATTTAGATAAAATGGAGTCTATGGGGGACGGCCTTTTGTAACTCAGAACTTTCCGGATAACGGGTTTCCGGATAATAGATCCCATACCTGTACAAGAAATGCAGTGAAAAGGATAGCAGGCCTTGTCTTCTGTATGCTAGACTTTTTAAAACTATTCGAGGAAGCCAAGTTGCTGCCATGAATGTGACTATATAACACATATTAAACATGTTTGATGTCAGAACCTGCTGAAAGATAAGCATCTGCTATTTTATAGAATGGCCAACTAAAGTGGAGAACAGCTGAGCCTGGAGTTATTAAATAATACAGACACACAACCCAATTTCCAGTGAAGTGGCTCCTGGGAACCCATCATGTGGAGCTCATATTTCTTAAACAGGACTTCACTGTTCATCTTCACAAGCAAATAATATTTTCCCAGGTAAATATCGTAAGGAGAGTGTACCCTGGGGGAAGATATGAGAGGTGTGTAATTTACATTGAAATAAACAAAAGGATCATTGAAGAACCAAGAAATATCTAGCAGTTAGGGACAGTAACACTTGTACCAAGAGTTGTATTTATTTTCATACTTTATACAAATATAAATGTGTATTTATTTATGTGTATATAGAGACCATAACATTGTTTGCTTGACTGAGGAAAAATCAAATATTCATAGGTTCAAATGGAACAGTGACTTTATTTTCCATATGAGCATGAGACATATCTATCTATATATCATCTATCTACCTAACTATCATCGCTATCTATTATCTATCTATCTATCTATCTATTTATCTATCTATCTATCATCATCTTTTTCTATAGTCTATCTATCTATCTATCTATCTATCTATCTATCTATCTATCTATCTATCATCTATCTATCTATCTATCTATCTATCTATCTATCTATCTATCTATCATCATCTTTTTCTATAGTCTATCTATCTATCTATCTATCTATCTATCTATCTATCTATCTATCTATCTATCTATCTATCTATCATCTATCTATCATCTATCTATCTATCTATCTATCTATCTATCTATCATCATCTTTTTCTATAGTCTATCTATCTATATCTATCTATCTATCTATCTATCTATCTATCTATCTATCTATCTATCTATCTATCATCTATCTATCCATCTATCTATCTATCATCATCTTTTTCTATAGTCTATCTATCTATCTATCTATCTATCTATCTATCATCTATCTATCTATCTATCTATCTATCTATCATCTATCTATCTATCTATCTATCTATCTATCTATCTATCTATCATCATCTTTTTCTATAGTCTATCTATCTATCTATCTATCTATCATCTATCTATCTATCTATCATCATCTTTTTCTATAGTCTATCTATCTATCTATCTATCTATCTATCTATCATCTATCTATCTATCTATCTATCATCATCTTTTTCTATAGTCTATCTATCTATCTATCTATCTATCTATCTATCTATCTATCTATCATCTATCTATCTATCTATCTATCTATCTATCTATCTATCTATCTATCATCATCTTTTTCTATAGTCTATCTATCTATCTATCTATCTATCTATCTATCTATTTATCGATCCATTCATTCTATCTACAGTATCTGTCATCTATAAACTTGGTGGAAAGCCCAAGAATAATGACTGGTAGAACATCAACCACCGAGCAACTTCCAGCCTCCGAGTACATTCAGGCATGATAGATTCAACTAAGGTTTATTCTTGGACAAATTTAAAACCTGCCTTAAATCAGAAACCTATTTTCCAAGTACTAATCCACACATCATAAACACGTTCTTCTCCTGAAGTGCAGTCAGGGGCATAATTAGGCCTTGCTGGGTCTCTCTGCAGAATTAGTATTTCCATCAATTGTGGGAAACACTACACGGAAAGACATTTATATCAGCACAATGAGAACTAGAAGCAGTGGTACTGATGTAAACGTAGTAGGCACGAATGCAACTATAACAATATAGTACTTGCCTAATGCCCACCAGTTACCACTACGACGGGGGGGCAGATTTTCAGGATTAGACCCACCCCAGTCTAATATGTTATCAATTTTAAAGTTTCATTTCAATTGTATATGCAGTGCCGTAATAATGAATCTGATGCTTAGCATTAATGTGCAACAAGGATTATCATCATTACTGTTTATGCGAGTTTGCAATTTCATTTTACTGCATTAAGTATATTATATCCCATCGTTATACACTGAGCTAAATATCCTCATTCCTGGTTATATGATCTCCGGTGTAGTCATGTACTGTGATATGATGCAGCTTTTTCATACCACGTATATGGGCTGCTGTTATACCATGCCCCCCTGCTGCCAAATTGATAGATTAAGATGTAGGCTGTTGGGGATCCACTTGCTGTTTCCTTCACCAAGAAAGGTACATAATTAAATATTAATATCATTTCTGGTAGGGTGGGTAGGGAATTTAAACAAACAATATGCTCTTTGTAGACCGAGCAAGGCACTATATAAGCAGGAACCACATCACAAGACGTTGCCCAAAAGAACAGCAGGTGGGATTGTTTTAAATTCACTATATCAGCAGTTTAAAAACTTGCAAAACTGCTTACAAGAGTGCTCTGAACATTTATACAACAGTTTGCTTCAAGGGTTTACATGTCCATTAAGGCACCAGGGGAAATTTAAATCATGTTACAGAATGACTTATCCAAGGCCACCTGCCCCAGAAATAGATGTCAACTCACTCCATGTTAGTAGAGTGATAATGATCCATGCTTTCAGACTTTATTACATATTAAAAAAAATTCCAGGACTATTAAGTCTTGTACAACATTTTTTGATATGCCTAAAGCTCATAGAACTGTGTTTATCCATTGCTATATTAGTGTACTGGCATGCAATCAATAACTGTTTCAGTTGGTAATAAGAAGCTTGTAACAGAACCAAGCAATACAGTATGTAACCAAACAACTGTTGTCATGAAATATAGAGAGAGTGCAGAGACGTGAAACTAAAATGATAAGGGCAGGGGTGTCCAACCTTTTGGCTTCCCTGGGCCACATTGGAAGAAGAAAAATGTTCTGGGGCCACACTCGAAATACATACAAACACTAACGCTAACTTTAAACATAAACCTAGTGGGATTTTTAACATTGTGTTTGAGAAACTAATGTATCAATATCTGGCTGAATGGAAGTAGTTGTAATTCTTAGTGAATTCTCAAGGTGCCCATCAGATAATTTGGTTCTAATTTTACTCTACGGGGCACATTTACCTAGGGTCGAATATCGAGGGTTAATTAACCCTCGATATTCGACTGCCGAATTGAAATCCTTCGACTTCGAATATCAAAGTCGAAGGATTTAGCGCAATTCGTTCGATCGAACGATCGAAGGAATAATTGTTCGATTCAAAGGATTTTAATCCATCGATCAAACGAAATTCCTTCGATCAAAAAAACCTTGTAAAGCCTATGGGGACCTTCCCCATAGGCTAACATTGGCCTCGGGAGGTTTTAGGTGGCGGACTAGGGGGGTCGAAGAAATTTTTAAAGAGACAGTACTTCGATTATCGAATAGTCGAATAGTCGAACGATTTCTAGTTCGAATCGAAGTCGAAAGGTCGTAGTCGAAGGTCGAAGTAGCCAATTCGATGGTCGAAGTAGCCAAAAAAAACATTTGAAAATCAAACTATTTTTCCTCTATTTTCCTCTATTCCTTCACTCGAGCTTGGTGAATGGGCCCCTTAGTGTGTTCGTTCTTGAAAAAAGTTGCTCACAAATGTAGACGCTGCGTATATCCCTAACATAGAGGGCGATGCCGCTGAAGAATGCTTACCTGCCTTAGTAAGTAACCGAACGCTCACTTGTTAACTGCTTTTCCTGCCTCGGAAGCCACACACCGCACACCCCATGTAAAATTTAAAGCACACATGCACACAATTAGCGACCGCGTACATATTCTCTCTGTGCGTGACATTGCAACATGATGTTTCCTGGATTTTAAATTATGAGGGTAGATTGTCAAGGTTGGGGTTGTTTTCTCTGGAAAAAAGGCGCTTGGGAGGGGACATGATTACACTTTACAAGTACATTAGAGGACATTATAGACAAATAGCAGGGGACCTTTTTACCCATAAAGTGGATCACCGTACCAGAGGCCTCCCCTTCAGACTAGAAGAAAAGAACTTTCATTTGAAGCAACGTAGGGGGTTCTTCACAGTCAGGACAGTGAGGTTGGGGAATGCACTGCCGGATGATGTTGTGATGCTGATTCAGTTAATGACTATAAGAGGGACTTGGATGATTTCTTGGACAGACATAATATCAAAGGCTATTGTGATACTAAACTCTATAGTTAGTATAGATATGGGTATATAGAATTTATGTGAGAGTAGGGAGGGGTGTATGTATGGATGCTGGGTTTTCATTTGGAGGGGTTGAATTTGATGGACTTTGTCTTTTTTTCAGCCCAGTCTAACTATGTATTACATGCTACATATAACATTCATATGGTTTATGGATGCACAATTTTTTCCACATTTTGCCTAGAAAAAGACACCCATAGACTCTAATGGATAGTAAAAAAGATGACGCCTGGTACTACATTAGTAATGATGAACTAATTCACTGGCACAAAGGGTAAATGCAGCAGAGCAAGTGCAAGGTTTCAGGGACCAAGCCTCTTCCTTAAGCATGCTTAACATACACTGACACTGGATTGCTACCAACTTACTTGGCCCGAGCCCCCTTTTGCTGTCACCTCCACCTCAAAAATATGTTGCAAATACCTACCAGCTCCCTGGCACCAGTCATGTCTTCATCCCCAATGTAACACAAACAACAAGGAATATCATCAAACAAGAACCTCTGGTCCATTGCTGTAACGGCAGGTCATAAAATACTACATTTTCATTTGAAATGTGTGCCATTTTATCTGTATATTTTATCATTAAATCCAGATTCACATTGTTGGTTCTGGCCCTCAGTGCTGGTTTAGGATACAAACAAAAGGGGGTTGTGGGAGCACTCCAAAGGATAAGTAAAAATATATAAATACAATGGAAGTGCGACTGATCCTTCCAAATTAGCTTCCTGTACAAATATACAAAAAAGAGAGGCGCTTGATCAATATCCATTCCCTTGTCTCCAAAAGTAATTCAGTATATATGCAAGGGCATGTATTTTCAAAAACTGGGTTTCCTTTAGTTACAAAGTTATGATCATAAAATTGGTAAGCCATTATACCACGTCAACCTAAACACTATATGGTGTTCCTAACTATTTACTTCCAGTTATAGTATTGAAAGTCTGGCACCTCCTGCATGGTAGCATTTCTTGGGTATGTGTCTCCTGACCTGGGCATTGGTTTCAGTTAGAGGGCTTATTCCTCCCCGCCATTTGCTTTTAAAGGAGAAAAATTGTCAAGACAACAACATTGGTTCCATAGGCTTAATTCTCCCTGTTTGTGGCTTTTAAAGGAGAGAGACTGCCCAGAGCAATGTCCATTTTTAAAGGCAATAAAAGGGATTGGTGTGGGGGTCCTACAATCACATGGAAGCCTGACCTGCTGCATAACTGCTAAACTTCCAGCAGAATAACTCTGTTACAATAGAAAAATGCAAAAAACAATGGTTGTGGGAGCACTCCAAGAATACATTTTGTATATATGCAAGTGCATGTGTTTTAAAAAACAGGGGTTCTTAATTACAAAGTTTTGATCACAAAATTTGCAAGTCATTGTACTGTAGCAGAGTTATTCTGCTGAAGTTTAGCAGTTATGCTAAGTTTTCATGTGGTTGTAGCACTCCCATGCCTGTCCATTGAAATGGTGCTCGTATGCCTTTAAAAATGGGTTTTGGTCTGGGCAGCCTCTCTACTTTTAAAGCCGCAAGTGGGGGAAGGATTAAGCCTGGGGAACCAATGCTGGTTTTAGCAACCTCTCTCCTTTAAAAGCTAATGGCTGGGGAAGACTAGGGGGGGTTATTTATTTTGTCACAGTGCTACGCAATATGGTGGCGCTATATAAATACATGTTAATAATAATAAGTCCGAATTTATCTCAATATTTTCTGCTACAAACTCCGATCAAATCCGCTCGGGTTTTTTGCGCTTATTTATTATTAGGTTTTCAAATCAGATTTTTCAAATTTTTTTCAAATTCTTCATTAATTTTCATGTTTTTTTCGAATTTTTCAAACGAAAACTCAGATTTTTGCCCAAAAACTTCGGGGTATTGCACGAAACCCAGCGCACATCAAAAAATCATTGGGACTTCTCCCATTGACTTATATGCAACCCCGACAGGTCTGAGATGCCGGATTTTCTGATTCAGACTTTTCCCTCCTCAGGGTTTAATAAATTCCGAATAATTCGTGATTTTTTAAAAATCAGATTTAAAAAAAAAAAAAAATCACAAATGTTTTGTGATTTTTGCATTTGGAGTTTAGTAAATAACCCTAAGCTTTCTGAAACCAATGAGACTCTTATCGCAAGAAATACTACCATGCAGGGAGGTGCCAAATACTATGACCAGAAGTAAATAGGACAATCAAATGTTGGTTGGTGGTTTACCAATCTTATGATTAGAACTTTGTAACTAAAACCCTTGTATTTGAAAGCCCATGCACTTGAATAGATACTTAATTACTTATGAAACATGCATTGATCATTCCTCTCCTTTTTTGTATGCTGATTTAGGATACACCCCCGACTGATTTGCAAACCTGAATGTTATGTCAGAATAGACCATAAAACTATAAGAAGTATAAAATAGTTACATTATTCTGTATATGCTGTCATATCTATTGGCACCAATTTCAGCAATGCACTCGGTATTGTCAATAACCAATGTTTCCTTTTGTGTTTCCTTGTGCCTACTCTCCTCCTTCATGCTCCACTGGTGCAACGCCTGCTGACTCCCCATCTTTACTAAATGACATGCCAATGAGTAAAAATGAAAAATAGCTTTAAATAGAATTCACGTTTCATCCCTCAAGCCGCCAAGGACAGGAAAAAAAAGCGGATATATTAATTTTGGTGCTTTTTTGATTTTTTTTTTCAAAGTTCAAGTAAGAAGTTCCGCGGTGGGACTGCAGCTGAACAATGAATGCAGTAACAACTGGTTTAATTAGATGGTTTTATTTGAAAGGACAAAATTGTATCTATAGCCTGAGATCATTAGTGGAAATTGTGAAGCTTAAAATACAACACGTCTCTTTGTTCATGTACGGAAGGAACAGGCCCAAACAAATTTATTAAGGACCATAAGAATCTGGAACACTGAAACCCAGGGGAAATTCAAGGCCAATAGATATATGAGAAAGTTAGGAATTATCATGCAAAGAATGGTAAAAACCTTTTATTGCCTTTTTGCAAAGGACTATGCATAGGCTCTATGCGGTCTTATCTCCTAGTGTCATTTTCTTGAAATCTTCCTTTGAATCCTACAGGTCTACATTGTAAATTGAACAATGGAATGGATTAATCTGTCACCATATTACATTTTTTAAAGGCCTTATAGAAAAAGTCTTATCATCACATAGGTAAAGCGATGCTCCTATCTCTGATCTTTCTGGTGAATTTGAAAGAAAATGATTTTCAGTAAAGTAATTCCGCCAACCAACCCCTTTTTCAAAAGTATCAGGATTGATTGTCCTTGTTGTAATAACTCTTTATTTTGTGATTTCATGCACTTAAATGACAATTTAATGGTCTTGAAAAATGCTGAGTTAAGCACTCAGAAACTTCCCTTGGAGAGAGATTTGGGCTTCTTGCTTGGTTTGTAATTCCAATGAAAATAAGATAACAGATGGCATTATAAATGATATGTTGGCGTGCACAGCAGAGCACCGACTGGACTTAGGAGGTCAGTTATTGAAATATGACTTCCGTTTCCTCCAAGCTAGGGATGTTCAAGGTCCTCTCTGTATCTGGGGTTGAACGGCAGGCTGCATGTGGTTCTCTTAGTTGTAGTTTCACAATAACAGCTAGAGGGCACCATGCTGTTGGACATCCTTCCTGAGGTCTAATGCAAGGTCAATGTAGTGATGTAGTCTACATTTTTACCAGTTTTTACATGCTACCATATTCGAAACAAACAAAACCTGTCCTTACATCAAACATCAACCATGTAGGAACTACAGTATATTCATAGGCTTGATAGAGTGCCCAAGAAGCCTTTGAAGGTTCACTTGTCCTGAGGTGGGGAAGGTTATTGTCATGTTCTGGCATTCAATATCTATCTATCTATCTTTCTCTATCTATCTATCTATCTATCTATCTATCTATCTATCTATCTATCTATCTATCAACTATCTATCTATCTATCTATCTATCTATCTATCTATCTATCTATCTATCAACTATCTATCTATCTATCTATCTATCTATCTATCTATCTATCATCTATCATCTATCTATCTATCTATCTATCTATCTATCTATCTATCTATTATCTATCATCTATCTATCTATCTATCTATCTATCTATCTATCTATCTATCTATCTATCTATCTATCTATCTATCTATCTATCATCTATCTATCATCTATCATCTATCTATCATCTATCTATCTATCTATCTATCTATCTATCTATCTATCTATCTATCTATCTATCTATCTATCTATCTATCTATCTATCTATCTATCTATTATCTATCATCTTCATCTATCTATCTATCTATATATCTATCTGTTCTATCTATCTTCTGTCTATCTGTTTTCTATTAACCTTTTTGAGAGAAATTGTTGAAAGACACGTAAGCTACAACTTAACATGAAACCATGAAACAACTCATTTTTTCCACAAGGCATAAACACACATTTAAGGGGTGGTGAATAAGCTACAGTTTACTATATCTATAATGAGATTTATGCTTCTTTGTGAACATTTTTAATATAAGAAGGACTGGACAGCAGAAGAACTAGGGTTACAACGATGACTTCCTTGAATCATATAGAAAGTAGCCTTTGCTGTGTTCTATGACATTTTTTTGAGTTCAGACTCAAACATCAAATGAGATACTCACTCATTTGCTCTATCATTTCAAACACTCAGAGGTCTTTCTTGCCAGATTTCAACCAGTGAGGCTTCTTGCCAAACAATGGATGTTTTTTGAGTGAATACGTTTGTATGAAGTTAACCATATTGAGTCTCCACAGGATAACAGTAGTGATGTCCCTAGGGTTGTCCATCACCCTGTCCTCTACTGTCCTTCTAACAAAAAGGTCATCCATAGGACCCAAGCACAAGAAATATAATATCCATTATTGCTTTGCCTAAAGTTGGAGGAGAAAATCCCTCAATGAATGCCAATATGAATCCTGTATTACTACATAGGAGTATAATCTACAAATGATTTGTACAAATAAGTAACATGGATAGAGGAGCAATTTCATTTATGGTGCATAGGTTTCCTTGTATATATTAGTACCTAAAGGAGAAGGAAAGACATATTTACTTGGGGATGCCAAAAGTTAGGCACCCCCAAGTAGAGATGTCGCGAACTGTTCGCCGGCGAACTTGTTCGCGCGAACATCGGGTGTTCGCGCTCGCCGGAAGTTCGCGAACGTCGCGCGACGTTCGCCATTTTGGGTTCGCCATTGTTGGCGCTTTTTTTTGCCCTCTCACCCCAGACCAGCAGGTACATGGCAGCCAATCAGGAAGCTCTCCCCTGGACCACTCCCCTTCCCTATAAAAACCGAAGCCCTGCAGCGTTTTTTCACTCTGCCTGTGTGTGCTGAAGAGATAGTGTAGGGAGAGAGCTGCTGCCTGTTAGTGATTTCAGGGACAGTTGAAAGTTTGCTGGCTAGTAATCGTTTTGATACTGCTCTGTTATTGGAGGGACAGAAGTCTGCAGGGGTTTGAGGGACATTTAAGCTTAGGTAGCTTTGCTGGCTAGTAATCTACCTTCTACTGCAGTGCTCTGTATGTAGCTGCAGTGGGCAGCTGTCCTGCTTCTGATCTCATCTGCTGACTGCTGCAATAACAGTAGTCCTTGTAAGGACTGCTTTTATTTATTTTTTTGTTGTTTTACTACTACTACTACTACTACTACTATAAGAGCCCAGTGCTATTAGTCTAGCAGTGTTGGGGAGTGGGACTGGTGTGCTAATCTGCTGCTCCTAGTAGTTCAGCAGCACCAACTTTAATTTTTTTTTTTTAATATTCATTTTTTTTTTATTTTACTTTTTTTTATTTTACTACCGCTGTAGTAGTGTATAAGTTGACCTTTTAGGCATTATTTGCCCTGTAGGCATTATTTGCACAGTGTTTTCTTCAACCCGCCATCTAGCTGTGTGACCTTGTTCACATTCTGTCTAAATATCCATAATATTACCGTCTCCAGAAAAAACACCGGAGTGACTTTTTTCAAGCAGCCATAATATATTTTACGTAATCCGTATCCACCGCTGTAGTAGTGTATACGTTGACCTTGTAGGCATTATTTGCACAGTGTTTTCTTCAAACCCGCCACCTAGCTGTGTGACCTTGTTCACATTCTGTCTAAATATCCATAATATTTCCCGTCTCCAGAAAAAACACCGGAGTGACTTTTTCAAGCAGCCATAATATATTTTACGTAATCCGTATCCCCCGCTGTAGTAGTGTATACGTTGACCTTGTAGGCATTATTTGCACAGTGTTTTCTTCAACCCGCCATCTAGCTGTGTGCCCTTTGTTCACATTCTGTCTAAATATCCATAATATTACCGTCTCCAGAAAAAAACCCCGGAGTGACTTTTTTCAAGCAGCCATAATATATTTTACGTAATCCGTATCCACCGCTGTAGTAGTGTATACGTTGACCTTGTAGGCATTATTTGCACAGTGTTTTCTTCAACCCGCCATCTAGCTGTGTGACCTTGTTCACATTCTGTCTAAATATCCATAATATTACCGTCTCCAGAAAAAACAACCGGAGTCACTTTTTTCAAGCAGCATTCATATATTTTACGTAATCCGTATCCACCGCTGTAGTAGTGTATACGTTGACCTTGTAGGCATTATTTGCACAGTGTTTTCTTCAACCCGCCATCGAGCTGTGTGAGCTTGTTTCACATTTTTGTCTAAATATTGATAATATTATCGTCTCTAGAAAAACCACTTGAGTTACTTTTTTTCAAGCAGCATTCATATATTTTTACGTAATCCGTATCCACCGCTGTAGTAGTGTATACGTTGACCTTGTAGGCATTATTTGCACACTGTTTTCTTCAACCCGCCATCGAGCTGTGTGACCTTGTTCCCATTCTGTCTAAATATCCATAATATTACCGTCTCCAGAAAAAACACCGGAGTCACTTTTTTCAAGCAGCATTCATATATTTTACGTAATCCGTATCCACCGCTGTAGTAGTGTATACGTTGGCCTTGTAGGCATTATTTGCACCACTGTTTTCTTCAACCCGCCATCGAGCTGTGTGAGCTTGTTCACATTTTGTCTAAATATTGTAATATTATCGTCTCTAGAAAAACCACTTGAGTTACTTTTTTTCAAGCAGCATTCATATATTTTACGTAATCCGTATCCACCGCTGTAGTAGTGTATACGTTGACCTTGTAGGCATTATTTGCACACTGTTTTCTTCAACCCGCCATCGAGCTGTGTGACCTTGTTCCCATTCTGTCTAAATATCCATAATATTACCGTCTCCAGAAAAAACACCGGAGTCACTTTTTTCAAGCAGCTTCATATATTTTACGTAATCCGTATCCACCGCTGTAGTAGTGTATACGTTGGCCTTGTAGGCATTATTTGCACACTGTTTTCTTCAACCCGCCATCGAGCTGTGTGACCTTGTTCCCATTCTGTCTAAATATCCATAATATTACCGTCTCCAGAAAAAACACCGGAGTCACTTTTTTCAAGCAGCATTCATATATTTTACGTAATCCGTATCCACCGCTGTAGTAGTGTATACGTTGGCCTTGTAGGCATTATTTGCACACTGTTTTCTTCAACCCGCCATCGAGCTGTGTGACCTTGTTCCCATTCTGTCTAAATATATCCATAATATTACCGTCTCCAGAAAAAACACCGGAGTCACTTTTTTCAAGCAGCATTCATATATTTTACGTAATCCGTATCCACCGCTGTAGTAGTGTATACGTTTGACCTTGTAGGCATTATTTGCACACTGTTTTCTTCAACCCGCCATCGAGCTGTGTGACCTTGTTCACATTTTGTCTAAATATTGATAATATTATCGTCTCTAGAAAACCATTGAGTTACTTTTTTTCAAGCAGCATTCATATATTTTACGTAATCCGTATCCACCGCTGTAGTAGTGTATACGTTGACCTTGTAGGCATTATTTGCAACACTGTTTTCTTCAACCCGCCATCGAGCTGTGTGACCTTGTTCACATTTTGTCTAAATATTGATAATATTATCGTCTCTAGAAAAACACTTGAGTTACTTTTTTTCAAGCAGCATTCATATATTTTACGTAATCCGTATCCACCGCTGTAGTAGTGTATACGTTGACTTTGTAGGCATTATTTGCACAGTGTTTTCTTCAACCCGCCATCTAGCTGTGTGTATTATCGTTTCCAGAAAAACCAACTGAGTTTTTTGTTGTTGTTGTTTTTTTTTAAAAATAATGCCAGGCAAAGGCAGGCCGCCACGCAGAAGGCCGTGCTAGGGGCCGTGCTGCTATGCAATCCTGTGGCCCTAGCAAATTGCCCAGTTTTAAAAAGCCAATGACCCTGAACTCCCAAAATGCTGAAGAGGTAGTTGACTGGCTTACACAGCACACCCCATCCTCTACCGTTTCTAACTTTACCACAACATCCTCCTCATCCTCCACTGCTATGGCCACCCCACGTAACACTTCCTCCCACCACCGTGCCCTTCTTCACTGGGGTCAGAGGAGTTATTTTCCAATGAGTTTCTTGAACTGAGTAATGCGCAACCATTATTGCCAGAAGAAGATGAAGGAGATGAGGACCTTACAACCAGATTTAATTCTGGCAGAGAACACGATAGAGATGGACATAATGAAGTGATGAGGAGGAGGTCCCCGCTGCTGCTTCCTTCTGTGATGTGTCAGAAGAAATTGATGCATCTGAGGAGAATGATGATGAGGAGATTGATGTTTTGTGGGTGCCTAGTAGAAGAGAGCAAGAGGAGGGTAGTTCAGATGGAGAGACGGAGAGTCAGAGAGGCAGTAGGAGAATAAGACTTAGAAGAAGCAGGGAGGACAGCCCGCAGGATCAGCAGGGCAAACAACATGTATCGGCACCTGTGTTCAGCCGGCCAACGCACCGCCATTGCCGCAATACCGCCAACTCCGCCAACTTCTACTGTTACCGCCAGATCGCACACTTCCAAAAAGTCAGCAGTGTGGGATTTTTTAATGTGTGTGCCTCTGACAAAAGCATTGTAATTTGCAATGAGTGCAGTCAGAAACTGAGCCTTGGTAAGCCCAACAGCCACATAGGTACAACTTCTATGCGAAGGCACATGAGCGCAAGCACAAAGCACTTTGGGAGCAACACCTCAAAGGCAACAGGCAAACTAAAAGCCACACTCCTTCTGGTCCAGCATCTTACTGCTCTACCTCTGCTCTCCTTGACCCGTCTGAACCACCTCCACTCCGCCTTCCACCTTGACCACCTGTTCCCATTCCCAGTCATCTGCCACCAGCCAAGTTTCTGTGAAGGCCATGTTTGAGCGTAAGAAGCCAATGTCTGACTGTCACCCCCTTGCCCGGCGTCTGACAGCTGGCTTGTCTGCACTCTTAGCCCGCCAGCTTTTACCATACCAGCTGGTGGACTCTGAGGCCTTCCGCAAATTTGTAGCAATTGGACACCGCAGTGGAAGGTACCCAGCCGCAATTTTTTTCTAAAAAGGGAATACCACACCTGTACCAACATGTGCAGAGCCAAGTTACCGCATCTCTGTCACTTAGTGTTGGGCCAAAGGTCCATATGACTACTGACGCATGGTCCTCCAAGCATGGTCAGGGCAGGTATGTCACCTACACTGCCCACTGGGTGAACTTGGTAATGGCTGGAAGCAGGGAATGGGTAGCTCAACAACAACAGTGGAGTTGGTGTCACCGCCACGGATTGCACGCGGTTCTGCCACCACCTCTACTCCTCCATCGCTCTCTACCTCGTCTTCTTCTTCTTCTTACTCTGCTGCTGGGTCCTCCTTCTCCTCCTCAACACCTGTGCACCCCCAGCTCCCCTGGGCTATTCGACGTGCCAGGTACGCCGTTGTCACGCTGTTTGGGGATGACGTGCCTGGAAAGCAAAAAACCATACCGGATCTGTACTCCTGTCATCTCTGCAGTCACAGGCCGATCGGTGGCTGACCCCACACCAACTGCAGATCGGAAAAGTGGTGTGTGACAATGGAAGCAATCTGTTGCAGCGTTGAGACTAGGCAATTTAACACATGTGCCCTGAAATGGCACATGTGTTAAATTTAATAGTCCAACGTTTTGTCTCCAAGTACCCAGGATTCCAGGACGTTCTCACCCAGTCCAGAAAGGTGTCGGCCCATTTCAGACGTTCCTACACAGCCATGGCACGCCTTGCTGACATTCAGCAGCGCTACAACATGCCAGTCAGGCGTTTGATTTCTGACAGCCAGACTCGCTGGAATTCAACGCTCCTTATGTTGGAACGTCTGCTGCAACAACAAAGGGCCGTCAACGAGTACCTTTTTGAACTGGGTGGTAGGACTGGATCTGCACAGCTGGGGATTTTTTTCCCCCGTTACTGGTGCTTATGCGCGATGCCTGCAGGCTCATGCGACCTTTTGAAGAGGTGACAAATATGGTCAGTCGCACCGAAGGCACCATCAGCGACCTAATCCCCTTCGCTTTCTTCCTGGAGCGTGCCGTGCGACGAGTGACAGATGAGGCTGTAGACCAGCGTGACGAGGAGCTGGAAGCGCACGATTTCTGGGCGGAATCACCAGAACGAACCCAGGCACCTGCTGCAACGCAGGGAGAGGTGCCAGAAGTGGAGTCAGAGGAGGAAGGTGGCTTTGTGGAGGAGGAGGAGGAGGACCAACAGGAGCAGGCTTCCCAGGGGGCTAGTGGTGACCTTTTGGGGACCCTGGTCTTGTACGTGGCTGGGGGGAGGAGACCGTGGATGATGCAGTCCTTGATAATGAGGAAGCGGAGATGGATAGCTCTGCATCCAACCTTGTGAGAATGGGTCTTTCATGCTGTCATGCCTGTTGAAGGACCCCGTATCAAGAGGCTTAAGGAGAAGGACCTGTACTGGGTCGCAACGCTACTAGACCCTCGGTACAAGCATAAAGTGTCAGAAATGTTACCAACATACCACAAGTCCGAAAAGATGCGGCATTTACAAACCAGCCTGCAAAACATGTTGTACAATGCTTTTAAGGGTGATGTCACTTCAGGAACTCATCAACATTCCAGGGGCAGAGGTGCCAGTAATCCTGCCACGAGCACACCTGCAAGGACAAAGCCCTTTGGCCAGTCTGTAACGTCAGACATGCAAATGTTTTTCTGTCCAAGGCAGCGCCACAACCCTTCTGGATCCACCCTCAAAGAACGCCTCGACCGGCAGGTAGCGGACTACCTGGCATTAACTGCAGATATCGACACTCTGAGGAGCGATGAACCCCTGGACTACTGGGTGCGCAGGCTTGATCTGTGGCCAGAGCTGTCACAATTTGCCATGAACCTCTTGTCTTGCCCAGCCTCAAGTGTGCTCTCAGAAAGGACCTTCAGTGCAGCAGGAGGGATTGTAACTGAGAAGAGAACTCGCCTAGGTCACAAAAGTGTCGATTACCTGACCTTTATTAAAATGAATGAGGGGTGGATCTCGGAGGGTTACTGCACGCCGGAAGACTTGTTCTGACTTCTATGCAGCTGTCCTTCTCTTCAAGCCTCATGACTCCACACACAGCTGTCCTTTAGCGTCCTCCTCCTCCCTCCGCCACCGTTACAAACTAGGGTGCAAACCCTACTGGTTTAATTTTTTCTGGCCTCTGTGCTTCAGTGGCTGCAACCAAAAAAACTGGGCAAACAATGTCTACAAGGTCAACGTATGGCAAAAAATGACTATTTTCAGCATTTATATGGCATATTTTTTCTGGCAACTGTGCTTCAGTGGCTGCATCCAAAAAAATGCATATTTTCTGCATTTATATGGCATAATTTTTCTGGCCTCTGTGCTTCAGTGGCTGCAACCAAAAAAATGCATATTTTCTGCATTTATATGGCATAATTTTTCTGGCCTCTGTGCTTCAGTGGCTGCAACCAAAAAAATTATATTTTCAGCATTTATATGGCATAATTTTTCTGGCAACTGTGCTTCAGTGGCTGCGACCAAAAAAATGACTATTTTCAGCATTTATATGGCATATTTTTTCTGGCCTCTGTGCTTCAGTGGCTGCGGCCAAAAAAACTGGGCAAACAATGCCTACAAGGTCAACGACGTTGACCTTGTAGGCATTGTTTGCCCAGTTTTTTTGGCCGCAGCCACTGAAGCACAGAGGCCAGAAAAAATATGCCATATAAATGCTGAAAATAGTCATTTTTTGCCATACGTTGACTCAACGTATATGGCAAAAAATGACTATTTTCAGCATTTATATGGCATATTTTTTCTGGCAACTGTGCTTCAGTGGCTGCGACCAAAAAAATGCATATTTTCTGCATTTATATGGCATAATTTTTCTGGCCTCTGTGCTTCAGTGGCTGCAACCAAAAAAATTTATATTTTCAGCATTTATATGGCAATAATTTTTCTGTCAACTGTGCTTCAGTGGCTGCGACCAAAAAAATGCATGTTTTCTGCATTTATATGGCATAATTTTTCTGGCCTCTGTGCTTCAGTGGCTGCAACCAAAAAAGTTTATATTTTCAGCATTTATATGGCATAATTTTTCTGTCAACTGTGCTTCAGTGGCTGCGACCAAAAAAATGCATATTTTCTGCATTTATATGGCATAATTTTTCTGGCCTCTGTGCTTCAGTGGCTGCAACCAAAAAAATTTATTTTTTTCAGCATTTATATGGCATAATTTTTCTGGCAACTGTGCTTCAGTGGCTGCGTCCAAAAAAACTGGGCAAACAATGTCTACAAGGTCAACGTATGGCGAAAAATGACTATTTTCAGCATTTATATGGCATATTTTTTCTGGCAACTGTGCTTCAGTGGCTGCGTCCAAAAAAAACTGGGCAAACAATGCCTACAAGGTCAACGTATGGCAGTTGTTTAAAGAGAACAGCAGATTACTAGCCAGCAAAGCTACCTAAGCTAAAATGTCCCTCAAATCCCTGCAGACTTCTGTCCTCCAATACAGAGCAGTATCAAGCAGATTACTAGCCAGCAAACTTACTATCATCTGTCCCTGAAATCACTAACAGCTCTCCCCCTACACTATCTCTTCCAAGCACACACAGGCAGATTTTTCAGATACATTTTTGCCCTTGATCCCCCTCTGGCATGCCACTGTCCAGGTCGTTGCACCCTTTAAACAACTTTAAAATCATTTTTCTGGCCAGAAATGTCTTTTCTAGATGTTAAAGTTCGCCTTCCCATTGAAGTCTATGGGGTTCGCGAACCGTTCACGAACCGCTCGCGTTTTTGCGCAAGTTCGCGAATATGTTCGCGAAATTTTTTTCCGACGTTCGCTACATCCCTACCCCCAAGTGACCATATATACTTACCTGACACCTATCAGCAGAAAACTGCACTGGACCGGGGTTCTTCCAGCAAGCACCACTGAGTGATCGGCTTCCATCTTCTACTTTCTTCAAATTTCCCGGGACTCATTCGCAGTAGAACAAAATAGCCGACTTCTTCATTAAAGGGCACGTAAAGGCAAAAAAAATAAAATCCCATTTTAACTTTCTTTAATGAAAAAGAAACCTATTTCCAATATACTTTCATTAAAAAATGTGTATGTTTTTATAAGAAACCTGACTGTATGCAGTGAAATTCTCCCTTTATTTACTGCTGTGGATAGGAATTGTCAGACGGTCCCTAACTTCTGAGCAGGGAAACAATTATACTTATGAACACCAGGGGGAGCCCCGCCTTACTTCCCAGCCATGCAGAACTCAAGCAGCTTTGTTTATGACGATCCCTAAGCAGCACAGACCACAGTGAGCATGTGCACAGTCTTAGTCTTGCAAAGATGTTTAGCAAAATTACAAGATGGTGACCCTGTGTAGCCAACTTTGAAAGCATAAATCATTTTTTTGATTAGGCTTGTGGTGCAGTAAGTTCATGTTTATATTTAGTATACAAAATACCGCATTTCTAGCCTTATTCTATTTTAGACTTGACATGCCCTTTAAAGATCTGCTTTTCGCTCTACTTCACATGCACAGCCGCGAGAAGAAAGAAGAAGCAGGAAGACAATCGCTCTGCTGGTGCTTGTTGGAAGAACTCTGGGCCGGTGCTCCTATCAGCAGAAAACTGCACCGGCCCGGGGTTCTTCCAGCGGGGTGTCAGGTAAAGTATATTCAATCACTTGGGGGTGGCTAACTTTTGGCATTTTTAAATACCGACTTTCCTTCTCCTTTAACCAATTAATCATCAGCACTAATAAGAATAAGTGATAACGTGTGTCACTGCACGCACATATTAAATGGACCCAGTGCATTTAATATAATTCACATAAATCCAGAAAAAAAAAGAATCTTTGAAAGATGGGGTTGAGGAATGCCAAGTAATTCTTTGTCTAAAGATAAGTACTTTCATAAATTTGTGTCTAAAACAGATGAGCAAATAGTTTTAAGATGAAAAGCTCTGCTATATTCGCTCAAGTGTCCTTGTAATAAAACACATGGAGGAAAAATGAAAAGAGTGCTAATCTCTGGACATAAAAATGATATGTTTCATAGGAATAAAGTAGAAACTCTTTAACTATGCACTCTCTGAATGAACATGGGGGAGTGAGATGAACAGATTATCAGTCACAGTGATAGAGAACACTGAGAGACTCATATAGTATTGTAGAGGTACAGTACCTGTTATCCAGAATGCTTGGGACCTGGGACTTTCCAGATAATGGATCTTTGCGTAATTTGGATCTTCATAACTTAAGTCTACTAGAAAATCATGTAAACATTAAATAAACCCAAATAAGGATTAATTATATCTTAGTTGGGATCAAGTACAAGCTACTGTTTTATTATTACAGAGAAAGGGTAAATCATTTTTAAAAAATTTGATTATTTGGATAAAATGGAGTCTATGGGAGATGGCATTTCCTTAATTTGAAGCTTTCTGGATAAAGGGTTTCCAGATAACGGATCCCATACCTGTACATATATGTAACAATAAACAATGTTCGATGGTGCCTGAAAGCAATACATAATAAAAAATAACTGATAAACTAAATAGGCAGACTTAGGATGTCTGAATATACTGTAGGATTCCAAGATTGGAACTTGAAAAATCTGCCCTGTAGTATCTCACACCTTTCCTTTATTATTATTAATATTATTAACATGTATTTATAGAGCGCCAACATATTTCACAGCGCTATATAGAGCCATTCATGTTCTGCAAAGAATACGCCCAAAAGGAGCTTGGCTACATTTCTTGTTGAGCTGCAAGACATGGATCATGGAAATTCCTAGATGGTGCCAATAAGGAAGAAGCCAACTTAAATATTAAATGAAAATGGCCAAAAAGACAGCAGAACACAAGATAAGGGTAGAAAGCAAAGACCAGTAGGCATTAAAAAGTGAAGGTGAAGATGTCTATTCATATTAATTTGCTGGAAAGGAGTGTTTCATTAAATTCTTTTAGCAAGAGGCATGAGTAAGTTGCTAATGTTGAATTCTTCATTTATTAAGGAAAAAATAACACAACTATAGAGTTTTTAAAATGTGGACAGTGTATTTTAAAGACATGTTCTATTTTTGACAAATATGGAACATTGGTTTAGATTGGGCATGGTAGATGCTCATCATACCCATTTTTATTTTTTTGGGGGGGTGTTCCTTTGTTGCCTATATAAGATCCACCCTAAAAGAACTGGTTATATGCTATAGATGCAATATGTAACTTTTGCTTCTCTGCTTTCAGAACTGAAATTCAAAATGGACAGATGTACATATCTGTAAAGTGTAACATGATTGTTCATACCTGTATTTTTTTGTTCTTCTTTTTATCTTTGTTACCAACCAGTGAGGACTAGGCACCCTGTGTGCTGTCAGGCCCAAGAGAAACAGAGCTACACCAAAGGCTTCAGGCCTTTGTTCCGTACATTTGGGACTACATCCCAAACAGTTGGAACCGCAGGAAGTGAACTGACCAATATTCAAAATACAAAGATATTTTAGACAGCTTAATTTTCCCATATTCTGAAGTTCGGCTGTGTATACATATATATGAGTTCCTGACAGGGCCAGAGAGTCTAACATAACAGAGATCTACCCTTCTAATGTTCACTTTAAAGTGATAGTCACATCTAGAGACTCAATGGAAAAGCAGAACACTCTCCTTGAAAACAATTAAGAGGTAGGTAATGTATATAATGTATAAAAAATCTTAAACCACAATAAGGGGGGATGAAAAAATGGTATGCATCACATTATTTTGTGGGTGGCCAAGTAAGGTGATTATGGGAAATAGAAAGGAGTAAAATCTGTATAACCAAGGCTGGACCATTCAAGTAATGTTTATTGGATGATATAGAACTTATATATAAATATATATAAACACCAAGGTGAACTGTTTGGTTAATATGCTGAATCTGTTTTACCCTTTGCCATGTCCTGTGTTGCCTTGTAACGCGCAGTGCATCAAGATGACAGAGGTCCAAACCAGAACATTGCAAAGGTTTAAATGGTAACATGAGTGCATTAAAATGAATGTAAGATAATGCTTTCGCATGAATCAGATTTAAGGTAAGCAGAAATTAAAGTGACAATAGCATACGGCTCAAACAGACCGCATAGTTAAAAACAAGGCTTTAAAAGTCACAAGCAGGACTACACACTCACTAGTAGGACTATGAACAGCAGAGCATACCCTTCGATAAAGAATATAAAAGGAAAATATCCTGTTCACGCATAGTTTCACTTCTTCCTCAGGGAACTGCTCTTCAAAGCGAACCCAGGTGGTAAACTATCTAGTCCTTAAAACCTGCACTCTGGTTCCCTTTCAAGCCAATGGGGATCTAACCCCTTCTAACACTTATTGGTGGAGCCAAAAGCTGCTCATATAGGTAGCCCTGGACCTGTCTATTTCTCCTAGAGAGACCTATGATAAGACATAACTACCCCTTACTAAACCCAACTGGACTCCATTACACCTAGGCCAGAAATGGGAAGCTATTCTAAATAAATGCTCATTAGATCTAATGGTCGCCATTGTGGAAGAAATCCAAATTGAAACACCTACCCTGACACGCGCTAGTGAGGAACTGGAAAACAAACTCCGGAACCATGCTACTCCGTCGCTGTTTGCAGAGGGGGAAGGAAAATTGGCGGACCAGCTGCAGCGCTTCCGTGGAGAGGTGCAAGCGCGTAAGAGAAGTAAATTCCAGCGTGATGCTGCCGATTATATGAACGGAGCGGTCTATACCTGGGCCCCGATGTCGGGTGAATGGAGGGCCAAAGGAGTCCGGAATCCAAGGGATTGGACACGCAGAGGTGTCACTCCAGCAAAGACACGCACCTCAACCGAGCGCTCAGATTCACATGACACGTCTCTTTCTTTTTTAAGTGGATCGCAAGGATCGCTAGCCCCAGACGAAGGAAACGAGGAGGGCGCAAACATCGCAAGAAACAAAACGCAGAAGCAATCCAAACTACGCCGGATGCGGTGGTGAATATTTCAAGCCTCGAATTAACCGATATAGAACTGCAGGTATTACAAAAAGGTCTCTCATTTAGTATAGTTAACCAACCTGATTTTTTTCTTCTTGATTTGGAATTATTCAGACTGTTCAGGACTTTAAGGTTAAAAACTCAATTTCATAATGTTGTTAACATAGAACAAAATGTGCCATGTAACACTTTCTGTGGGGATACACTAGGTTTGAAACCAGTTAGTGATTTTATGCCTAAATGTGACAATATGTTCGTAGAAGCTTATATTGGGCATGTGCTAAGAGAAGTCAAGGCACTTGAGGAGAAATATAAAAAAGGTGATATACATCTGCTGCCATGTAACATGTCGAAAATAGAGTTAAAAACATTGGATAATCTGACAAAAAAAACTGAGATTATAATCAAGGCGGCTGACAAGGGAGGGGCAGTGGTTGTAATGAACAAGGTGGATTACGTTAGCGAAGTAAAACGCCAATTAGCTGATTCATCTACTTACCAAAAACTTAATAGTAATCCTATAGGTGGGATTCAAGTGAAAATCAAGGCACTATTAGATGAGGCCATTAATTTACAGGTTATTGATAGCAAATTGGCGTTTTATCTACAACAACCGTATCCACTGACCCTCTCTTGTATATTTTACCTAAAATACACAAGAGGCTTGAACATCCACCTGGGAGGCCTATTGTCTCCAGTGTGGATTCTGTTTTCTCCCCCATTGCAATTTTTGTGGATAAGATAATTAGACCTTATGTAAAGGAACATCAATCGTATATCCAAGATACTAGTGAATTTCTAAAAAAAGTAGAACAAATAACCGAAGATGTGAGTGAGTGGTTTTTGGTCACCCTGGATGTAGAGAGCCTCTACACCTCCATCCCACATGATGGGGGTGTAGAGGCTGTCACAGTTGAACTTCTGGGGGACCAATCCATGGATGGTGCTCAAAAAAAGTTTGTAATTCAATGTTTATCCTTATTGCTGCATAATAACTATTTTTCATTTGAGGAGGAATTCTTTATGCAAATCAAAGGTACAGCAATGGGGTCCAATGTGGCCCCCTCCTACGCAAACATATTCATGAATCAATTTGAGAAAAGATTCGTATATACGAATAATTTATATAAAAATTACTGTACGATGTGGATTCGGTACATCGATGATGTGTTTGCGCTATGGACGGGGCCCCATTGGACCCTTGAGGCATTTGTTTCGGAAATTAATAATGCTCTTGGTCAAATCAGATTTACACTGAACTCTAGTCAAACTGAGATCCCCTTTCTAGACACGCTCGTGTATAAACAAAACAACAGATTACTCACTGATTTATATGTAAAACCAACAGATCGTAACCTTTTACTACATTTCAACTCTTTTCACCCGCCGCAGTTGAAAAAGGCTCTACCCAAATCACAGTTGGCAAGGGTCAAACGGATAATTACGGCGGATGAAGTAGAAGTGAGACTATCAGAAATGTGCCAGAAATTTCAAGTAAGGGGATATCCAAAAGACCTCTTGAAAAAACAATGTGCTGATATGAAAACAAGAAGTAGGGTGGATATGTTTGAAAAGAAAGAGAAAAAAACTGGCAATCATGTAGCATTTGTGACACGCTACAATGTCTTAAGTAGACATATAGCAAAAATTTTAAGAGGCCATTGGTCTCTTTTAAAAGACAATTTTCCTCAAATTGAAGCCTTTAAGAGACCCCCAGTTATTGCCTATAAGAAAGGGAGGAATCTAGGTTCAGTACTAGTTAAATCTGACTTGAGCACGAAAAATGTAGATTTGAAATATGGGAATAAAAAAGGAACTTTTCCATGTCTTGACTGCAACTGCTGCTCCAATGTCCAAAAAGGCGAATTTCTATACCATCCAAGGAAGGGTAATCCAATTCAGATTCCCGGGCGGTTCACTTGTAGTTCCACCTACGCGGTGTATGTTATCAAATGCCCATGTGGGCTTGCGTATGTGGGCCAGACAACTAGAACCGTCCGGGAACGTATTCGTGAACATAAGTCGGCGATTAGGACTGGCAAAAAGGAGCAGGCAGTTGCGGGTCATTTTAATGCATTGGGACATAATGTGAACCAATTGCGGTTTCAGATCATTGAGGTAGTAGAACCAAAACGTAGAGGGGGTGATAGACTCAAGGAGTTACTATTCAAGGAGGCTTCCTGGATTAGGAAACTCGAAACATTAGCCCCTCTAGGTTTAAACAAAGAATATGATCTGAAACCTATTTTTAGATAAAACTATCTTTATACAAAATATTTTAATAATTTTTATGTCTCTACTTTGTATTTTTTTCACAGATTTGCTACACATGAATCGTGTTATCTTTTGCATTATTGGAAACAGTGTTGGATATTTAAAAAGGTTAATATGTTGGAAACATTGTTAGATATTTAAAAGGTTAATATGTTACCTATCACATGTTATGTATCAACCACTAGGTGGAGAGGTGGGGTATAAATTGGTGTGTTGTAAAATGTCAGTTAAGCTTGACAAAGGTCAGGTGTGACCCGAAACGTTGCTGTAATGCCCTAAAGGGTTCCAATAAAGGCGTTTTAATTTCTAAAAAGAAGGTGGTGCTGTTTCGTCTTGTACTACTAAGTGTATACCCGTGGAAAAGTGGCCACTGGATAACTTGCACCACAAGAAAGAAAAAGCCAGGAGGCTGTGCTGACTACCTTGTATATACTCCATTACACCTAGGTCTTTCCCTTAGATATTATAGCAAACTGCTAACTACTGGCCAAACTCGGAAAAGGTGGATTACCAGGATTCTTGAATGAAGGTTAGTTATTGATAGTAAGACCCTGACATAGTACACCCTAGGGGTATAAACTAGGCAGAATTAGTGTACTAGGGCAGCTCAGTGCCCCAAATTAGGAAAGGTAGTGCGGTTAGTTTACCTTAGGCAATGCTTGCCTAGTGCAGGGACCACAGTAGAAAGGAGCTTAGTATATGTACCCTATCTCTGTATGGCATTCATTCTGGGTCTCTTTGCCGATAAATTATGCCTCTATAGGTTCTTCTTAGGTGAACTTAAGGGAGACCAAAGGCACACAAAGGTTGGTGCATCTTCCTACCACTTGACATGCTTGTTTTCCATGTGCACGAGCACCCGACATCTAACAATGCGTCATGGCGCCAGCAATTAATCCTACATAATCCCAGTGTACTCTTCTGTGTTGTGATGCCAGCGCATATCCTGATGCTCTTTTGGGCCCCCCTCACACATTGTCCAAGCTGTTCTTCAATCTATGCTTAAGCCTTCTTTGATTTTTTTTTCTGATTTTGACTTGGAGCATGACCATGACTTCACTTACTTGCTGCCTGCCCTGATACTTTCCTCAGCAAGACCCTTGTTTGTACTACTGTTTTGTTCAGCCCTTCAGCTGTTTCAGCTTCCCTGCTGACTCTGCAACATAAAACTTTCAGGACCCAAAATGGCGTGTTTGAAGACCAGTATTGGTTGGGGTCTCATGGCTTCTAACTTTACAGACAAACTTAAGAATGTCCTAGACGAGACTGAATATATCATCTAACATAATGCCATTCTAGGCTGATCCTAGGCTAAATCCAATATCTGTGGTTCACAATTATTGGACAGATATTACCCAAAGTCCCACACCCTGGAATGTGGGACCTCCATCACTGTTAGGGAATAGGGCCAAGAAGACAATCCTATATTGGTGACACATAAAGCTTATACTTTGTACTGCTTCTGGGGTTAAACAGCTCATAATAAGAGTTGCCAATAATGTAAAGTGCAATAATGAATAACATTCAATAGTAAGTTATAATTGGAATTTTCTGCAGGCAAACTGTACTCATTTTTTATCTAACCTATGATGACTTATATGATATTACACTTAACCAGCACGCTATGAAGGGCCAGATGAAAGTTCATTATCAAAATTTAATTGGACAGTGGGAGTAGAATCTTACATTAATCTATGTTACTTGATCTTGCATTTTCAATTTCGCATCAAATATAGTCCTTTTTGAGAACAACGGCCCCTTCCTCTATAGCAATTAGTTATCGAGTGAAATCATTATTGCGCACATCAAACATGGAGTTCTGTCACTAATAACTGAAAGTAGATGCGCGGTGAGACAAATACATGTTGGAAAAGCAAAATCCAGCATTAGGTGGCACAATTCATTTGGGCATTAAAGATTTGTGCCTGGACATCTGCTTATAAACCCAGAAATATAAATCCTATTATCCTTCTGTAATATGTCTAGACTTTTTATTTAATGCAGTGTTGAGATTGTTTTTCTTTCAGTCCTTGATCTGGCAATCAATTTCATATCCCCTTTATTTCTCTTCTATAAAGTCAAATACAATCGGCATTGGCTGTGATTGCATGCTCTTTTTCTTAAATCTTGTTAGTGATAGCTAATCTTTGTTCATCCAGAGGGTCCTTCAGTGCTTTACAGAATAATGCATTAAAGTACATTTTGTCACTCAGGGTGAAAGGTACCTCAGATAAACTAAAATGATACTTCTCCAGGTTCTTCACAGGGGAACAAAAGAGAGACCAAATGTATTGTTATTGAACGAGTAGCAAAATAGACACTTTCAGCCACTGCGCTTTGATTTCATACATTTTCTTTTGACCTTTAATGGACACCTTGCAATGTGAAGCTTCTTAAAAATAAGGAACACATTTTTGCATCAATTGAAGGCAAATAATAAGTAATTAAAAAATGTAATTAAAACACATACAAACAGATTAAATATTTTCGGGGGCATGTGCAATCAGATTTATAGAGTTACGTTAATACAGTTGTATTGAAAGGAGTCGTTCAACTTGGCTGATAAACTTGTCTGTAGCAAGCAATGCCAGTCAGCAGCATCAAGGGCAAATAAGGTCTTGAGCTGTATTAAATGGGGCATAGAGTCACAGGAGGAGGGGGTCATTCTTCCACTGTATAGAGCACTGGTAAGCAGGCCCGGATTTGCGGCAAGGCCGCATAGGCCCGGGCCTAGGGCGGCATACCGCCCAGCCGCATTATGGGGACGTGTGCGTCCCCATTCAATTACACCAGCTGCGCCGGCGCTAGGACCGCGCGGCCACCTGGTCGGACCGCGCGGCCCAGGGGCGGGTGGCAATGAAATCCGGTAAGGCCCCATCTAGAATATGCCGTACAGTTACATCACTCAAACAGAACATTATTGTATTAGAGAGGGTACAGAGAAGGGCAACTAAGCTGGTTAAAGGTATGGAAAATCTTAGCTATGAGGAAAGACTGGCCAAATTGGGGATGTATTTAACTATGTACAGTGTATAAATATCACCAGCCCAGCCCACGATGAAAATGCGTTGGGCGAATGAATGCTTGAATAAAAGTTTATTCACAAATCAACTGACCCAAAGGATTCCTGAATACTGGTGTACATTTCCCTAAGAAAGAACCGCTGCACTATTCGGATACATAGCGAGACAGCAAAAGAGATCAGTGTCCCCCACGAGAAACCAGAGATCCTACCGGAAGCCCTACTAAAACCAGCAATACAGCGATAGAAACCGCCAATGTCAAATCCCTCTCTGTACCTGCTTTTACAAAGTTTTCTATAAGATCACGATCATACTACCGTCAGGTAAGTATAACCGCACGTGGGAGCTAGGCCAAAGAGTCTGACGATAATTCACCATAAGCGCCTTCCATCTGCAGGTACCACATCCCACGGGAGACGACACACTGAAGGAGTCCGCGATTCACATTACACGCTTGAACAAACGTTCCTTATGTGAGTAGTTTCTGGTTTTTTTTTTATAAATGTCTTTATTATTTGCACCAATCAGAAACACGTTAGAAGACAGAATGAAACATGCCAATACGATTGTATATGAAGCCACAAATATCCACATATTCCTCATCCATCCAGTGATCAGAAGTGTAGGTTAAGCAATACATTACTTTAAATCTTGAACAGTTTACACTTCCTTCCCCCTCCCCCCCCTTGTTTCATATGGAAGAATATCAGGGCATTAATAGGTATTCTCGTGTGCTGCAGTTCCCCCTAACGGGTTTCTCCCTGCTAGTTCCTCAGCCAAGTACCAAGTAGTGAATCAGAACACATAGGCAACTTCTCATTGTGTTGTGTTGTGCACTACAGGGGGTAGTGTTTGTATGTATTTTGCCCAGGTTGCAAAAAAGGATGTAACTCTGCGCTCTCTACTAAGGTTTTCTTCCAGCCAACCCATACGGAAAGCATAATCGAGTTTAGTAAGCATCATTTCAAGTGTGGGAGGTAGATTTGATATTCAGCACTGTAGTAAAGCTTTCCTACCAACCGCCGAGATAATGTTTGCTAATTTCTTATCTGCCTTTGGCACTTTGGTCTCCGAAGATTGCCCACATAGGTATAAGATATGTCTGAATATGTAATGTAAGTAAACAGTAGAAGGTGACTGCATTCCAAAACTGTTTGATCAATGGACAGGACCATAAACAACGATGAATGGCAGCTTTCAAGGTTCTGAACCCATCTTAAAGGGTTAATACACCATATAGTATTTTTTCTTCCTTTAGGGATCGGTGAATACGGCACTTAACAGATTTTCTTTTAGCGCACAGGAAGTTGAACATTTTTACTAAGGAGGGGACACGGTGGGTTAGGAAAACAGTGACACTAAGGTAGGGATGCACCGAATCCACTATTTTGGATTCGGCCGAACCCCCAAATCCTTCATGAAGGATTCAGCCGAATACCGAAACGAATCCTTATTTGCATATGCAAATTAGGGGTGGGAAGGGGAAAACATTTTTTACTTCCTTGTTTTGTGACAAAAAGTCACGCGATTTCCCTCTCCGCCCCTAATTTGCATATGCAATTTAGGATTCGGTTCGGCCCGGCAGAAGGATTCGGGCAAATCCGAATCCTGCTGAAAAAAGCCGAATCCTGGCCGAATCCTGAACTGAATCCTGGATTCGGTGCATCCCTACACTAAGGGCCAGATAAAAGGATAAAAATGGGCAGCAGAAGGTCTTTATCCAAGGGTCGCCTGGTAATTAATATGAAAATCCATGGGCAGGCAAGAACCAAACAGATAAAGAAAAGGCAATGGCAAATGGGCCATGAAGCACAACAGATGCCGGCTTGAGCAAATTTGAGGTTTCAAGATGGTGACAAACAGGGTGTAAATGTCAAGTCACCATACAGAAGGTCCTAGTCAGATATTGGCCAAGCAGCACACGACTGTGTATCTCACTGTGCACTGGGTCTATGCTCCTCAAATCATTAGTTAGTTCAGATTCTCTCTTCTTCGGTGCAACACAGATCATTTTCTGGCTGGTAACTTCACTTTTGGGCTTCCTTTCCAGTTCAGTCTCAGAAGGGTAATCAGACGGGTATATGTTGCAGTTACTATTCTAAACAATCCTCTCATTGCAAATGAGTAGTAGGCAAACTGTAGAGTCAGATGCCAAGTAACGTCATATTCCATCATTGTTGATCCTATGGGTAATTATTGTCAAGTATACCCAATCATGTCAAAATCAGTCAGACCAAAGAAAAATCACTTAAACTCAATTCATTTGCTGTCATTGTCACACCAGTCATTTATACATGTACAATTTGCATAATTCCTGCCATCATCATGTGGTCTGATAATCCTACTGTGTAATCACATGTCATGAGATATGTGCACCAAAGACAAATGATCATATAAACCATAACCCTATACATATCTTCTAAATGACCATGGTATATGCCCTCACAGACATTTAAAAAAAAAAAAAAAAAAGAATACATAAAATGGTGATACAGTGTCTCATTCAGAAGGGCGTTTTGATAATGATTTCAACCTAATGAAATGAACATTTCCATTTTATATTGCTGAGATCACCATGGGGTTTTACCTTGGGAAATTAACAGAAATCAAAGCGAACCAGAAGGCTATAATAAATCTAACACGGAGCTCTAATTTATTTTTTATCCCTTTCTTAATAGTCCAGCAGTTCCTGCCATAGAGAAATTTCATCAATATTTTTTTTTTCCTCCTACCTTTAATATGTGCGTAAGCTTAAATTGGCTCCGAAGAGCTGCTAATTGGTGAAATGTCTTAAAAAGTTCTTTTTTTTTTGCTTGGATTCACCACTGTGTAAAAGTTAAAGGGATACTGTCATGGGAAAAAAACATTTTTTCTAAATGAATCAGTTAATAGTGCTGCTCCAGCAGAATTCTGTACTGAATCCATTTCTCAAAAGAGCAAACAGATTTTATTATATTCAATTTTGAAATCTGACATGGGGCTAGACATATTGTCAATTTCCCAGCTGCCCCAAGTCATGTGACTTATGCTCTGATAAACTTCAATCACTCTTTACTGCTGTACTGCAAGTTGGAGTGATATCACCCCCTCCCTTCCCCCCCCAGCAGCCAAACAAAAGAACAATGGGAAGGTAACCAGATAACAGCTCCCTAACACAAGATAACAGCTGCCTGGCAGATCTAAGAACAACACTCAATAGTAAAAACCCATGTCTCACTGAGACACATTCAGTTACACTGAGAAGGAAAAACAGCAGCCTGCCAGAAAACATTTCTCTTCTAAAGTGCAGGCACAAGTCACATGACTTGGGCAACTGGGAAATTGACAAAATGTCTAGCCCCATGTCAGATTTCAAAATTGAATATAAAAAAATCTGTTTGCTCTTTTGAGAAATGGATTTCAGTGCAGAATTCTGCTGGAGTAGCACTATTAACTGATGTGTTTTGAAAAAAACATGTTTTCCGATGACAGGATCCCTTTAAAGTTAATTATCAAGGCATTGTGTGCCCTAATACAAGAGCATCAAACGAGTATTTAGGAACGGCAATGTCTGGAGCGTCACTCAGTTCGGGGTTTGTCCTAAACGTGATTTGTGGGGATCATTAATGAACTACAAGACCTAATTGACTGGCTTTTTATCAACACACAAAAAAAAAAGTGCAGCAGGAGCAATCACAACTTGTTGGAAAGTTTCCTAGGACAATCGTTGATGTCAATGGTCTCTCCAAGATCTATCCCATACATTATCAAATAACTTTTTGGTGACATTTAATAATAGAATATAGAAAGGTTTGAAAATGTAATTTCCTAAATTCATTTATTCTATATTTTTAAGTAAAGCATCTCAGGCTCCTAACCTTTAATCGGAACATTTTTCTTGCTGCTGGTTACCAATGTTCAGCTGGTATTTAGCGCGGAGCAGCAAATGTCGGCAGGTGCCTTGGTAATGAGCAAGAGCCGGGGATCTTCCATGATGCCTCTAATTACTTTTCCCTGACACAAACTGCACATCGACTGGCATTTGTTGATTTGTTCAGCGTTGGAAATGCAACAAATTGAAGCACCTGACCTTTTAGGTTTCTTCTCTCAGACTCGATAAATAGTTTGTGTTGCTGGTTATGTTTGCTGATATTCCCTTATCTTCAAGCACCTTGATTAGTCTTGTGTCTTGGGATGACCTCCGCGATGTGTAATGGGAGACTTGTGTGATTAATAAACGTTTCTGTGTTTTGCTCGGATTACAATTTGGTGAAAATGTCACGGGCCTTGAGTCTGACCCTACGGTTAATGGCCTGTAATGTCACAAAGTAAAAAATACTTTAAATGCATTTATTTGTTATTTCTGCCTGATCAACGCCTGTAGTCCGACTTTGTACGTGAAAGGCTTTGTGGTGAGAGTCAGATATTACAAATGGCCTGTGTTTATCGCAACCAAGTACTGATTTTATCCTAAATAAAATATCTATATTATATTATTATCTATATATAACTAAATGATATACCTGTTAACCGTTATGTAAAGGAAGCCCTAGCCTGAATACCTGCAGTGATCCTAAGAAGCTTATTTAAATAAATGTCATAGAGTTTCTTAAAGGACCAGTAACATCAAAAAATTAAATTGTTTTAAAGTAATAAATATATAATGCAGTGTTGCCCAGCACTGGTAAAACTACTGTGTTTGCTTCAGAAACACTACTATTGTTTATATAAATAAGCTGCTGTGTAGCCATGGGGGCAGCCATTCAAGCACAGGATACACAGTAGATAACAGATAAGTACTACTATAGTTTATATCAACAAGCTGCTGTGTAGCCATGGGGGCAGCCATTCAAGCACAGGATACACAGTAGATAACAGATAAGTACTACTATAGTTTATATAAACAAGCTGCTGTGTAGCCATGGGGGCAGCCATTCAAGCACAGGATACACAGTAGATAACCGATAAGTACTTCTATAGTTTATATAAATAAGCTGCTGTGTAGCCATGGGGGCAGCCATTCAAAGGAGAAAAGGCTCTGTAGAACATAATGTTATCTGTTATCCATTATTTATCCTGTGCCATATAGCCTTTTTTCAATTTCTGCCTTTGCTACTCAGCAGCTTGTTTATATGAACTATAGTAGTGTTTCTGAAGCAAACAGATCAGTTTTACCAGTGCAGGACAACACTACATGATATTTTCATTAATTTAAAACACTCAGTTTTTGGTGTTACTGTTCCTTTAAGCAGGTACACATTTTTAATCCATTCAGGATAGCAGTACAGGTATGGGATCTGTTATTCAGAATGCTAGGGACATGGGGGTTAAATTTACTAACCTGCGAAAATTCACCAGCGACGGCTTCGCAGCCATCACAGCACTTCACCAAACTTCGCCATCTAAAACCTGCCAAATTGCTGTTTTAGCCAATGGGGTCCTCCTAGAACCTATTTAGAGTCAATTGGTGGACTTTGAAAAATCAAAGTTTTTTGGAAAAAACTTTGATTCGAACTCGATCGAATGCGCTATTAATTCGATTGGTACGATTCAAATTCGGCCGACTACGGACCTATTCAATTGAAAACGGACCTATTCGACCCAAAAAAACCTTTTACTTAATTTCAGTTGGTCTTTTTGAATTAGAATTTTGAAGTTTTTTCTATTTGAAATTCAACCCTTGATAAATCTGCCCCTTATCCCTCATCCCTATCATGTACTGTCTCTTTAAAAATTCGGCTTTGACCATTCGCCATCTAAAACCTGCCGAATTGCTGTTTTAGTCTATGGGGGACCTCGTAGAACCTATTTGGAGTCAATTGGCGAATGGTCGAAGTCAAATTTTTAAAGAGACAGTACTTGATAAATTTCGATATTCGAATTTTTGGGCGTTTCGCTTTGCCGAAAAATTTGCGGTCCAATTTTTTTACGCCGGTGTCCATTTTTGGTGAAATTGTGCCGGCGTCCAAAATTCATGAATTTTTCGACGAAACAAAACGCCCCAAATTCGCCCATCACTATTTGAGACCTCACTCATCCCATCTTGGAGAGATATACAGGTATGAGATCCGTTATTCGGAATTCCATTTTCCAGAGAGTTTCCAATTACGGGAAAGTCATCTCCTATAACTCCCATTTCCGTAATAAAATAACAGCACCTTGTGCTTGATCCTAATTAAGATATAATTAATCCTTATTAGAGAACACCAATCTTACTGTGTTTAATTAATGTTTAAATTATTTTTTTAGCGCTTTAGACTTACAGAGGACCTGTCTCCCAGACATAAAAAGCGGTATAATAAAAGTCCTGATAATAAAAACCTGAATTATTTTTTTTTATTAAAACATCCGTACCTATTATAAATGCATTTAAAAATCTCAGCTGTCAATCATTTATTGTCTGTACCACCTTTATGCTTTAGGGTGACAGGTACCCCTTAAAGTATGGAGATCCAAATTACAGAAAGACGCCTTATCAGGAAAACCCCATGTCCCACGCATTCTGAATAACAGGTCCTATACCTATATCTACCTTTAGAGTCTTCACAGTTACTATGCCACAGTAGTTATAGTATCTCTCTGAATAGGCTTGAGCAAATATCGTTTTTGTTCCCTGATAATACTCTCTTTGTATTATTACATTACTGACTGTTTGTGTGTGGTCACTGTATGGCTCTAGGTCATAGGTTCGGAAACTGAGTTGCTGACCCCCTTAGAGGGGCTCGGAGTCTTGGCTGGGGGGCATAATCTGAAGTTCATTAAGGTCCATATTTATGAAGAATGTCTATTTGTTCTCCTAGATACAAATGGAAGTTCAGTTTTAAGGTGAGTACATATTTGCAGCCGTGGACATTTTTGGAACTAAGGCTGTATGGCCAATACATTCATGTTTTCATATATAGTATATAAATAGGGACCTGGCCAAATATTGGAGTTACCAAATAAGCCCTAAAACCATTGCTCTAGACCAGTGGTCCCAAACCAGTGGCTCATGAGCAACACGTTGCTCTCCAACCCCTTGCATGTTGCTCCCAGTGGCCTCTAAGCAGGTTCTGATTTTTGAATTCTAGGCTTGGAGGCAAGTTTTTATTGGATAAAAAACAAGAGTTCTGCTAAACAATGGCTTCTAGTTCACACAATAATCAAACACAGCCCTTATTTGCCCCCCAATAAAGTTTGTGTAGCTCCCTGACTCTTTTTACATTTGAATGTGGCTCATGGGGAAAATAGGTTGGGGACCCCTGCTCTAGACTATGGGGGCAGATTTACTAAAGGGCGAGGTGACTAACGCCAGAGTGATGTCATTTCAGTACTTCGCTGATTTACTAACGGTCGCTGGCGTAAATTCGCTAGCGAAGGAGATAGACTCTAGCAATACTCCCTAACTCCCTAACGCCTGGCGAATTTGTGCTCTGGCGAATGGACGTGCAAATTCACTAAGATGCGGATTTTACTGAACGTTACCTATTGCGCAAGACTTGCCTTCGCCACCTCAGACCAGGCGAAGTGCAATAGAGTAGATAGGAGTTCCTTTAAAAAATAGTTTAAAAGTCCCAAAAAGTTTCCCCCTACATTCCCTAACATAAGGAACATAAACTATACACTGGGCTCATGTGTAGGGCAATATAACAACTCTATTTTATTTTATTATGGTTTCCCTGGGCTTGTGTAGTGTATTGTATTTGCTGCAACATATACGTCCATTCAACTTTTAATTAACGTCCGCCATATGCAAATTAGGCAACAATAGCGCAACTTCGCTTTGCTCGCAGCAGTAACGCTAGTGCAACTTTGCCAGCGTCCGGCGCCCTGGACGCAACTTCGGATTTTAGTGAATTAGTGTTGTCCTGGCGAATCTACACCTGTTGAAGTGTTGCGCCTTGATCGAAGCCGTCGCTGGTGAATTTTCAGTAGTTAGTAAATTTGCCCCTATGACTGTTGTTGACCTCTGTGCAACTAGGATTCATTGCTGAATCAAAATGCAGATATTTAATATTTAATTTATATTTAATATTTTATATTTATATTTAATATTTATAATGCAGAAGTTAATCACTGGGCTGCTGATAATCACAAGGGTGTCCTGTACCTTTTTTAAGGAGAAATAAGCGAATCCCCCCAACACATACCCCCCCCCCCACACACACACAATTCTTTCAGACTTATTTTGGAACAAAACCTAAGAAAGAGTTTATTTTCTTAATAAGTTAATGTGGAAAAATGCAACGCAGGTCCTAACTTCGTTCTGGAAGAATAAGTAATATTCCTGCAGCGTCAGCATTCATTTTGCGAAGCTACAGCAGCAGCGGAGGAAAGGGAAGCTGGAAAGAACAGAAATAAAAAATGCATATTGCTAAAGTTTGAGACAGTTTCAGATTCTGCTAGCCACCGACAATTAAAATGGATTCATTCCTGAAGGATTTATAAGCAGGAACTTTGCAGAAGTCTAGCAGCTGCAATAATGCCGCAGACATTGTACATGAAACATAATTCCAAAGATGGATTCTGTTATATAGGCAATTAAACCCTATCGATCTGCTGTATGATTTATTAATATGAACCTAATGTATTGATAAGTGTTATACTCGTCTCCACGCTTTGAGATTTGAGTACAAACTGGGACCTAATTGGTCGTGAATTTGCAAAGTTAGTGTATCCTGATATATATATGCGGCAATAAAATGAAGCAGAATACATTAATCTGTGGGCTGGCAGGTATATGGCTGCCATTGCTGAGCTTCTATGTACAGTATTTTGTGATTCCTTCCTCTTAAAACTTTGGAAACAGTGACCCAGTAGAATAACTAAAACAGTTAACGAAATACTAGGTTTTTTTTCTACTTTAGTTTTGAACATTGCAGACCATGAATATTTTGCTGAATCATGAATATTAGGTGCTTCTTGCAAATGATAATGCTTGGCCCATCTTGCCCCAAGGGCAACTATTTTATAGGCTAATATATTAGGATGACTAGACCCATTTAACCAAGGACACTCATAAAAAATTAATGCCAAGGGCGGCAGATTGCTGAGGGCGGCATACCAGCAGCTAGTCACATCTGAACTGGGGATCCAGTTCTGGCAATCTAGGGCAGGCCCGGATTTTTGAAAAGGCCACCAAGGCCCGGGACTAAGGCGGCAGGATTTTTAGGGGGCGGCATGCTGCCCAACCACACCCACATTGATTCAGAAACACTGGGGATGCACAGGAGATGAAATCGTTTTTTAAATTTCCCATGCGCCAATACCAATTGCTCCGTTCCTGATTATGAAAATTTGAGTGAATAAAAGAGACACGGCAGGAGCAACTAACGTTAGAAGGACTAATCTAGAGAACTGTCTGCGGTGGGGCTGTGGAGAAGGGGGTTATGATCAGAGTGCTAGGGGTGTGGGCAGGGTCAGGAACGGGGGCGAGCAGGACAGGAACAGGCAGTTTGGGGGCAGGGACGAGTGTGAATGGGTAGGGGACAGGGGGAATGTGAGCAGGTTGGGAACAGGTGGTGGGGCGAGCAGGTCAGGAACATGCAGGTCGGTGTGTGAACGGGTAAAAGATGGAGGTGTGTGCCAGCGGATATGGAACAGGCAGGAGGGTCGAGCAGATCAGGAACAGGCGCGGGGTGAGCATTAGAGTGGCCCAGGGGCGCAACATTTTTAAATCTGTTCCTGATTATATTCTCCTCCACATCACATTTTGGTACCCAGACAGTATAGTCTTGGAATATGAAAGACAATCTGCATTATAAAGCAGCACAAGATAATTGGTGTTGCACAAATTAATGGCATACAATCCTCAGAACTGTACACGTGTGTACTAATCAATTGATGACATATAGTCATAGCAAGACAAGATATACAGGTGGAGTATTTGCTATGACATAGGGGAGCTGGTAAGTACAGGGCTCTGTTGTGGCATGTCCGCCTCTGTACCTTAGCTTGCATGTCTGAATGATGAGCAATAATGATGTGTGAGCAGGACCCTAACTTGAAATATGCTGCCATTGTAGGACTCATGCCCAATGAGCGCATCTGGTAAAAAGACAGGGAATGTTTGGGGTAGAAGAGGAATGTACTTCCCCAGTCTGAGCTGCACCCAACCCTAACCTGCAATGTTTGGCCAGATTTCAACCTGAACCCACCCAACCAACCATAACGACATAGGTCACCGCAGGTTTTTGGTCAATATGGTCATCACTAATATGAAAGTCCAGGTACTTCCATAAGTTCCGACTGCTTTTGGCTTTTGCAAACAAGTGTCTGGTGGTGGCCTGGTGAGATTATTTTCTCATGCACATTATTTACCGTACCAAGAGTCTCCCTTCTAAAGCTGCCACCCAGACATTACATAGACATGAGCCCTAAAATGGCAAATATGGCTGAGAGAGGGAATGGATAGAATTTAGCTCTTGAATCCAGGCCAAAGCCAAAAGGAGCACACGTTATCTGCCCGTGCATGGGAATCTTTCTTTTAGTTTGTTCTTTAATTACTACAGAAGTGTTTACAACAATAGTATTCATAAAGAGCCAACGTATTTTGTAGCAGTGTACAATGGCTGTACACAACAAATATGCAAACAACATGCAATGGCTGATTGATACATGAGGTAAACAGGGCCCAGCTCAATAGGGCAGATTATGGCACATGTTTTGCTACAGAAAAAAAACCATTTATAAATTATATATACTGTATAGTGATGGGTGGATTTATTCGGCAGGCGCGAATTCGCGGCAAATTCCCTTGTTTTGCTGCCGGCGAATAAATTCGCAAAACTGCAGCGAAAATTTGCCGGCGTCCATTTTTTTGGATGCCGGCGCATTTTTGCCGGCAGTGTTTCGCAAATTTTCAGTCGTTTTGCGAATTTCACGGGAAATTTGCAAATTTTTCGTTGAAGCAAAACGGGACAAATTCGCCCATCACTGATACTGTCTGTACATTATATACACAAGAGGTACAAAGACATGCCCCTTTATGCTCATTTAGGGACCACATCTGTCCAGGGTTCTGGCTGCATTCTGCACCTCATGTTTGATAAAAAAAAAATCAGGTGTGAGGTGCAGAGTACAGTGTTATAGGCACAAGGCAACCCTGTCCATACTGCCTACTTTAGTGCAAAAGGTCCAGGGCGGACTCTGGCTATCATCTCTCCTTAAAGGGACATTGTCATGGGAAAAAATTTTTTTTTCAAAATGAATCAGTTAATAGTGCTGCTCCAGCAGAATTCTGCACTGAAATCCATTTATCAAAAGAGCAAACAGATTTTTTTATATTCAATTTTGAAATCTGACATGGGGCTAGACATTTTGTCAATTTCCCAGCTGCCCCAAGTCATGTGACTTGTGCTCTGATAAACTTCAATCACTCTTTACTGCTGTACTGCAAGTTAGAGTGATATCACCCCCTCCCTTTTCCCCCAGCAGCCAAACAAAAGAACAATGGGAAGGTAACCAGATAACAGCTCCCTAACACAAGATAACAGCTGCCTCGTAGATCTAAGAACAACACTCATAGTAAAAACCCATGTCCCACTGAGACATATTCAGTTACATTGAGAAAGAAAAACAGCAGCCTGCCAGAAAGCATTTCTGTCCTAAAGTGCAAGCACAAGTCACATGACCAGGTGCAGCTGGGAAATTGACAAAATGTCTAGCCCCATGTCAGATTTTAAAATTGAATATAAAACCCCCCCACCCCTCATGAATACAGCCCTGCCAAACATAGGCACTTCTTTGTGCTCTGAAATGGGGTGCAGAAACCCTATGGCAATACTTCTATTTGCAGGGCATGGGGCAAAATCCAAAAACATGGCACCACTTTTCAGAACTTTGCTCCTTTCTCTGCATTAGAGCCCTGTGTAGTTCCCTGGCAGACCTATGCCTGACCAGGACCCACTGACCTGTAACCCAACCCGCACCCATCACCCAATATGTCCCACTACTCAGACCCGCTACCTGACGCAGCCTTCAAATAGGTAATTTACCTTTCAACCTACAACCCACAAAACTGGAAGTGATGTCACATGCGCCAGAAGTGACATCAATCTGGAAGAGAGCTATAATGGGAAAAACAATTGCAGAAACGTCAGGGGGGGTCGGAGGGATCACTCTTGCACCTTAGCCAGGTACCCAGTGTGTTAACTGACGACTGCCTGCACAGTTAGGTAATTCGGTACTTTCTGCCCAAAACCCGACTGATTTGCTGATATTCTGTGGGTACCCAGGACTTTATGCTCCACACCTTTTATGAGTTGTTCATCTCTGTTCTCCTTCTCATTCAGAAATGTCCTCTTAGTCTACTGGCGGCCAAAATGATCCCATATATGTTTTGACTCAAATCCTTTCTTCAAAGTTTTTCCAATCCTTTTTTCCTCTTACCGATAGACTAGCAGAACCTGAAATCCAATCATGTAGAAGAGTTGAAGAAGTGTGTGAAGTAAAAATCAAATATTCATACGCACTTTAGGGTCATTACACAATCTCACAGCATGCACTGTAGATATTTTCCAGCTAATTTTCGATTCTAGATTATGAGGTAGAGGGTGCAGAATGATCATGTTTTGCCTTCAGGAACTGAAGTAGGAGATAACAGGATAATGATGCCAGACACAAAAATGTAAATAGGGTATTAAAGGTCTTGATTGACACACAAATACATTAACTTTGAATTAGCCTTCAGCCAAGTTTGGAATAATATTATTATCCATTTTGTTCAATTTTGTTTGTTGGTGTTGACCTCGTTTTTCACATTTTAATAAATGTAAATATATTGAAATGTATTTACGATCGGCGCACATTCCTACTGTGGGAAATGTCTGAAGCCCCAGGAGATCAATTGGTCACAGCTGCTTTCCCTTGCACTGATGATTCTAGCTATGGAAATTCACCTTTTTACTTAATTAGCTTTATTAAAATGAACAGTCACAAGTGTTTTACTGACCTGCTAATAGCCACAAGAAACAAGTACTTTCTGTCAAGAATATTTAGAAAAACAAATGGGGAAATGTATGAATCTCTGGCATTGCTACGGTATAACTGGAGTTATAGGAATGCTGTGCAGCAAGATCCTCCGTGCTACGGTAACTGTAATGCTTGTATCTGCTTCTAGCCTGTCCAATTAAATCTATTCTCTGCCTTGACACCAAGAAACACCTGTACCTTATTCATGAGTAGCATCTACCATTCTGTAAATGCTTCAAACATTGCATACTTATACTGCACCAAGGGGTCAAAATAATCTGTAGGGAATACGAATTCCCGGGAGACTCAATGGGTAGTAGAGGGCATGATGTGGAGGGCAGGGGAGCAGGAAGCAATGGGTAGACTGGATACAGGTGATAGGGTCTTAGGGAAAAAAAAGAAGCCTTTTAAATGGTAAGCTCCCTCTTTCTTACCTGGACAGCACCATTTGGCAGTGTGAAGGTGCACCCTTTTTATTTACTTGCAAGGAGGTGGAGGTGGGACACTCGTCAAAATATCTATGCTTATGCTAGGCTTGGGAGGATTTATAGTAGTCAAGTATTGGTTTCCTACAGTAGCCTTTGTAGCAGTGCTTACAGTGGTCCTAGGAACCGGTAGTTTTTCTGTAGAAAGCAGGGGCACCTTGGCATGGGCTTCCTTGGTGGCAGCTGTATTCTAATATCATTGAGTCAGAGTACTGGCAGCTGATGGGTTGATAAATGTTATGGAGTTCAGGAAGGACAACGCACCGGACCATTGTTTTATTAACAAAACTTGCTGTGGTTAGGATTATCCAAATAAAAAATGGTGTCTGTCTGATTTCTTCTAAATCTTTAATTGGGGGGGGTGCAGTGGTAGCAACAGAGGTGTTTTGGGGCATTGGAAGTTACAAAAGGTAAGTAGGCAGCAATCCCTCTTGCCTTCCACAGTTAAGGCTGAAATACAAGAAAATAAAACCCCAATGATGGTGATTGAAAGAGGGTAATGATGGAAGATTTTTTCTGCTGCGGGACAATATTTTAAAATTGTAGTATGTATTTTTTATAGTATATAAACCTACACTTTTTGGTAGGAAACGGCTTTATATCTAAGTTGAGTGTTTGAATTCATTTAGCTTAGTCCTTTCTGTATAGAAGTGTTTTCTTATATGTAGTGTTGTACTGGCCCAGGAGAGGGAGGAGAAGAAGGAGAGAGAGGAGAAGGAGAGGGAGGAGAAGAAGGAGTGAGAGGAGGAGAAGGAGAGAAAGGAGAAGAAGGAGAGAAAGACAAGAAGGAGGAGAGGGAATAGAGGATAAATAGTTCGAATTTCGAATGGTCGAATATGGCTACTTAGACCATCGAATGGGCTACCTCGACCTTCGACTACGACATTCGAATCGAACTAAAAATCGTTCGACCATTCGATAGTCAAATCACTGTCTCTTTAAAAATTTCTTCGACCCCCTAGTTTGCCACCTAAAACCTACCGAGGCCAATGTTAGTCTATGGGGAAGGTCCCCGTAGGCTTCCTAACAATTTCCTGATCAAAGGAATATCCTTCGATTGATGGATTAAAATCATTCGATTCGTTAGATTCAAAGGATTTAATCGTTCGATCGAACGATTATTCGTTCGATCATAGGAATAGCGCAAAATCCTATGACTTCGATATTCGAAGTCGTAGGATTTTACTTTGACGGTCGAATATCGAGGGGTTAATTAACCCTCGATATTCGACCCTAGGTAAATGTGCCCCATACACTTTAAGTATCAGTTTGCTGTATTGGTGTTATTATTGTCATCAAGACCTATAACTGAGTACTAAAACATACTGTAATTTTATGAAGCATTTATCATTTCGGTAAAAGGAAATATTACAGTGCTTACGAATGGCAGGTGATGTAAACTACTGTATTTAGGCTTTCAATTGCATTGTTTCCCATTAATACCATTACAGGATAACAACATGCTCTCAGCCATGTTCTGCTCAGTATAATGATGATGCTTTACATTGGACTAACGCAGTCCTTCCTCCGAGTGATTTTAAGCAGAAATTTGCCTTTGTTCTATTCACAGCAGGGTGAAACTAATTTTCTTTCTAATAAAACCAGATTAGACTGATCTACTTCTCTTGGATAGTGCCTTAGCCACTGTTAGATCAACCTAATCCAGGAAAATAAAAGATTTACAGCTGCTATGCTATACTATATATATATATATACATTATAGGCTTTTGTTTCCCCTTTGTATGTCTATTGTAGAAATAGTAAGAAGTAACTGGATATTAATGTCAATGTTTTTGTGAAGGTGTCACTCATAGCATTCTATGTATTTTTTTTAATTTTATTTTAATTTGAATTCTTTATTCGTAGACATTCTATGTATGTTAAAAAGTATTTTAACTTTATGACCGTAATGGTCCTTTAAAACCATACCCGCAAAAGTATTAAGTTCTGTAAACTTATTTATGCCAACTACAGTTACTTGGAAGGGTTGATGGATACTTAGCCTTGTTTTCACGGGAAGGATTAATAACTATAATTTAAAAAATACGCTTTTTTAAAAAAAAACGTAGCCAACATTTGTGACTCATAAAAACAAACAAAAATTAAGTTTAAGGATTAAGTTATCTGTTCATCAAAACACTGTCCTCTGGGAAGACCTCGAATCTGATAAGACGTATCTGTAGAAATACAAACTTGAAAATGTAAACAAGGTCAGTGGATATCAGCAAAGTTTGAAAGCAAAGCTCTAATGTGCAGCAGTCCTTGACAAAGTCCCTACCTGCACAGTACGAGGAACAGTATAGCGCCACACAGTTACTATTGTTTTATTATTAGGGCAATGGTCCACAAGGAGATCAATCGGCAGTGATTGCGGGCGACTAATCTCCTGTAAATGATTTCCCACCTTCGATAAAGCAAGTTGCTGATAAAAAAAACCTATTTATTGCTCCAGTCTTCCAAAGTGGTCTGAAGTTTACGCTTAGGCTGCTGCCTGACGGGGAGATTTTGCCTCCTGAAATAAGTTGGCACTACTGTTAGCGATAAATCTCCTGAAAATGCTTCTCCACCGGCAATAATTGAAATCGCTGGTCTTTGCAATGCTTAGTCCTTACCATCAGTGATTTCAATCAGAGCCGGGCCAGGCCGGACAGGCACCCTAGGCAACCTGGCCGGCCGCATCACTACTTGGCTGCGCACGAGCGAACAGTCACGGGCATGCATACGCAGCGGCAATTCTGGTGAGGAAGCCGCCTGAGACGGCTCTTCAAAATGCCGCCCCCCTCGCGACTTACCCATCTGCAGGGGAGGCATCTGAGGCAGGAACACTAGTGCGCAACTGCGCTCTCCCGCACTAGTAAAGCCAAATTTCTGGTTTCAAAACTGGAAATTTGGCTCTTAAAAGTGCAGGAGCGGCTTTTTGCCGCCCCTGGAAATGTATCTAGAGCTGCCGCCTCAGGCTGCCTCATTGGCCGAGCGCCCCTGCGCATACGCATATGGATGCGCAAGCCGACAGTCTAGGGAGGGGACTGGACTAGGGGAAGGCAGGCGGCAGAGAAGCTATGTGCCTGATGCCCCCCCTTCTCTGCCTACCCCTAGTTAAAGCCGTGATCTCAATTATTGCCGGTGAAAAAGCGTTTTGCGGTAGATTTGTCGCTGGTAGTAGTGCCAGTTTCTCTCTCTCGTCAAAATCTTCCCGGCGGAGAGGAGCCTTGAGGCAACTTCAGATGGAAGATTGAAGCGACACGTTGGCTACTTTTGCCAGTGGGAAAGTATTTAGACAAGAGATTAGTCACCCACAGAAGAGGAGATTATTTCTGCCAATTAATCTCCTGGTATGCCACAAGCCTTTCCCACAGTTAACTAGTAATGCAGCACTATCACCGGCACCTCTAGCTAAAGGGTTGCTTATGCATGGTATAGAACCAATCGTGACTTTTGATTGCTTCTTTGGGGTTGTTAATGTTTTGTATGAAGTACAGATTGAAACACATGAACTGATTGTAGTCTTTGCTCAGATTGCTAGAAGGAATCTTGAATCCTACTAATGATAACAAAGAGACCACTATGGTGTCTTTGATGGCCTCTGATGGAACTCTTAACAAAGAATCGAATATTTCTTCTGGCCGACACCTATTCCAGTTTCAGACTCCTTTCATTTATGGGTGGCCCATTTGTCACTAATAATACGTGAACTCACAACTGAGGTTCACCCAAATCTTTTAGATGCTACTCTTTTGTGCTCCTGTTACAGAACTTTTAAGTTCTACAAAATCAAAAATAGAAAGAGTCAGGACAACAGAGCTATCATCTACATCAATAGCAGTTGCCAAGTCACTAATGATGATTTAGTCTCAGCAACAAAGGAGAACAAAGGATTTATCCCCTTCAGAATTGTACTTGGGGTATCATAGTCAACTTCTGCCTCCTAGCTGACTAATACTACTCTGTCCTTCTCTTTCTGTCTCCCTCCTCCTATCAAGCCATATCTTCATTTATATTTTTATCATTTCAGTACCAATATGTTATATATGATTTCCCTCCAACCCTAGCATTGTTTATGAAGTAGGTATTCAAATCCCAAACAATTCCACAATTCCAACCACTCCATAGACCTACAGTATTCCTTTGAATTTGCCTTCTCTGATCAATCATGGTGGCTCCTACTGATATGAAAACACAAAAATATTTGGATAAACAAGACTTAAGCCCTGCCAGTATGTATTATCAAACATTTATAGGGATATCAACTAAATGTAAACTCTGCCCAAGGGTATCAATATAATTTATGTGTTTTAAACCCAACAATCAGGCAGTTTGCTGAGGTTTAGCTTTTAGCCTTGTTCAAGCAAGGAAATCCTGCTTATACTTTGTTTTACTAGATAGCCCCATCTTAAAGCAGACATAAAAGCCTTTTAAGTTCTACTTGACAGAATGAATGTCTTGTGTTTGTTCTTTACATGCAAGCTAACGTTCTGAGTGTGTTTATGTGATCATTTTGGGTCCATTTACATATCTGGGCTTAGCAAAACCTTCCATCTACTGTGTATAGTTCTTGAAATGTGAAATCCAAGCCAAATGAGTTAACATATGGTTTTAGATGCTCTATTTAGAAAGAAGAAAAAAACACTTGTAATAAAATTATGTAAAGCCACAATTTAGCACTTGATGTTTCAACTTAAGCAGATTGCAAACTGTCACTTCAATTTTTTTTATTAATGGCTCTTAATTTTAATGATTTGGTAATGCAAATGTACGTAGACATATAGATGGATTTTCTATGAAAGTGCATCAGAAGTTCAAATATTACAAAAATAACAGTAGACACATACATTTACACATAGGGCTCATTGACTTAAATCTCCTGTTTACTAAAACAGAAGTGCAAGAGCACTGAAGCACTAAGGGGCCCCAAAACAGATTTGCACCAATTTTTTGAACTTTGCACCCTTTCTGCAAGTAATAAATTATCCCTTATGCAATTGTTTTTAACCAATAGCTTTGTAACCTTTCTACCTAATTTTCATTGGCACTAAGCAGAAGTTTTGCAGGCACACACTATGCAACAGAAGAAGAGGACTAAATAGACTTATAATTTCTTATAAACAAATCAAGATGATATCAGAAGTCACTAACTAAGACTAAGAAAACCATTTTTGGATTTTTAAGCTGCAGTTGTAGATTATATTAAATGCAATTTGATTGCACTTATTCATGGGTTAGACAGAGGGACCCATTTACTAATAATGGCAATTTAGTGGCAGGGCAGTAACCAATGGAAACCAGTCAAATGTTTGCTTTCATTGCAGCAGGCTAGACCCAGGTAAAAATCTGCCAAAATGATCCAAGTATGTTCTACACAGTCTACCTTATCATACTGACGTGTTCTTTGTTCTAGAACATGTCCTCTCAAGACCCTGACCAATTTTGGTGCTAAATAACTCTGTGCCAAGTCTCCAATCCAGTGCCCATTCTTTAAAAGACACAACAACTCCATGTCATCAGGAAGATGATGGTATTCTACAGGTTTCATTATGGCACTGAAGACATCAACTTGGTTGACATCCCACACTGAATGATTATTTGGCATATTTCTTAGTTACAATCTCACTCATCATACCAGATGGACATATTCCCAGCTGTAGGGACCTACCTCTGAATTTAACCAGAAAATATTGCATAATAGGACCAAAGCATACACACAATGGCTTAAATACTTTGACTTTGCCTAAAGGCTGCCAGTCCTGATGTTGGCATATGTCTTTCTTTGACTTATCTGCTGCCACCGCACCTGTTTCTCCTTCTCTTTCTCAAATCTGTGCATATTTCGTAGTTCTTATCTTGACTAGGAGAGATGGGAAAATCTCTTCAACCACATGTACTAGAGACATTAGCCCAAAAGAGTCTGTTATATACAGAAGAACTTACTGAAACCAGATGCCATGGATATTGGTTTGGAGGCAGCAGAGCTGAGCCAAGTAGTACTGGTGTCCAAGGCAACTACTACCTATTACAATGAGTTGCCTGAATGCCTTTACTCATTTGCCAATACCTTGTCCCTCTGCCCAGTCCACATAACAACTTATGGTTGGAATGCTCACCAAACCCATGTTGCCTGGTCTACACGGCCACAGCTTGCGCTCTACTGCCCTGGTCTTCTTGTTCTCTGCCCCTTCCACATACCTCTTCTGCCTACACCTGGTTTTGGCCCTGGGACACATAAAGCAAGTGCGTGTTTCAATTGCCATTAAGGTTTACATTGACCAACATCTTACTATACTCATATCCTAAACAACATAGGGTATTTTGGAGACTTGTAATGAAACAACTTATAAATTCAGTGCTTTGGTCTAAAAAAGAGTCAGAGTATCTTGTCTCTTTGCTAACCCAACTAATATGGATAAGCTAAAATTTTCCTTTTTGTGCGCAGTCGTGACAAGAAAAATCGATTGTGGCATTATCATGAATTACATCAGCAACGGCTTTCACAATGCTGTCAGATTAGACCACTAGTAATTACCTGGCAGACACTTCTTTTTCTCCTAAAGAAATATTGATATAGATGGCTAACACAGGATAAATGTCGATAAAACAGGTTTTACTTCAACATCAGAAGTGATGACTACAAATATCCTGAGGCTTCTCTGGTGCTGTTGGCTTAATAAATTTTTACAGTGTCACTCAAGAATAATGCCTTGGGTTACACATATTTGTCAGTAACTCTGTATTATTAAAGACTTTATTTATCAAAATCCGATTTTTTCTGAGTATTTAAATTGAAAAGTCCGACCAAACTAGAATCCATGATTTGGCCTTATTTATTATTTAAAAAGCACAAATTAATCGGTTCGGGGAAAAACCCAAAAAAATTGTCCTAATTTTTTTTCCAGAGTTTTTCCCCCTGAAAAGTCTGAAATAGTCAGATTTTCGGGTTAATTCCAGAGTTGATCACAGAAACTTCCAAATAGGATGGGGACCTCTCCCATTGACTTATATACAACCTCGGCAGGTCTGAGATGCCGGATTTTCAGATTCGGATGTTTTGCAGCCTTGGGGTTTAACAAATCCTGAAAAATTTGAGTTTTCTTTCCACTAAAAATTTGGATTTTAAAGTAAAATAAACTCAAATTTTTGGCATTCGGACTTTGATAAGCCTTCAAGTGATTTATTAAGTGGTTAGTTATTAGGTATGCATAAATATATTGATATGGTGCCATGGTGCATGCATAGTTCCTTAAAGGAAATTGGCAGCAAAGTATAGGAGATAACCGTAGAGTACAGCAAATGAAGAAAAAAATGTAGTGCGCAGTTTCTTTTTCAAAAAGCTTACAATATAGTTGGGTAAATGATGCCACAGATACATTATAGGGAAGACAGAAGTGCATAAATAAAGAAATACTAAGAACTACTGTATGGGGTTTTAGGGGAGAATTTTGTGACATGCAAAACTAGTTCCAAAAATAAGGAACAATCAGAAAGAAAATGGTAAAGGTGAAGTTCATTTGTAAGAACTTTAAGTATGTGACAGATCGACCTATAATATTCTATTCTATAAGCTTATCCTTATCCTTTGTTTTTTAAATAATTTCTTATTTTGCTTCTCCCTGGCTTCTTGGTTGTCGGGATCACTAACCCCAATAATACATTTTAGAAAAAGAGTTTGAGGCTTTAGTTTTATTGTTGTTTATCTTAATTGCTTATCCTTCAGTTCAGGCTATCTTGTACTCATCTTCCATTCTGACGTCCAAGCGGCTGCCATGGTAATTAAGCCCTAGCAACTAGCAGTCTAATTTAATTCTTGGTGGCTGCAAAACTAAATATGCAAAGACCAGAGGAATACAAAAAAATGAATGAATTGTAAAGTGTGTTGGCATTTTACCCCTTTAATGTGACAACGAGCAGTATTTTGTATCTTACAGCTACTTATCTTTGACTTTATCTATAGTATTTCGTTCCTTTTTTGATACAGAAGGAACTCATTCTATACTCCAATACTTTGGCAGTACTACTGATGCAGACTAATCTTATAGATACCAATATCTATGTATTTATTACACTTCCACTTTAGAAAGAATTTGATGGACTTTGGTATTTTTTCAACTAGGTAACTACAGTATGTAACTGTTGACATCTACAAAGAAGCAACTATGTTTTATCCTTTGACACCACAATACAAGACACATGTATGGTAAATGGCTCCATCAAATATTGAAAGCCACCACTGGGTGGAAGATTAATTTGGCTGCAAATTATTAGACCAACAACAACTTATATAGGAGAGTATTGTTGAAGGCATAGAGTCAACTAGCACAGTGACTGGCAGTACTGTTATGCTACAATGGGGTCCTAGAATTCATTTCAGTCAGGAAAATATCTGGAAAGAAGATTAAATGTTCTCACCATGGCCTCCTCTAGGTTTTCCAGTCTGCTCCCCTAATCCAATAAATATACGAAGGATAATGGCTACAGATAAAACCGACCACAGGAGTTTCCCATCTTGGATCTCGTTAGGAGTGTCTGTGACACGCACATGCTCAGTGGGCTCTGAGCAGCTGTTGGGAAGCTAAGCTTAGGGCTCGTCACTAATTATCCAGCAGAAAATAAGGTTGGTCTGTAATATAAGCTGATGCTACAGGGCTGATTATTAAAAAACAGGGCTGATTATTAAATATTAAAAATTGGATGCTATACCAATAATCTGAATTATTTACTATTAAGCTTTGTATTGTATCATATGATATGATATATAGAGTATATTGTGAGTGGGTCCCTAAGGTCAGTAAGTGACAGCAGCACAGAGCATGTGCAGTGAATCAGCAGAAAAGAAGATGAGGAGCTACTGGGGCATCTTTGGAGACACAGATCTTTACTGCTAAAGGGCTCTGGTTGTCTGAGGCTGGTACAGAAGCACAAAGCATAAAGTACAACATCTCTAGTCTACATCTTTAGTTAAGCTTTAGTTCTCCTTGAAATAGTGGAGTATTGCTCTGATCATTGCCTTACTTTTAGGGTAGTGCCACCTTTCTATCTGCCCTATTTGTTTTAAATAAGTAACTAAGGAACATCTTTCCTGCCATGTTCATATTGATCCATCCCTTTATTCCAAGTAAATCAACCCTACCTTTATTTTATTAGGGCACATCACATTCTGATACCTTACTGTCTTTTTTTTTGTTATTCTTTATAGACACCACTGTAAAACTGAGCACCTTTTTATTTGAAAAAGTCTGTTCTCCAGCCCACCTCTTTCCAAAATGGTAATTAATACAGGCCAAGTTGTCTCACTTACAAACCATTTGTCAAGCAGCTGTAAGAGGTCACCACGCCCCATGTGAGAGTCTTTTTTTTTTACACATAATAAAGCTGTTAGCACATTTGAATGTAATTACTTTCCCGGAGTTCTCTGTTGGCACTCATTTTATCTGCCTGAACTAGATGAATCGTCGAATGAAAGGCTCAACAAGCTGTAAAAGGCAGAACCCATGGGAACATGGGGAAAAATAAATTTGTATTTTAGAGACACTGATGTTTCGGGGAGCTCTGTGGGAGAGTTAACAGCTAATTTTCTGGGGAAGTAAACTTCATTTTGACTCCAAAACTGATGCGGCTTTTATGCATATGATCCCTGTTGCTTTAGCAAATCCCATAGTCAGGATTTACTGTACTCCATGTTGATTTCTAAATGAAATGTAACCGTTGAATGATATGGATGCCTCATATATCCCACTTTTCTCTGACTCACAAGTCGTTTACTCTGCTAACGAGCTACGGATATTAATGGATTCTGATTATTCCCCTGGTGTAAGGTTCTTTTTCCAAAAAGTTCAAAAGTAGAAAGGCATACAAATGGACATGTTACTAATAGGCCAGTTTGACATATCTTTGCCCTTGATAAAGAACTAGACGCCTGTAGGCAAATAAAGAAACCCTAGTAGCATGATAACATTTAACAAAAAAAAAGAGCTTCTGTGATGATTTATGACTTGTATGGGAAGAAGAACTACCTTTCTTACGAGCGTTGTTGTGATGGAAGATTTGACTGCTTCAATAAGATAACTGGGAACAATGATAAATAGACAAGGGATTTCACATAACAGACCATGTTCCGGTTCGTTTATCTTCATATTCAGAGACAAGAGGTAAAATATTAACATAAATTTGATAGTGCCTCGGTTCACTGTAGATATTTTCAGAGGATCAGAGGCTGAACTTGTGCACAAAATGCAGCTTAGTTGTGAGCGCAACAACTTTTATCAGGAAAAGTGGCATCTTTTAAAGGAGAAGGAAAGCTCTGGAGGCATTTTATTGCCAATAGATTATATTTATTCTGTAGAATGTTTTACCATACCTGAGTCAAAAGCTCTAGAAGCTCTCTGTTTGTTTAGGATATCAGCTGCCATATTAGCTTGGTGTGACATCACTTCCTGCCTGGGTCTCTCCCTGCTCACTCATAGCTCTGGGCAGGAGGGAGCGGAGCAAACTGAGCATGCTCAAGCCCTAGCCCTGGAGGTTTAAGCTGAAAACAGGAAGTCTGATACAGAAGCCCATGAGTACACAATAGAAGGAAAGAAATGCTGTGTTTCTTTTGACAGAGGACTCAGAGCAGCATTACTTTGAGGGTTTACTGGTATATTTAGGTGGACCTTTCTGAACATTCAGAGATCTGTTTTCAGAGGGGAGAATTTAACATTATTTTTATTGGTAAATTGTATAGCTTTCTACTCTTGCTCTAGCTAACTGGTTACTTTGTTGTTTCCATTGAATTTGGCTACTGAGAACTATATTTCACTTCCCGTGCTCTTCAAAACAGGCTTTACTGGTTCCCTGTGTATTTTTGGCCTTGCCATTCAGGCTTCCCTATCACCCTCCATAACCCCCCTATAGTGTTATAATATATGGGGCATATAATTGGCATATAATTGGGGTGTGGTCTGCAGACTTGAACCATAACTGAAATTCTTCATAAGAGGGACCTCTTCACATGTTTGTTCATAGCTTGTACAAAACACTGTGCTAGCATTGATATTCCTCTGTACCATACAAAATTCTGAAGGAAGATGAGAGACCTAGTTAAAGGAAAAAAACTTTATTATATAGGGTCACTGACTACCAACTAGAAAGCAGATTGGTTATGAGACTACATGTTGCTTCTCTATTTTGTTGGTATTTGTGTTCACTCCTCATCTTCCATTATGCTATTCCGAACACTATTTTCAAAGCCAAGTAAATCCAGCAACAAAATTAGAGTTTAATTGACAAATAAGAGGACTACAGAACTGCAGTTAAAAGCTATGCTTTAAATCAGGGATCCACCAACCAGTGGCTGGTGGACAACGTTTCACAACAATTAAAGTCCTGTACTGTTCACATCTCAGACCAGACTGAAACTGCCCACATTGTTCACATGTTCACACTTCAAACAAACTGCTGGAAGGGCACCAGCATTTTGTCACTGTATGTAGCACAGTATGAACTGCAGGAGACAGGGAAACCTGTGTGTGCCCTACTCTGCCTGCCCTATGCTCCATGTCTTTGTGCCATACTCTGCCTGTCCTATGCTCCATGTCTTTGTGCCATACTCTGTCTGCCCTATGCTCCCTGCAGGGCCTCTCCGGCCATGAGGCAAGGTGAGAATCTTGCCTCAGGAGGCATGGAGCGGCCAAAAAAAAAAGCCGCCTCTGGTATCTTTAAGAGCTGAATTTCCATTTCCACACACATGCCGTCTGAGGCGGTAGCAGCCCCTTAAAAATTCCTGGCTCCTGTGTTTGCCATGCTTTGCCTGCCCTATTCTCCATGTGTGTGCAATACTCTGCCTGCCCTATGTTCCCTATGTGCCATACTCTGCCTGCCCTATGCACCCTGTGTGTGCCATACACTGCCTGCCCTATGTTCCCTATGTGCCATACTCTGCCTGCCCTATGCTCCCTGTGTGTGCCATACACTTCCTGCCCTACTCTCTACCGTGTGGGGTGAGTCTGGTAGGGTTTGTTTTCGGGGTTTGTTAGTATTTGGAAATTGTTTTTAGGGGCCCAGAAGGTATTTTATCAAGTGCAAGGGGGGGGGTTTGGTGTGTTACCACCATTAAATTCCGACCCTCGGTACCACAGAAGTTGGACAGCACTGCCTTAGTGCATGTATGTGATAGGGACCTTAGATTGTAAGCTTCACTGTTGCAGAGACTGATGTGAACTGTGCATAATCTCTATAAAGTGCTGTGGAGTATGTCTGGGCCATATAAAAGAGAGGATAATAAAAAACTTTTCCAGAATAATAATAGTAAAAACTTTCCAGGAATTATGGACTAACCAGGAATAAGGAAATAAAAAAGTATAGGGCAGAGACTTCATTGAAGAAAACTATCCGCTATAAAATTTTGTGAAGAGGAACAGAATGGTAAATAAGAAAATTCAAGTGAAACGAAGCAGTAACACGACTTTCTTGATAAAAAAAAAACCCAGTAGAAGCTGCTAGCCAATCAATATGTATAAGTAGGGAAGTGTGATCCAAAAACTCAAAAACAAGTAAATCCTTCATAAGGACTCTCGGAGGAAAAAACAAAAGGTGCGAGAAATACACAGAAAACCTTTAGGGATTTGGTTTCTAAAAAATAGAAAATAGAAAAACAGCTTTTTTTTTTTTTTTACCAGTAAAGCATGTGGCATTTAGACACCACAGTTCTTTATAACTTTACAACATTAAAGTAAAATTGTAAGAGTAATAAATATGACACAGTACTATACAGTATAAGTCCCACTCAGGATGGGAATCCTCAATCCATGAAAGTTTATTGCTCTAAACAGGCGGCTCTGAGCAATCTGGAGATTTGCTGAGCTCTTTGCCGTCATATTGTTATCGCATGTTGACACCAAAGAGGTTATGGGGCAGATTTACTAAAGGGGGAATTGTTACCAGCGACCGATTCGCACACTTCGCCAGGCACAAGTATGCTACGAATACGCTAATTCACTAAAATGCGAAGCTTCATCCCGGGCGTCGAACGCTGGCGACTTTTACGGTAGCGTTACTTTGGCCGTGCATGTATTTCATACCGAAGATGCACTAGCGTTCATTTGTGACTAGTGAAACTTCACTAGTGATCTTGCGCTCAGGTCAATTTGCATAGGGCGGGTAATTTAAAGTTGTATGGACGTCTTTATTATAAATGTTGCTGCAAATGGTTTAAAGGAAAACTATACCCCCAAAATGAATACTTAAGCAACAGATAGTTTATATCAAATTGAATGACATATTAAAGAATCTTACCAAACTGGAATATATATTTACATAAATATTGCCCTTTTACATCTCTTGCCTTGAACCACCATTTCGTGACTCTATCTGTGCTGCCTCAGAGATCACCTGACCAGAAATACTACAACACTAACTGTAACAGGAAGAAGTGAGGAAGCAAAAGGCAGAACTCTGTCTGTTAATTGGCTCATGTGACCTTACATGTGGTTTGTATGTGTACACAGTGAATCTTACGATCTCAGGGGGCGGCCCTTATTTTTTAAAATGGCAATTTTCTATGTATGATTACCCAATGGCACATACTACTAAAAAAGTATATTATTATGATAATGGTTCATTTACATGATGCAGGATTTTACACATGAGCTGTTTTACTCAGTATCTTTTAATAAAGACCTACATTGTTTGGGGGGTATAGTTTTCCTTTAAGTTAGTGGTTTATATTACACATGTCCAGGGAACCTTAATAAAGACAAGAGAGTTATTATAATGCCCTACACATGAGCCCACTGTAAAATTAATGTTCCATATGTAATAAAATGTGTGGAGAAAACTGGTTACCCAAAAAAGTAAGTTAGGGCTTTTGCAGCCGATCCCGCTTAAAAAAAAGGAAAAGTCGCCATCGTTTTTGGAACTTTAATGCTTTTTCGGCACACAGGATATGATGAAGTGACAGAAGATTGAGGAAAATCTGGCTACTTTATAGCACTTCTCCTAGGGGCAAATTCACTAAGATTCGTAGTTGCGCCAGGCGCAACTTCGCCGCGCTTCGCCACGCTTCGCCGCACTTCGCCAGGCGTAGTTCGCCAGCGCTCCGCAAATTCACTAAAATCCGAAGTTGCGCACAGGGGTAGCGTAAGGTTGCTAAGTTGCGCTAGCATTGATTCACTAAGTGAAGCGAAGTTACGCTAGCGAAGGTTAATTTGCATATGGCGCCAAATTCAAATTTCAATGGAGGAATACGTATCAGCACTACAAATGCCTAGAAAACCTTCAAAACATCAAATAAAAATTTTATTTTACCCTACACATGTGCCCACTGTCTAGGTAAGTTGCCATGAGTCAGGAAATGTAGGGGGGAAGGAGGGGAGCCCTAAAAAAAATTTAGATCTTTTTCAGCCTATCACCCATAATGTAGAAAACACGCCAGCGTTTTTTGGGACTTAGACAAAATTTTGAATTTTTTTTTGAAGCAATCCCTATCTACTGTATTGCGCTTCGCCAGGTCTGAGGTGGCGAAGGAAGTCCAGCGTAAAAGGTAGCGTTCAGTACACTGCGCGCTTTAGTGAATTTGCGTAGTTACGTCCGTAGTGAAAATTCGCCAGGCGTAAGGGTGCGAAGTAACACTAGCGAATTTACGCCAGCGTTCGTTAGTGAATTTGCGAAGTAACGAAAATGCCCAACGCTAGCGAATTGACGCTAGCGTTCGGCGCTTCGGCGCTTAGTGAATTTGCCCCCTGGTCTGAGGTGGCAAAGGCAACTCTGGCGAAAGAGGTAACGTTCAGTAAAATCTGTATTTTAGTGAATTTGTCGAGTAACGTCCGAGTGCCAGAGCGAAGAGTCGCCTGGTGATAGAATGTAAATGACCAATAGTTGACGTTGACCATGTTGTGTTTGCACACACAACAATGATTATCAGGTTTGGTAGAAAACTTTACCTAATTGTGTTTATTCAGAAGAATTCAGAGTGAGGTCAAAGGAGTAGAGTGCAACCAAGCTTTTACAGATTTGAAATGTGTGTGGCTATAAGTGTTCTGGTATGGTCATGTAAAAATGCATTTTTATTGGCCAAAAGCATAGACAAGGCATGCAAAAATCAAGAAACATGTTTGCCCCTTACTCACAATGAAAGTAACTTAACACAGACTGTGATACACAAAGGATAATTCTGTTCTACGTGGGAGGAACTCAATCATAGTCAGGTTTATCATTCCAGGGATGATTCATGGCGTATATCTGGGATGCAATGGAGGGATCTGCATGGAGATATTCTCCTCCATTTCATTGCCAATGAATGGTTATATGCCATATAATGGAATACTTTAAGTTGGGGGTCATTTTTTGATATCAAACAAATTTCAGTAAATCATTTGACGAATGATATCCCTAAACACCATCTATGGTTCCCTAGATAAGGATACCGTATAAACTGGTTACTTATTGCTCTGGGCTAGTCTCAATTTCAGTGACTTCCTATAAATATGTAGCCTAGGAGGCCTCAAAAGACCTGCCCCAACTAAAAAAAAAAGTATTTAAAGCATGTGATAACATATATGGTATAACCCTTTTAAAACTGACAAGTGTTTTTTTTTCTTGCTTTGCTTAACATAAAGCATTCACGGAGCTCTTATGCCTTCCTCTTGCATTTATGACTTTTATAAAGGACAATTTATGAATCAAGAACAGCAAGTGTCTTCAGAAGTGAAAATGCAGGTTTTGTGATCATCTTGGCATACAATATTGCTAGAATTGCATAGGTAGAGGCAGGGCCGCCATCAGGGGGGTACAGGGGGGACTGTTGTCCCGGGCCCTGGTGGTTTGGGGAGTTAAGGGGGGCCCGGCCGTGCTGCATTAACTTGCACTTACTTGCATTTACTTGCACAGCCGGGCCCCTGCATCAGAGCTCCGATGACTGGCTTCTTGTGTTCTGATTCGCCATGAAATGTAAGTCCGGTAAAGCCACATGCGGATTGGTTGGGAGAAGTTTGAACCTCCCTCTACTTTAACCAATCACCATGCGGGTTTACGGGACTTACATTTCACTGGCGAATCAGAGCACAAGAAACTGAAGATACCGGCATCTGAACTCCCTGGCTAAGGTACGTGCAGTTTTTTTTTCTTTTAACTTGTGGGGGCCCTGACCAATTGTTTATTTGTTTATTTTAAATGTATGGGGGCCCTGGATAATAGTTTTTTTTAAATGTGTGGGGGGCCTTTGCTATTTTTTTTTTTTTAAAATGTGTGGGGGCCCTGACAATTGTTTTTTTGAAATGTGTGGGGGCCTTGCTAATTGTTTGTTTTTTTAAATGTGTGGGGGCCTGGCTAATTGTTTTTTTTAAATGTGTGGGGGCCCTTTGCTAGTTTTTTTTTTTAAAGATGTGTGGGGGCCCTGGCTAATTCTTGTTTTTTTAAAAAAAAATGTGGTGGCCCTGGCTATTTTTTTTTTTTTTTGTTAAATGTGTGGGGGCCCTGGCTCATTGTTTATTTTTAAAATGTGTGGGGGCCCTTGCTAATTTTTTTTTTTTTAATGTGTGGGGGCCCTTTGCTAGTTTTTTTTTTTAAAGATGTGTGGGGCCCTGGCTAATTGTTGTTTTTTAAAAAAAAGTGTGGTGGCCCTGGCTATTTTTTTTTTTTAAATGTGTGGGGGCCCTGGCTCATTGTTTATTTTTAAAATGTGTGGGGGCCCTTGCTAATTGTTTTTTTTTAAATGTGTGGGGGCCCTTTGCTAGTTTTTTTTTTTGAAGATGTGTGGGGGCCCTGGCTAATTGTTGTTTTTTTAAAAAAAAGTGTGGTGGCCCTGGCTATTTTTTTTTTTTTAATTTGTGTGGGGGCCCTGGCTCATTGTTTATTTTTAAAATGTGTGGGGGCCTGGCCACAAATGATTTTTTTCTTTAACCACCACCTGACACCAAAACTTGTAGGAGGGGCCTGGGCACCAAAGTTATTTTTTTAACTCGTAGGGGGGCACTTAATGTTTTAATGCCTGTGTAATGCCTGTGTCTTGTGTGGCCTTCATACTAAGGGAAGGGTGGCGAGGGGGGCCTAGAAAATTTTGTTGTGCGGGGCCCCGTGATTTCTGATGGCAGCCCTGGGTAGAGGCATGGTGTATGCTATAAACCACCTCGTATAAGTGTCGAGTATGAAGCCCAGCTACTCTTGCAGATACAAGCGGCTTCACAGCTGGGTCAAATTGTTGCTATGGGTGACTTCAATTATCCAGACATTGACTGGGGTAATGGGGTTGCTAAAACAGAAAAAGCTAGTAGGTTTGTAAATATGCTGAATGACAACTTTTTATTCCAGCTCGTTCAAGAACCTACTAGGAATAACTCTCTTTTGGACCTTGTAATAACTAACAATACTGAACTCATCTCTAACATTTGTGTGGGTGAGCATTTAGGGAATAGTGATCATAACATGGTCTCCTTTGAGATTCTGTTGCAGAAGCAATTCTATAAGGGAGTAACTAAAACACTAAATTTCAGACGTGCAAACTTTGACAGTATAAGGGCATCTCTGCAACATATTAAGTGGGAAATGCTTTTCACAGGGTTAAACACAGAACAAAAATGGGAAGTCTTTAAAATGCTGCTTAATAAATATACTTGTCAGTATATTCCACTTGTAAGCAGGGAACGTCGTTGCAAAGCAAAACCTTTTTGGTTCAATAGAAGCGTTGGTGTTGAGGTGGGTAAGAAAAGACGTGCTTTTAAGGCTTTCAAGTTAGCTGGTACAGCCGAATAATTTATAAGGTACAAGGAGGCCAATAAATCATGCAAAGAAGCTATAAGGCAAGCTAAAATTGCTATAGAAAAGGATATTGCAGCAAGCAGTAAAAAAAATCCAAAATTATTTTTTAAATATGTCAATAGTAAAAAAATGAAGCAGGAAGGGGTGGGACCCTTACTATCAGAGGGGGGTCAGCTGGTTGATGAAAACAAAATAAAAGCTCAGATTCTGAACTCGTATTTTTCATCTGTTTACACAAATGAAGAACCAGTAAGTGAAGGTTTCCTTCTTAACACTCCCAATTCTAGTAATACAACTAATGATGCATGGTTCACACATGAAGAAATTCAAAAGAGACTTGAACATGTTAAGATTAACAAAGGTCCAGGGCCAGATGGTATTCATCCCAGGGTAATTAGCGAGCTTAGCTCTGTGATTGCCAAACCTCTTTACTTAATTTTTCAGGATTCATTGAGATCTGGCATTGTGCCGAGAGACTGGCGAATTGCTAATGTGGTGCCGCTATTCAAAAAAGGATCCCGTTCTCAGCCTCAAAACTATAGGCCAGTTAGTCTGACGTCAGTATTAGGAAAGCTTTTCGAAGGGTTAATAAAGGATAAGATACTGGACTTCATAGCAAATCATAATACTATGAGTTTGTGCCAGCAGGGTTTTATGTGTAATAGATCTTGCCAGACTAACTTAATTTCTTTTTACGAGAATGTAAGTAGAGAACTCGATTCTGGGATGGCAGTGGATGTGATTTACTTAGACTTTGCTAAAGCATTTGATACAGTGCCACACAAAAGGTTACTGGTTAAATTAAGGAATGTTGGCCTGGAACATAATATTTGTACCTGGATAGAGAACTGGCTAAAAGATAGACTACAAAGAGTGGTGGTAAATGGAAAATTTTCTAATTGGACCAGTGTTGTTAGTGGAGTACCGCAGGGCTCTGTACTAGGTCCCTTGCTTTTCAACTTGTTTATTAATGACCTGGAGGTGGGCATTGAAAGTACTGTTTCTATTTTTGCAGATGATACTAAATTGTGCAGAACTATAGGTTCCATGCAGGATGCTGCCACTTTGCAAAGTGATCTGTCTAAACTGGAAAACTGGGCAGCAAACTGGAAAATGAGGTTCAATGTTGATAAATGCAAGGTTATAATAAAATAATATAAATGCAAGTTATACACTAAATGGCAATGTGTTGGGAGTTTCCTTAAATGAAAAGAATCTAGGGGTCTTTGTAGATAACAAGTTGTCTAATTCTGGGCAGTGTCATTCTGTGGCTACTAAAGCAAATAAAGTTCTGTCTTGCATAAAAAAGGGCATTAACTCAAGGGATGAAAACATAATTATGCCTCTTTATAGGTCCCTGGTAAGGCCTCATCTGGAGTATGCAGTTCAGTTTTGGACTCCAGTCCTTAAGAGGGATATAAATGAGCTGGAGAGAGTGCAGAGACTAAGTGCAACTAAATTGGTTAGAGGGACGGAAGACTGGGGTTGTTTTCTCTGGAAAAAAGGCGCTTGCGAGGGGACATGATTACACTTTACAAGTACATTAGAGGACATTATAGACAAATATCAGGGGACCTTTTTACCCATAAAGTGGATCACCGTACCAGAGGCCACCCCTCCAGACTAGAGGAAAAGAACTTTCATTTGAAGCAACGTAGGGGGTTCTTCACAGTCAGGACAGTGAGGTTGTGGAATGCACTGCCGGGTGATGTTGTGATTAGGGATGTAGCGAACGTCGGAAAAAAAGTTCGCGAACATATTCGCGAACTTGCGTCAAAAATGCGAACGGTTCGCGAACGTCGCGAACCCCATAGACTTCAATGGGAAGGCGAATTTTAAAAGCTAGAAAAGACATTTCTGGCCAGAAAAATGATTTTAAAGTTGTTTAAAGGGTGCAACGACCTGGACAGTGGCATGCCAGAGGGGGATCAAGGGCAAAAATGTATCTGAAAAATACATTGTTGACACAGCGCTGCGTTTTGTGCTGTAAAGGGCAGAAATCACACTACGTCACTCAGGTGATGTTTCTGGACACGGAATGTGAAAAAGCTCACACAGCTAGGTGGCAGTTGGTTAAAGACTGGGCAAACAATGCCTGCAAGGGCAACGTATACAGTAGTGGATATGGAATATATTATTGCTGCTGTAAAAACATCACTCAGGTGATGTTTACGGACACGGAATTATTATTGTTATTTAGACAGAATGTGAAAAAGCTCACACAGCTAGGTGGCACTTGCATACCTCCCAACTGTCCCTCTTTTGACCACTCAACCCCCTGTCCCTCTTTTGTACTGGAAAGTCCCTCTTTTCTCTGCACTGAACAGCCAGAAAAAAACCAGTTTCTAACTTAATTGGCTTTTGGCAGAGAGCTCAGAACAGCTAACAGGTGCAAATAAGATACTTTGTAACAATTTTTACTCTGGTTGGTGCTGGTGGTGGTGAACTACTAGGAGGAGCAGCACACCAGTCCCTCTTTTCTCTGCACTGAACAGCCAGAAAAAAAACAGTTTCTAACTTAATTAGCTTTTGGCAGAGAGCTCAGAACAGCTAACAGGTGCAAATAAGATATCTTTGTAACAATTTTGACTCTGGTTGGTGCTGGTAGTGGTGAACTACTAGGAGGAGCAGCACACCAGTCCCACTCCCCAACACAGCTAGACTAATAGCACTGGGCTCTTACAGTAGCAAAGTAAAAAAAACAAAAAAGAAAATAAAAGCAGTTCTTACAAGGACTATTGGGTTACAGGCAGCAGTCAGCAGATGAGAGATCAGCAGCAGGACAGCTGCCCACAGCAGCTACATACAGAGCACTGCAGTAGAAGGTAGATTACTAGTCAGCAAAGCTACCTAACCTAAAATGTCCCTCAAATCCCTGCAGAGTTCTGTCCCTACAATACAGAGCAGTATCAAGTAGATTACTAGCCAGCAAAGTTACTATCAACTGTCCCTCAAATCACTAACAGCTCTCTCCCTACACTAGCTCTTCCAAGCACACACAGGCAGAATGAAAAAACGCTGCAGGGCTTCAGTTTATATATGGAAGGGGAGTGGTCCAGGGGGTGTGGGGGTGGTCCAGGAGGGAGAGCTTCCTGATAGGCTGCCATGTATCTGCTGGTCTGGGGGAGAAATGGCAAAAAAACGCCAGCTAAGGCGAACCCAAATTGGCGAACGTCGCGCGACGTTCGCGAACATTCGGCGAATGCGAACAGTCGATGTTCGCGCGAACAAGTTCGCAGGCGAACAGTCCGCGACATCCCTAGTTGTGATGCTGATTCAGTTAATGCCTTTAAGAATGGCTTGGATGATTTCTTGGACAGACATAATATCAAAGGCTATTGTGATACTAAATCCATAGTTAGTATAGATATGGGTATATAGAATTTTAATTAAAAGTAGGGAGGGGTGTGTGTATGGGGCTGGGTTTTCATTTGGAGGGGTTGAACTTGATGGACTTTGTCTTTTTTCAACCCAATTTAACTATGTAACTATGTAACTATGTGATGTGACATTTCTCTAGGCAATAAAAAGCCAGAAGTCATCTTTAATGGTGTTATTAAGTACGCACTGCAATATCCACCCCAAAGTGCCCTTTCAGCAATTCACAACGTGAGATGCAGTGTTACATTGCTAGAACCTAAATGTTGGGTATGTAATTGGAAATGAGTTTATGAAATCTTTATTGATGCATATGGAGTAGGGATGGGTGAATTTTTTCGCCTCGTTTCGCCATAAAAATGATGCCCATAGTCATGTATGGCGTTGTGCATCAAAAAAAAAAGATGCGTACTTGTTATAACTTGCATTCATGTTCCCCCTTTTTTTCCCTTTATTTTTATTCCCTTCCCCCTTTTGGTTGACAATTTGCTGGATATGTTTTCTTGTTTGCCATATGTATGCATCCGTACTATCTATGCCAATGATAACTGTGTCCCGGGGTGTTCCCGGTTTGCACACGTGTATGATGTCAACTTTTCATTTGAAAATAAAAATACATAAATAAAAAAAAAAAAAAAAAAAAGATGCGCGTAGACTTTAATGCCCGTCGGTGAAATTTCACCGGCAGCTAATTTTTGACGAAACGTCAAATTCTCCCATCCCTAATATGGAACACATAGCAACACCATTCAGTGAGAAGAAAAGAGTGTGCCACATGAATTAACCACCGATCCATCTGTGTTGTGTACAATAGTATTCCCTGCATGTGGAGTGTTGCAAACTGCAAAGTATCCTGCGTTGAGGCTCATGCTTGAATCATAGGAGTTCATTTATTTATATAACACTGGGCAAATTTGTACCTGGGCAGTAACCCATAAGCAGGGCCGCCATCAGGAGGTCTACTCCCTACTCCCACTCTGTCCAGTCTAATGTTCTCAACCTACTCCGTCCTGTTCCAGTCCTGGAGTCTACATCCACTCTGTCCCACCCTCAGCTTATCCTTGACTCTTTGCCCGCTCTGTTCCTAATCTTCAGCCTCTGCCTTCTCAGTTCCTGTTTACCGCTAACAGATCTTTGCCTGAAGGACTCACTCCTTTCTTTCATCCTCCATAGAAATCCCTTCCAATTATGGATGGAACATTTGTGTATAATTGGTAAAGATTTTGCTCAGCTTTTTTTTTTTTTCAGGAAGTCAACATGAGGTTTAGTCCAACCTAGGGCTGGGTCTGTTTCACAGTTGTGAGGAGGAGCTGTTTTCCTATCCAGGTTAAAGTGTCCCCTGGCTGTTCTGTAGTTGGAAAGGGTAGCTTTCAAATGCTCCATCTCTTGTTGGATCTCCTGAGGTGGAGAAAGTTCTCATTAGGAGAACTCAGTGTCAGGAAATATCTATAATAGCTTGCTGTAGGAATGAGAGACAGGATCAGGGTACCTAGTCAAGAAACTTGAGGCTTCAATGAGGATACCAGAAGGGTTTGTACCCTGCTTTGTCACCAGCCAGCATTGGGTCTTAAGTAGTAAGGCTCATGAATAGGAGATTTCTGGTGTAAAGAACAACTGTGAGTATCCATCAGCACTGGGGAATAGTTCACCTATAAATGAATACGCCATTGAGTGGTCCAAGTTTGATCAGAACAAGGACAGTCCTAGGCACCAGAAAGTACCCCATCTCCAAAATAGTATTACATTTGGAACTGAGTGAGAGATAGTGTACAATGAAATGCACATACCAACCTTGTGCAATGTTAGTTTTATATATACGCACAAACTGTAGCTGATTTGTACCTTTACCACTATCATACTTTAGTTTAGGCTCTAACTTCCTCAAGTCAAATTTCAGTGACCGAGCCCCACTATCATAACAGCGATCCTACGAATTACAGTTAATTCTAATATTTGTGTAAATAAAATAACAACACTTCAGGGTTTTTGTATTCAATTTGAAAAAGTTAATTTCATACAAAGGCGATGCGTTATTTATTTTCGACAGCATCTAAATGAGTACAAAAGTGTCCTCTTGAATGCAAATTATGGAGACTGTTTGGGGCAAATTCACTAAGATTCGTAGTTGCGTCAGGCGTAACTTCGCCGCACTTCGCCACACTTCGCCAGGCGTAGTTTCGGCAGCTCTTCGCAAATTCACTAAAATCCGAAGTTGCGCTCAGGGGTAGCGTAAGGTTGTGAAGTTGCGCTAGTGTTGCTTCGCTAAGTAAAGCGAAGTTACGCTAGCAAAGGCTAATTTGCATACGGCGCCAAATTCAAATTTCAAGGGAGCAATACGAATCAGCACTACAAATGCCTAGAAAAGCTTCAAAACATCAAATAAAAATTTTATTTTGCCCTACACATGTGCCCACTGTCTAGGTAAGTTGCCATGAGTCAGGAAATGTAGGGGGGAAGGAGGGGAGCCCCAAAATTTTTTTCGATCTTTTTCAGCCTATCACCCATAATGTAGAAAACACGCCAGCGTTTTTTGGGACTTAGAAAAAATTATGACTTTTTTTGAAGCAATCCCTATCTACTCTATTGCGCTTCGCCTGGTCTGAGGTGGCGAAGGAAGGCTAGCGTAAAAGGTAGCGTTCAGTACACTGTGCGCGTTAGTGAATTTGCGTAGTTACATCGCTAGCGAAACTTCGCCAGGCTTAAGGGTGCGAAGTAACACTAGCGAAACTACGCCAGTGTTCGTTAGTGAATTTGCGCAGTAACGAAAATGCCAAACGCTAGCGAAGCAACGCTAGCGTTCGGCGCTTCGGCGCTTAGTGAATTTGCCCCTTTAACTTTATCAAGTTAAAGGTTATGAAAATGACACCAAACACATGAACAAACCAAAAGCTATGAAGATTTACTTTCAAGATGATTTGATTCCCTTTAATGATAAGATCCGGTCTTGTTAATACCCCTCGAGTCGATGGTTAATATTGTTTACTACAAATCAGCTTGTCAGATCAGCGCATTTTATCTCCTTTAATCTTGTAATGCTTTTCTGAAGACTTATTATATTTTGGCTAAATGAAAATGGTAAATAGGGCAGCAAATCATATGTTTTCTTCTAATATATGATCATTTACTTTTTCTTAATTGAAATCCTGTTATAATTATAATTTCTCCTAATTATTCTCACTGAATTGTAAATGAGTATTAGGGGGTTATTTATCAAAGTCCGAATTCATCTCAACATTTTCTGCTACAAACTCCGATCAAATCTGCTCTGGATTTTTACGCTTATTTATTATTACATTTTCCTGAAAATTTGCTTTGCGGTAAAAAATCTGATTTTACAGAGATCTTTGACCGTTATACCAGAACACCATAGAAATATAGGCTTTCTTAAACTCTGTGCATTTACCAACCCTCCACCCCAATAAAACATTAACCTAAACTACCCCAATTTCAGATGAAGTGATTTTTACTCCGATAAGTCACATGCAAAACATTTGCCCCTTAGTTACAGGTGATGCTATTGTCACACATATCCATCATACCAAAACCGAGTGAAAACACCAAAAAATGTGTTAATTATCACCTGATCTCTCTGCAAAATGGAAATTTAAAGATCTATGCAACCATTTTAGCAAATCAATTTGATTCTTATTGCCAGGCCCAGTGATAGCTGAATTTCTCTCGTTTCGCTTTGCTGAAAAATGTGCGAATTTCCAGCAACATTCGCGAAACACTGAAAAGTTGTGAGCGACTTTTCGGACGTGTGTCCACATTTTTTTGTCGCCGGAGTTTTGCAAATTTATCCGCTGGCGAAACACGGAAATTCCCTGAAAATTTACACTAGGCATATTAATTTGCCTATCACTAGCCAGACGTTATATGTAGCAACCAAACAGGTTTTTGTAAAGGAACGTCAGTTACATGATAAGGGGCTAATGCACTAACCGGCGAAAATTCCCCAGCGCTGGCTTCGCACATCACAACACTTCACCAGGTGTAAATTCGCCGGGACAATGCTAATTCACGAAGTTCCGAAGTTGCACACAGGGTACCAAATGCTGGTGAAGTTGCGCTAGCGAAAATACGATCAGCAGTGCAAAGTTGCGTTAGCGTTGGCTAATTTGCATACGGCGGGAAATAATAAAGTTGAATGGACATATATGTTGCAGCAAATAAATTACATTACACAAGCCCAGGGAACCTTAATAAAATAAAGTTGTTATATTGCCCTACACATGAGCCCAGTGTATAGTTTATGTGCCATATGTTAGGAAATGTAGGGGCGAAGGAGGGTAACCCAAAAAAAAAAATTTCGATCTTTTTCAGCCTATCACCGTGTAAAAAGGAAAAGACGCCAGCGTTTTTTGGGACAGAGAAAAATTTTCAACTTTTTTTGAGGAGCTCCTGTCCACTCTATTGCACTTCGCCTGGTTTGAGGTGGCGAAGGCAAGTCTGGCGATAGAGGTAACGGTCACTAAAATCAAAAACGTAGTGAATTTGCGTAGTAACTTTCACCAGAGCGAAAATTCGCCTGGCTTTAGAGTGCGAAGTTGCGCCAGAATCTATCTCGCTGGCGAAATTACGCCAGCGACCATTAGTAAATTGACGAAGTGCCAAAATGACGTCATGCTGGCTAATTTTCACCAGCGTTAGCCACTTCACCCTTAGTAAATTTTACCCTAAGAGACTTCTCACTCTCGTCCAGCATAGTAGTAATACATCATGCCTACTGTCAAATGCTAAAAAGGCATTCAACCATGTAAATTGGGGGTATATTCAGTGAGTATTAGAGAATTTTGGCATCTTTACTACCTCTACTACCTACAGTCTATATAAGTTGTCATGACACACTATTCGTGCCCATCAGCCGAGGTCAACGTAACCCATTCTCTCTGACCAATGGAACCAGGGCCCTTGTCTCCCTTAATTTACATTCCAAGTATAATCTTTATTTATTTAAAATGCCTGTTATTTTTTTCGATTGGGCTTTTGGTGGGCAAGTCATGATTGTGTATTATCTAAGCACAATATACAGAGTGGTGCTTGTTTAGATGATAAATAACAGTTGTCTGAACATGGCGGAGCTGAAAGTAATCACTCTGAAATTTATCATTTGAATTTTTGTTGATGTCCTGAACATAATTTAAGATAGGTGATATTAAAGTGATAGTTCACCTTTAAAGGAGAAGGAAAGTCTTTTTATAGTTGGGGTTTGCCAAAAGTAAGTCACCCCCAAGTGATCACATTTACTTACCTGACACTCCAGACACTCCGGGATTCTTCCACCATGGAGCAATCACCTTCCGGCTTCTTTTTTTATCATCGTTGCTGTGCATGTGCAGTAGGGGGAAAAGTTGGACTTTAAAAACTTTTAAAAAGTCACCTATTTAGTTCTACTGTGCATGAGTCTCCTCCGGGAAATTTGAAGAAAGAATAATCTTGGGCCAGTGCAGTTTTCTCCTGATAAGTGCACCGGCCCGGGGTGTCATGTAAGGTAACTTTTGGCACTCCCAAGTAAAAAGGATTGCCTATTCCTAACAAAGTTGCAATTGGTCTTCATTTTTTAAAATGTAATTAATTAAATTGATTAATTTTAATTAATTAATTTAAATACATTACTTGCCTTCTTCTTCTGCCTCATTCCAGCTTTCAAATGGGGGGGAGGGCAAAAACAATTGCTCTGTAATGCTGCAATTGTATTATTTTTATTAATTTTCATTAGTTAGTACTTTTTTACCTTCTCCTATTCATCATCCGATCTCTCATGCAAACCGCATGGTTGCTTGGATTAAAAAGACCCTAGCAACTAGATAGCTATGGAAATATCATGCTGGAGAGCTGCTAAACAAAAAGCTAAATGAAAAAAAAAAAAGACAAAAATATAAAGCTGAAGACCGATTGCAAATGGTCTCAGAATATTAGGGGCCCATTTACTTAGCTCGAGTGAAGGAATAGAGGAAAAAAACTTTGAATTTTGAATAGTTTTTTTGGCTACTTCGACCATCGAATGGGCTACTTCAACCTTCGACTTCGACCTTCGATTCGAATGATTCGAACTATAAATCATTCGACTATTTGACCATTCGATAGTCGAAGTACTGTCTCTTTAAGAAAAAACTTCGACCCCCTAGTTCGCCACCTAAAAGCTACCAAAGCCAATGTTAGCCTATGGGGAAGGTCCCCATAGGCTTTGGTAGCTTTTTTGGGTCGAAGAAAAATTGTTCGATCGATGGATTAAAATCCTTCGAATCAAAAGATTCGAAGGATCTAATTATTCGATCACACTATTTGCGCTAAATCCTTCGACTTCGATATTCGAAGTCGAAGGATTTAACTTCGATGGTTGAATATCGAGGGTTAATTAACCCTATGTAAATCTGCCCCTTAATGTCTACGTCATGCTTAAAGTTAACCCAAAGGTCTTGTACTAGACATATAATTGTCTAGTACAAGACCTTTGTGTAAATGGATGGTACATGTATAGGGTTCGTTATCCATAAACCTGTTATCCAGAAAGCTCCAGGTCATCTCCAGTAGACTTCATTTTAATTAAATAATTCTAATTGATTTCCTTTTTCTGTGTAATAATAAAACAGTAGCTTGTACTTGATCCCAACTAAGATATAATTAATCCTTATTGGGAGCAAAACCAGCCTATTGGGTTGAATTATGTTTGAATTATTTTTTAAGTAGACTCAAGGTATCAAGATCCAAATTACAGAAAGATCTGTTATCCGGACAACTCTACGTCCCAAGTATTCTGTACGAGATTATTCCTAAGCGTGAAACATTTGCACACAACATAGTGTAGAACCTCTGTGCTGCCTTATTATTAAATAGAATTTGGCTTGCCATGCAGTGAGGATGAAGGATCCAGAATTAGCTGTAATTGTCCATAGACATCTGCAATGGTCTGTGTATTCAACTGGGGACTCGCTGGGGATGAAGTTATCTCGGCTGCTGGAGCTTAGTGCCTTTCACTGCATAATGTTTATTTAGTAAGCTTTGTTACACAAACCATAATTGTAATTGGACAGGCTGGATTCTTGTTGTATTACAATAGCAGAGAAGCCCCGGCGATAATTTGCAAAATAGTCATTGGTTTTACTCTATTTAATCGTCGTTGGAAACATGGGAAGATAGAAGAATTGTGAGGCTGCCTTGGAAGCCTGTCATAGTTACATATTTAATATATTTACATATGTTGTTTTTACATAATGGTTAATTACCATTCGATTGCTGAATTTAGTAGTGCCTGAATCTATTTTTCTATTTAAATAAGAAAAAAAAGGCTGGATTCCTCAATTTTAAGCAGCTACTATCTTGGTTTTAAATTAAATACATGAACTAACCAACAAATAAGTGCTTGAGGCCTATTTATCAAAATTCAAATTTGCGAATTTTAGAGTTTTTTAAAATTCGAATTAGGGATACACCGATAGAGTCCTGCAGAGGTTTGGGTACCCGCAAAAACCTGCGGAACCCTGCGGGTTGCAGAAAGAAGTTTCGGGAGCGGGTAGAGACACTGGTCGCGGTTCTCTGGGTTTGCAGGTCGCGGTTCGGTTCGTGGGTCTTACTCCTTTTTTTCCAATGATGTCACTTCCAGTTTACAACGACAGCACTTCCTATCAGGGGCGTAACTGTAGAGGAAGCAGACCCTGCGGCTGCAGGGCGGCCCAGGAGGTATAGGGGGCCCATGAGGCCCTAATTCATATACAATTTCAATAAATATTGGAGAAACAAGTCAACCTCTAAACATTTTGGGGGCCTGAAAAATAATTTGCTGTGGGGCCAAGTAATATCTAGTTACGCCACTGCTTCCTATTTTACTCCTTTTTTCTGATCTTTAAACCTTGACTTCATAAATAGGCACTCCAAATTCTATGGAATACTTTGGAACAACTTAATTAAACCAGGAAATTTGCAGACACTGTTAAAGGAGAACTAAAGCCTAACTAAAGAAGTAGAAATGTTGTACATGATGTTTTGTGGTTCTGTACCAGCCCAAGGCAAACACAGCCCTTTAGCAGTAAAGATCTGTGTCTCCAAAGATGCCCCAGTAGCTCCCCTTCTTCTTTTCTGCTGATTCACTGCACATGCTCTGTGCTGCTGTCACTTACTGAGCTTAGGGACCCACTCACAATATACAGTACACGTAGAATAGAAATGTCACAATATAAGGCTGATTAGTAATTAATACAGATAATTACTACATGGCAGCACAGAAACCAGTGCAATTAGCATCAGAATTTAATAATCAGCAAACCTGTAGCATCAGCTTATATTACAGCCAGGGAAGCTCATTTTCTGCTGGATAATTAGTGACGACCCCTAAGCTTAGCTTCTCAACAGCCAATCAGAGCCCACTGAGCATGTGAGTGTCACAGACACTTTCCAAGATGGTGACCCCCTGTGACAAGTTTGAAGTCCTGGATCATTGCTGCTATTGACAAGCTGAAACTTTAGCCTTGTACAATAAGTTCAGTATGGCATTTTTAACCATATTCATTTTAAGGGTTTAGTTCTCCTTTAAAACCATCTTTTCCATAATGAAGTTATTGGTGATACTTGGTGAGTCATTCACAATGAAGAGAAGAATGGCAGAGTGATTCAACTATATCCACTCCGTGGGCGAGGTTGTTCTGCACTCTGCGAGTCATAGGGGCTGATTCACTATGGGTCGAATATCGAGGGTTAATTAACCCTAGATATTCGACTAGGAATTGAAATCCTTCGACTTCGAATATCGAAATCGAAGGATTTAGCGCAAATTCTGCGATCGTACGATCGAAGGATTATTCCTTCGATCGAATGATTAAATCCTTCGAATCGAACGATTCGAAGGATTTAAATCCAACGATCGAAGGAATATCCTTCGATCAAAAAAACTTAGGCAAGACTATGGGGACCTTCCCCATAGGCTAACATTGACTTCGGTAGCTTTTATCTGCCGAACTAAGGGGTTGAAGTTTTTTTTAAAGAGACAGTACTTCGAATATCGAATGGTCGAATAGTCGAACGATTTTTACTTCGAATCCTTCGATTCGAAGTCGTAGTCGTAGTCGAAGGTCGAAGTAGCCCATTCGATGGTCGAAGTAGCCCAAAAAATACTTCGAAATTCAAAGTTTTTTTACTTCGAATCCTTCACTCGAATTTAGTGAATCGGACCCTTAAAGTTGGTACTAATATACAGAAATAAATACAGGTATGGGACCTGTTTTTCAGAATGCTTGGGGCCTCGGGTATTCTGTATAATGGATCTTTCTGTAATTTGGATCTTCATACCTTAAGTCTACTAGAAAATCATATAAACATTAAATAAACCCAATAGGCTGGTTTTGTTTCCAATAAGGATTAATTATATCTTAGTTGGGATCAAGTAGAAGCGACTGTTTTATTATTACAGAGAAAAAGGAAATCATTTTTAAAAAAATCTGGATTATTTGATAATAGAGTCTATGGGAAACAGCTCAGAGCTTTCTGGATAATGGGTTTCCGGATAATGGAACCCATACCATTATAAGATAATTCCTGTGGATAGAGCTTGATATAAAATTACTCCAAATGACCTCTTACACAAGAGAACATGAAAAGAGAACAGAGAAAATATGTCTAAAATATAAGCAATATTAAAGCATTTTTTTTGTATATAATACATGGAGAGACCATGCATTTTTAAAATCGCTTGCCTTTTCCATTATTTCTTAAATGAACTATAATAAAAAGACAAATGTTTGACATTCCATATAATTTTTTCCTGCCTACAGATTAGGCTAGTCAGAGAATTTTCACGGCATAAAAAAAAAAAAGAAAAGGAATTGCTTTCAGCTGAAAAGGTAAAAAAAAAAAAAAATAAGGTTTGCACATTTCGTCAAGGAAGATTTTCATGTTCCAAACAAGTGCGGAACCTCAGTGAACCTTTCAACAGAGACGAGGAGAGTCTTGTTTTGAAATATATCAACAGATGCCTCGCTTGGCAAACTAGAATCTGCCATGGTCCATCACAGAGCTTGACATACAGTATGTTCTAAAGTTTAGAACTTTTACTCTATAACAAACCTCTGAACTATAACTTTTAATGCCACCTTTTTGAGATCATGAATGCAGCTTATTTCCCAAACGAGCAAAAATTAAACTTGATTCCTCCATTGTAGCAATTAGTTGAAATTTCATATACAGGTATGGGATCCGTTATCCAGAAACCCATTATCCAGAAAGCTCCGAATTATAAAAAGGCCACCTCCCACAGACTCCATTTAATCTATATAATCTAAATGTTTTAAATGATTTCCTTTTTCTCTGTAATAATAAAACAGTAGCTTGTACTTGATCCCAACTAAGATATAATTAATACTTATTGGAAGCCTATTAGGCTTAAGGTATGAAGATCCAAATTACAGAAATATCCATTATTATCCAGAAAATCCCAGATCCTTAGCATTCTGGTCAACAGGTCCCATACCTGTACATTATACTGGTGTTTTGTATTCAAACAAGCTCTCAAGTGTACTCACTAGTGATGGGCGAATAAATTCACCAGGTGCGAATTTGTGGAGAATTTCTGCGTTTCATGAAAATGAAAATGGAAAAGTAGCTTGCGTCAAAAACGTTGCGCATCAACATTATTCGGACGCCCATTGAGTTTAACGCCGGTGTCAAAATTGACAAGAGCGTCAGAATTGACATGGGAGTCAAAATTTATTCTTCGCTGTTTCTCAAATTTCACGGGAAATTCGCTACTTTTTCACGGGACAAATTCACCCATCACTAATACTCACATGTAATACATTTCTAATGTTTTCTGAAACCAATTCCCAGGACATATCTCAATCTGAATATAAGCCAGTAGTGAGCCTTCTTCACGGGTTTCTAATTGAGAGAAATGGAGTAATGGTTGGAGAAGAGCTGACTTTTTTCAGAGTGAGCCTGCAAAAGTCCTTAAATTTTTTTTGGGTAACCAGGTTCCCCCCATACATTTTCTAACATATGGCAACTAAAATATATACTGGGCTCATGTGTAGGGCAATATAACAACTTTATTTTCCCTGGACTTGTGTAATGTAATGTATTTGCTGCAACATATACGTCCATTCAACTTTATCATTTCCCGTCGTATGCAAATTAGCCTGAGGGAAGTCCTCTAATGAAGTTGCGCTAGGCAGAATTGAACGCTAGCGCATCTTAACTTTGATTGCCGAAGTAACGCTAGCGAAAATTCACCAGCATTCAGCGCCCTGGACGCAACTTCACATTTTAGTAAATTAGTGTTGTCTAAGCGAATTTTCGCCTGGCGAAGTTGCCGCTTAGTAAATTTACTACCCCTTGGACTTTTTCGACCCAAAAAATTCCAGGCTTCATAAATATGCACCCTAAATTCTATGGAATACTTTGGAACAATTCAATGAAGACAGGAGAAACCATTATGGCTCTCAATTGCAGACATCTTTTCCATAATGAAGAACCCGTTATCCGGAAAGCTCCAAATTACAAGATGGCTGTCACCCATAGACTCCATTTTATCCAAATAATCCAAATTTTTTAAAAATGATTTCCTTTTTCTCTGTAATAATAAAACAGCACCTTGTACTTGATTCCAACTAAGATATAATTAATCCTTATTGGAAGCAGAACCAGCCTATTGGGTTTAATTAATGTTTACATGATTTTCTAGTAGACTTAAGGTATGAAGATCCAAATTACAGAAAGATCAGTTATCCATAAAACCCTACATCCCAAGGATTCTGAATAACAGGTCCTGTACATGTAGACAGAACCAAAGATTTAGCCATACCTGGGGATATAATGAGCCTATATGGTCAGAACTTCACAGGCGATTTTACCTGCGATACCTTCCGTTCCGACGCGATGAGACTAATACCAGTAGGCTGCCATGAGATCCACTCTTCCTGACTGATGAACTTTTACATCCGTCGAATTTGGTCACATGCTTGAATGAGTTATGTTATAGTGATTAGTGATGGGCGAATTTGTCTCGTTTCGCCACGAATTTCGCAAATTTCCTGCAAAATTCACGAAACTGGTGAGAAATTCGTGAAACGCTGTTTGGACAATTCGCCGGCAAAATGGGCCCGCCGTCAAAGTTGATGGCGGTGCCCCATTAATGTCAATGCCCGTCCATTTATTGTCGCAGTTTATTGGCATCTAAATGGGCGACAGAGTCGGAACCATCGCCGGAGACGGAAAAACGTTGACGCTGGTGTCGAAACCGTCAATGGCGTCAAAAGTTCGCTGCAAATGTCCGCTTGCGGAATAAAGTCGCCCATCGCTAATAGTGAACAATCGCTGATGCAACTGTTGAATGCAAACACATAGAATGTCTACAGCTGTCATATGTTAGACAGTAAATAAGGTCCTTGCAGCCCCTCTTTTGTAATAAAGGGGTGTTTCATCTTAAAACTGCCTTTAAGCACAATACAAAGCATTAAAATAGGACATAAAGGGTTTGTTCACCTTTGAGATAACTTTTAGTATGAAGTAGAGAGGAATATTCTGAGACACATACAGTATATCAGAACCAAACATTCAGAATTTAAGATTAAAATATGCCTTGAGATTAAAAAATTCAATGACATACTGTATCTTTCTTGGCACAAACCAATGTATATATTCCAGGAAAACAATGTGATGCCACATGGCAGCTCAGGACCAATGTTCTAAAAATCCTTTATAAACTTAGAGTTCCTCCTTTTCCTCTACCCAGACCTTTGGTTTTCTTCCAATTAAAAAGTCCCACATTTCAATCATATGGAGATAGAAAAATCCATTTTCAGACATGAACTGCCATGCTTTTTCCCATAATGCAGCAATTTCCCCATCATTCCAGCATCATTCTAGCTGCTCTTCAAGCTGCACTTGTGTTGTTTTTTTTAAACACCAAAGAAAGTTGCATGTCCCAGAGTGGAATTTGTGTGAGTTCTAGAGGTTGTACTTAAAGGGATTCTGTTATGATTTTTATGATGTGTTTTTTTTATAAATGACACTGTTTACACTGCAAATAATTCACTCTACAATATAATATGTCATTCCTAAACCAGCAAGTATATTTTATTAAGTCATAATATTGGTGTGTAGGCTCCATCTTAGGTCATTTTGCCTGGTCATGTGCTTTCAGAAAGCATGGAACTGCTTTCTGTCAAGCTATTGTTTCTCCTTCTCAATGTAACTGAATGTGTCTCAGTGGGACCTGGATTTTACTATTGAGTGCTGTTCTTAGATCTACCAGGCAGCTGCTATTTTGTGTTAGGGAGCTGCTATCTGGTTACCTTCCCATTGTTCTATTGTTAGGCTGCTGGGGGGGAAGGGAGGGGTCGATATCACTCCAACTTGCAGTACAGCAGCACTGAGTGACTGAAGTTCATCAGAGCACAAGTCACATGACTGGGGGCAGCTGGGAAACTGACAGTATGTCTAGCCCCATGTCAGATTTCATAATTAAATATGAAAAAAATATCTGTTTGCTCTTTTGAGAAATGGATTTGAGTGTATAATTCTGCTGGAGCAGCCCTATTAACTGATGCATTTTGGAAAAAAAAAAATTCCCATGACAGTGTCCCTTTAAAAGTATGATTGCATCCAATCCACTGAGCATGTGTGTAAGGCATATACCGATGTATCTCTGGGAAGCCTGAAGCTGCCACCAAGTCCAGGGTGGTGGCACCCCCAGGGTTCTCTAGCATTAGCAGGTATAGTTGTGCTCCAGCAAAAGCAGAATAGATGTCCTGGATAGGGATGTAGCGAACGTCGGAAAAAAAGTTCGCGAACATATTCGCGAACTTGCGCAAAAATGCGAGCGGTTCGCGAACGGTTCGCGAACCCCATAGACTTCAATGGGAAGGCGAACTTTAACATCTAGAAAAGACATTTCTGGCCAGAAAAATGATTTTAAAGTTGTTTAAAGGGTGCAACGACCTGGACAGTGGCATGCCAGAGGGGGATCAAGGGCAAAAATGTATCTGAAAAATCTGCCTGTGTGTGCTTGGAAGAGATAGTGTAGGGGGAGAGCTGTTAGTGATTTCAGGGACAGATGATAGTAAGCTTGCTGGCTAGTAATCTGCTTGATACTGCTCTGTATTGGAGGGACAGAAGTCTGCAGGGATTTGAGGGACATTTTAGCTTAGGTAGCTTTGCTGGCTAGTAATCTACTGTTCTCTTTAAACAACTGCCATACGTTGACCTTGTAGGCATTGTTTGCCCAGTTTTTTTGGACGCAGCCACTGAAGCACAGTTGCCAGAAAAAATATGCCATATAAATGCTGAAAATAGTAATTTTTCGCCATACGTTGACCTTGTAGACATTGTTTGCCCAGTTTTTTTGGACGCAGCCACTGAAGCACAGTTGCCAGAAAAATTATGCCATATAAATGCTGAAAATATAAATTTTTTTGGTTGCAGCCACTGAAGCACAGAGGCCAGAAAAATTATGCCATATAAATGCAGAAAATATGCATTTTTTTGGTCGCAGCCACTGAAGCACAGTTGCCAGAAAAATTATGCCATATAAATGCTGAAAATATAAATTTTTTTGGTTGCAGCCACTGAAGCACAGAGGCCAGAAAAATTATGCCATATAAATGCAGAAAATATGCATTTTTTTGGTCGCAGCCACTGAAGCACAGTTGCCAGAAAAAATATGCCATATAAATGCTGAAAATAGTCATTTTTTGCCATATACGTTGAGTCAACGTATGGCAAAAAATTACTATTTTCAGCATTTATATGGCATATTTTTTCTGGCCTCTGTGCTTCAGTGGCTGCGGCCAAAAAAACTGGGCAAACAATGCCTACAAGGTCAACGTCGTTGACCTTGTAGGCATTGTTTGCCCAGTTTTTTTGGCCGCAGCCACTGAAGCACAGAGGCCAGAAAAAATATGCCATATAAATGCTGAAAATAGTAATTTTTTTGGTCGCAGCCACTGAAGCACAGTTGCCAGAAAAATTATGCCATATAAATGCTGAAAATATAAATTTTTTTGGTTGCAGCCACTGAAGCACAGAGGCCAGAAAAATTATGCCATATAAATGCTGAAAATATAAATTTTTTTGGTTGCAGCCACTGAAGCACAGAGGCCAGAAAAATTATGCCATATAAATGCAGAAAATATGCATTTTTTTGGTCGCAGCCACTGAAGCACAGTTGCCAGAAAAATTATGCCATATAAATGCAGAAAATATGCATTTTTTTGGACGCAGCCACTGAAGCACAGTTGCCAGAAAAAATATGCCATATAAATGCTGAAAATAGTCATTTTTTGCCATACGTTGACCTTGTAGACATTGTTTGCCCAGTTTTTTTGGTTGCAGCCACTGAAGCACAGAGGCCAGAAAAAATTAAACCAGTAGGGTTTGCACCCTAGTTTGTAACGGTGGCGGAGGGAGGAGGAGGACGCTAAAGGACAGCTGTGTGTGGAGTCATGAGGCTTGAAGAGAAGGACAGCTGCATAGAAGTCAGAACAAGTCTTCCGGCGTGCAGTAACCCTCCGAGATCCACCCCTCATTCATTTTAATAAAGGTCAGGTAATCGACACTTTTGTGACCTAGGCGAGTTCTCTTCTCAGTTACAATCCCTCCTGCTGCACTGAAGGTCCTTTCTGAGAGCACACTTGAGGCTGGGCAAGACAAGAGGTTCATGGCAAATTGTGACAGCTCTGGCCACAGATCAAGCCTGCGCACCCAGTAGTCCAGGGGTTCATCGCTCCTCAGAGTGTCGATATCTGCAGTTAATGCCAGGTAGTCCGCTACCTGCCGGTCGAGGCGTTCTTTGAGGGTGGATCCAGAAGGGTTGTGGCGCTGCCTTGGACAGAAAAACATTTGCATGTCTGACGTTACAGACTGGCCAAAGGGCTTTGTCCTTGCAGGTGTGCTCGTGGCAGGATTACTGGCACCTCTGCCCCTGGAATGTTGATGAGTTCCTGAAGTGACATCACCCTTAAAAGCATTGTACAACATGTTTTGCAGGCTGGTTTGTAAATGCCGCATCTTTTCGGACTTGTGGTATGTTGGTAACATTTCTGACACTTTATGCTTGTACCGAGGGTCTAGTAGCGTTGCGACCCAGTACAGGTCCTTCTCCTTAAGCCTCTTGATACGGGGGTCCTTCAACAGGCATGACAGCATGAAAGACCCCATTCTCACAAGGTTGGATGCAGAGCTATCCATCTCCGCTTCCTCATTATCAAGGACTGCATCATCCACGGTCTCCTCCCCCCAGCCACGTACAAGACCAGGGGTCCCCAAAAGGTCACCACTAGCCCCCTGGGAAGCCTGCTCCTGTTGGTCCTCCTCCTCCTCCTCCACAAAGCCACCTTCCTCCTCTGACTCCACTTCTGGCACCTCTCCCTGCGTTGCAGCAGGTGCCTGGGTTCGTTCTGGTGATTCCGACCAGAAATCGTGCGCTTCCAGCTCCTCGTCACGCTGGTCTACAGCCTCATCTGTCACTCGTCGCACGGCACGCTCCAGGAAGAAAGCGAAGGGTATTAGGTCGCTGATGGTGCCTTCGGTGCGACTGACCATATTTGTCACCTCTTCAAAAGGTCGCATGAGCCTGCAGGCATCGCGCATAAGCACCCAGTAACGGGGGAAAAAAATCCCCAGCTGTGCAGATCCAGTCCTACCACCCAGTTCAAAAAGGTACTCGTTGACGGCCCTTTGTTGTTGCAGCAGACGTTCCAACATAAGGAGCGTTGAATTCCAGCGAGTCTGGCTGTCAGAAATCAAACGCCTGACTGGCATGTTGTAGCGCTGCTGAATGTCAGCAAGGCGTGCCATGGCTGTGTAGGAACGTCTGAAATGGGCCGACACCTTTCTGGACTGGGTGAGAACGTCCTGGAATCCTGGGTACTTGGAGACAAAACGTTGGACTATTAAATTTAACACATGTGCCATGCAGGGCACATGTGTTAAATTGCCTAGTCTCAACGCTGCCAACAGATTGCTTCCATTGTCACACACCACTTTTCCGATCTGCAGTTGGTGTGGGGTCAGCCACCGATCGGCCTGTGACTGCAGAGATGACAGGAGTACAGATCCGGTATGGTTTTTGCTTTCCAGGCACGTCATCCCCAAGACAGCGTGACAACGGCGTACCTGGCACGTCGAATAGCCTAGGGGGAGCTGGGGGTGCACAGGTGTGGAGGAGGAGAAGGAGGACCCAGCAGCAGAGTAAGAAGAAGAAGAAGACGAGGTAGAGAGCGATGGAGGAGTAGAGGTGGTGGCAGAACCGCGTGCAATCCGTGGCGGTGACACCAACTCCACTGTTGTTGTTGAGCTACCCATTCCCTGCTTCCCAGCCATTACCAAGTTCACCCAGTGGGCAGTGTAGGTGACATACCTGCCCTGACCATGCTTGGAGGACCATGCGTCAGTAGTCATATGGACCTTTGGCCCAACACTAAGTGACAGAGATGCGGTAACTTGGCTCTGCACATGTTGGTACAGGTGTGGTATTCCCTTTTTAGAAAAAAAATTGCGGCTGGGTACCTTCCACTGCGGTGTCCCAATTGCTACAAATTTGCGGAAGGCCTCAGAGTCCACCAGCTGGTATGGTAAAAGCTGGCGGGCTAAGAGTGCAGACAAGCCAGCTGTCAGACGCCGGGCAAGGGGGTGACAGTCAGACATTGGCTTCTTACGCTCAAACATGGCCTTCACAGAAACTTGGCTGGTGGCAGATGACTGGGAATGGGAACAGGTGGTCAAGGTGGAAGGCGGAGTGGAGGGTGGTTCAGACGGGTCAAGGAGAGCAGAGGTAGAGCAGTAAGATGCTGGACCAGAAGGAGTGTGGCTTTTAGTTTGCCTGTTGCCTTTGAGGTGTTGCTCCCAAAGTGCTTTGTGCTTGCCGCTCATGTGCCTTCGCATAGAAGTTGTACCTATGTGGCTGTTGGGCTTACCAAGGCTCAGTTTCTGACTGCACTCATTGCAAATTACAATGCTTTTGTCAGAGGCACACACATTAAAAAAATCCCACACTGCTGACTTTTTGGAAGTGTGCGATCTGGCGGTAACAGTAGAAGTTGGCGGCATTGGCGGCAATGGCGGGTGCGTTGGCCGGCTGAACACAGGTGCCGATACATGTTGTTGCCCTACTGATCCCTGCGGGCTGTCCTCCCTGCTTCTTCTAAGTCTTATTCTCCTACTGCCTCTCTGACTCTCCGTCTCTCCATCTGAACTACCCTCCTCTTGCTCTCTTCTACTAGGCACCCACAAAACATCAATCTCCTCATCATCATTCTCCTCAGATGCATCAATTTCTTCTGACACATCACAGAAGGAAGCAGCAGCGGGGACCTCCTCCTCATCACTCATTATGTCCATCTCTGTCGTGTTCTCTGCCAGAATTAAATCTGGTGTAAGGTCCTCATCTCCTTCATCTTCTTCTGGCAATAATGGTTGCGCATTACTCAGTTCAAGAAACTCATGGGAAAATAACTCCTCTGACCCCAGTGAAGAAGGGGCACCGGTGGTGGAGGAAGTGTTACGTGGGGTGGCCATAGCAGTGGAGGATGAGGAGGATGTTGTGGTAAAGTTAGAAACGGTAGAGGATGGGGTGTGCTGTGTAAGCCAGTCAACTACCTCTTCAGCATTTTGGGAGTTCAGGGTCATTGGCTTTTTAAAACTGGGCAATTTGCTAGGGCCACAGGATTGCATAGCAGCACGGCCCCTAGCACGGCCTCTGCGTGGCGGCCTGCCTTTGCCTGGCATTATTTTTTAAAAAACAACAACAACAACAAAAACTCAGTTGGTTTTTCTGGAAACGATAATACACACAGCTAGATGGCGGGTTGAAGAAAACAGTGTGCAAATAATGCCTACAAGGTCAACGTATACACTACTACAGCGGTGGATACGGATTACGTAAAATATATTATGGCTGCTTGAAAAAAGTCACTCCGGTGTTTTTTCTGGAGACGGTAATATTATGGATATTTAGACAGAATGTGAACAAGGTCACACAGCTAGATGGCGGGTTGAAGAAAACAGTGTGCAAATAATGCCTACAAGGTCAACGTATACACTACTACAGCGGTGGATACGGATTACGTAAAATATATTATGGCTGCTTGAAAAAAGTCACTCCGGTGTTTTTTCTGGAGACGGTAATATTATGGATATTTAGACAGAATGTGAACAAGGTCACACAGCTAGATGGCGGGTTGAAGAAAACAGTGTGCAAATAATGCCTACAAGGTCAACGTATACACTACTACAGCGGTGGATACGGATTACGTAAATATATTATGGCTGCTTGAAAAAAGTCACTCCGGTGTTTTTTCTGGAGACGGTAATATTATGGATATTTAGACAGAATGTGAACAAGGTCACACAGCTAGATGGCGGGTTGAAGAAAACAGTGTGCAAATAATGCCTACAAGGTCAACGTATACACTACTACAGCGGTGGATACGGATTACGTAAAATATATTATGGCTGCTTGAAAAAAGTCACTCCGGTGTTTTTTCTGGAGACGGTAATATTATGGATATTTAGACAGAATGTGAACAAGGTCACACAGCTAGATGGCGGGTTGAAGAAAACACTGTGCAAATAATGCCTACAAGGTCAACGTATACACTACTACAGCGGTGGATACGGATTACGTAAAATATATTATGGCTGCTTGAAAAAAGTCACTCCGGTGTTTTTTCTGGAGACGGTAATATTATGGATATTTAGACAGAATGTGAACAAGGTCACACAGCTAGATGGCGGGTTGAAGAAAACACTGTGCAAATAATGCCTACAAGGTCAACGTATACACTACTACAGCGGTGGATACGGATTACGTAAAATATATTATGGCTGCTTGAAAAAAGTCACTCCGGTGTTTTTTCTGGAGACGGTAATATTATGGATATTTAGACAGAATGTGAACAAGGTCACACAGCTAGATGGCGGGTTGAAGAAAACAGTGTGCAAATAATGCCTACAAGGTCAACGTATACACTACTACAGCGGTGGATACGGATTACGTAAAATATATTATGGCTGCTTGAAAAAAGTCACTCCGGTGTTTTTTCTGGAGACGGTAATATTATGGATATTTAGACAGAATGTGAACAAGGTCACACAGCTAGATGGCGGGTTGAAGAAAACACTGTGCAAATAATGCCTACAAGGTCAACGTATACACTACTACAGCGGTGGATACGGATTACGTAAAATATATTATGGCTGCTTGAAAAAAGTCACTCCGGTGTTTTTTCTGGAGACGGTAATATTATGGATATTTAGACAGAATGTGAACAAGGTCACACAGCTAGATGGCGGGTTGAAGAAAACACTGTGCAAATAATGCCTACAGGGCAAATAATGCCTAAAAGGTCAACTTATACACTACTACAGCGGTAGTAAAATAAAAAAAAGTAAAATAAAAAAAAAATGAATATTAAAAAAAAAAAATTAAAGTTGGTGCTGCTGAACTACTAGGAGCAGCAGATTAGCACACCAGTCCCACTCCCCAACACTGCTAGACTAATAGCACTGGGCTCTTATAGTAGTAGTAGTAGTAGTAGTAGTAAAACAACAAAAAAATAAATAAAAGCAGTCCTTACAAGGACTACTGTTATTGCAGCAGTCAGCAGATGAGATCAGAAGCAGGACAGCTGCCCACTGCAGCTACATACAGAGCACTGCAGTAGAAGGTAGATTACTAGCCAGCAAAGCTACCTAAGCTAAAATGTCCCTCAAACCCCTGCAGACTTCTGTCCCTCCAATAACAGAGCAGTATCAAAACGATTACTAGCCAGCAAACTTTCAACTGTCCCTGAAATCACTAACAGGCAGCAGCTCTCTCCCTACACTATCTCTTCAGCACACACAGGCAGAGTGAAAAAACGCTGCAGGGCTTCGGTTTTTATAGGGAAGGGGAGTGGTCCAGGGGAGAGCTTCCTGATTGGCTGCCATGTACCTGCTGGTCTGGGGTGAGAGGGCAAAAAAAAGCGCCAACAATGGCGAACCCAAAATGGCGAACGTCGCGCGACGTTCGCGAACTTCCGGCGAGCGCGAACACCCGATGTTCGCGCGAACAAGTTCGCCGGCGAACAAGTTCGCCGGCGAACAGTTCGCGACATCTCTATACACAAACACTCGGGCAGCTATGTTGCTTTTCCTGGGTCCATTGTAGTTCAAGGTTTCGCCCAGTAGTGTTTATAATGGAGAACACACATGTGCTCAGGGCTCTTTCTGGATCCCACTTTGCCGGGAGGTGGGTACAGGAGTGGGTCTGGACAGTATCTGGCCCCAAGTTAGGCAAAGTTTATATAGTGGAAGGAGTTTGTGTTACAGTCACTCTAAGGGGCAAATTCACTAACCTCCGAAAATTCGCCAGCGAGGGCTTCGCTCACATCGCAACATTTTGCCAGACGTAGATTTGCCAGGACAACGCTAATTCACTAAAATCCAAAGTTGCGTCCAGGGCACCAAACGCTGGCGAAGTTGTGCTAGCGTTACTGCGCCAAGTGAAGCGAAGTAGTGCTAGAGTCTATCTCCTTCGATAGCGAAGTTACACCGCTAGTAAATCGGCGAAGTACCAAAATGACCTCACGCTGACGAATTTTCGCCAGCGTTAGTCACTTTGCCCTTTAGTAAATTTGCCCCTAAGAGTGGAAGATAGTGCCAGGTTATTGTAGTGAGCAGCTTTCTGGCTCCAACAAGGAGAGTAGTTGGGGTTAGCACCCTTGCGGTGATCAAGCTGCCAGACAGGGACACAAGTGGGTGATCTCAGGAGCAGGGAAAGTGTCAAGGATCTACTCGCTATGTCTTAAAGGGGTGGTTCACCTTTAAGGCAATTTTTAGTATGTTATAGAATGGCCAATGTTAAGCAACTTTTCAATTGGTCTTCATTATTTATTTTTTTACAGTTTAATGGTTATTTGCCTTTTTCTTCTGACTCTTTGCAGCTTTCAAATGGGCGTCGCTGACCCCTTCTAAAAAAACGAATGCTCTGTAAGGCTACAAATGTATTGTTATTGCTACTTGGTATTCCTCATCTTTCTATTCAGGCCTCACCTATTCATATGCCAGTGTCTTATTCAAATCAGTGCATGGTTGCTAGGGGAATTTGCATCCTAGCAACCAGATTGCTTAAAATGCAATTGAAGAGATGTCGAATAAAAAGCCAAATAACGCAAAAATCCCAAATAATAAAAAATGAAAACCAATTGTAAATTGTCTCAGAACATCGCTCTCTACGTCATACTAAAAGTTATCTCAAAGGTGAACAATCCCTTTAAAGTGTGAAAGTTTTTAACTGATTGCTGTGAATGTACTGGAAGATCCATATTGCCTGATTGCCGTGAACAGTTCCACTGCCTGTCTGTTCAATAAAGAAGTGTACTTCTTTAGAGAAAATCTTTTTGACCCACATAAATCTTCCACTTATTAGGTGTTTGCAAATACAGTGCTGCCTGGTTCAAGAGGCCTTGATGCCCCACAGATATTAATTTTAACAGTGCAGTGTCGGACTGGCCCGGCAGGACACCGGGAAAAAACTCGGTGGGCCTGACCCTTAATGGGCCCCCGCCGGGCCAGTCCCCTCTCCCGATTGGATTCGGATAAAAAAAGGGTTTTTTTAGGTGCCGCGCAGCGCCATCTGCGCATGTGCGCACGCCTTCATCCATGCGTGCTTGGCGTGTCATAGTAGGGGGCGGGGGTCGGAGGGGGCCCTGGACATTAGTCCCAGTGGGCCTTAGGCCCCCCAGTCCGACCCTGTAACAGTGGCATCATGAGTGGCCCCTGGCAGTTCAAGAATCCTTCTCTTGTTGACAGTTTCTGCCATTGCTGATCAAGTGTCCTTTTAGTTTGGTTAGTAATGTGAACAAATAAGAAATTAAAGGGTTAAGCGTATGCAATGTTGCAGTCAAGACAGTTTTTGACGCTGGCGTCTGTTTTTTGACGCCGGCGAATTTTCGCGCCCGTTTCACGAATTTTTTTGCCGGCTGCGAATCGAGCAAATTCGTGCCTGGCGAATAAATAGCCCATCACTAAGTAAAAAGAGTTGGGGAGCAATACAAGCATGAAAACTGCTCCTGGGTGGTGAAAAAAAAGGACTGTGATGGTCCATTTGGTAGCCCCTATGTGGACTCCTCCTACAGGAGGCTCTGTTTGGTAGAGATGTCGCGAACTGTTCGCCGGCGAACTTGTTCGCCGGCGAACTTGTTCGCGCGAACATCGGGTGTTCGCGCTCGCCGGAAGTTCGCGAACGTCGCGCGACGTTCGCCATTTTGGGTTCGCCATTGTTGGCGCTTTTTTTTGCCCTCTCACCCCAGACCAGCAGGTACATGGCAGCCAATCAGGAAGCTCTCCCCTGGACCACTCCCCTTCCCTATAAAAACCGAAGCCCTGCAGCGTTTTTTCACTCTGCCTGTGTGTGCTGAAGAGATAGTGTAGGGAGAGAGCTGCTGCCTGTTAGTGATTTCAGGGACAGTTGAAAGTTTGCTGGCTAGTAATCGTTTTGATACTGCTCTGTTATTGGAGGGACAGAAGTCTGCAGGGGTTTGAGGGACATTTAAGCTTAGGTAGCTTTGCTGGCTAGTAATCTACCTTCTACTGCAGTGCTCTGTATGTAGCTGCAGTGGGCAGCTGTCCTGCTTCTGATCTCATCTGCTGACTGCTGCAATAACAGTAGTCCTTGTAAGGACTGCTTTTATTTATTTTTTTGTTGTTTTACTACTACTACTACTACTACTACTATAAGAGCCCAGTGCTATTAGTCTAGCAGTGTTGGGGAGTGGGACTGGTGTGCTAATCTGCTGCTCCTAGTAGTTCAGCAGCACCAACTTTAATTTTTTTTTTTTAATATTCATTTTTTTTTATTTTACTTTTTTTTATTTTACTACCGCTGTAGTAGTGTATAAGTTGACCTTTTAGGCATTATTTGCCCTGTAGGCATTATTTGCACACTGTTTTCTTCAACCCGCCATCGAGCTGTGTGACCTTGTTCCCATTCTGTCTAAATATCCATAATATTACCGTCTCCAGAAAAAACACCGGAGTCACTTTTTTCAAGCAGCCATAATATATTTACGTAATCCGTATCCACCGCTGTAGTAGTGTATACGTTGGCCTTGTAGGCATTATTTGCACACTGTTTTCTTCAACCCGCCATCGAGCTGTGTGACCTTGTTCCCATTCTGTCTAAATATCCATAATATTACCGTCTCCAGAAAAAACACCGGAGTCACTTTTTTCAAGCAGCCATAATATATTTTACGTAATCCGTATCCACCGCTGTAGTAGTGTATACGTTGGCCTTGTAGGCATTATTTGCACACTGTTTTCTTCAACCCGCCATCGAGCTGTGTGACCTTGTTCCCATTCTGTCTAAATATCCATAATATTACCGTCTCCAGAAAAAACACCGGAGTCACTTTTTTCAAGCAGCCATAATATATTTTACGTAATCCGTATCCACCGCTGTAGTAGTGTATACGTTGGCCTTGTAGGCATTATTTGCACACTGTTTTCTTCAACCCGCCATCGAGCTGTGTGACCTTGTTCCCATTCTGTCTAAATATCCATAATATTACCGTCTCCAGAAAAAACACCGGAGTCACTTTTTTCAAGCAGCATTCATATATTTTACGTAATCCGTATCCACCGCTGTAGTAGTGTATACGTTGGCCTTGTAGGCATTATTTGCACACTGTTTTCTTCAACCCGCCATCGAGCTGTGTGAGCTTGTTCACATTTTGTCTAAATATTGATAATATTATCGTCTCTAGAAAAACCACTTGAGTTACTTTTTTTCAAGCAGCATTCATATATTTTACGTAATCCGTATCCACCGCTGTAGTAGTGTATACGTTGACCTTGTAGGCATTATTTGCACACTGTTTTCTTCAACCCGCCATCGAGCTGTGTGACCTTGTTCCCATTCTGTCTAAATATCCATAATATTACCGTCTCCAGAAAAAACACCGGAGTCACTTTTTTCAAGCAGCATTCATATATTTTACGTAATCCGTATCCACCGCTGTAGTAGTGTATACGTTGTGCCTTGTAGGCATTATTTGCACACTGTTTTCTTCAACCCGCCATCGAGCTGTGTAAGCTTGTTCACATTTTGTCTAAATATTGATAATATTATCGTCTCTAGAAAAACCACTTGAGTTACTTTTTTTCAAGCAGCATTCATATATTTTACGTAATCCGTATCCACCGCTGTAGTAGTGTATACGTTGACCTTGTAGGCATTATTTGCACACTGTTTTCTTCAACCCGCCATCGAGCTGTGTGACCTTGTTCCCATTCTGTCTAAATATCCATAATATTACCGTCTCCAGAAAAAACACCGGAGTCACTTTTTTCAAGCAGCATTCATATATTTTACGTAATCCGTATCCACCGCTGTAGTAGTGTATACGTTGGCCTTGTAGGCATTATTTGCACACTGTTTTCTTCAACCCGCCATCGAGCTGTGTGACCTTGTTCCCATTCTGTCTAAATATCCATAATATTACCGTCTCCAGAAAAAACACCGGAGTCACTTTTTTCAAGCAGCATTCATATATTTTACGTAATCCGTATCCACCGCTGTAGTAGTGTATACGTTGGCCTTGTAGGCATTATTTGCACAGTGTTTTCTTCAACCCGCCATCGAGCTGTGTGAGCTTGTTCACATTTTGTCTAAATATTGATAATATTATCGTCTCTAGAAAAACCACTTGAGTTACTTTTTTTCAAGCAGCATTCATATATTTTACGTAATCCGTATCCACCGCTGTAGTAGTGTATACGTTGACCTTGTAGGCATTATTTGCACACTGTTTTCTTCAACCCGCCATCGAGCTGTGTGACCTTGTTCCCATTCTGTCTAAATATCCATAATATTACCGTCTCCAGAAAAAACACCGGAGTCACTTTTTTCAAGCAGCATTCATATATTTTACGTAATCCGTATCCACCGCTGTAGTAGTGTATACGTTGGCCTTGTAGGCATTATTTGCACACTGTTTTCTTCAACCCGCCATCGAGCTGTGTGACCTTGTTCCCATTCTGTCTAAATATCCATAATATTACCGTCTCCAGAAAAAACACCGGAGTCACTTTTTTCAAGCAGCATTCATATATTTTACGTAATCCGTATCCACCGCTGTAGTAGTGTATACGTTGACCTTGTAGGCATTATTTGCACACTGTTTTCTTCAACCCGCCATCGAGCTGTGTGAGCTTGTTCACATTTTGTCTAAATATTGATAATATTATCGTCTCTAGAAAAACCACTTGAGTTACTTTTTTTCAAGCAGCATTCAGATATTTTACGTAATCCGTATCCACCGCTGTAGTAGTGTATACGTTGACCTTGTAGGCATTATTTGAACACTGTTTTCTTCAACCCGCCATCGAGCTGTGTGACCTTGTTCACATTTTGTCTAAATATTGATAATATTATCGTCTCTAGAAAAACCACTTGAGTTACTTTTTTTCAAGCAGCATTCATATATTTTACGTAATCCGTATCCACCGCTGTAGTAGTGTATACGTTGACTTTGTAGGCATTATTTGCACAGTGTTTTCTTCAACCCGCCATCTAGCTGTGTGTATTATCGTTTCCAGAAAAACCAACTGAGTTTTTGTTGTTGTTGTTGTTTTTTTAAAAATAATGCCAGGCAAAGGCAGGCCGCCACGCAGAGGCCGTGCTAGGGGCCGTGCTGCTATGCAATCCTGTGGCCCTAGCAAATTGCCCAGTTTTTAAAAAGCCAATGACCCTGAACTCCCAAAATGCTGAAGAGGTAGTTGACTGGCTTACACAGCACACCCCATCCTCTACCGTTTCTAACTTTACCACAACATCCTCCTCATCCTCCACTGCTATGGCCACCCCACGTAACACTTCCTCCACCACCGGTGCCCCTTCTTCACTGGGTCAGAGGAGTTATTTTCCAATGAGTTTCTTGAACTGAGTAATGCGCAACCATTATTGCCAGAAGAAGATGAAGGAGATGAGGACCTTACACCAGATTTAATTCTGGCAGAGAACACGATAGAGATGGACATAATGAGTGATGAGGAGGAGGTCCCCGCTGCTGCTTCCTTCTGTGATGTGTCAGAAGAAATTGATGCATCTGAGGAGAATGATGATGAGGAGATTGATGTTTTGTGGGTGCCTAGTAGAAGAGAGCAAGAGGAGGGTAGTTCAGATGGAGAGACGGAGAGTCAGAGAGGCAGTAGGAGAATAAGACTTAGAAGAAGCAGGGAGGACAGCCCGCAGGGATCAGCAGGGCAACAACATGTATCGGCACCTGTGTTCAGCCGGCCAACGCACCCGCCATTGCCGCCAATACCGCCAACTCCGCGAACTTCTACTGTTACCGCCAGATCGCACACTTCCAAAAAGTCAGCAGTGTGGGATTTTTTTAATGTGTGTGCCTCTGACAAAAGCATTGTAATTTGCAATGAGTGCAGTCAGAAACTGAGCCTTGGTAAGCCCAACAGCCACATAGGTACAACTTCTATGCGAAGGCACATGAGCGGCAAGCACAAAGCACTTTGGGAGCAACACCTCAAAGGCAACAGGCAAACTAAAAGCCACACTCCTTCTGGTCCAGCATCTTACTGCTCTACCTCTGCTCTCCTTGACCCGTCTGAACCACCCTCCACTCCGCCTTCCACCTTGACCACCTGTTCCCATTCCCAGTCATCTGCCACCAGCCAAGTTTCTGTGAAGGCCATGTTTGAGCGTAAGAAGCCAATGTCTGACTGTCACCCCCTTGCCCGGCGTCTGACAGCTGGCTTGTCTGCACTCTTAGCCCGCCAGCTTTTACCATACCAGCTGGTGGACTCTGAGGCCTTCCGCAAATTTGTAGCAATTGGGACACCGCAGTGGAAGGTACCCAGCCGCAATTTTTTTTCTAAAAAGGGAATACCACACCTGTACCAACATGTGCAGAGCCAAGTTACCGCATCTCTGTCACTTAGTGTTGGGCCAAAGGTCCATATGACTACTGACGCATGGTCCTCCAAGCATGGTCAGGGCAGGTATGTCACCTACACTGCCCACTGGGTGAACTTGGTAATGGCTGGGAAGCAGGGAATGGGTAGCTCAACAACAACAGTGGAGTTGGTGTCACCGCCACGGATTGCACGCGGTTCTGCCACCACCTCTACTCCTCCATCGCTCTCTACCTCGTCTTCTTCTTCTTCTTACTCTGCTGCTGGGTCCTCCTTCTCCTCCTCCACACCTGTGCACCCCCAGCTCCCCCTAGGCTATTCGACGTGCCAGGTACGCCGTTGTCACGCTGTCTTGGGATGACGTGCCTGGAAAGCAAAAACCATACCGGATCTGTACTCCTGTCATCTCTGCAGTCACAGGCCGATCGGTGGCTGACCCCACACCAACTGCAGATCGGAAAAGTGGTGTGTGACAATGGAAGCAATCTGTTGGCAGCGTTGAGACTAGGCAATTTAACACATGTGCCCTGCATGGCACATGTGTTAAATTTAATAGTCCAACGTTTTGTCTCCAAGTACCCAGGATTCCAGGACGTTCTCACCCAGTCCAGAAAGGTGTCGGCCCATTTCAGACGTTCCTACACAGCCATGGCACGCCTTGCTGACATTCAGCAGCGCTACAACATGCCAGTCAGGCGTTTGATTTCTGACAGCCAGACTCGCTGGAATTCAACGCTCCTTATGTTGGAACGTCTGCTGCAACAACAAAGGGCCGTCAACGAGTACCTTTTTGAACTGGGTGGTAGGACTGGATCTGCACAGCTGGGGATTTTTTTCCCCCGTTACTGGGTGCTTATGCGCGATGCCTGCAGGCTCATGCGACCTTTTGAAGAGGTGACAAATATGGTCAGTCGCACCGAAGGCACCATCAGCGACCTAATACCCTTCGCTTTCTTCCTGGAGCGTGCCGTGCGACGAGTGACAGATGAGGCTGTAGACCAGCGTGACGAGGAGCTGGAAGCGCACGATTTCTGGTCGGAATCACCAGAACGAACCCAGGCACCTGCTGCAACGCAGGGAGAGGTGCCAGAAGTGGAGTCAGAGGAGGAAGGTGGCTTTGTGGAGGAGGAGGAGGAGGACCAACAGGAGCAGGCTTCCCAGGGGGCTAGTGGTGACCTTTTGGGGACCCCTGGTCTTGTACGTGGCTGGGGGGAGGAGACCGTGGATGATGCAGTCCTTGATAATGAGGAAGCGGAGATGGATAGCTCTGCATCCAACCTTGTGAGAATGGGGTCTTTCATGCTGTCATGCCTGTTGAAGGACCCCCGTATCAAGAGGCTTAAGGAGAAGGACCTGTACTGGGTCGCAACGCTACTAGACCCTCGGTACAAGCATAAAGTGTCAGAAATGTTACCAACATACCACAAGTCCGAAAAGATGCGGCATTTACAAACCAGCCTGCAAAACATGTTGTACAATGCTTTTAAGGGTGATGTCACTTCAGGAACTCATCAACATTCCAGGGGCAGAGGTGCCAGTAATCCTGCCACGAGCACACCTGCAAGGACAAAGCCCTTTGGCCAGTCTGTAACGTCAGACATGCAAATGTTTTTCTGTCCAAGGCAGCGCCACAACCCTTCTGGATCCACCCTCAAAGAACGCCTCGACCGGCAGGTAGCGGACTACCTGGCATTAACTGCAGATATCGACACTCTGAGGAGCGATGAACCCCTGGACTACTGGGTGCGCAGGCTTGATCTGTGGCCAGAGCTGTCACAATTTGCCATGAACCTCTTGTCTTGCCCAGCCTCAAGTGTGCTCTCAGAAAGGACCTTCAGTGCAGCAGGAGGGATTGTAACTGAGAAGAGAACTCGCCTAGGTCACAAAAGTGTCGATTACCTGACCTTTATTAAAATGAATGAGGGGTGGATCTCGGAGGGTTACTGCACGCCGGAAGACTTGTTCTGACTTCTATGCAGCTGTCCTTCTCTTCAAGCCTCATGACTCCACACACAGCTGTCCTTTAGCGTCCTCCTCCTCCCTCCGCCACCGTTACAAACTAGGGTGCAAACCCTACTGGTTTAATTTTTTCTGGCCTCTGTGCTTCAGTGGCTGCAACCAAAAAAACTGGGCAAACAATGTCTACAAGGTCAACGTATGGCAAAAAATGACTATTTTCAGCATTTATATGGCATATTTTTTCTGGCAACTGTGCTTCAGTGGCTGCATCCAAAAAAATGCATATTTTCTGCATTTATATGGCATAATTTTTCTGGCCTCTGTGCTTCAGTGGCTGCAACCAAAAAAATGCATATTTTCTGCATTTATATGGCATAATTTTTCTGGCCTCTGTGCTTCAGTGGCTGCAACCAAAAAAATTTATGTTTTCAGCATTTATATGGCATAATTTTTCTGGCAACTGTGCTTCAGTGGCTGCGACCAAAAAAATGACTATTTTCAGCATTTATATGGCATATTTTTTCTGGCCTCTGTGCTTCAGTGGCTGCGGCCAAAAAAACTGGGCAAACAATGCCTACAAGGTCAACGACGTTGACCTTGTAGGCATTGTTTGCCCAGTTTTTTTGGCCGCAGCCACTGAAGCACAGAGGCCAGAAAAAATATGCCATATAAATGCTGAAAATAGTCATTTTTTGCCATACGTTGACTCAACGTATATGGCAAAAAATGACTATTTTCAGCATTTATATGGCATATTTTTTCTGGCAACTGTGCTTCAGTGGCTGCGACCAAAAAAATGCATATTTTCTGCATTTATATGGCATAATTTTTCTGGCCTCTGTGCTTCAGTGGCTGCAACCAAAAAAATTTATATTTTCAGCATTTATATGGCATAATTTTTCTGTCAACTGTGCTTCAGTGGCTGCGACCAAAAAAATGCATGTTTTCTGCATTTATATGGCATAATTTTTCTGGCCTCTGTGCTTCAGTGGCTGCAACCAAAAAAGTTTATATTTTCAGCATTTATATGGCATAATTTTTCTGTCAACTGTGCTTCAGTGGCTGCGACCAAAAAAATGCATATTTTCTGCATTTATATGGCATAATTTTTCTGGCCTCTGTGCTTCAGTGGCTGCAACCAAAAAAATTTATATTTTCAGCATTTATATGGCATAATTTTTCTGGCAACTGTGCTTCAGTGGCTGCGTCCAAAAAAACTGGGCAAACAATGTCTACAAGGTCAACGTATGGCGAAAAATGACTATTTTCAGCATTTATATGGCATATTTTTTCTGGCAACTGTGCTTCAGTGGCTGCGTCCAAAAAAACTGGGCAAACAATGCCTACAAGGTCAACGTATGGCAGTTGTTTAAAGAGAACAGTAGATTACTAGCCAGCAAAGCTACCTAAGCTAAAATGTCCCTCAAATCCCTGCAGACTTCTGTCCCTCCAATACAGAGCAGTATCAAGCAGATTACTAGCCAGCAAACTTACTATCATCTGTCCCTGAAATCACTAACAGCTCTCCCCCTACACTATCTCTTCCAAGCACACACAGGCAGATTTTTCAGATACATTTTTGCCCTTGATCCCCCTCTGGCATGCCACTGTCCAGGTCGTTGCACCCTTTAAACAACTTTAAAATCATTTTTCTGGCCAGAAATGTCTTTTCTAGATGTTAAAGTTCGCCTTCCCATTGAAGTCTATGGGGTTCGCGAACCGTTCGCGAACCGCTCGCGTTTTTGCGCAAGTTCGCGAATATGTTCGCGAACTTTTTTTCCGACGTTCGCTACATCCCTACTGTTTGGCAGTACATCTGGTTTTTCTGCAAAGATAACTTGCCTCCAAGCCAAGAATTCAAAAATAAGCACCTGCTTTGAGGCAACATCCATGGGTTTGGTGAGCAACATGTTGTTTATGAGCTACTCTTTGGGGATCACTGGGCTAAAGAATGAAAGAGGAGAATGGACAGTCATCAAACCTTGGCCAGGAAGCAAAGAAGAGTCGAAAATGGATGATGACAGAATATCAACATAGAGAAAATATAAGATATGCGATCAGATTAATAGAGAGGAAATATCGTAAAGATAAGAGGATAAAAATCAAAAGTTGTGTGTAGGAACTAGGGATGTAGCGAACCGCCGAGTATGTGTTCGCGAACGCCGTTCGCGAACACCGGCAAAAAATGCGAACAGTTCGCGAACAGTTCGCGAACTTCGAACATCCGAAAATCGTTCGATTCGAACGATCGAAGGATTTTTAATCGTTCGATCGAACGATTTTCGTTCGAATCGAACGAAAATCGTTCGATTTTAGCGATCGAATGGTCGAACGATTTTGACGCGAACGCCTATTGGCGAACGTCGCGCGACGTTCGCGAACTTGCGGCGGACGCGAACAGCCGATGTTCGCGCGAACAAGTTCGCCGCAGAACAGTTCGCTACATCCCTAGTAGGAACAAACATGTTTGTGATTCACCAGCTAGAACTAGGGTGTACTGTACATATGGAGCACAATGAAGCACAAAGGCAATGCACTATTTACACAAATGACTTCTAGCACACACCACAGAGACAAACCCCTTTTCCATCACACAGCTGAATATGTGTAGCACTGGGTCTTCATTCAGTTAGAGCAGGGGTGTCCAAATGCGGCCCGAAATCCATTTTTAATTGGCCCGCAGCAATTGGATTCAGCGGTGCTACTGCGCATGCGCCGGAAAGGACTCTAACCTGTTAGCGCAGCCTTGCAAACTTCAGCCCATGTCCGCGCTCTCCAGGGTTAATCCCTTTTTCATGAGCGGAGGGCAGAGATGAGGCAAAAGCCTAACAACAACAATAATAATAAAAGCCCTGGAAGCCGATGAGGTCACGGACTGGGCATCATGTGACATGGCCATGCAAGATGCTGAGTGGAGCTTGGCCAGGAAGGAAATGTTCGCTCCCGAAACAAAAGCCATAGCGAGAGGGTGAGCAGGGAAATTAGGCGCTAAATGCCCTGACGTTTTTCACTGTGTCACTTCTAACCACACGCACCCTCACACATGCACAGTCATTTTTCTTTATCTCTGGACTTTGGGAGCCATTACTACCCCCCATAACGAAAGTCTTAAGTGATGCTGCGGCGAGTTGCACGCTGCCAGTCTGCTGCCTGATAAAACTTTTCTGCCCATCATTCCCTGGCAGCTTCCTGCTTGTTTTGCAGGTAATGGCTCTCTGGCATATTACAGACATTCTAATAATGCGCACGATACGCAGCAGAGATACATGTACTAGCAATAGGGAGAGAACAGCTGCTCAGACAGGCTCCGTTGTACCCGCATCGCCTTCACATTGTCTATGTCTATGACTGCCAGTGTAGGGAATGTGGTCTCAGATATTATTATGGAAGCGAGGCATTCAAAGTAAATTGTCCTCTAGCGCGGTAGTAGCGCGGGTCTCCCTTCAGCGGCTTACATCTGCTTTCAGTCATTACAGAGTCACATAACAGAAAGTATCTACTTCCTGTGGCCCGGCTGTTTGTGTATTTTATTGCATATGGCCCTTGATGAAAAAAGTTTGGACACCCCTGAGTTAGAGAGACCATGAGGTCCATTCTAGGGCTATGCAAACTGTATTTGGTTTGGAGGAAAGACATAACATATCAATGTCCCTATAAAATACATGTGATCTGTTATTAGCCGGTGGGTACTGAAAATAATTACAAGAAAGAGTTCAGATATGAATATGTTGAATCAGCAGCTCTGCTCCATACACAGGTTTTTAGCTGCGCAGTCAACTTTTATTAGAAAATTCTAGCTCTTCAAAGTATTTATAAAGGCTGACCAGATCCTTTTTACAGCACATTTCTAATGCCAAATATTTTTAGAGTGGCTGCAGAAAATGCCTGCTCTTATCTTTGCTGCACAATAGCCTTTTCACAAAATATTTAAAGGGATCCTGTCATCGGAAAACATGTTTTTTTCAAAACGCATCAGTTAATAGTGCTACTCCAGCACTATTAACTGATTCATTTTGAAAAAAATTTTTTTTCCCATGACAGTATCCCTGTAATTTCGAAATATTTATATTTGTTATTATTATTTTTTTTTTTTTTTAGAATTATAAGATCCTACTACAGGTATGTGATCTTTAATCCGGAAACCCGTTTTGCAGAAAGCTCCAAATTATAAAAAACTTCAGTTTAATCAAATAATTCACATTTAACAATTATTTAAGTTTTTTGTAATACTAAAACAGTAGCTTGTACTTTCTCCTAACTATGATATACGTAATTAAAGGAAAACTATACTATGAACACTTAAGCAACAGATTTATATGGTTTTAAGTGGCATATTAAAGGAGAAGGAAACCCCCTGGGCGCAAAACCCCTCCCCCCTCCCTCCTCCCCCTGGCCTACCTGTCCCCCTGGGCAAATGCCCCTAACTTGTTACTCACCCCTCTGCGCAGGTCCTGTCCACGAGTTCACAGTCGCCATCTACTCCCACGCGCGTCTTCTTCCTGCTCTGACCGGCGTCTTCTGGCGCATGCGCAGTAGGAACAGTTACCGGTACGGCTCTACTGCGCATGCGCCGAATGTCACGAAGTTTTTCGAACAGGGGGTTTCCTTCTCCTTTAAAGAGTCTTACCAAACTGGAATATATATTTAAGTAAATATTGTCCTTTTACATCTCTTGCCTTGAACCACCTTTTCGTGATGGTCTGTGTGCTGCCTCAGAGATCACCTGACTAGAAATACTGCAGCTCTAACTGTAACAGGAAGAAGTGTGGGAGCAAAAGACAGAACTTTGTCTGTTAATTGGCTCATGTGACCTAAGAAGTATAGTTTGTTGGTATGTTTGTGTGCACAGTGAATCGTACGATCTCAGGGGGCGGCCCTTATTTTTCAAAATGGCAATTTTCTATTTATGATTACCCAATAGCACATATTAATAGAAAAGTATATTATTATGAAAATGGTTCATTTACATGAAGCAGGGTTTTACACATGAGCTGTTTTATGCAATATCTTTTTATAGAGACCTACAGTGTTTGGGGTGTATAGTTTTCCTTTAATGTTTATTGGAGGCAAAACAATCCTGTTGGTTTAAATGAATGTTTGAAAGATTTTTTTGTACACAGCAGATTTATCAAAGATGGAGGTGAATTTTCTTATTAAAAAAGTTTGAATTTCGAGCTATTTTTGTGTACCTCGACTAGGGAATAGTCCAAATTCAATTTGATTTTGAAAAAAAATCAAAAATTCAAATATTAAAATTTGTCATGTACTGTCTCGACTTCGACCATTGACATCTAAAATTGCTGTTTTAGCCTATGGGGGGCCTTCTAGAACCTATTTGGAGTCAATTGGTGGACTTTGAAAAATCTAAGTTTTTTTTGGGGAAAAACTTTGATTCAAATTCGATCGAATGTGCTATTACTTTAATTCATACAATTCAAATTCGGCCAAATATCGACCTATTCGATCAAAAATGGACCTATTTGGCCAAAAAAAAACCCTTCAACTTAATTTCGGTTGGTCTTTTTGTATTCGAATTTCGAAGTTTTTCAAATTCAAAATCATAAATCTGCCCCTTAAAGCATGGAGATTCAAATAATCGAAAGACCCCTTATCCGGAAATCCACAGATCCCGAGCATTCTGGGTAAAAGGTCCGATACCTGTACTACATGGGAAGTCCAATTTACTAATTCTTTTTATTAAGGCTTTAATTTGAGACTCAATTGTGAGGGAGAAAAAAAACTTGATAGAGTTTTTGTTCATGATTAAGGGGTCCGTTTACTTACAGGGGCCTATTCACCAAGGGTCGAATATCGAGGGTTAATTAACCCTCGATATTCGACTGGGAATTAAAATCCTTCGACTTCGAATATCAAAGTATTTTAGCGCAAATAGTTTGATCGAATAATCCTTCGATCGAACGATTAAATCCTTTGAATCGAACGATTCGAAGGATTTTAATCCAACGATCAAAGGATTATCCTTCGACCAAAAAAATTTAGGAAAGCCTATGGGGACCTTCCCCATAGGCTAACATTGACTTCGGTAGCTTTTAGATGGCTAAATAGGGGGTCGAAGTTTTTTTTAAAGAGACAGTACTTCGACTATCGAATGGTCGAATATTCAAATGATTTTTAATTCGAATCCTTCGATAGTCATAGTCGAAGGTCGAAGTAGCCCATTCCATGGTCGAAGTAGCCCAAAAAAAAATTTGAAGTTTTTTAACTTCGAATCCTTCACTCGAAGTAAGTGAATCAGCCCCTAAATAAACCCAATAGTCTGGTTTTGCTTCCAATAAGGATTAATTATATCTTAGTTGGGATCAAGTACAAGGTACCGTTTTATTATTACAGAGAAAAAGGAAATCAATTTGAAAAATATTGACTATTTGATGATAATGAAGTCTATGGGAGACGGCCTTTCTGTAATTTGGAACTTTTTGGATAACGGGTTTCCGGATAATGGATCCTATACCTGTAGTACCTATTGTAGGGCTGACACCTTTCCCCACCTCTAAGGCTGTGCAGGGGGCAGGCGGTGATGTCACTGGGTGGGTTGGTGACATCATATGGTGGAGCTGTACCATCACAGGGGCAGGATTATGATGTACCCATTGGTGATTGATCAATCCTACATCTATCTCAGAAAATCCTGCCTGGATTTCTTATGACACCAAATAGCATCAACTATAACAGATGACATCACATAGCACCATTTATAAGGATAGTTTTGACAGGGTCAGAGCCGGGCCCTAGGCAACCTGGCCGGTCGCGGCTGATCATTCGCATACGTGAACTGTCATTCTGGCGCTCGCATAAGCGAGTTGGTGCTCAAGCGAATGTGCGAGTCGACGCATGCACGAATTGGCTTGTGCGCATGCACGGAAACGCAAAAACATGTGGAAATGGCACACGTGGGGCAGATTCCCTAAAGGGCAAAGTGACGTCATATCGGAACTTCGTCAATTTCCTAATGGGCGCAGGCACTTCGCTAGCGAAGGAGATAGACGCTAGCATTGCTTCGAACTAAAACGCCAGGTGAATTTTCGCACTGGCGAATGGACGTAACTCCGCAAATACAGTACAGCAAATTGTGTATGATGGAGAGAGTGAAATTCTGAGACAATTTGCAATTGCAATTATTTGTGTTTTTTGAATGATTTAGCTTTTTATTCAGCAGCTCTCCAGTTTGCAGTTTCAGCAAACTGGTTGCTAGGGTCCAAATTCCCCTAGCAACCATGCATTGATATGAATTAGAGACTGGAATATGGATAGGAGAGGCCTGAATAGAAAGATGAGTAAAAACAAGTAGCAATAATAATACGTGTGTAACCTTACAGAGCATTTGTTTTTTTAGAGGGGGACAGTGACCCCCATATGAAAGCTGAAAAAAGTCAAAAGAAAAAGGCAAATAATTAAAAAACTATAGAAAATAAATAATGAAGGCCAACTGAAAAGTTCCTTAGAATTGGCCATTCTATAACATACAAAAAATTAAATGAAAGGCGAACCACCCCTTTAAGAATATTTTATTAAAAGCTGTAAAAAAGCGAAGGGCTATGCACTTAGCTAAAAAATATTTTATATTAATTTTTGGGTTGTGCATTATAAATCTCCATGTTGTAGAAAAGAAGAAGAAGAAGGAGAAGAAAAAAAGAAACTCAGAACAGATAGATTGATGCCCTGAAAAAAAGCATCTAATTGAAAAGTCAATATTTACTTCTAATGGTTTCATAGTTCATTATTCCAACATTCAATATGTCTTTGAGCACATGCCTCAGTGTCGCCCAATAACTTATTCACTTTGACATGTTCAATTTAGTGTGTTATGTTTAGAGTATGAAGCAGGATTATGTTCATGATGTTCACTTAAACTTTTGGCAATTGGCCCGTTGCTCGTGGATTCACCAATTCTTATCGAGTTCCCACTGTACATAAGATCCCACTGCAGATCTAATATATGTAGCAATGTTTTTATATAGGTTGTTAGAAAATAACCTATATTTAGGGGCAGATTTATCAATGGTCGAATTTCGAAGTACAAAAAACGTCGAAATTCGACCATCGAATTAAAAAACTTCGAATTTGAATATCGAATTCGAAGTTTTTTCAACAAATTTGGCAATCCTGCGGTCAAATAAAAATTGTTCGAATTGAACGATTTTAGCGATCGATCGAAGGATTTTTATTCGATGTGTAAAGACTTAGAAAAATGTTGTAGAAGGTCCCCATAGGCTAACATAGCACTTCAGCAGGTTTAATTTGGCAAAGTATTGGGGGCCAATTCACCAAGCTCGAGTGAAGGATTCGAAGTAAAAAAACTTCGAATTTCGAAGTGTTTTTTGGGCTACTTCGACCATTGAATGGGCTACTTCGACCTTCGACTACGATTTCGACTTCGAATCGAAGGATTCGAACTAAAAATCGTTCGACTATTCGACCATTCAATAGTCGAAGTACTGTCTCTTTAAGAAAAAACTTCGACCCACTAGTTCGCCATCTAAAACCTACCGAACCCAATGTTAGCCTATGGGGAAGGTCCCCATAGGCTTGCCTAAGTTTTTTTGGTCGAAGGATAATCCTGCGATCGTTGGATTAAAATCCTTCGAATCGTTCGATTCGAAGGATTTAATCATTCGATCGAAGGATTATTGCTTCGATAGTTCGATCGAACTATATGCGCTAAAATCCTTCGATATTCGAAGTGGAAGGATTTTAATTCCCAGTCGAATATCGAGGGTTAATTAACCCTCGGTATTCGACCCTTGGTGATTTGCCCCTTGAAGTTGAAGTTTTTTTAAAGAGACAGTACTTCGATTATCGATGGGTCGAATATTCGAACGATTTTTACTTTGAATCAAAGTAAATTCGAAGTCATAGTATCCTATTCGATGGTCGAAGTATCCAAAAAATTACTTCGAATTTCGAATTTTTTTACTTCGAAAATTCCCTCTAATTCACTTCGACCTATAGGGGCAGATTTATTTAGCTCGAGTGAATTTTCAAAGTCCAAAAAGTTCAAATTTCAAAGTAATTTTTTGGATACTTCGACCATCGAATAGGATACTACGACTTTGAATTTACTTCGACTTCGATTCGAAGTAAAAATCGTTCAAATAATCGACCATTCGATAGTTGAAGTACAGGTATGGGATCCGTTATCCGGAAACCCGTTATCCAGAAAGTTCCAAATTACGGAAAGGCTGTCTCCCATAGACTCCATTATAATCAAATAATCCAAAATTTCAAAAATGATTTCCTTTTTCTCTGTAGTAAGAAAACATTAGATTGTACTTGATCCCAATTAAGATATAATTAATCCTTATTGGAGGCAAAACCAGCCAATTGGGTTTATTCAATGTTTACATGATTTTCTAGTAGTCTTAAGGTGTGAAGATCCAAACTACGGAAAGACTACGTTATCCGGAAAGCCCCAGGTCCCGATGATTCTGGATAATAGGTCCAATACCTGTACTGTCTCTTTAAAAATCCTTCAATTTCAATACTTCGCCAAATTAAAGCTATCGAATTGCTATATTAGCCTATGGGGACCTTCCAAGTGCATTTTTTAATGTTTTTGGCATCGAATAAAAATCCTTTGATTGATCGCTAAAAATCGTTTGAATCATTCGATTAGAAGGATGTAATTGTTTTTATTTGATTGATCGAATGCTATTTTAGCGCTAAATCCTTCGAATTCGAATTCGAAGGATTTCAATTCAATGGTCGAATTTCGAGGGTTTTAACCCCTCGAAATTCGACCCTTAATAAATCTGCCCCTTAGTAAATCTGCCCCTTAATGTTTAACTGTCTTGTACAGGTATGGGATCCGTTATCCCAAAACCCGTTATCCAGAAAGCTCCAAATTACAGAAAGGCCGTCTTCCATAGACTCCATTATACTCAAATAATCCAATTTTTTAAAAATGTATTTCCTTTTTTTCTACAATAATAAAACAGTTGTTTGTACTTGATCCAATCTAAGATATAATTATTCCTTATTGGAAGTAAAATCAGTGTACAGGTATGGAACCTGTTATCCAGAATGCTCTGGACCTGCGGCTTTTCCGGATAATGGATCTTTTTGTATTTTGAATCTTCATACCTTACGTCTACTAGAAAATCATGTAAACATTAAATAAACCCTTTTGCCTCCAATAAAGATTAATTATATCTTAGTTTGGATCAAGTACAAGCGACTGTTTTATTATCACAGAGAAAAAGGAAATAATTTTAAAAAATCTGGATTATTTGGATAAAATGGAATCTATGGGAGATGGCCTTTCTGTATTTCGGAGCTTTCTGGAGAACGGGTTTCCGTATAACAGATCCTATACCTGTACTGGGTTTATTTAATGTTTACATGATTTTCTAATGGACTTAGTAGATCCAAATGATAGAAAGATCCGTTACATGGAAAACACCAGGTCCCAAGCATTCTGGATAACAGGTGCCATACCTCTATATATTTCCCACCAGCAGGTTTATACTGCTCTTCTTTATTTTCTTTATTGCATTTGTTTTCGGAATGGGGTTATTCACTTTTGAGTTAACTTTTAGTAAGATGTAGATATTGATATTATGAGACCATTGCAATTTATCTTTTTTATCATTTTTTTTTTTAAATTATTTGTTGTTTTTAATTATTTCACTTTTTGTTCAGCAACTTTAATCCATAATCCCCCCATGTCGTCCTAAGGTTGCACATAGCACAGGTAAAATTTCCGAAAAAATGACATTGGAAGACCTTTCCTCAATCTTTGCTCCTAGATCCCTAAACTCACTCTTCTACACTCTAAACTCACTTCATCTACCTTTCATTAAATATAAGTGCAAGATGGTTCCTTTCTATTATTAGCGATGGACGAATCTGTCCCATTTCGCTTCTCCGCGGATCTCATGAACCTCCCACGAAATTTGCAAAACTGTTTTAAAAATTAGCAACAATTTGCCGGCGTCAGAATGGGCTTGACGTCAAAGTTGACGACAGCTCCCATTAAAGTCGAGCGTCCGTTAGTCAAAATTGGCACTGGTGTCAGAACCAAAATCTTCTATATAGTAGGGTCTCTTAGTAGTACAATGGTTACTCACCACATCAAGGAAGTGGCCCAGGTGCACCGCCCTGGGCCCTCAGCACAAGGGGCGGATAAACCGAAATCTCGAATAGAAGCAGGCACTCAAGGGCAAAAACTTCCACCAGGCAGATGTTCCAAAAGTGAAAACGTTTATTGTGTCAAAACAGCCTGACGCGTTTCGTGTTCCAAACACTTAATCATAGGCTATAGGTTTAGCCTATGATTAAGTATTTGGAACACGAAACGCATCAGGCTCTTTTGACACAATAAACGTTTTCACTTTTGGAACATCTGCCTGGTGGAAGTTTTTGCCCTTGAGTGCCTGCTTCTATTCGAGATTACTGGTGTCAGAACCGGCAAACATTTTTCAATGCGATGAATTTTCGCATAAATTCGCAAATTAATTTGCAGGCGTCAAAACACGAACATTTGCTGTGAATTCGTGCCTGGGGAATAAATTTGGCTATCACTATCTATTATATTTCCCCCCAATCCACCCCACAAAAAGAGGATTTAATGTTTGTTCTAATCCCCATTCTGGATTGTAGGTAAAGCCATGGACAAAGCGTGGACAGGAAATACTAAGGACAAAGAATGGAGCTTCCATATTGAAATGTGTTAGATTCAGCAAATATAATGGCACCAGTGCCTCTTAAGGCAGCTTATTGGCCTGTGTGTGGGGCCATCCAACGGGCTTCCCCGATCGATATCTGGCCGAAAGTCGGTAGATTTTGATTGGGCTGGTTAAAAAATCCCGTTGGATCCCGGCGTTGATGCAGCCCCACAATCGGACCGCCCGTATTGGATGCATTATGATCTGATTGTTGGGCCCTAGGGCCTATGACCGGATCAACCCGATATCGCTCACCTCAATGTGGACATATTGGGTAGAGATCCGCTCGTTTGGCGACATCTCTATGTCTATGGCCACCTTAAGAGCTGTAGCAAGATTACTAACATAATCATAAGACTGATTTATCCCTTTATAATACACAAAAGCCATGAATATCCTGTAAATTATATCCTTACAAACGGCTCTTAGTGATGTCATCAGTTATAAACGGAGCTTAGTGACATCATTTTTGTCACATAATTTACTTGTGTAAACGTGTGTTATATAATAAATAAAGTACCCCTTGTTGGAAAATATAAGGATATTAGATGTAACCTCGGAGTTCCATGACATGGCCTTGTGCTTTTATATGATTATGGATCTCCTCTATCTTTATATTTTACAATAGGGGGTACTTTATTCACTATATACCCTGTAAAACATGGCACTGAATTATCCAAGAAATAGTATACACGTATACCGTTTTTTTTTTTTAACTTCGCAAGAACATCCTAATAAATAAACTTCAGGAATAGAGTACAGGTCCATGCCACTTGTTTTTACATTACAGTTTTATGGGGTAGAGGTAAGTGGCAGCTTTTCAATTCCATGATGTAAAGTTTATGGGGCAAATTCACTAACCTCTGAAAATTCGCCGGCGACGGCTTCGCTCACAGTGCAACACTTCAACGCTAATTCACCAAAATCCGAAGTTGCGTCCAGGGCGCTGAACGCTGGCAAAGTTGTGCTAGCATTACTGCGCCAAGCGAAGTTGCCCTACACATGAGCCCAGTGTATAGTTTATGTGCCATATGTTAGGAAATGTAGGGGGGAAGCCGGTTACCCCCCAAAAAAATGTAGTCTCTTTTTTAGCCTATCACCCTGAAAAAAAAGGAAAACACCAGCGTTTTTTGGGACTTAGAAAAATTTTCAACTATTTTTTGAGGAACTCCTATCTACTCTATTGCACTTCGCCTGGTCTGAGGTGGCGAAGGCAAGTCTGACGCAAGAGGTAACGTTCAGTTAAATCCGCATCTTAGTGAATTTGCATAGTTACGTCCATTCACCAGTTTGCAAATTCGGCTGGCGTTAGAGAGCGAAGTACCGCTAGAGTCTATCTCCTTTGCTAGCTAAGTTCTGCCAGAGACCGTTAGTAAATCTAAGAAGTTCCGAAATTACGTCACTCTGACGAATTTTCGCCAGCGTTAGTCACTTTGCCCTTTAGTAAATTTGCCCCTATGTGTTTTATGTGCTCTCATAGAATCCATTTCATTGAATTGAACTGCTGGGACTCAAAAATGCAAAGAAAAATGAACTTTGAAATCAAGACAAGAGACAGACTGTCGGCAGTTTTGATAAGGAGCCAAATGTAAAAAAACGTCAGGCCTTCTGCCAAAATAGGAGCGACTGCTCGGCCACTTCAGCAGTGAATCAGATGCTTCAGAGTGTGTTAAATCTGCCTCGGGGGGCAGAATTAATATTAGATGATGACACTGTCTTCTCGTGGCAATTTATAGCTCACCCTTCACTTGCTAATATTGTACAAACAATAAAAGTCTGCAAAATGCTATTAAAAACAATACAGCGGCCGCCAACTTTCGCTGTAAGTAATTTTATAGACCATAAATACTTGTAATTCTACGGCTGCCTCATCCTCATATGACCCATAGCTACTTTCCTTTCCTTGACTCAACATATTTCAGAATGAAAAACCCCCCAAAAGCCTCTTCTGGATTCTATATAAATAAATCAAACCAATTATACAATATAAATGCTTATTACTACAGAGAGCAAAAGAGGCAACCAAAATATATTAAGAACCCATTTTCATAATGTCATAAATTATTATTTTTTTTTTTTTAACCACAGTCAATTAAACACGGTATTCTTGTTTCTGCTGTAATATTTATGTGACTTCTGGCAAAGTTGAAAAGAACAAGTATAGGAATTTGCAGGTGCAAAACTTGTTCCAGGATTAGTATCCAATAGTATCCAATGTTGTTGGCTTTCAAGAAGAAGATCCTTAAAGGAGAATTCAACAGTAAAGTTTAAAAAAAAAAACCCTACCCTACATAGACCCCCTCCTCCTCCCTGCCTACCTGCTACTCCAGGCAAATGCCCCAAACTCTTTACTTACCACTTGGGTAGTAAGAGCTGGAAGATGGCTGCTGCGAACTGCAATGAGGGGTAAGTAAAGAGTTAGGGGCATTTGCCCAGGGATAGCAGCTAAGCAGGGGGGAGGTAGGAGGGGGTCTATGTAGGGTAGGGGGTAGGGTTTTTTTTACTTTAGGGTTGAATTCTCCTTTAACTGCCATCTGCAAAAGTGTTTGCTATTGGTACTAGACCTGGAGCAAAATTTACAACTGTTATTACTTTGCCCCCAATAAGGACACTTACACCTTGGGCCCATTAATTTCATGGACCTCGATGTCAAAATGGGTATACAATGATAATTGTGTAATTTGCCAATTAATGGTACCTATATAACTTGCCATATAAGATCTTTATTTCTTGCTAAATCGAAAATTGGTATTATATAAGAATAAATTGTTGTAATTTTCATAGCTCAAATATGTCACCCTATTATTAAACTTGCAACGATAACATATCCTTGCTGCAAATGAAACATTGTATTTTTTATAAAATAAGCCCTTTTTTCATGTTTCAAGCTCAACCACAAATGGCCCTTCCTCGTTTACCCTAAACTATAATTAATGTGCCAAATGTGAACGCACAGGGCACTTATTCCCCTGGTGCGCATGCATTGAACGTAGATGCGCAAAGCACATATTCACTGGGCGCCTATGCGCCGGAGGCTCAACCCAAACCCGCTGGTCAGCGTGTCTTGAGGTAAGCGCAGATGGCATGGTGGGTTACAACAACAGTTAACTTGTACAGATAAGAGACCTGTTATCCAGTGACCTGAGGTTTTCCGAATAAAGGGTCTTTCTGTAATTTGAATTTATATACTTTAAATAAATCCAATTGGATTGTTTGGCTCCAATATAGATTAATAATATTTTAGTTTGGATCAAGTACAAGGTACTGTTTTATTATTACAGAGTAAAAAGAATGTTCTAAAAAATTTTTTTAACTATTTGATCAAAATCGACCCTGTGGCAGACGGTTTTCTGGATAATGGGTTTCCGGATAATGGATGCTATTTGGTGCTCATGACCTCTTGATTCCTCCCTGTTGTGGCTATGTAAAACTATGGCCATGATGCTTGGGGCCTTGGCATGCACATCACTTCTGATGTAATGATTGTGCAGGACTTTTTCATATCTATTGGTTTGTATCACATCTATTAGTTTGTATCATATCTATTAGTTTGAATCTAGCGATGGGCGAACTTGCGACGTTTTAATTCGCCGGGAAAATTTGCGAAACGTTCTCATTTTTGACGCCGACGTCCATTGTCTGATTTTCACGGCCATTTCGTGAATAAATAAATAAATTTGTCTATCACTATTTGTATCATATCTATTAGTTTGTAACACATCTATTAGTTTGTATCACATCTATTAGTTTGTATCACATCTATTAGTTTGTATCATACAGTATCTATTAGTTTGTATCATATCTATTAATTTGTATCACATCTATTAGTTTGTATCACATCTATTAGTTTGTATCACATCTATTAGTTTGTATCACATCTATTAGTTTGTATCACATCTATTAGTTTGTAACACATCTATTAGTTTGTATCACATCTATTAGTTTGTATCACATCTATTACTTTATATCGCATCTATTAGTTTATATCGCATCTATTAGTTTGTATCATATCTATTAGTTTGTATCATTTCTATTAGTTTGTATCACATTAATTAGTTTGTAACACATCTATTAGTTTGTATCACATCTATTAGTTTGTATCGTATCTATTAGTTTGTATCACATCTATTAGTTTGTATCACATCTATTAATTTGTATCATTTCTATTAGTTTGTATCATATCTATTAGTTTGTATCACATCTATTAGTTTGTATCGTATCTATTATTGTGTATCATATCTAGTGGTTTGTATCATATCTATTAGTTTGTATCACATCTATTAGTTTGTATCACATCTATTAGTTTGTATCATATCTATTAGTTTGTATCGTATCTATTATTGTGTATCATATCTATTAGTTTGTATCACATCTATTAGTTTGTATCACATCTATTAAATTGTATCATTTCTATTAGTTTATATCATATCTATTAGTTTGTATCACATCTATTAGTTTGTATCGTATCTATTATTGTGTATCATATCTAGTGGTTTGTATCATATCTATTAGTTTGTATCATATCTATTAATTTGTATCACATCTAGTAGTTTGTATCACATCTATTAGTTTGTATCACATCTATTAGTTTGTATCACATCTATTAGTTTGTATCGTATCTATTAGTTTGTATCACATCTATTAGTTTGTATCACATCTATTAGTTTGTATCACATCTATTAGTTTGTAGTATCTATTAGTTTGTATCACATCTATTAGTTTGTATCACATCTATTAGTTTGTATCGTATCTATTAGTTTGTATCGTATCTATTATTGTGTATCACATCTAGTAGTTTGTATCACATCTATTAGTTTGTATCACATCTATTAGTTTATATCATATCTATTAATTTGTATCATTTCTATCAGTTTGTATCATATCTATTAGTTTGTATCACATCTATTAGTTTGTATCATATCTATTAGTTTGTATCACATCTATTAGTTTGTATCATATCTATTAGTTTGTATCACATTTATTAGTTTGTATCATATCTATTAGTTTGTATCATATCTATTAGTTTGTATCATATCTATTAGTTTGTATCATAGCTATTAGTTTGTATCATATCTATTACTCTGTATCGTATCTATTAGTTTGTATCGTATCTATTAGTTTGTATCATATCTATTAATTTGTATCACATCTAGTAGTTTGTATCATATCTATTAGTTTGTATCACATCTATTAGTTTGTATCACATTTATTAGTTTGTATCATATCTATTAGTTTGTATCATATCTATTAGTTTGTATCATATCTATTACTCTGTATCGTATCTATTAGTTTGTATCAAATCTATTAGTTTGTATCATATCTATTAGTTTGTATCACATCTATTAGATTGTATGATATCTATTAGTTTGTATCAAATCTATTAGTTTGTATCACATCTATTAGATTGTATGATATCTATTAGTTTGTAACACATCTATTAGTTTGTGATTATTTATGTTCGCTAATGAATTGCGGTTCCCTGCAGCAAGCCAGGGACCTCAAAAGTACATTGGTGAATACCATTAGCTTAAGGGATCTCTGGGTCTCATGGGTCAGATGTAGGTGGGTATTTCCTTCATTCACACTTTAAAGGAGAATTAAAGCCTAACTAAAGAAATGTTGTACATGATGTTTTGTGCTTCTGTACAAGCCCAAGGCAACCACATACCTTTAGCAGTAAAGATCTGTGTCTCCAAAGATGCCCCAGTAGCTCCCCATCTTCTTTTCTGCTGATTTACTGCACATGCTCTGTGCTGCTGTCACTTACTGAGCTTAGGGACCCACTCACAATATACAGTACACATAGAATAGAAATAGGGAATAATCCCAATCTGATTCGAATTTGAAAAAAGTTAGAAAATTCAAAATTTATCATGTACTGTCTCATTAAAAAATCGACTGTTTTAGCCTATGGAGGACCTCCTAGAACCCATTTGGAGTCATCATTGGTTGTCTTTGAAAAATCGAAAAACATTGATTTGAATGTGCTATTACTTTGATTTGTGCGATTCAAATTCGATCGAAAACTGACCTATTCATAGTTACATAGTTACATAGTTACATAGTTACATAGTTAAATTGGGTTGAAAAAAGACAAAGTCCATCAAGTTCAACCCCTCCAAATGAAAACCCAGCATCCATACACACACCCCTCCCTACTTTTAATTAAAATTCTATATACCCATACCTATATTAACTATAGAGTTTAGTATCACAATAGCCTTTAATATTATGTCTGTCCAAAAAATCATCCAAGCCATTCTTATAGTCATTAACTGAATCAGCATCACAACATCACCCGGCAGTGCATTCCACAACCTCACTGTCCTGACTGTGAAGAACCCCCTACGTTGCTTCAAATGAAAGTTCTTTTCTTCTAGTCTAAAGGGGTGGCCTCTGGTACGGTGATCCACTTTATGGGTAAAAAGGTCCCCTGCTATTTGTCTATAATGTCCTCTAATGTACTTGTAAAGTGTAATCATGTCCCCTCGCAAGCGCCTTTTTTCCAGAGAAAACAACCCCAACCTTGACAGTCTACCCTCATAATTTAAGTCTTCCGTCCCTCTAACCAATTTAGTTGCACGTCTCTGCACTCTCTCCAGCTCATTTATATCCCTCTTAAGGACTGGAGTCCAAAACTGAACTGCATACTCCAGATGAGGCCTCACCAGGGACCTATAAAGAGGCATAATTATGTTTTCATCCCTTGAGTTAATGCCCTTTTTTATGCAAGACAGAACTTTATTTGCTTTAGTAGCCACAGAATGACACTGCCCAGAATTAGACAACGTGTTATCTACAAAGACCCCTAGATCCTTTTCATTTAAGGAAACTCCCAACACATTGCCATTTAGTGTATAACTTGCATTTATATTATTTTTGCCAAAGTGCATAACCTGCATTTATCAACATTGAACCTCATTTTCCAGTTTGCTGCCCAGTTTTCCAGTTTAGACAGATCACTTTGCAAAGTGGCAGCATCCTGCATGGAACCTATAGTTCTGCACAATTTAGTATCATCTGCAAAAATAGAAACAGTACTTTCAATGCCCACCTCCAGGTCATTAATAAACAAGTTGAAAAGCAAGGGACCTAGTACAGAGCCCTGTGGTACTCCACTAACAACACTGGTCCAATTAGAAAATGTTCCATTTACCACCACTCTTTGTAGTCTATCTTTTAGCCAGTTCGCTATCCAGGTACAAATACTATGTTCCAGGCCAACATTCCTTAATTTAACCAGTAACCTTTTGTGTGGCACTGTATCAAATGCTTTAGCAAAGTCTAAGTAAATCACATCCACTGCCATCCCAGAATCGAGGTCTCTACTTACATTCTCGTAAAAAGAAATTAAGTTAGTCTGGCAAGATCTATTACGCATAAAACCATGCTGGCACAAACTCATAGTATTATGATTTGCTATGAAGTCCAGTATCTTATCCTTTATTAACCCTTCGAAAAGCTTTCCTAATACTGACGTCAGACTAACTGGCCTATAGTTTTGAGGCTGAGAACGGGATCCTTTTTTGAATAGAGGCACCACATTAGCAATTCGCCAGTCTCTTGGCACAATACCAGATCTCAATGAATCCTGAAAAATTAAGTAAAGAGGTTTGGCAATCACAGAGCTAAGCTCGCTAATTACCCTGGGATGAATACCATCTGGCCCTGGACCTTTGTTAATCTTAACCTGTTCAAGTCTCTTTTGAATTTCTTCTTGTGTGAACCATGCATCATTAGTTGTATTACTAGAATTGGGAGTGTTAAGAAGGAAACCTTCACTTACTGGTTCTTCATTTGTGTAAACAGATGAAAAATACGAGTTCAGAATCTGCGCTTTTATTTTGTTTTCATCAACCAGCTGATCCCCCTCTGATAGTAAGGGTCCCACCCCTTCCTGCTTCATTTTTTTACTATTGACATATTTAAAAAATAATTTGGGATTTTTTTTACTGCTTGCTGCAATATCCTTTTCTATAGCAATTTTAGCTTGCCTTATAGCTTCTTTGCATGATTTATTGGCCTCCTTGTACCTTATAAATGTTTCGGCTGTACCAGCTAACTTGAAAGCCTTAAAAGCACGTCTTTTCTTACCCACCTCAACACCAACGCTTCTATTGAACCAAAAAGGTTTTGCTTTGCAACGACGTTCCTTGCTTACAAGTGGAATATACTGACAAGTATATTTATTAAGCAGCATTTTAAAGACTTCCCATTTTTGTTCTGTGTTTAACCCTGTGAAAAGCATTTCCCACTTAATATGTTGCAGAGATGCCCTTATACTGTCAAAGTTTGCACGTCTGAAATTTAGTGTTTTAGTTACTCCCTTATAGAATTGCTTCTGCAACAGAATCTCAAAGGAGACCATGTTATGATCACTATTCCCTAAATGCTCACCCACACAAATGTTAGAGATGAGTTCAGTATTGTTAGTTATTACAAGGTCCAAAAGAGAGTTATTCCTAGTAGGTTCTTGAACGAGCTGGAATAAAAAGTTGTCATTCAGCATATTTACAAACCTACTAGCTTTTTCTGTCTTAGCAACCCCATTACCCCAGTCAATGTCTGGATAATTGAAGTCACCCATAGCAACAACTTGACCCAGCTGTGAAGCCGCTTGTATCTGCAAGAGTAGCTGGGCTTCATACTCGACACTTATACGAGGTGGTTTATAGCATACACCAATGATAATTCTTTTTGATACCTTTTGCCCAGTCGAAATCTCTACCCAGAGTGATTCTACACCCTCACCAGTGCCAGCTATTTTTATTTCTTTAGCGCATGGCTTTAATTCAGGCTTTACATACAAACCCACTCCTCCACCCTTTTTAATCCCTCTGTCCCTCCTAAAAAGGGTGTAACCATTTAAATTCACAATCCAGTCACATGTTTCATCCCACCAGGTCTCAGTGATACCAATTATATCATAATTTTTAGAGCATGCAATTAATTCTAGGTCTCCCATTTTACCTGACAAACTCCGTGCATTTGCCAGCATACAGCGGAGGTTACTACTTTTACTTTTGAAATGTGCATTACTTAGTGAAGAATTATACGTTAAGTTAGTATTATTCTGTTTTCCTTGTAACAGAGGGACCTCCTTAGCTGGTAAACTGTATGCCCCCCTCGATCTAAATCGGACCTATTCGGGCAAAAAAACCAGGTTGGTCTTTTGAATTCGACAATTTTTAAGTTTTTCAATTTCGAAATTTCAACCCTTGATAAATCTGCCCCCAAGAGTAAACTAAAGTTATATAATGAAGGGAAAACTTTAGATACCAGTCCTGTTAACCTTTAATCAGAATAATAGCTGTTTTTAAATCCATAAAAATATTTAAAATTGCGCATTGTAGACATAAATACAAGATGATTTGTAGCTTCACTAAATTATCCTGGGAAGTGGGATAAACTAGCTGCTATTATAATAATTATTTTTATATAGTCAAATCCGTAAATACTCCAGCTCAAACCCGTCTAAAGCGTAAATTTACTAAGCAGCAAAAATCGCCAGCAACGGCTTCACAGCCATCGCATCACTTCGCCAGGCAAAAATTCAATCAGACAATGCTAATTTACTAAAATGCTAAATTGCGTTCAGGGCGCTGAAAACTGGTGAATTGTCGCTAGCGTTACTTCGGCTTCAGCAAAGATGCGCTAGCGTTCAATTCTGCCTAGCGCAACTTCGTTAGAGGTCTTCGCTCAGGTTAATTTGCATACGGTGGGAAATTTAAAGTTGAATGGACGTATATGTTGCAGCAAATACATTACATTACACAAGTCCAGGGAACCTTAATAAAGACAATAGAGTTGTTATATTGCCCTACACATAAGCCCGGTGTATAGTTTGTGTTCCATATGTTAGAAAAAAGGAAAAGACACCAGCGTTTTTTGGACTTAGAAACTTTTTCCACTAAAAAATATGATGTAAGTAACAGGAGATTGAGGAAGATCTATGTACTCCAGTGCACTTCATCTGGTCTGAGCTGGCGAAGGCAAGTCTGGTGAAAGAGGTAATGTTCAGTAAAATCCGCATCTTAGTGAGTTTGCAGAGTAATGTCCAATCGCCAGAGCTAAAATTAGCCTGGCGATAGTTTGAATCACCGCTAGCGTCTATCTCCTTCACTAGCGAAGTGATGCCTGTGCCCGTTAGTAAATCTGCGAAGTCCATGAAAATGGTATGGACCCACTTCACCCTTTAGTAAATCTGCCCCAAAGTCATGCAAAAGTCAATGGCAGATGGTCCCTTTAACAACTGGAACATGTTTTTTGCCTTCATGATTGTCTAAACTTTTGGGCTGTTTTGATAAGCAGATAAATTAAGAGTTTCTTGTTCAATAATCTGAATAATTCACATTTTTCGGGTGACAATTCAAAAAAGTGTCACTAATTGAATTGTTGCATGATTTTGTCACAACATTTCCAGCACGGGCAAATTTCGATCCAGATCCAAATCTTGGATGGGAGTTTGGTCAAATTTTTATTATTAAAATAATGGGGGAAAAATCAAGTTTTATTAAGGGGAAGATTTATCAAAGGTTGAGGTGAATTTCGAATAAAAAAAAAATCTAATTTCGAGCTATTTTTGTGTACTTCGACTAGGGAGTAGTCCAAATTCGATTCGGATTTGTAAAAAATTCCAAAATTGAAATTTATCATGTACTGTCTCTTTAAAAATTCAACTTAGGCATGGGCGAATTCGACCCGTTTAATTTCGCCAAAAATTTGCCTGCCGGCGAAATGTCGCCGATCCCCATTAAAGTCTATGGGCGTCAAAATTTTTTTTTTGACGCACGCCACCATACAAGTCTATGGGCATCATTTCCACGGTGAAACAAGGTGAACAAATTCGCCCAACCCTATTCGCCATCTTAAATTTAATAAATAGGACATTTCCTGAACTGAGAACTTAAATGAAGTCTTTATTCTTTGGTGATGACTATTTTAAGGCAGGCTGCTTTTTATGATGCTGCCTGCTATTTACTAGGATCACTCTGTAAGGATAAGGAACATTTAGGGGCATATTTATCAAGGGTCGAATTTCAAATTTGAAAAACTTCGAAATTCGAATTCAAAAAGACCAACCGAAATTAAGTTGAAGTTTTTTTTGGTCGAATAAGTCCATTTTCGAATAGGTCCGTATTTGGCCAAATTAGAATCATACAATTGAAGGAATAGTGCATTCGATTAGAAGATTTTGCCAAAAAAAACTTTGATTTTTCAAAGTCCACCAATTGACTCCAAGTAGGTTCTAGGAGGTCCCCCCTAGGCTAAAACAGCAATTCGGCAGGTTTTAGATGGTGAATGGTTGAAGTCAAAGTTTTAAAGAGACAGTACATGATAAATTTCGATATATTCGATTTATTTGAAATTTGAAATGAATTTGGACTATTCCCTAGTCGAAGTACACAAAAATACAGTAGCTCGAAATTCCATTTTTTTTTACTTGACCCTTGATAAATCTGCCCATTAAAGTTAACTTAAATGGTTGGTTCACCTTTCAGCTAAATTTTAGTATGTTATAGAATTGTCAATTCTAAGCAACATTTCAATTGGCCTTCATTTTTTCTTTTTTATAGTTTTTGAATTATTTGCTTTCTACTTCTGACTCTTTCCAGCTTTCAAATGAGGGGTCACTGACCCCATCTACAAAACAAATGCTCTGTAAGGCTACAAATTAATTGTTACTGCTACTTTTTATTACTCATCTTTCTATTCAGGCCTCTCCTATTCATATTCCAGTCTCTTGTTCAAATCAATGCATGGTTGTTAAGGGAATTTATACCCTAGCAACCAGATTACTGAAATTGCAAACTGGAGAGCTTCTGAATAAAAAGCTAAATAACTCAAAAACCACAAATAATAAAAAATGAAAACCAATTGCAAATTGTCTCAGAATTAGTGATGGGCTTATTTATTCGTCAGGCGTGAATTTGTGGCGAATTCCCGCAATTCGATGCCAGCAAATAAATTCGCTAATTTTTTGCCGTTTCAAAACAAATTCTCCCATCACTACTCAGAATATCACACATATCTACAACGTACTAAAAGTTATCTCAAATATGGCCAACCCCTTTAAAGGTGAACCACCGCTTTAATAGGATGACTTTTCAGATTTTCACATGCTTTAAAGGGGTTGTTCACCTTTTAGGTAACTTTTATTATGTTATAGAACGGCTAATTCTAAGCAACTTTTTAATCGGTTTTCATTATTTATTTTTTGTAGTTTTATAGTTATTTGCCTTTTTCTTCTGACTCTTTGCAGCTTTCAAATGGGCGTCACTGACCCCCTTCTAAAAACAAAATGCTCTGTAAGGCTACAAATGTATTGTTATTGTTACTTATTTATTACTGATCCTTGTATTCAGTCCCTCTACTATTCATATTCCAGTCTCTTATTCAAATCAGTGCATTGTTGCTAGGGGAATTTGGGCCTAGTTACCAGATTGGTTAAAATTGAAGAGCTGCTGAATAAAAAGCTAAATAACTCAAAAACCTTCAATAATAAAAAATGAAAACCAATTGCAAATTGTCTCAGAATATCACTATCTACCCCTTTAAATGGGTTGTTTACCTTCCTAAAACTTTTTTGGTTGAGTTATTTTCTGTAGAAAAATTTATATAAAAAAATGATATAAGTCCCAAATTTTTGATATAAATTTTTCTATAGTTGATGGCCCTTTTGAACTGGGGCGAGTCCCGTGGGCTTGGTTTGATAATAATATGGACTCCCGACTTTGTATAGAATTGTGTGAGTTATTTTCTGATTGTTCCCCAGAAATAAAGACTTTTTTAAATTTTTTGCCATTTTTTTACTGTTTTTCCAAAATGTAAGTTTAAAGTTGAATGTTTGTGTCTCTGGTGTTTGAGTCTGACAGCTCAGTAATTCAGGTGCAAATTCTGAACTGTTACCATTTTGCAACATTTAGTTGATCCATTTCTCAGCAGCATCTCTGGAGTATTAGTAACTATTGTATCAATTCTAACAGCTGCCTGTAATGAAACCCAGAGATCTCAGCAGGGACAAAGATAAGAAATGTATCAACTAAATGTATCCATTTAGAACAGTTTACAGGGTCGGCGACCCCCCCTCCCAGAGCTGCTTTAGAAAGATGAACCATTACACTTTACACTTCAATATTAGGAAAACGGCCACATATAGAAAATAGAAAGTAGTTGAAAAAAGTCTTTATTTCTGGTGACTTATCTGAAACCAACTGAACTGAAAAAAAAGTGTTGGAAAGTGAACAATCCCTTTAAATATTTAAAAATAATAGTAACTTTGCCCTGGTCAGTTTTTTCTAGGCGTTACATTGTGTGATGTTCATGTTAAATAGACAATTCTGCATAAATGTATCAAAAATAGGGATGCACCGAATCCAGGGTTTAAATTACTGATCCGTTGACTTCTTTTACCATTGGTGCTGCATCTTCTCAGTGGAGAGAATCATTGTGTGTTCATTGTGTAGAACTATTTAGCAGACTGACTATTTCTGTCTGAAAAAGTTGAATAGAGTTCACAATGAAATGCATATGTACCCCCAACCAATGTTTAGGACCCTTAGTTTGGATCACCTGTAGAAAGAATTACCGTTTATCCAGAATGCTTGGGACCTGTGGTTTTCCAGATAATTGATCTTTCGTAATGTGGATCTTGATACTTTTAGTGTACTAGAAAATCATGTAAACATTATGTAAAACCCATGTGACCATTTCTACTTATTTTGTATTCCCAGTTCATTGGCCCATAGATCGATGACCATATCCTGCCTCACTGTAACATAGGGCTTTGCAAGGGGAGGTCCTTCCTCTTTGGCCATGAGTAGTTGATCATGGTTGAGCCTGGAGTCTACAAAGCGCCCCAGAAGTGTTAGGCCCTAAAGGAACAACCCCTTTGGAGAAGTTGGGGAGCAAGGACCCTATGAATGTGGTGAAACTATTGTGCAGGATAGCCACTGTTATAGCACTCTCTTGGAGGAGTGAGTCAGTGAGCGTAAGTTAGCAAGAGCAGCTTTGAGCTCCACCAAGGAGGATAGACAGGTTCTCCTTGCCTGTTTGAAGGGAACTTGGTACTGACAAGGCAATTAGATTATTGTTCTATCACATTCCACGACTACTGTAGGGATCCGGACCACATGAGGTACTGAAACCCTGGAAGATGTATGCTTCAACCCCCCTGCTATTTCGTCAGTGGTGCCATTCTGTCTGTATCTGCTATACCTTTCACTAAGAGAAAGCCCATCTTGTTTAAAGAGGGTCCATTGTAGCCCATTCTCTACCCCTCTAGTTGGTATTTATTAAGTCAAATTAGGGTTACAATTAAATAAACCCAGTAGGCTGCTTTTGCTAAGTTCGGATCAAGTACAAGATACTGGTTAATTATTACAGAGAAAAAGGTAATTATTTTGAGTCTATGGGAGACGGCCGTTCTGTAATTTGAGCTTTCTGGATAATTGGCCACCGCATAAAAGATCCCATACCTGTACAGGTTATCCGGAAACCCGTTATCCAGAAAGCTCTGAATTAAGGAAAGGCCGTCTCTCATAGACTCGATTATAATCAAATAATCCAGGTTTTTAAAATGGTTTCCTTTTTCTCTGTAATAATAAAACAGTAGCTTGTACTTTATCCCAACTAATATATTATTAATCCTTATTGGAAGCAAAATCAGCCTATTGGGTTTATTTAATGTTTACATGATTTTCTAGTAGACTTAAGGTATGAAGATCTAAATTATGGAAAATCTGGAAAACCCCAGGTCCTGAGCATTCTGGTTAACAGGCTCCATACCTGTATCTATTTCCAAAAGGAAAATCAACACAAAAACAGGTCCTATACCACCCTATCCTATTTATTACGAATAGAGGCGCAAACTACTGTAGTGATAAACTAGTTGGGCAAAATAACTAATTTATTCATTTTTTCACAGTGAGAAAAAGGGGAACCAAGTTTATAATAGTCTATATATTATAAATTAATTGCAATGATAGTGACTTTGCCCCTAAAATATGTTTCTATTATAGTGCTGAGCCTATAGTATTCAGAGGATTTTAAAGAGACAGAAATTTCAACTTTATAATACACCCGCCATTCAATTCCCGATAAGTTTGCCAGAAACTACAGTGGCAATAGCTTTCCCTACAAAAGCAGCTTCTTTTTATTCTGTTGCAAGTGGCCTGATTTGTATTTCAATTCCTCTCTACATCATCTTTTCTCAATCACCTGTGGCATTAAAGCACGTTTTTAATGTAAGTACCTTAGCAAGGCCCTAAGGCAATATTAAAGAGTTTCCTTCTTAGCTAAATGATTTTCTGTCAACTAATATGTCAGGTTTCTCCAGGAGCAGCTTTTGTTCATTTATAAAAAGAATTATATTCTGTGAATGATAAATTAAATCTAGCAAAATTGATGGCATTAAGATTGGAACGATGGCAAAAGATGCTATCAAATAATTTCTTCAGAAACTTTTGATAGGTAAACAATATTTTATGGATCTCATTTTGGAAGATAAGACCATAATAGAAGTTTAACCTCTATTGCAACAAGTTTTTACGAAAGCATTATAATTTTTCTGATGAATGTCTAAAATACACTGAGGATCTTGCGGGGCAAAAATTGTCCCATTCCAGAGAGTAATAGCAAGAAAACAGCAGAAAGCTTTTACTAGTGTTTTATAATGAATATTTACTTATTATTATGAAGGTACAAGATTATAGGAAAATAATGCAAATACAGTACAAGGCTCAGAAGCAGAGCCGGGCCAAGGTAGTTTGGCACCCAAGGCAACGGTTCCAATCAGCGCCCCTCAATTATTAGCATTTCCCCCCACAGTACCAATAGCCAGCCCATCATGGCCCCCAAGGCAGCCCCCCACAGTACCAGCAGCCTGCCAGGCTCCAGCCCATCATGGCCCCAACCCCAAGGCAGCGCCCCCATCTATACTACCTATGTGCCAAGCCAAGTGCCAATGCCCCAAGAGTAGGGATGGGCGAATTTGACCCATTTCGTTTTGCCAAAAATTTGCCGCTGGCGAAATGTCGCAGCGCCGAGTTACTGCTACCGAGTCCCTCTAGGCGCGCACAGTCTGCAGCCAGGTCCTGTCTCTGCCCGATTCCTCTTTGTAGCGACTTGCGTTGCAGTCCAATGCGCATGCGCGCCAGCGCGTCACAGAGAATTGGAAGTCACGCTCACGCTCCCAGGTTGGGGGAGCAATGCGGGTGCTGTATAAGATTAAACAAACCCCAGTTTTAATTTTTTTTAAATTATCCTTTAATACTAAAGGCCAGCTATGGGACTACATTTTAATACTGAAAAAAAAATAGTTTTTTTCCCCCTGATAAGTGCAACCCCCCCTAGTTATTGCGCCCTAGGCGGTTGCCTACTCTGCCTACCCCTTGGCCTGGCCCTTATCCTGCCTCTCACTCCTGGTGTGAGCTAATACAAAACTTCTAACACTCTACACCTACTGGGACCTACTTCTGCACCAGACTCATAACATAACTGTAAAAAAAAGGATATTCTGGCTTGTCCCTCAGGATCTTGGGACAAGAAAAAAGTCTGGTCCAGTGGTTCTTTCTTAGTTGTAAGGTCCTGCCATTGAAAGGGGATTAATTAGTATTTTATTGGGATCCTTAAAATAAATGGCATGACTTTACAAAAGGTTTTCATTGTGCATTTCCCCATCAAACCAAATTAATAGGTAGATGACAACAAAGGCAGGTCACTCAAAAGAAAGCAGATGCACCAGTAAAGAGCAGGGTCGGACTGGGGGGCCCGGGGCCCACCGGGACTACTGTCCAGGGCCCCTTCTGACCCGCCCCCCAACCCCTACTGCGACGCGCTGAGCGCGCGCACACAAAGGCGCCGCTTGGCGCACCAGCGTGAAGGCGCCTGGCGCATGCGCAGAAGGCGCTGCGCTGATCGGCGCTGCGGGAGGGAAACTTTTTTAAAGATATCTGGAGAGGTGTCTGGCCCGGCGGGGGCCCATTAAGGGTCGGGGCCCACCGGGTATTTTCCCGGTGTCCCGCCGGGCCAGTCCGACACTGGTAAAGAGTCAAGAGTCTTACCTTCATTTATTACAACTTCCATGAACTCAGAACAGGTATGGAATCTGTTATCCAGAATGCTCAGGGCCTGGTGCTTTCCAGGTAAAGGATCTTTCCATAACTTGGATCTTCATACCTTAAGTCTACTAGAAAATCATGTAAACATTAAATAAACCCAATAGGCTGATTTTACTTCCAATAAGGATTAATTATATCTTAGTTGGGATCAAGTACAAGCTACTGTTTTATTATTACGGAGAAAAAGAAAATCATTTTCAAAAATGTGGATTATCTATCTCACTTTTCCTAGAAAGTGGCCATAGACGCACAGATAATATAGTAATAAAGATAATATAGTATAATATTTGTTATGGGTATGGTGGGAGACGGGCTGACCGATATCAGCAGAAGACTTTGCTATTGGTCAGCTCATCAATCAGGCAGGTCGGAAAATTTTGTGTAACCACATCTAGGCCAGGCTAGAGCTTGTCCGGCTAGGAAACAGGCAGAGCAACAGTTATATTTGACCCTGTCTCCACAGAGTGGGCCTTTGTTACATGAAAGGGTGAAGGAGTGGTGTTGTGCAACTACAACTCACTTGTGCTGTGTGACTAAATAAAAGCATTGGACGCCAGAAGCACAAATCAGGGTTTTATACTCACAATCCTCTGAGGTTTATCACATACATGTCAGGTAACATCACAGTATTTCAGAACTTGCACCTTGTGACATCCATGTGGAGATAGGGTTCCATATTGGATAGATACAACTTCAGGATCTCTGCACCGTGACCTGGATCCTCACACAGGGAAATCACTAAACCTAAATCCTTATCAGGCTGTGATCCCTACACTACAGGCCAGAGCTACCACCTTGCTATCCCTCCTAGTTGGAGCACAGGCTGCTCTTGCTAAACTAGTTCTCTCTGCCTCACTTTTCTAGAAAGTGCTGTTACAGAGAACTACCCTGTCCTGACTTCACCTCGGGGGTCCCTGTATCCCCGACTAACCCCAAGGCCTTCCCTTTACTGGGGCGTCATGCTGCCCAACTACACCCACATTGGTTTAGAAACACTGGGAATGTGCTGGAGATACAATAATTTTTTAAATTTACCATGGGAAAGGTCCCCATAGGCTTAGCAATCTTTTTTTGGTCGAACAATAATCGTTCGATCGATGGATTTAAGTCAAAGGATTTAACTTTGACAGTCGAATATCGAGGGTTAATTAACCCTCGATATTCGACCTTAAGTAAATTTGGCCCTAGATATACCATGACCTGGATGAATGAAAATCTTCATAGTCATTACAATTCATATTTTATTATCTTTAGGGGGTTATTTATTAAAGTCCGATTTTTTTCTGGTCGGACTTTTAAAGGGGAAACACCATTTTTTTGAAGGAAAAAAAATCTAAATTTTTCGAGATTTATTAAACCCTGATGGTGTTAAAGGTCAGAATAAAAAAGTAAAGTAATCCAAAGATTTTGTGGTTTTCTGGCAATAATCCCAAAAATTTTGAAAAATCAAATCTGAAAAAATCCTGCAATTCGGATTTTCATGTTTTTTCCAGCACAAGAAATTTTGTGAAAATTGGGGGGGAGTCAGTGCAGATTTGGTTGAAGTGGTTTTCAGAAAATAGTGAGAAAATTGCAGATTTTGATAAAGAACCCCCCTATTTTATGTTTAATGCATTGAACCACTATCATATCATAATTCAGCAATAAAGGTAGTGTTCAAGCACTTTATCTGAAGGCCAACACTTTCTTCTTTTAGATATAAAAATAAGAAAGCAAAGCTTATTATGGGCACAGAACATTCCCTTTCTATATATGAAAGAGCTCTACCATACTGCTTATTTAATTATCACTAGCCATTTTTATATGACCCCCTAGGTGTGCAGTTCTCTTGAGATCTATGGAGCTCATTGCCAGCTCCCCCACATATAGGAATAACGCTAAATAGGAAACAACTCTTAAGACATAAACAACCGAACAATTTATTATATTTTACAAGTGTATTCAACAGCTTGTGACCTTCATTGGACAAGTAATTGTCCCAAGTAGTGATGGGCGAATTTATTCGGCAGACAAAAATTTGCAACAAATTTGCGAAACCGCCGTGAAAATTCACCGGCAAAAATTCGCTGGCATCAAAAAAAAATGGACGCCAGATGCCGGTGTCAAAAACGGACGCAGGCGTCAAAAACGAGGCAGTGTTTTGTGAATTTTTCGCCATTTCACGGGAAATTCGAGAATTTTTTGGCGAAGCAAGACATGTCAAATTCGCCCATTACTAGTCCCAAGTCAAGAACTTTGTTTTCAAGCTGTTGGGACCTACATGTCCCATAATCCCCAAGCAGCCAAAGGTGAAATTAACTAGAGTCAGATAACTGACGCAAAGTGTAATATACGGTGATTAATGAAAACATTACACATATACAGTAAGTCAAAGCCAGGACCACGCACTGACCCGTGTTATGCTAATGGGTTAGTGAAATCCTTCCAATAATGTCATCTACAGTAATTATGCAGTTTTCCCAACTAACAAATCTTGGCATCAACCATAACGTTAACAAACACTGTCACCAAGTTGAAAGATGAATTACAAAGGTCACATTGAGCGAGTAATACGAGGCGTTTTTTTTTTCAATTTGTTGTACACTTATGACCTCAAGGGACAGAAGAAAAATCAATTTTACAATTAAAATACACATTATGAATCTTATCTGTTGATGCAGATTTACTAGCCATGTATTTAGGCTGGAGACGTTTCAGCGGCTGACATGTTTATACAGAAATGTTACATTAGCAGCTTCAGTAGAACATAACTTCTTTAATCATGGAGGAAATATAATGAAAGAGCCTTTAAACAAGGCAACTGTCTATGGAACACCAATGGGTAAAATAAGATAAAATTTTGTAAATTATATTATTTAAAGCAGTAGTTAGTGTAACACTATCATTTATAGAGGGTACTCAACATCCTCAGCATGCAGCTATAGGGAGAACGTAGGTTACAACAGTGCCGGAACCCTTTGAAGTATAATTGGATTATAGTAAATGCATACTGTATAGGGATGGGCGAATTTGACTCGTTTCGGCAAAAATTCGCTGCCGGCAAAATGTCGCCGACGCCCATTTAAATCATATGGGTGGCAAAATTTTTTTGGAGCTGAGCGTCGCCAGTGCTCCCCATAGAGCGGCTGGGCGTCATGCTACACCTAATAATCTGCCGCCCTAGGCCCGGGCCTTTGTGGACTCGACACAAATCCAGGCCTGGTGCACACCACAATCATAAAAAAATTGTGCTTGATTCCGGAGGGGCAAATATTTGTGCCATCTAGTAATTTGACACTTGAATGGGTGCAACTTTGACTGATTGGGGCTATTCCTGCTGAATTATGCTTAATACCTATGCTGCTATAGTTTTATGAGATCTCTCTGTAGAGGCTATGAGCAATGGTCTGTTCCTGCTGAATTATGCTTAGTACAGAGGATTACATATGCTGCCATGGTTTTATGGTGTTTCTCTGTACAGACTATGAGCAAACATACGGAACTGATCCTGCTGAATTGTGCTTAGTACAGGGGAATGCCTATGCTGGCATGGTTTTCTGGTATATCTCTGCACAGGCTATAAGCAAACTTAAGGGGCTGTTCTTGCTGAATTGTGTTAAGTACAGGTTATTACCCATGCTTCCATAGTTTTATGGTATCTCTCTGTACAGGCTATGAGCAAACTTAGGGGACTGTTCCTGCTGAATTGTGCTTAGTACAGGGGAATACCTATGCTGCCATAGTTTTATGGGATCTCTCTGTACAGGCTATGAGCAAACTTAGGGGACTGTTCCTGCTGAATTGTGCTTAGTACAGGGGAGTACCTATGCTACCATAGTTTTATGGGATCTCTCTGTACAGACTAGGGATGCACCGAATCCACTATTTTGGATTCTGCCGAACCTCCGAATCCTAATTTGAATATGGGGAAGTAAAAAACATCTTAGACGTCCTTGTTTCGTGACAACAAGTCACGCGATTTCTCTCCCCGCCCCTAATTTGCATATGCAAATTAGTATTCGGATTCAGTTCGGCCAGGAAGAAGGATTCAGCTGAATCCTGCTGAAATAGGCCGAATCCTGGCCGAATCCCGAACCGAATCCTGGATTCGGTGCATCCCTAGTACAGACTATGACCAAACTTAGGGCTGTTCCTGCTGAATTGTGCTCAGTACAGGGGAATACCTATGCTGCCATAGTTTTATATGATCTCTCTGTACAGGCTATAAGGAAAAAATGTAAGGAAACCACATGTTGGTGGACCCAAAACTCAAGAGGGATACTACTATAAACTAGAATAAAAATCATTGAACTATATTATAAAAGGAAATAGGAAGCTCTGATGGAATGGCTGTGTAGACTAATTTGCTACAAATTGTATAGTTTACAGCTTTTTAAATAGCAGTCATTAGCTTTTAGAAACAATCTCAATCAACAGCCTTTGCATAATCTTCTTTTTAATGGCATTTCTTATGATTATAAAACGTTCACATAAGGCAGCATGATTAAAATTGACTGAAAGATATGTCACTTTTAGAGGGGAATTAGGCAGTGCCATAAAAAGTATATAAATATATGTAAAAACAATATACATCTCTTCATTACACCCCCCCCCAGAAAAACAAGTATCAACATACAAACTATATTCAAAAGAGCGCGGGACTGAAGTCATTTCTTCTCCCCCAAATTGTCTTCTTTTCTTGACACTGCTGGCTCCACCAAAACAGGATCTTTTTACCCAACTGTCTCATATTAAAATCCCCTATATAAACCTACTAACGGGCTATTTGGCATGGCGAAAACTCCTAAAAAAACAAAACAAGCAAATAAAAATAAAAGAAAAGAGTTTAAATACAACCTGGTTCTTTATTTGACCTTCACTTTCATAAAGTCAAGCCTAAATCCCCCCTTCATTTACTCAAACTATTTGCTTGGGAGAGCGTAAAGTACGGAAAAGAAAAAAAGTAAATATCTTGTGCTCCAAATATTTTCAGTAAACATATTTTTTATGAAATATATATAATTTCCGAAGACGTATTAGTGTTGCTTGGACTGCCACATGCTAATGTCAACATCAATGCGCGGAAATCCATCTGCCTGATGCAAGTGCACATAATACAATGAAGCTTATAGAATTTCAAGGATATTTGGTGACTTTTTGTCAATTACGTTGTGATTGAGTTTCTGCATTGAATATTTAATGATTTGCTCTGGAATATCAAGAAAAACTAACCTTTTTTAATGAACATTTAGGGGCAGATTTATCAAGGGTCGAAGTGAATTCGAGGGAATTTTTTGAAGTAATAAAAATTCGAATTTCAAAGTAATTTTTTGGATACTTTGACCATCGAATTGGATTCTACGACTTTGAATTTACTTTGAATTTGATTCAAAGTAAAAATAGTTTGAATATTCGACCATTCGATAATCGAAGTACTGTCTCTTTAAAAAAACTTTGACTTCAATACTTTGCCAAATTAAACCTGCGAAGTGCTATGTTAGCCTATGGGGGACCTTCTACAACCATTTTCTAAGTCTTTACACATCGAAGTAAAATCGTTCCATCGTATTCGTAAACATACAATCAAAGTAAAATCGTTTGACGATTAAATTGTTCGAATCAGACGATTCGAACGATTTTAGTGTTTGATCGAATGATTTTACTTCCAAATTCGGTGAAAAATACTTCGACTTCGATATTCGAATTCGAAGTATTTTAATTCGATGGTCGAATTTATAAGTATTTTACATTTCGAAATTCGACCCTTAATAAATCCGCCCCTTAAAACACTGTTTCTTGATGATGTATGTTTATAAATACCCTTTCTGAATCCCTTACAGGTTCTTGGAAATCAACTAGAAACTTTTGATGATTACATTTTTCATTTTAATTTAGACATTTAACCAGCTGTTTTTTTGTTCTGGAAAAAGTCAGCAGAATAGTGAAACCAGAAACACAGATGGGAGCCCTTGAACAGATTCCAACAAATCCCACATATGGTGTTCCATAACAAACTTTGTAATACCCGATCTACAGGGCATTCCAGTTGTAAGGGTGAAAACAGTCCGACTTGTCCTTCCCAGTGAACACCAAAGGAACAGAAGGATAAAAAGGGGCATGGATAATTATTTGCAGCAGATGCTCCAGAAAACAGCCATTTTTCAGACCATTTGTTATTCCTCCCTCCCAGCACTTTATGGTGGAGGCCTCACCACCAAACAAAATTTGATGAAGTCAAATTGGAGAAGGGGACAGTATCAGAAGTCAGGTGCCACTCTTTGAAGAGCAGGCTCTCGATCTGATGCAGCGACATGCATGATTTTATGTTATGCTGTAGTAATCACATCACTTTTACAGGTTTTTGAGGACTTTGCAGGTAAACACTAGGAAATCGATCACTGAGTTTAAATTCACAGCCTTGATTCCGTTTAGAGTTAAATCAATGTGCTGGCACTTGCAGCGGATAGACATTTGTGTGCAGGTTTTGTGTTTGACATATTTCCATACTCTGGACAAATCTGTTCAGTTCATCTTTATACCAAAGAACAAGATTTTTTTTTAACTTATTTATAAGAAGCTCAAGTTGCTTCCAGGATAGAATGTATATAAATAATCCCCAAATGTCCCTGCTACCAAGCTGCTTCAATTCTTGTTACCGTGTGCAATTCCCAATGCTCAGTTTTCTCCTGCTCTCCGCTCCCCAGAAGCACAACGAGTGTGAATACATTTACAGCTCAGCTTCTTTTCCCAGTTCTACTTGTGCTGGTGTCTTTGCATAGGGGGTCACTGGGGATGTTTTTTGTGCATTTCTAGACACTTACTCCTATTTTTACAACATCTACTGAATGCGGCAACAAGGCTTTATAAAACACATGGAGATAAACACGTACACCGACTACCTATCTATGCCTCAGCTTCAGTTGGAACTGTCTGTAGGGCTTAAAGGAGAACTAAACCCCCAAACTAATGAAAACCCCTAACCTCCATAGTCCCCCCTTCCCTGTACCCCCCCCCCACAGGTGTAAATGCCTCTAACAGGGGAATGTAATAAAAGAGCAAAACAATTCGCCCCAATAAGACTAAAAATCCACATCTCGCAAGTAATATTGTTCCTTAAACTGTTATTGCATTGCAAATTTTAATTGCGCACTCATAAGAAGCGCTCGAAGGTGTCGTAATCTTTTGGAGCAAACATAACGACTTTTTCAGTAAGAAGTTTTATTACATTGACTGCGCATTGGCGCAAACTATAAAATTCGCAAATGGTCTTTCACTGTCGGAAGTGGTCGCTAAACAGTTTCCGGGCTCGCAAAAGCTATTATTATTAAATTCGCACAAAGCAAAATTTGTTCGCGCAAAGGCATAACTTTTCGCGTTGCGAATAGTTTTTCCGTTAGCGATTTTTATTACATTCCCCCGATAGTCTTTAATTATCCCTCGATGCAGAGTCAGCTCATGGGCACCATCTTCACTGCTTTGGGAATCTTGGGGTCCCTTAAGCAATTTCCGTGGCTGTCGGGACCAGAAAATTGCTACAACTGCACATGCGCTGATACGCCACTTACTTACTGAAGACTCCCGAAGCGGTGAAGATTGCACCCGTGAGCTCCACTGCACGGACTCTGCATCGAGGGATAATTAAAGAATTTGAAAACCAAAAAAATTTTTTGGTGGTCTATTAGATTTGCCCTTTAAATTGGGGGTAAATTGGTGGTTGCCTTTGGCCCTGGGTAAGGTCGGCTTTCAAATACTTGTTGATTACCATTCCTTATTGGAACACCCCTGTTTCTCATTATTATTTGTGAAAAATGTAAAGTGTTTAGCAGAGACAATACACAGTGGGAGAAGCATCTTGCAACTAGAATGTAATTAATATAGTCAATAGCAAAGATAAGTGGTGAATATCTGTTCAGGCAACATGCAGAAATGTTTATTGCTATATTTAGGAGCTGAGGTTCCATTGTACAAAGGTTAGGAAAAGCTTGGGATGTCTGGATATTTTTCTATATTCATAATTATTTCTGAGAATTTTATCATGTGTGAAAATATGTGCAAACATGTTACTGAGTCCCACAGATTTGCATTTTGATATATTTCCCACAGGGTGAAAAACCTTTTAATAAATGTTATCCTCAGTTGATATTTGGAGTAGACCTGAACATTTTTTTGGGTTTGGATTTTGATTGCTCAGAGCTGGGGGACATTCAGGGGGAACACTCTTATAATTGAGCCAGATCACAATTTTGTTCTGGAGAAAAGTCATGTTTAGTTTCAGAGTCTTATGAGAAGTATTAAATGTGATGCAATTTTACCAGCTGGAAAGAACTTCAACATTTTCTAGGAATAATCTGCATTTATAAAGAATGCAGGCTCACCAAACAAATGTTTTTCACCCTAGCATAGGAGTCTGGCCCTATTAGGGCGCCCCAAAGCAGTGGAAAGGGTGCCCAGCTTATGTGCCAAATAGTCAGAGTAAATTCTAGGGATGCACCGAATCCAGGATTCGGTCAGGATTTGGCCTTTTTCAGCAAAATCCTTCTGCCCGTCTGAACCGAGACCTAATTTGCATATGCAAATTAGGGGTGGGGAGGAAAATCACGTGACTTTTTCACAAAACAAGGAAGTACATTTTTTCCCCTTCCCACCCCTAATTTGCATATGCAAATTAGGATTCGGACACATCTTTCACGAAGGATTCGGGGTATCGGCCGAATCCAAAATAGTAGATTCGGTTCATCCCTAGTAAATTCCCACTATGGATTCTTGAACAAAAAAAAGTGATGACTACACTTCAATTTCTACACCGTTTTTACACAAGCTATGCTGATCTGTAAAGGGTACTTGAACCACCCTGAAACAAAAAATGGAAAACCATCTCCACAATGTAAATGCCGGTATGGGATCCGTTATCCAGAAACCCATTATGCAGAAAGCTCATAAATGAGCTCGTAGACCCTACTTTAAAAATGATTTCCTTTTTCTCTGTAATAATAAAACAGGACCTTGTACCTGTACTTGATCCCAACTAAGATATAATTAATCCTTATTGAAAGCAGAACCGGCTCATTGGGTTTATTTAGGGGCACATTTACTATTGGTCAAATATCAAGGGTTAATTAACCCTCGATATTCGTGCGTCGAAGTAGAATTACCGCAATTCGTTTGTTCATCGATCGTAGGAAAAATCGTTCGAACGATTAGAAGGATTTTAATCCATCGATCGAACGATTTTCCTTCGATCACAAATTGCCTAGAAAGCCTATGGGGACCTTCCCCATAGGCTAACATTGGTGCTCGGTAGGTTATAGGTGGCGAAGTAGGTGGTCGAAGTTTTTTTTAAAGAGACAGTACTTCGACTATCGAATGGTCGAATAGTCGAATGATTTTTAGTTAGAATCCTTCGATTTGAAGTCGTAGTCGAAGGTTGAAGTAGCCAATTCGATGGTCGAAGTAGCCAAAACAAAACGTTGAAATTCGAAGTATTTTTTATTCTAATCCTTCACTCGAACTTAGTAAATGTGTCCCTTAATGTTTACATGATTTTCTAGCAGACGTAAAGTATGAAAATCCAAATTACAGAAAGATCCATTATCCAAAAAGCCCCAGGTCCCAAGGATTCTGGATAACAGGTCCCATACCTGTCTTTACATAATTATTTTTTCTATTTTATACTTAAATCTTGAACATATTATTGCCCTACTCCTAATATAGCTAAACAATCAAACTCTAATTTATTCAAATGTCTTTTAGTAATTAGTTTAGTTTCTAGCAAACGAAAGACTTACAGCTTAGGAGAGAAATTTTCGGTGCATGTTTATGCCTTTAATTTTGTCAGTGGAATATGGAATGCATTCCAGCTGTTCTGCTCAGATCTAAAAAGTCAATGAAACACATATGCTTTATGACAGATATTCCCCTGTAGATTTTAATGGTGTAGAAAAAACTTGCTCTTCGACATGTCTTTGAAAATGCTCTAATCGGTTTGACAAGGTGAGAAATTTTATAGGAACTTAAGTACCAGGTTCGAAATAACTCGTATTTGGAGAACAAATTAAAAAGCAATTTCATGAGTTACTGAAATTATTTGTGCTTTATCTCTTTTTGTTTATGAGCAGGTTTGTACTTATTTTCAGGTCATACCACAAACTACTTTACACATCGGCACTTTTGCCACATAGGGAAATCTGACTATGGCAATTCTACTGTAGGGACCCATATGGTTAATGTGTCCCTATGGCTTTAATTCCTTACATATCACAGTTATTGGCCAAGAGGTGTTGTGACCACTTCCTGTCACACTTTGGTATAGTGAATGAGAAGGGGAGGAACTTCCTCTTTGGCTTCTGGTTGCTCATCCAGTTGGATGTTTCCAGGGAGCCTGGGTACAACAAGGCCCATTAAAACCAAGTTGCCCTAGAGTATCAGTACCTCTAGACCCTGTGAATGAGACCAGCTAGAGATAGGATACTGCCTGTAATAGTAATCTCTAGGAGAGTAAGATAGGCAGGTTAAGTAGCAAAAGCAGCTTGGCTCCAACTAGGAGGGATAGCAAGGAGGTAACTCTCCCCTCAGGCAAGACTGGCCTGTAGTATAGGGACACAGCCTAATAGGGAATTAGGGCTAGTGAGTTCCCTGAGCCTCTGGTACAGGTCACGGTGCTGAGATCCTGATGGTGTATCTATCCTGGTTGTTCCGTGGTCTGCCTCAGGAGAGGGTACCAGAAGAGGATGTGATGGTACTGTGTATATTGCACTATGGTGCTGATATGGTGTGGGGAATGACAGGACGAAATGGATTTTTACCCAGGTGATGTAGGGACCCATAGGGTTAATGTGCCCCTATGGTTTTAATTCCCTACACTTCCTGATCTCCCTAGTTGCTGGGCAGATTCCCATGTAGCTAGATATAATTTGCAAAGTTATATTATTGGCCAGGAGGTGCTGTGACAATGTCCTGTCACACTCTGGTATAGTGAGAGAGAAGAGGTGAATCGCCCTCTTTGGCTTCTAGTTGCTGACTCAGCTGGATGTTCCAGGGAGCCTGTGGGCAACAAGGTCCAGTAAAGCTTTGTGCTCTAGAGGGACCAGTACCTCTAGAGAGATAAGTCAGGGAGCAGGGACCCCATGATTGAGGCCATCTAGAGATGGGATACTACCTGTAATAAACTAGGACTAGGAGGGATAACAAGGGGGTAGCTCTCTCCTCAGGCAAGACTAGCCTGTAGTTAGGAACACAGACTAATAGGGCATTAGGGCTAGGAAGTTTACTGATCCAACGTTTGGGATCCAGGTCCAGGTGCTGAGATCCTGAGGGTGTATCTATCCTGGTGTGATGCTATTTCCAATGTGCAGTCTCTGAGGGACCAGCTGTAACCATGTCATGATTATCTGCTGGGCCTCTGTGGCTTTGTAAGTACAACCCTGTGGATCATTTGTCTCTGACAAATAAAAGTTATTCTGTTTGACTGCAAGAACCTCCTGGCGCCCATTCTTTCCCTTTTTTATTGCACAGTAGACTGTGGGAGTTGTAGTTAAACTACACCACACCTTTAATCTTCCATGTAGCGAAGGCCCTAGCCTGAAGTGTTAGAGTCACGTGTAACCCATGCTCTAGTGCACTAGCTGGTGATTAACCCCCGTTGGTCTGTATAGCCCAAAATAGTGTTACATTACTTTGTCAGAAATAAAACTGAAACCAACACAAAAAACTTAAACTAAATAAATGCGCATACCTTAAACCCTAAGAACAAATGTAGGTAGAAAAGCTATATTCTATTTACCGAACTTACTGCAACAAAATGTGCAACTAAACTGGTTAGAGGGAGGGAAGACTTATATTAGAGGGGAGACTGTCAAGGTTGGGGTTGTTTTCTCTTTAAAAAAGACGCTTGAGAGGGGACATGATTACACTTTACAAGTAGTGATTTGGCGAATTTGGCCCGTTTGTCCTGAAACGCATTGAAATCAATGAGTGTCAAAATTATTTTGATGCCCATCACAATTTTTATATGCGCGCCTGTTTTTTCCAAATGCATTAAGGTCAATGGGTGTCCGAATAATTTTGACATGCAGCAATTTTTATGCACGCGACTATTCTGATGCACGGCAAAAAAATTTCACTGCAGCAAATTTTTAGCCAGCAAATTCGCGCCACAGTTTTGTTCGCCGGCGGCAAATTTGCCGCTAATGCACGCTTGCCAAATTTATTCGCCCATTACACTTTACAAGTACATTAGAAGACATTATAGACAAATAGCAGAGGACCTTTTTACCCATAAAGTGGATCACCGTACCAGAGGCCTCCCCTTCAGACTAGAAGAAAAGAACTTTCATTTGAAGCAACGTAGGGGGTTCTTCACAGTCAGGACAGTGAGGTTGGGGAATGCACTGCCGGGTGATGTTGTGATGCTGATTCAGTTAATGACTATAAGAGGGACTTGGATGATTTCTTGCACAGACATAATATCAAAGGCTATTGTGATACTAAGCTCTATAGTTAGTGTATGCTTATATATTGTTTATATGAGTGTAGAGAGGGGTGTGTGTATGGATGCTGGGTTTCATTTGGAGGGGTTGAATTTGATGGACCTTGGTCTTATTTCAACCCTATCTAACTATGTACGTAACTGTACTGTAACTAGGTAACAGTAACCTTCCCTTGTATGGAAATCTTAAGCACAAATTTATTATCATAACAATGCCAAGCCACAGTACTTATAGTTACATAGTTACAGAGTTAAATTGGGTTGAAAAAAGACAAAATCCATCAAGTTCAACCCCTCCAAATGAAAACCCAGCATCCATACACACACCCCTCCCTACTCTCACATAAATTATATATACCCATATCTATACTAACTATAGAGTTTAGTATCACAATAGCCTTTGATATTATGTCTGTCCAAAAAATGTATCCAAGTCCCTCTTATAGTCATTAACTGAATCAACATCACCCGGCAGTGCATTCCACAACCTCACTGTCCTGACTGTGAAGAACCCCCTACGTTGCTTCAAATGAAAGTTCTTTTCTTCTAGTCTGAAGGGGAGGCCTCTGGTACGGTGATCCACTTTATGGGTAAAAAGGTCCCCTGCTATTTGTCTATAATGTCCTCTAATGTACTTGTAAAGTCTAATCATGTCCCCTCACAAGCGCCTTTTTTCCAGAGAAAACAACCCCAACCTTGACAGTCTCCCCTCATAATTTAAGTCTTCCCTCCCTCTAACCAGTTTAGTTGCACTTAGTCTCTGCACTCCCTCCAGCTCATTTATATCCCTCTTAAGGACTGGAGTCCAAAACTGCCCCCATACTCCAGATGAGGCCTCACCAGGGACCTATAAAGGGACATAATTATGTTTTCATCCCTTGAGTTAATGCCCTTTTTTATGCAAGAACTTTATTTGCTTTAGTAGCCACAGAATGACACTGCCCAGAATTAGACAACATGTTATCTACAAAGACCCCAAGATCCTTCTCATTTAAGGAAACTCCCAACACACTGCCATTTAGTGTATAACTTGCATTTATATTATTTTTGCCAAAGTGCATAACCTTGCATTTATCAACATTGAACCTCATTTTCCAGTTTGCTGCCCAGTTTCCCAACTTAGACAAATCACTCTGCAAAGTGGTAGCATCCTGCATGGAACCTATAGTTCTGCACAATTTAGTATCATCTGCAAAAATAGAAACAGTACTTTCAATGAGTGTAATGATGACTGGTAGACTCTCATCACTAGGAAAGTGTTTGAATAGGTTGAATAACAGTCAGGTATGGGATCTCTTATCTGAAAATCCAATATCCAGAAAGCTCAGAATTACAGGAATGCCATCCCCCATAGACATTTTAATCAAATAATTCACATTTTAAAAATGTTTTCCCTTTTCTCTGTAATAATAAAACAGTAGATTGTACTTGATCCCAACTAAGATATAATTAATCCTTATTGGAAGCAAAACCAGCCTATTGGGTTTATTTAATGCTTAAATTATTTTTTAGTAGACTTAAAGTATGGTGCATATTTTGGAAAGATTTCTTATCCGAAAACTCCCAGGTCCCAAGGATTCTAGATAACAGGTTTTACGCCTGTACACACTTTACCAGAATTAAGCCAGTTAGGCTCACTGTATTGGACTTACAGTATGTGACAAGACTATAATAGCTTAGCACTTGTATGACTATGATTGTTCATGGGTAAAGCTCAGCCTATTTGATTAGATATTGAAAGGGCAGAAATTAATTTTTAAACATCAGGCCTCAAAAGTTAAAATTATATCTCTCTTTGTGAAGAATCTTAGGTGTAAAATAATTGCTGCTTCTTTTACAGCCAGAACTAATTGAAAAGTGAGACTTGACAAGCTTGCTCATATAAATTACCTCTGCTTGTAATTCATGGGTGTATGGTGTAATTAGGAATGTTAATAATTTGAAAGACAGGCGGCACCCATGGTGCTAATACAGATATACACAGTAGGACTACTGTTGAGTAAGAAGAAATAAATATGTATTTCCAAATCTTGCTCTGTGTGATGTCATGGCATACCGCGTGTTAAGCGATAAGATATATTTCTACATTAAAAAGAAATCTTTAAAAAATCTCAAAAATGTGTTATAATAACAAAATAAGTGCCTCCATCATTATGGTGAGGTCCAATTAGCCATTGCATTTCAAAAATGCTTTAAATTTGCCATAGAGGACTCCCATTGATTTCTAAATGAACTTTGATGTTTTCAAATGCATTAAATCCTAAATTGGCAAAAAGACCTGAAGTCGCAAAACAGTCAAAATGTAAGGCAAAGTTGAAGGACTGAAGCCATGAGTTTAATTCTACTGAACACCAATGTGTGCTTTTTTATTTTTTTAATCCCCTGGCCACCAATGTATTATTTTAATACTCTATATGCCCCTGCAATGTTTTTTAAATAAATATTCTCTGGGGCCCCAAATATTTTTTTCAAAAAAACTTTTATGGGGGTCCTGGAACCAATGTTTTTTTTTTAACTTATAGGGGGCCCTGGTCACCAATTTTTTTTTTTAACTTGTCGGGGCACGACCACCAATTCTTTGAAAAAAACTTTTATTGGGGGCCCTGGCACCACTTTGTTTTTTCTAACTTATAAGGGGGCCCTGACCATTGCAACAATTATAACTTGTGTGTGTGGGGGGGGGTTACCTTTTTTAGCACTGATGTCTGTGTGGTCTTTTAACTGTGGTGTGGGAGGGATCTGGGGTGGGGCTTGGGGGCTACAGTGGGCAGCGATAATTTTGTTGTACTGGGCCCCGTGATTTCTAATGGCGGTCCTGACTGTAATAGTGCAGAGTAAAATACAATCACATCTCAATAACCTCTACCATGGGTGGATAAAGAGAATCACAGTCACTTTTCCTCCCAAGAGCTCTTAACTTTCTCCAGGTAGCTCTACCTGCCCAAATACCTCTCCTGTTGGAATGAGGCAGTAGCTCCCACGTAGAAGCACATGAACTACGCCTGTTTCTCAAACAGGGGACATGCCAGAGCCTTTCAATACCCTCCCTCAGGCAAAACTCACCCAGGGGCTCACACAGAGCTGGCACAGGCCTCCACAGCGACTCAGTCCTCAGACTGGGCTCCCAAGCTTTCCTAGCCGAGCAAACAAAACTTGCTTTAGTGCAAACACTATTCGCAATGCGAGCAAAACAAAGTCCCTTTTACTGGCATCCATCTCCAGGCATATCTTATCAGGGCATCACCACCTCTGTGGTTTCTTCATAGTTGAGCTCACAAAGCTTGGGGCCTTGTAACCCAAGCACCTCTGGGCCACACAAATTCCTTAGGCCCCTTACATCTTAGCTACAGTCCTGCACTTCTGACTGGAATTAAATCAGGAAGTAGACTGGCTGAGCACATGGCTCTAATCTATATGAAGAAATTACTGAACAGTGACAACTTCTGGCCAAACCAGGAATCTGCCAGGGCACACTGCATTAGGGACAAAGGACTCGCTCCCCCTGCCTCCAACCATACGGTACTTTTAGGACCATACGGGAACTTAACCCTATGGGTCCCTACAATATTTCAGGAGTTTTAATTTAATTTGCAGCAAAAATTTTAATTTCAGTGTTGATAGATTACTCAGACAGTACACAGACAAGACCCAAACTCAAACTCCACCAAAGGCAGGGCATTTTCCCGCTAATCTGATCATTTGGCCCTAGGGCCATATGATCAGATTACAAAGGTAGGAATGGATACCGATGCGATGAGGACTGCATAAACTAGCCAATGCGGCCCTTGATTGTGCACGATCAACATCTTGGCTGATTTTTGGGCAGATATCGGTCGGCAGGGGGGCTGTTGGAATGCCATACACAGGCAGATAAAATGCTGAATCTGTCCCCGAGGACCCGAATATTCATCTTAAATCTACCTGTGTATGGCCACCTTTAGTTGTAATCAATTACATACAGAGATTTCCATATCGTTTATCAATGATCTGATTTGAAGGAAAAGCTTGAAAGCATGTGTTCTCAGCATCCTTTGAGCATACTATAAATATCCTGTTTTGCAGCAACATGAAATATCCTAAATTCAAAACTTGGTACATGTCGGGCAGGAGCAAGCAGGTAGGAACCCACTTTAGGCACTATAGTCACAAAGAGGTTAAAGTTTTTATCGGAAAAAAAATCTGCAGTAAATGGGCCAATGCTACATCCAGAAGTTGAGGTACATGGAGAGGATGGCATCATTAAACTGTCATGCCTGGAAGAATGAGTGCTTGGTAGGCCAGGTGCATCACCCAGGGTCCTTGATCCAATGGTTATGCCACTACAAATGAAAAAAAAACAAACCAAACAAATAAACACAAACTCCTAACATGGATATTAAGTAGCATCGTTATTTAAACTGTAGAAATATACAAATGATCAAAGAGCAGTTCATTACTGCCTCTAAAGTACCATACATCTTATTTACTTTACTATATTTCCCCAATGTTCCTTAGCATTATTTCATTCAGTTTACTATTCATTTGGGTTCCACACTTTATTGGTTCCATGGATACTAATTAACATTCCCTCCGCGCTGTTAGTGATACTAGTTAGTAATGTGAGAAGCATGGATAATGTACATTCATCTGGGAATGCAGATTCGTGGTAATGAGATTAATAATCTCATTACCACAAATCTGCATTCCCAGATGATACTTACTCAAGTCTGCTGAAATATGCAGTGGAATAACATATATATATATATATATATATACATACACACATATACAGGTATAGGATCCCTTATCTGGAAACCCGATATCCAGAAAGCTCCAAATTACGGAATGGCTGTTTCCCATAGACTCCATTTTATCCAAATAATCCAAATTTTTTAAAATTATTTCCTTTTTCGTTGTTATAATAAAACAGTAGCTTGTACTTGATCCCAACTAAGATATAATTAATCCTTATTGGAAGCAAAACCAGCCTATTGAGTTTATTTAATGTTTAAATGAATTTCTAGTAGACTTAAGGCATGAAGACCCAAATTATGGAAAGATCCATTATCCAGAAAACCCCAGGTCCCGAGCATTCTGGATAACAGGTCCCATACCTGTATATATATATATATATATATATATATATATATATATATATATATATATATATATATATATACCCAAACTTAACCCTATTAGAAGAGCTAAGGAAGGCAACTGAGCAGAATATACATATTAAAATGAACAGACTAGAGAGGCAAATTGGTCTCTTTTTGTTATTAAATTTGATGACGCCAGTCTATGTTTCTAAGCAAATGCTTCAATTGAGAAAATTTAGAACCAAAATGACTGCCATAAAATGTCTAGGAAATATTGAAATTAATGAAATACCTTCAACAATTTTGTTCCAACACATTAAAGAACAATTTAGAAGTTCATTGAGGACATTAGGAGTTTTAGATTAATTTTTATTAAGCATGCAATATTGCGGCAAACTGCAATACGCTGAGATATTATGCACAACGCACATGACAAGTTACTACAAATCACTTGGGAAAATTAAATATTCTAATGAATTGCTGTAAATGTACTTTTACATATTTAACTTTCAGGAATAGAGATGTAATTAAGGAATGCTCTGAAAATTCATTGCTGCAAAATGCTTGCGCGACAAGCAAGATAAAGGAGACACGTTAAAGTGAGTTCATGGTCAATATGAGGTGAGTTAAAATGAGTTAAGTTAAACAATAAAAGGTCATCTAAGGCACATTAAGGCCCTCTCCAAGAAGCACCTCAGTCATGGGAACCACAAACTGCCCTAGACTAGTTACATAGTTAAATTGGGTTGAAAAAAGACAAAGTCCATCAAGTTCAACCCCTCCAAATGAAAACCCATCATCCATACATACACCCCTCCACACTTTTAATTAGAATTCTATATACCCATACCTATACTAACTATAGAGTTTAGTATCACAATAGCCTTTGATATTATGTCTGTCCAAAAAATCATCCAAGTCCCTCTTATAGTCATTAACTGAATCAGCATCACAACATCACCCGGCAGTGCATTCCACAACCTCACTGTCCTGACTGTGAAGAACCCCCTACGTTGCTTCAAATGAAAGTTCTTTTCTTCTAGTCTGAAGGGGAGGCCTCTGGTACGGTGATCCTCTTTATGGGTAAAAAGGTCCCCTGCTATTTGTCTATAATGTCCTCTAATGTACTTGTAAAGTGTAATCATGTCCCTTCGCAATCGCCTTTTTTCCAGAGAAAACAACCCCAACCTTGACAGTCTCCCCTCATAATTTAAGTCTTCCCTCCCTCTAACCAATTTAGTTGCACATCTCTGCACTCTCTCCAGCTCATTTATATCCCTCTTAAGGACTGGAGTCCAAAACTGCACTGCATACTCCAGATGAGGCCTCACCAGGGACCTATAAAGAGGCATAATTATGTTTTCATCCCTTGAGTTAATGCCCTTTTTTATACAAGACAGAACTTTATTTGCTTTAGTAGCCACAGAATGACACTGCCCAGAATTAGACAACGTGTTATCTACAAAGACTACTAGAGATCAAACCCACCTTCTTTTACATTCTTCTTAGTTGTATCATCTACTAGGTGGTGCATGCAGCCATCTTTGCTCCCTCACATGCAAATTAGTAACTAGCTCATGTGTATATCACTCTAATGTCCATTATAACCTATTATGTCTGAAACACTCACCTGATATACACTAGTGCCAGGCTTCCATTTTTTGTGACAGATGGTGGAGGACACAGGGTAGGTCTGCCTTTGGGTAGACAAAATTTGAATGGCAAGAGGATTGTACCCAAGAAACAGTTCCCACTAGGTATGAGCAAACTATTTTGTCACATTACGCCTTGAAAAATTATCACAGACTATAACATATAGTAAAAATAATATCACACGGTTTGAAAAAAGCCACATAAAAAAGGCTCATTGACTGCAATGCTTTTGGTGAAATTCTTGCCATTTTATGAATATTTGGTGCAGCAAAATAGGTCAGATTCAACCATCACTAAAACTTCCCATAACCGGGTGGGGGCAGCCTAAAACTCTGGTGGTGACAGTTTGGCCCAGTTTGTTCCCTTTAACAACCCAATTTGGAAAACATTTGTTCTAATAAACACTTGCAGTTACTCTGGCCATGGTCTGGTAAAATTGTTTTTGTTACAAGAAAGCTTGAGTGGCCCGTATGTTGGAGTTCACTGCACAAGGGGGAACATGCTCGTTGGTAGTAGCAAGAGAAAAGAAAGAAAAAGAGTAGGGATAAGTGAATAAGAAAAAAAAATTAAACCTTCCGAAGTGCAATGTTAGCCTATGGGGACCTTCTAGACCATTTTTCTAAGTCTTCACACATCGAAGTAAAATCGTTCGATTGTACGCTAAAATCATTCAAATCATTCGATTCAAACAATTTAATCGTCTGATCAAACGATTTTACTTCGATCGTTTCGATGGCCGAATTCGGTGAAAAATACTTTGACTTCGATATTCGAAGTCGAAGTATTTCAATTCGAGGGTCGAATTTGGAAGTATTTATCACTTTGAAATTCGACCCTTGATAAATCTGCCCCTTAAAGTATGGAGATCCAAATCACAGAAAGATCCATTATCCGGAAAGCCCCAGGTCCCAAGAATTCTGGATAACAGGTCCCATACCTGTACTGAATTAAACCTAAGGATTTCCTTGATTATGAAGCGCTATGTTAATTCATGTACAGGAACTTTATAACTACTCCATGTTTTATAAATGAGACCATAAGGTTCATTCCATATAACAAACAAGTGTGTTGGGTAGGCAGAATTGCAGTAATATTGGCTGAAATTATATGTTTTTTGTCTTTAATATTTAATCACAACAGATTACGAATACATTGATTTTCTATGTCTATAGAAAGATGCATAATTTGTTAATTAGATGTTATGATTCTTTTTTATGTTGGGAGACAATGCATATTATACTGGCTCCAGATGCTCTTCAAACGATGAATCTATATAATCCTGAGCCAGTAAATGTTATACACAAACTCACAAAATATGGAGATCAGGCAATAGCTAGAACTCTGCTAATGGATTGGTGGCTACCGGACTTTTAGACGCAAGTGGTGCGGAAGAGGAGGTGGTACTTTCATACCCAAAATATAAAATGTTGCATAATGAAAGCAAATGTCGTTTAAAGCAGCTTTCCAGTTATACATTAAAACCTTTAAATGATTTTAAAGATATTTATAAATGTTATTGCTACTAACTGCAGTATTCACCTGTCCTTTGCTATTCTATGCTTTAGTGATACCAGACTAAAACAGTGTAAAGTAGTCAGTCCTCCTCTATCCTTTTCCATTCAAGACTCCATTTCCCACAATGCCTTGCATGTTCTATAATTAAAGGAGAACTAAAGCCTAACTAAAGAAGTAGCTAGAAATGTTGTACATTATGTTTTGGGCTTCTGTAGCAGCCGAAGGCAACCACAGCCCTTTAGCAGTAAAGATCTGTGTCTCCAAAGATGCCCCAGTAGCTCCCCATCTTCTTTTCTGCTGATTCACTGCACATGCTCTGTGCTGCTGTCACTTACTGAGCTTAGGGACCCACTCACAATATACAGTACACATAGAATAGAAATGTCACAATATACAGTACACATAAATATCAATGACCAATAAATATCAGCCAGGATCTGTGGGCATCCATACAACTCATGCAGGTGCCCATCTAGCCTGGCATTGAAGAAATCCTGCCTCACATGAAAAGGTGCTTGCAGAAACATTGACTTTTAGGGGGTTATTTATCAAAGTCCGAAAAACTCTGGCCAAATCCGCATGGGTTTTTTGGGCTTATTTATTAATACACTTTCCCAAAAATTTTGTTTGCAGGAAAACATCCGTAAAAATATCGTGAAAAATCAAATTTTCACAATTTTTTCGGATTTTTCACCCAAAAACTCAGAATTTTGCCCGAAAACTTCAGGGTATTGCCAAAAACCCAGCGCACATCAAAAAAAAAATCATCGGGACTTCTGCCATTGACTTATATGCAACCTCGACAGGTCTGAGATGCCGGATTTTCAGATTCAGACTTTTCCCATCCTCAGGGTTTAATAAATCCCGAAAAAAATTGTGATTTTTTTAAAAGTCTGACTTTATAAAAAAAAATATCAAACATTTTTCGTGATTTTTGCATTCGGAGTTTAGTAAATAACCCCCTTAAACCATAATAACTTCCAGATTCCTGATTTCTTCTGGGTAGTCTGTATGCTATACGAAGCTCTTTAATGCTTGGTTCATCCCAGTAATTAGGCAATACAACTAATTTAAAGCACATACTTATAAAATCTGTGATAAGACTGTTAAATCTAGCGCTCATGAGCAGAAGTGTGAATTAGATGTGTTCCAGATTGTAAAACAATTAGAACAGTTGAAAGTAGTGAAAATTAGCATTCACACAAATCAGGTTATTTTAGTCATTGTAAAGGACAACCACAGGCACATAAATGATATGAAAACTGGGTTTTGTATTTGGAAGAAAAAAATATAGGATTCTGCATATCTCAATAAGGAAAAAAATCATAAAAAATGAATGTTTTGTGGTGTTGTCATCCTTTTAATTATAAACATCTGGAGGTGAAGGTCTTATATCATCTGACCTTTTTCCTTGAAGACATTTAAATCTTCCAGTTCTTTTTATAGAAACAATTAAAGGAGAAGGAAAGCTATGGAGCCATTTTATTGCCAATAGATTAGCTGCAATAGTGCAAGCTAGAATGCAATATTTATTCTGTAGAATGTTTTACCATACCTGAGTAAAAAGCTCTAGAAACGATCTGTTTGTTTAGGATAGGAGCTGCAGTATTAATGTGGTGTGACATCACTTCCTGCCTGAGTCTCTCCCTGCTCTGGGCTCAGATTACAGTAGAGAAGGGAGTGGGGCGGAAGAGGAGCAAACTGAGCATGCTCTTGCCCAGGGCAATGAGGTTTAAGCTGAAGGCAGGAAGTCTGATACAGAAGCCCCTGTGTACACAATAGAAGGAAAGAAATGCAGTGTTTCTTTTGACAGGGGACTCAGAGCAGCATTACTTTGGGGGTTTACTGGTATATTTAGATGGACCTTTCTGATAAAGCTTACTTAGTTTTAACCTTTCCTTCTCCTTTAAAAGAATCGTATGAAGCTAGAACTTTATCCGCCAGCTAATGTATTCATGGTAATATTAACAAAAAAGTGCAATTAATCAAATGACTTTTTTCCCATTATCTGTAAACAAATATTATAGATTAATGGGAGAGCTTCTAGACAGTCAACAATCAATACTGCACTTATCAGCCCGAGTTCCAGCAAATATCATCCTGTGCTGAAACCACTAGTTCACAGTGGGAATACATTTGGGGTCAATATTTGAAAGCAGCTTATAAAGTGTTTTTGTGTTTGATGACATTTTATTAGAAGGAAGGTCCTACCAAAAAAATTCCATGTAAATAGATTTATTGATCTCATACATTTTTATTAATTTCTTTTATTTCTGTTGGAAGTTTACAATGTCATGCTTCACAATGCATTCGCAATGGTAGATCTCTAGAACTCAGCTATTCTTCTAGTTTGCTTTGTATGTGCCGGCTGAAAAGCAGACAATAGCCTACAATGGAGGATCCATGAAAGGTCACAGCTTCCACAGCTTGTTGTGTGTGGGTTCTTTGAAAGCTTCCAGGGCTAAAATGCAGAAGAGGTAATTTATCATAAAATTCAACACCTTGTCCCTGTTCTTTTATGATTCGCAAGCTATAAATGTAAAATATCATGAAGAGGGACACATTTTTAAATGCAAGCATTATCCTTCATGTAACATAAAAAGTATAGCTATTTATACAAAATAAAGGATAATACACAACCCTCCTTATCTGATTAAAATACATTTTTGGTTGACAGAGGATGCATTTCCTGAGCAGCTATTTTGGATTCTGGCCTCAAGAAAACTGTGAAGACAATCTGCTCCAAGGTATTGGAATGAAGATAGGAACACAATTGTTTTCTGGAGACTTTGCAGCAATGCCATTTTCTAAGAATGTCAGCTGACTGCTAGTTTCCCCTACATGTTCCACCTAATTGCAGCATCTATGAGTAAATAGCAATATGTTACGGTGTAGGTCAAAAGTATATACAAATACAGGTAAAGATGAAGCCATCGGGATTTCACATTTTGCCGCACCGTGTCCAGCCTCTAGATGGATGGTTAGATGGCATGGGGCAGATTCCCAAAAGGACAAAGTGACTAACGCCAGCAAAAATTCACCAGCGTGACGTCATTTCAGATCTTTCCCGATTTCCTACTGGGCGCTGACATCACTTCGCTAGCGAAGGAGATAGATGCTAGCGCTCATTCGCACTCTATCACCAGACTAAATTTTCGCTCTGGTGAATGGATGTAACTCTGCACATTCACTAAGAAGCGGTTGTTATTGAACGTTACCTCATTCGCCAGACTTGCCTTCGCCAGCTCAGACCAGGCGAAGTGCAATGGAGTGGATAGGACTACCTCAATTTTTAGTGCAAAATTGCTTAAGTCCCAAAATACGCTGGCGTCTTTACCTTTTTTTCTGAGTGATAGCCTGCAAAGGTCCATAAAATTTTTTTTTTGGGTAAACGGGTTCCCCCCTCAATTTTCTAACATATGGAACATTAACTATACACTGGGCTCATGTGTAGGGCAATATAACAACTCTATTTAATTTATTAAGGTTCCCTGGACTTGTGTAATGTAATGTATTTGCTGCAACATATACGTCCATGTAACTTTTTCATTTCCTGCCAAATGCAAATTAGAATCAATGGAAGATTTTAATTTGGGACTACACTATCACAAAAAGTCAAAAGTTTATGAATACATGCATTTACATAACGAAAAACATATGGTGTAGCAGGTAAATTGAAATATTTATCAAAAAGTGAAGTTAGAGATCATCATTAGAGTCCATTAGTGCGAAATTCCGCCACTCATTAATTTCTATGGGATTTTTACCGGCATATTTATCAAAGGGTGAACTTTCACTTTCACCCATTGATAAATAGTGATGGGGGTATTTATTCGCCAGGCATGGATTCACGGCGAATTTCTGTGTTTCACCGCCCACAAATGTTTGTGCGAAACTACGGCAACAAAATTTGCAGCGGTAACAAAGAGTGTAGTGCATCAAAATTATTTGGACGCCAATTTACTTCAATGCGTTTTCACAGATTCGCCCTTCCCTATTGATAAATACTCTTTTAATAAAACCCATAGAAATGAAAGGAAAGTGGCAGAACATCACACTAGACTAGAGGACTTCGGTGATCTCTAACTTCACTCAGATAAAAATTCCCCATTGTGTTTTTCAACTGTCAGAGAGTCCTAACCTGTAAAACAACAACAAACAGTATACAGTGTATGTCTATGATTTGAGTCTACAGTGGACATATAATGAAAGAGAATCTGTTGAAATTGTTGACATTAATTAAAACAAAATGATTTGGTGTCAAAGAGCCTGGAATTTGCAATGTAAAATTATCTATATCACTATCTAGATTTGATATTTTAGTAGATACAGTACATATTTTCCTAATTTAAAATAAGAAACCTTTATGTTTTTCAAATAAGACATTTAAAAAATAGAACAAGTAGGGGAAGTGGTGCCAAGTTCAAAAGTTAATATACAAAACTCTTTGAAATGCCTTGGCAATATTTGAAGATATTCAGCATGGACTAAAGTGTTTAATTAGCTGTCAAAAACATGGAAATGGAACAATTGCAATCCTTTTTGTTTCTTAATTGCTGCCTCCACTAGTGAAATAACGTGCTTTTTTGAGTCATGGTCTTGTAACTTTTTTTTTAATGAAAATCATTTTTTTTGTAAACTTTTCATATCTAATTAGTTATTTACTGCCTGTTCAAGCCACTGCCTTTTAAGTTAGCTCTATAGAAACTTGTGTTTTGAATAATTAGATTGCGTTCTTGTTTGAGTTGTTTCAAAATAAAATATGCAGCCATCAAAGCCATTTTCAATGTACAAAAAAAACCAGAATGAAATAAAACTCATATAAATAAAAATCAACCTTAGCCCAAAAAAAGAAAGCAGACATTTAGATATAACAATTATCCAAAATCACCTATATTGCAATCATCTATATACACACAGTAGCACAGATGTATGCTAAATAAATACTTTAATTATCTATTTTATACATTTTTTTCTGTGAAGCCTCATTAAACTGTACAATTCATTTAAATTTAGAATGTTTAAACTACAGTATAAGCTCATATGAGCAGGTATTACTACAATATGTAATTTAGTTGCTATTTTTTTTAGTATAGAGAGAATCCCTTTAGAAAATCATTAGGTGCTGTATTTTGTAGTATAATGACCATTGACCATCCTCAAATATAAGGTTATGTACAAAGGACAGAAATAACATGAGATGCTCAGAATCCAACAAGACATGATAGTCGCCATGTATAAAGAAGGCACTTTTAAAAGTGAATTTCATTAGTACAGGAAAAGGAACATAAATAATGGGGTTTCAAGAATCAGTTATTAGAGCTGCTTGAGCAGAACTATGAGCTGAAAGCTGTTTTTAAAAAGGGCAAATCAATTGTTTTAAATTTACTTTTGAAATCTGACATGGGGCTAGACATGTTGTCAGTTTGCCAGGTGCCCTCAGTCATGTGACTTGTACTCTGATAAACTTCAGTCACTCTTTATTGTTGCACAGCAAGTTGGAGTTATATCATCCCCCTCCCTTTCCCCTAGCAGCAGATCAACAAAACAACAGCTCCCTAAACTTAAGGACCATATGAATCAGTCTAGAATAACATCGATAAATATCCCCTCGGGCCAATTGACCTATGATCAGGAATTGATAGGAGACATGTTTAAAGATTTTTAATCTAAATTATATAATTTACAAGATATCAATACATCTGAGAGTCAGGGCCTGTTAACTGAACTTCTTACGCAGGCTGATCTCCCTTTATTAACAGAGGAAGACATTTCTATGCTAAATGAGCCCATTACATCAGAGGAATTGGTTTTTACGCATAAAAATAGTTGCCGGGCCCAGATGGGTTTCCTTATAGGTACTATAAGATTTACTCCCATATCCTTACTCCCTATTTAGTTAAAATATTTAATACATTTCTTACGGGCACACCGATTCCATCCACATTTCTGAGTTCTTACCTCACTCTCATACCTAAAGAGGGAAAGGACCCTAGCCAGTGTTCTAACTACAGGACAGTCGCGCTTCTGAACTCAGATCTTAAACTATTCTCCAAAATTTTAGCTAACAGGCTAGCGCATATACTCCCCAGACTTATACATGGAGATCAAGTGGGGTTTATTTAAGGGAGACAAGCAGGAGATAATACTAGGCGTACAATTGATCTGATTGAGATATTGAATAGAAGGTCAACTCTGGCGGTTCTCCTAAGTCTTGACACTGAAAAAGCGTTTGATCGCTTGAGCTGGCCCTATTTATTTTCTTTGTTATAATCTTAAAGTTTCTGGCCCATATTTAGAAGTGATTAAAGGTTTATATAGCCACTCTACAACCCAATTGAAACTCCCAGGCCAATCATCTAAATATATTTATATTAAAAACGGGACTAGGCAAGGGTTCCCGTTATCCCCTTTACTTTATGACCTTAGCATAGAACCGCTGGCAGCAGTGATTAGGAATTCCCCGAATATCTCAGGGATTACGTTAGGTTCCTCTACATACAAAATTTCTGACCTGTATAAGTGTAATTATGTCCCTCTGATACAAAAGGTGAAGAGCCTAGTACTAAAGTGGTCAAAATTTTCTCTATCCTAGTTTGGCAGGATATCTGCACTGAAAATGACTATTTGGCCTAAGTCCCTTATCTGTTCGAGACTTTGCCTATCCCTGTTCCTAAAAAAAAATCTTAATTAGATCCAAGCAATATATCATGACTTTATCTGGTCCAATCGCAGACATAGAATCTCTAAAAAAAAGTCATGATGGTACCACATAGGCTTGGTGGATTGGGGGTCCCTTCTTTCAGTAGATATTATGAGGCAGCGCATCTGAGACAGCTTTTAGCTTGGACAAGTTGGTATCCTATTTAAACCATTTAAATCATTTGGTCTGGTCGAAGCCGGGCCCCTTCGCGGGATAGGGAAATCTTGTTGGCATCCACACAACATACACTCTTGTTATGGTATAAACTAAGAGAGAAGCATAACTTAGTCTCTGCTTAACACATGGTTTCTTAATAACCCTGAATTTCAGCCTGGGGTTCAACAGAATTTTATTAGCAAATGGATATCCTAAGAAATACAGTCTATTGGTGATTTACTAGGAGATTTTGCCACTTATTCATCTAAGACAAAGGACAGTCCAAGGGTCTTTGAAATTGTTTGAATATTTGCAATTTAGGCATTTTGTAAGGCCTTTTTGTGATAATGCAAAACTTAATCTTCTACGCCTTTTGAGCTATTTGCAAAATCTGGCCTCCCACAAAAGAGGCTAATCTCTAGGATATATCAGATGCCTTCTGAGCCCCAGACAACACCATCACCCAGACATCCATATATGGATAAGTGGGACTCCCTCCTAGCTCAACCTCTTACAGAACATGAGTGGGAATCCATCTGGGTAAATGCTAAAAAGATAGTTACATGTGTAAAGCAAAAGGAACATATATATAAAATTCTTATGTTCTGGTATCATACTCCGGCTAAGTTACATTCTCTATTCCCAGACCACTCACCATAATGTTGGAGATACTGTGGGGAAATAGGCACTCTTTCCCATATATTTTGGGATTGCCCAAACATAACACCATTGTGGACTGATGTCTCGAATTTATTAAGTAGGCTATTCCATGAGCCTGTCCCAATGGACCAATGTACCTTTTTAATGGGTAAACCCCTTCCAAAAATGGGCAAATCTGCCCAGGCCCTAGTAAATCAAGTCCTCACAGCTACGCGCCTCTCAATAGCTGCAAATGGAAATCCTCCAGTCCTCCCACCCTAGCTGAAATCAAACGTTAACTCTAACAAGGTTTTTGAGTCAGGTATCACTATAATTCAGAACAATACTCAGCATTTCTTAGATGTCTGGACACCCTGGGAGCTTCTGAACTCAGATGAATAAGATGAATAAGTTCTTATATGGTGTGTTAGCTTTTACCCCCTAGGGAGCCATATAAAATCACATACAGGATAGACGAAGCACTGTTTTGCAGGTTTTCTTTTCTTTTATTCAATTAGATGTTATTCTCAATTATTGAATTATTTTTGGTTGTATCTTGGTATCATCATGTTGAGAAAAAGAACATATAGGTTGAATGTCAATGTAGAATGTAATATGACAACGTAGCAATGTTTGGATATGCTGTAATCAGTTTGGATATTTACCAACATTTTTGGACATCTTTTACAACTTGTTGTTACTGATGGTATCAACCTAATATATGACATGTATACTATACAACAACCTAAATCTTTTAATAAAGATATAATACTAATAATAATAATAAAGATATAAGTTACAAAAAAAACCAAAAAACAGCTCCCTGACACAAGATAGACACAAGCTCCCTGGTAGATGAGAATAGTAAAAATCCAAGCCTGTGTCTCCTCCAGTTAAACAGCGCAGGGGAAACAAAAGCTTATCTGAGAGAAGTTCCATTTTGGCTCTTTCTGAAAGAACTGTAATTTAGAAATAAAAACAGCACCATTATAATCATGACAATATCCCATTAGTTATTAAAGGCTTGATATTAGTTTAGTGTGGAGAGGAAGGGAATTCCAGAGGGTGGGTGTGAGTAAATAAGTCATGGAGAAGTCTTCTAATCTAGTGAGCAACAGCAGAAATAATATGATGCATGAGGTTATAGGTGCAAGATGATCTGAGAACCTTAGAGATGTAGAACACTAGTTGAGATCAGAGAAGAGAATAATGGCATACTATTGCCTAAGGGGAACAACAGAAAAATTAGGATTGGAAGCATTGGTTTATAGTGCAAGATATGTACATTATCAGATGTTTTACTAAGTTCAGCTGAAATTAGAGGTATATCAGTGTATAGCCAGGCATCCCAAATATAACATGCAAAACAACAAAGAACCTTTTTAAATAGTGATATCAAGGCTTGCTCCTGATTGCAAGGTGCATAAGTAGATTCAAATTTAATCCCAATAAAACATTATACACAATGATCTTGCATCTATTTGTGCTCATACTACACTTACTATGTGCTTATATAATTGGGTTGATCATGGTGTACTATGGTGGACAAGGTTGAGCACTCTCTGAGGCAAGGGAACCTTGTATGCCTACCTTGACCAGGGAGTACATGATACACTTTGTATGTTGCACCTATAGGTGCTTGATTTTGCATCAGCAGATTCAAACAATTGATGGGAGAGTATGAGCACAGACCACATGCCCCACCTTAACATGGCGGCTAGTATTACAAACTTATTGACAATGAACATGCTGGTAAACTTGTAAAACCCTATAAATCCCTCACTACCCTAACTGTCTCCATTGCCAATCACCCCTTATAAAGAAGAGGCCCGACTCTACTCAGCCCATTTCCCCACCCAGCATGCCCAATTCCCAGCCTTATCCACCAATTTCCCTGACCATATGCCCATTTCCCTCCCCCCGTCACACCATCACCCCACCCCCCAAGCCTGCCTTCCAGCCTTAATCCCTCACTAACTGTCTCCACTGCCAATCACCCCTTATAAAGAAGAGGCCCGACTAGACTAAAGCAAGTGCAATTATGCTGAAATTCTGAATGTAAACACAAAAAATATGGTAAATTTAACTTTTGCACTTTAAATGTATTAAGTAAATGAACCCTGCAATGTCAAAATGGCAGGATTTTGTAGTTTTGAACCAATTTTGACTACAACACAAACTTTGTACTTTTTCAGCAAATGTTTAAAAAAAAAGAAAAAACATTGCAAACAGTCACACTTAGTGGGTGGTGGAACAGAGGACAATAAGAGGAAATATTGGTTACGTTTTGGAGAGGAAGGATAGACGACAAGATTTTAGCGAGGTTAAGTTTCACACAATGAGACAAACCCACAGAATAAATAGCAGAAGTATAGTTAATATTATAGTCCAGGGAATCTTGTTTTGTGCAATTTAGAGTCTGAGAGGTGCCATAGATACTATTTGCTAATAATGAAGTAAATATTAAATTGTCTTGGCTTCACAGTAAGCTGTTTCTTTTGTTTGTGGGAGATGATGGATGAATAACAATTCCTCACTTACTATCCCCACCAAGTCTTGACCCTCATCCATCCAAGAAACTGGTCTTTTGCAATCCACCCTGACCTTCTGGTCTAGAAGTTCATACCAAGTGATATTGTTACTAGGGAAAGGAGTGAGTACTTAAGGCAGGAGCTGTTAATGGCCCTCAGGAACTGAGAAGGGAGAGACCAAAGAACAGGAACAAGATTGAGACAGGCTGAAGTGGGACGGAGCAGGCGTAGAATCAAGGACAGGCTGGAGAGTACAAATGACAGGACTGTATGAGGACTGGAGAGCAGAACAGACAGAACTGGATCAAAGAGCAAGACTAGACAGGACTGGGAACAAGGAGCAAGACCAGGCAGGGCAGGAACCAAGGAACAGGAGGGCAAGAGCACAGGAGCAGGAGCTAATACTCAAGGAAAGACTGTGAGGTAGAGTCCTGCAGTGGGTTGGGTACCTGCGGGTTACCCGCAAAAACCTGCGGTATCCTGCGGGTTGCCGGTAGAAGTTCCGGGTGTGGGTATAGACGCAGGTCGGCAGTTCTGTGGGTTTGCGGGTCAATACCACCGGTCTTCTCAATATCGACTTTTACTCCTTTTTCTGATCACGGCTACTTCCGATGATGTCACTTCCGGTTTACAGTTACAGCACTTCCTGATTCTTGATGGTCAGAGGGTTGCAGGTCCGGGTTGCGGATAAAGTACTTGCTGGTTGGGTAGTGGGTCCTAATGGGTAAGAATGCAGGTCTGGGTTGCGGATTGCAGGTACGGGTCGGGTACGGGTTCCAAAAAATGGACCTGCACAGGACTCTACTGTGAGAAAGAATGGGCTATATATAGGTCATATATAGGTCTCCTTTTCTACTAACTTAATTTTGTATTGTTTTTATAGCAAGTATTCATTGTGTGACCAGTATTTCATGAAGTCATTTTTTATAAAGAAAAACAAACCACCAGGGCTAGGCCTTCCCTGAAGCTTTCTATATCCAGAATTATAACTTACTCTCCTTGTGATCTTTTCATCTAAGTTTGTTTAAGAGCCAAATATGAATTTCTGTAGTCAAAACCAAAGAGATGTACTGTATAACCTGTACAAAACTCAGATACTCTTTCCATGTGTGCTCTGATGTTGAAAACCACATTAAAGCAGAGTACAGAGGTTTTTTTAGATGCAACTGAAACTTATTATTAAAAAATCCTTGAGCTAAAGATAATTGCTGTGGCATTATTACATGGCAAGATTTAGCGTATTATATTGCCACTTTAAGAAGCTAAAACTGTAATTGCATGGAATTTGTTTCATGCTTCCATGACACTTAAATGTATCAAAACAGAGATATAAATGAACAAAGAAAAACTCCAATCTATACCTTGGGAAATGTATTTAGAAGCAAGTACAGCTCAGTATGAATGTCTATGGTATTAGCCAGAAGCACATGAAGGAATCCTATAACCCGGCACAATAGGAAAGCTCTGGCAATTTCTTTGCACAGCTGTGTTACTGCCTATGAATGGAAATATACATCACTCACGTTCACCAGCAAATGAGATAGATAAACCAATATGTGGTTATTGCGAGGATAATTTTTTATACATCATCAGTTATGAGAAAAATGTAGCAAATCGCTTAAAGGGATTTTTTTTTCTAAATTGACGGAGTTTGACAATTGAGGAAAGTTCAATGCTGCAGCTAAAAGAGTGAGGCATCGAGAAAGAACAAAACAAATAAATCCAATCAGCTTCTGTTCTGTATACTGCACTGTATATATTCTGCGAGAACAGAAATAAAGGGGGGATAATAAACTAAGGGGCCTATTTATGTAGCGTCGATTTTTTGTGGTTGAGTTTTTTTAGAGCGAAAACTCACATTTTTAGAGGAAACAAAAACATTTATATCGTAATATATCGTAAGAAAAAGTCTACTTTTAGTAAATACCCCCTAAATGTATATATATCTATTTTCTTGAAACCTGTTATACAGAATGTTCAAAATTGCAGCAAGGCCATCTCCCATAGACTCCATTTTAGGAAAATAATTTACATTTTACATTTAGGGGCAGATGTATCAAGGGTCGAATTTCGAGGGGTTAAATCCCTCGAAATTCGACTGGGGAATAGAATCGAATAGGCAATTCGGGCAAATTTACGCGCTGGCGAATAGTCGAATGGGCGAATATTCGCCAGGCAAATAGGCGCACGATCGAATATTTGATCGAAGGATTTTCATTCGATCAAAAACTTAGAAAACAAGTCTATGGGACTTTCCCATATGCTTTTAAAGCAATTCGGTAGGTTTTAGGTGGTGACGTAGGCAGTCAAAGTATTTTTAAAAGAGACAGTACTTCTACTATCGAATGGTCGAATAGTCGCAGCGTTTTTGCGCTCGATCTATTAGAATCATTCTACTCAAGTGAATTTACGTCAATTCGATAGTCGAGGAGCACAAAAAACTACTCGAAATTCAAGCTTTTTTCCCTCTATTCATTCACCCGAGCTTGGTGAATGGGCCCCTTATTTTCTTTTTCCCTGTAATAGTAAAATAATACCTTGTACTTGATTCAAAATAAGCTATAATTAATCCTTATTGGAGGCAAAACAATCCTATTGGGTTTATTTAATTTTCCAAATCCAAATTACGGTAAGAGCCCTCTAACCCCAGGTCCTTAGCATTCTGGATAACAGGTCCCATACCTGTATATAGTATATTTGAAACCCTCGAAGTGTACTTTCTGGAAGTAGAATAGACTGATATACTGGGGCAAATCATAAAAAATACAGAATACTAATATCAAACTTTATACTAGGGTTTAGGGATTAATGTTGAACTGATTACATTTTTATTCTTCTCAAATGATAATGATTTTGTAATTATACCATGATCATCAGTAAAGGTTAACATTTGTCCCAAAAAGTCCCTATTGCCAAAATATGATTTTTCTAATCAAGTTTGTGCTTTCCTAATATTGGGTCCTGCGCTGTCCAAATAGAGGATGGGGTCACCGACCCCTATCTTCACTACTTTGTCATCCTTACATAGATTAGCAGCAGGATGGAGATGGAGCAGCACCAGTACTGCACATGTTCTGTCCTTGTATTGCCAGACAATACAACTCATACTATACTAATGAAAAAGGAGGAGGCTACACTCAGTCTTCTTCAAGATGTTGCATCTGTGAGGAACAGCTCTGAACCCTCCCCGAAGTGTCAACTGGATTTGAAAATATAAGGAAACTAGTGATTTTTCTAAGAATAGATTTTTTTCTAAGAAAAGACCCCTATCTACCCCACATCAGGAGTCATTATAGGCACATATACAAATATGTACGTGACAACATGGCGGCCCACACTGGGAACTCTCTCCTGGTGCATCAGCCAGAGCTACATCTATAGGGGACTTTTCTTAGAAAAATAGTATTGTTGTGGGGAAACAATTTTTAGGTGCTATGTTCCCTATTTTCATAATACGTATCTGTTGAATCAATTCTAACAATAAGTTGGACATCCCTTTTAGGTCTATGTTTTGATGTATCCCTAAAATGTAATTTGTTTAATGGCAGAATTACAAAGGACAAGTAAAACAGTTATCTCTTGACTTGTTAAACAGCACTTTCTTTCTAAGAAACGTAATACGGGTATGGGACGTATTATCCAGAATGCTCGGGACCTGGGACTTTCCGAATAACGGGTCTTTCCGTAATTTGGATCTTCACACTTTAAGGGGCAGATTTATCAATGGTCAAATTTGGAGGTGATGGGAGTTTTTTTTTAAATCTCATCAACTCGAAATTTGAATAAAAAAAGACCAACCGAAATTCATTTTAAAAATCTAATTTTTTAACTTCGGGTGGATAGGCTGTATTTGATCGTTCAGATCGTATTTGATTGAATTTGAATCTAAGTATTTTAAAAAAAAAAAAACATTTTTTTTTAAAGTCCACTAATGACTCCAAGTAGGTTCTAGGTGGTCCCCATAGGCTGGTACAGCAATTTGGCCTGTTCTTAGATGGCCATAGATGAATAGTTGAAGTCAAATTTTTAAAGAGACAGTACATGATACATTTTGATATTCAAATTTTTATTCCTATTTGATTTGAATTTGGACTATTCCATAGTCGAAGAATACTAACATTTCCTTAATTTGGATCTTCATACCTTCAGTCTACTAGAAAATCATGTAAACATTAAATAAACTCAATAGGCTGGTTTTGCTTCCAATAAGGATTAATTATATCTTAGTTGGGATCAAGTACAAGCTACTGTTTTATTATTACAGAGAAAAAGGAAATCATTTTTAAAAATTTAGATTATTTGATTATAATGGAGTCTATGTGAGAAGACCTTTCCGTAATTTGCAACTTTCTGTTTTATTTGCTCTCATTTTCAGAAAAAAGGACACCCCAGAAAATAAACTACAAAAAAAACATGAAATACATCCCTTGTGTTGTACAGTGTTTCACTAATAATAATAATAATTCTCCATTGTTGCTAAAAGAGCTGTTTAAATGCATGGGGCAGCACGACTTTCTATTATTGGGTAATCTGATATGGCCAAAATGATCGTTTTAGCAAGAAGAGGAGATAATGGGGACTAAGTGAATTAGGCTTCCTTCAATATTATTATTTATCTTTGACATTAACTAGAGATGCATGGCAGGAAATACTGGATGACAAAAAGCTGGCAAAGAAAAAAGGGATCATAAAGGTATCAGCACTGAGAGATTTGGTGCCTGCTAAAATACTCTCTCACTGTGTTTATATTGTATTAAGGTTGGTATTTAAAAGGGATTTGCAGTGAAATGAACACTACATTGACTGTGGCAAAGATACCATCTTTCTGATGTTTTTACATTTCTTTTTCATTTACATACAGATGGAGCAAACCTCTTATGGATTCCTCTGTCTCAGAAAGGAACCAAGCTCTTTTGTTCCATTTGTAGCTGCCGAGCTATTTAGAAGCTTCAATTCACTTTCAAATCCCCCCTAAAATATACCCATCATAACAATACACACCTAGTGTATATGAGGCATTGGTCTCTTTAGGAACAGTCCCTGATTATGCTGCAAAATCATTTATAGAATGTAAACCTCAATAGATGTGAATAAATGCTGTGGCCATTTTACACCCATCTCTGGGGCACATTTACTAATGTAATTTAAATCATGTCACTTCCACCTAAGGAACATATCCAAAATCCGCTCATTTATCACCCAAGATGACAAAATTATTATTCACTCTCTTGTCATATCACGTCTAGACTACTGTAACTCTCTTTTAATTGGCCTTCCCCTCCAGAGACTGTCACCTCTCCAGTCCATAATGAACACTGCTGCGAGGCTCATACACCTCAGCAACCGCTCCTCCTCTGCCTCGCCATTCTGTCAATCCCTGCACTGGCTTCCGCTACCTTTCAGAATCAAATTCAAATTAATGACCCTAACATTCAAAGGACTTCATAATTTTGTCCCACCCTACATCTCTGAACTCATCTCTATATACTCACCCAACCACTTACTACGCTCCTCTACTGACCTGCTACTCAACTCTTCTCTCATTACCTCCTCACATGCTCACATTCAAGACTTTGCAAGGGCTGCACCCCTCCTCTGGAACTCTCTCCCACTGTCTGTCCGACTTTCTCCCAACCTTTCTGCTTTCAAACGATCTCTTAAAACACACTTCTTTAGAGAAGCCTACCCTCACTCTGCTTAACTACCAAATGCAATACCACATACAGTACCACATCTCTCACCCACTTAATTCTGATCTTGACCACACCTTGTGTCTTATTCCCTTCCCTTTAGATTGTAAACTCCTTTGCTCAGGGCCTTCCTCACCTTTGGTACCGGTATTGGTTGTGATGTATGTAACTCCATATGTTCTATGTATTTAATTAATGTGATTTAGTTGTATAAACACATTTACTTTACAGTGCTGCGAAATATGTATGCGCTATATAAATAAATGTTAATAATAATAATAATGCACCTTATCCAGGATTTACTTCAGGATTCTCAGACTTTTGCAGAAAGATTTGGATTTGGCTGAACCGAAGTTCCTGGCCGAACCAATCTTAAAAATCATGTGATTTTTGTCATACAAACAAGGACATTAGAAAAGTTTTAGTTCTCTTTAATCCTGTCTGGGCCTAATTTTCATATGCAAATATGCTGATTCCATTCCATTGTAGGAAACACTGAAGGAACGATTAGTGAGGTAAGAAGAGAACCAGGACAGGGCAGTGTCATGAAGGCCAAGCAAATTGAGGGACTGGAGGAGGAGAGGGTGATCTATAGTGTCAAATGCAGCTGAGTGATCAAGCAGTTTTAGTAGTGAGAAATGATTATTAGATGCACAAGTTAGGGGGTGCCAGAGGAAAAGGACGCAGTGGGGCCCTGACCTTACCTCCTTCCATATGGCAGGTGATAAGGACAAGTCTGACCTTCACCCCCTGACTCTGTTCTCTGCACCTTTTCTTTGGCACAAGGTATAGAGCACCTCCTTTCCCCCAGCAGAAGTGCTCCATACATAAACACTGAACTTGCAACTTGTAAATTCCCCTAATATCTCCCAGTGAAATTAAGAACAATTTGGCATTGTTAGCTCATCCCTAATCTCTAGTAAAACATTAGGTAAGTCTACAAAGTTATACATTTTACTTTATATAAAGTGATCTCAACAACACATCACTTAAAAAATTGTTGAAATGATTGATTCTAATGGGGCTTGAGCTGATATTTAAAACTCAAACAATTCCAAGAAAACATTAAAATTCCATTCACCCAACTTTAAGTTCTCTGCTTGTATATATTGTTGTTGAATATCCCCATGCTCAAAAGCCTGGAAGACAAAGTTATAAACATTTCCCATTACAAACCATCTCAAGCACTGTATAAGTTAATTGCACTCCGATATTGAACCAACTTTAATGAAACAGGCCAACTAAATGCTTTCCATAATTTTGAAATTGTTGTTTGTCTAACGTTCAATTGCCTGGCTCCACGCTTCCTGTCTTTTGAGAGGAAGACATGCTAATTACCTATACTTGTCTCCTGCCGAGTATTTACTCTGAATAAACAGCAAAACCGCATTGTCTAAGACAGTAAAATCGAGAGACCACAAAGGAATTTTTGTTGTAATAAACAGATGCATATTTCCGTTACACGGCTTTAATCACATAATTAAAATGGCCTTTTTAACACATTGGTCTGCTATTTCGGGAACTAAATCACTTTCCTTCTTGTTGCAATTACCCACACAAAATAGGCTCCTTGTTTTTTTATTTTCTACTTTTGAAGTATCAATAAAATTTGCACAATTTGCAGAATGACAATTTCTGCATTCGTTGGTTATGATACAGCAAAATGCCTTAGGCAAAATGAGGTGAAGGAACCAGTCAAGCTTGGAACCAAACCATAAGGAAAACATACAAATCTTTTTTTGATGAGAAATATGCTACAATGAAAAATATCAATATTATTGTATTGTCAAGTGGTTCTTGGACTTTTTCAGGTTAAGTTTTCCCTTGGAGGTTTAATGATAATAAGATCATACCTCCCAACTGTCAAATATTTTGCAGGACAGTCCCGATTTTGACAGCTCAACCCGCAATCCTGGATTGTTACTGAAATGTCCCGACTTTCTCTTTGATCTCATGCACTGAAAAGCTGGAAAAAAGATACAAAGTTTAAAACTTAATTGGCTTTTGGCAGAGAGCCCAGAATATGCGGCAGCTGCACTTAAGGCCCCCATACATGGGCCGATAAAAGCTGCAGACAAACCAAGAGTCGGTCAGAAAGTCGGCCAGATCTCGATCAGGCAGGTTAAAAAATCAATCATCTGTATTGGATCCACTATGATCCGATCGATGGGCCCTAAGGCCCACGATCGGATCAGTCTGATATCGCCCACTTCAATGTGGGCACATCGGGGAGAGATCCGCTTGTTTGGCGACATTGCCAAACAATCGGATCTCTACATATATGGCCACCTTAAGATACACTTGTAAGCAAAGAAGATAAACGGGTCTCTTTGGGAAACTGTGACTTTCATAACCTGCCAAATTTTATAAAATGGACATGGTAATTAGGGATGTGGCCACAAAAATGGGCGTGGTCAAACCATTTCTGCAAATCTTTTTGTCCCTCTTTCTATTTCCAAAATGTTGGGAGGTATGATAATATTACAGCTATAAAACAGTGAGGTGTTCACCCCCAAACCCCACTCTAATTCACTTTCAAGCTTGGCTTTCAAGTATATCTAGGAAAGCAAACAGCCTTCAAACTGAACCCCCATGCCGCTTCCAATAGCCCTTTCAGGGTTTGACTTAGAAGTACTAAAACGTTTAGCTATTTGTTCAGTACTTATTCTTATATAAGACAGCCAAGTCCTATAAGTATCTAATTTTTTTAGTACTCAGCCCATGGAGAGCCTGTGGGGCAAATTCACTAAGCGCCGCAGCGCCGAACGCTAGCGTTACTTCGCTAGCGTTTGGCATTTTCGTTACTGCGCAAATTCAATAACGAACGCTGGCGTAGTTTCGCTAGTGTTACTTCGCACCCTTACGCCTGGCGAAGTTTCGCTAGCGACGTAACTACGCAAATTCACTAACACGCGCAGTGTACTGAACGCTACCATTTACGCTAGACTGCCTTCGCCACCTCAGACCAGGCGAAGCGCAATAAAGTAGATAGGGATTGTTTCAAAAAAAGTCCCAAAAAATGCTGGCGTGTTTTCTACATTATGGGTGATAGGCTGAAAAAGATCGAAATTTTTTTTGGGGCTCCCCTCCTTCCCCCCTACATTTCCTGACTCATGGCAACTTACCTAGACAGTGGGCACATGTGTAGGGCAAAATAAAATTTTTATTTGATGTTTTGAAGCTTTTCTAGCCATTTGTAGTGCTGATACGTATTCCTCCATTGAAATTTGAATTTGGCACAGTATGCAAATTAGCCTTCGTTGCGTAACTTCGCTTTACTTAGCGAATCAACGCTAGCGCAACTTCGCAACCTTATGCTACCCCTGAGTGCAACTTCGGATTTTAGTGAAGTTGCGAAGCGCTGGAGAAACCACGCCTGGCGAAGTGCGGCGAAGTTACGCCTGGCGCAACTACGAATCTTAGTGAATTTGCCCCTGTGAGTAGTGGCCGGGGCTCATTCTGAAGGCTATTTGCTTTTCTAGATACACCTGAAAGCCCAGCTTGAAGCCATTTAGGTCTGGTGATAAAACCTTATGTTTAACATATATAATGTCCTTCATATAGTATTTATATATCTATAATGAGAAAAGCCAAGTTCATTTCAGTTGCTGCCACGGTGGACCTTAAAAAGCCAACGCTCTTTTCATACTCTTGGATAAGTTTCTCAAACAAATTAATGAGCCAAAATAGGGAGAGGACCCAAAGAAATTTGTGAGTATCGTTCTGCAGAACTCGGTGTGAGCTGTGCCAGATACACCAGCAAATGTCACATTACAGAGCACAAACCACACTCAGTATGAAAATAGAATCAGATCTGAGGATGATGGAGAAGCTGGTTGAGGTTTCAGGTGCACACTTACTCTAAACAACAACATTTTATTGACATGACAATAAGGCCACCTCACAACTCATCCATTGTAGCTATTTGAGCAAATAAAAGAATACTAACTAACCTTTATTTATTTATTTTTTTCAAACACCATTTTTGAAAATAATTGGCATAAAGGACAATGTCTACAAATAGTTTCTACTGTCTCTGAAGTGCATGTAGGAGAATGATATGACATTTACATTTCCAGTAAAACAGAAACATGGCATTTTAGAATCCACTAATAAGCAGCAAACACAACACTAAACCTTCCAATTTCCCAGGACAGAGTGCCATTTGTGACCCATGAAGGGGGGGGGATCCCCCTTCTTGTGGGTATGGGATGGGGGCAGGGCACGAGGGTTTAAAGGGTATGTAAAGGCAAAAAAAAAGAATAAAATCACATTTTTCTTTCTTTAATGAAAAATAAACCTCCAAAATACTTTAATTAAAAAATGTGTACCATTTTTATAAGAAACCTGACTGTATGCAGTGAAATTCTCCCTTCAATTACTGCCGTGGATAGGAATTATCAGACGGTCCCTTATAAATCAGTCATACTTATAAACAGCAAGGGGAGCCCCCGCCTCACTATCCATTCGTGCAGAACTCAAGCAGCTTTGTTTGTTTCCCTGTACAGCAGTCGGCTACTGTGTAGAGATTTGTATTGGATTTTATTTTTGCCTTTACATCCCCTTTACTGTTTTCAACTCCAGCTGCAGGGACAAAGATCATGGAGCCAGATTTAAACAGATAAACTGGGATTCTATTTGGAGGATTATTTTGCTGCAGCCACTGGTTCTGCAGAGTTGGAGAAAGTTTGTATTAAACAATACACAAACTATAAAATCCACATTAGATTACATGACAACACAAGACCCAGTGCAGTCTGTATATTCTGATTATTAATCAGTCTTGCTGTATCGGCTTGGTTGAGTGAGAAGAGGAATATAATAATAGTACTGAGAGTGGGCCCCTGGTCTAAGGTTTTTGGGTGGGCCCCTAGTGTCCCAGTCCGACACTGTGTGGAAAGCACTCATGAATGGCACACTAATAAGGGATGTGCATGTACAAGCCCCTGAGCCACCCATGTGCTGCCCATTACATGGTGTGCACAAGTTGTTCTGACTTATTCACCATCTACTCTCTACTCTGCCTGAATCCTGGATACAAATAGATTTGGGCCTGACAATGAATGGGTTCAAATACTGTATGAGGGAGTTAGGTACATTGAGTAATAAAATGTGCTGCTCTGAGACTGGTTTATGTACTTTGCAGCTTGACCCTCCCTTTACTAAATGAGCCTGTTTCCATGGTCGAGTTGTGATAAATCTTACATTCGAATTTACATTCGAATTGGGGGATTACAATTAGAATGTGTGAATTTTGAAACCAAGAAAAAATTCTAATTCAAAATTGAATTTACTATTTGACCCTTTATAAATCTGCCCCTTAGTCATAAGCACATTGGTTTCCAAAGTGCACAGGTACAAATAATTGCATTTTTCCTTTTGCATTATAATAATAAAAGAACTGCAAACTAGCCTATGTATGTTCTACTCACTAAAGAAAAATATAGTGAATGTAAGCCCTCCTTGTAAATAGGGGAATACAGCAGGCTATTTTATGTCTGTTAATATAGATTTTAGACCATTTCAACCCAATTGAACTTCACCCTAGCGTTTTTATGTCAGTTTTTTTGCATTCCAATTAAATCCAAGGAAAATGAAGAACGGCAGAATATTATTGCAGTGTGCTTATTTACTTACTTAGGTATTGCTTCTGCTGTGTCCTGACCTTGAAGAGCAGCAGTTTAACTGAGCATTTATATCAAATGTAATAGAAACGCAATAGGCCTTTTTGTAATTTAACTAACTATATTTCTCATATTGTAAGGTTTGAGCAGAGGGAATATTCCACGGTAACTATGGGAAAGAGAAAATGGCATTAATAGCAAAAGCACAGAATGGAACATTTAACGCTAGTAACTTATTCCAAGGAACAGAATATGTTAAAGTGCAGCAAATTAAAAAAAGAGAACATAATGAAAGTAAATTGCTGGTTGTAATGCTTGCCATAAATGTTTTTTTTTTTAATTTTCTTTAGTGTCTATGATTTTAGAAGTTTTATACTGTTAGTATAATGATTTTGAACACATTTTTGCATGTCTGATGCAGGCAAGCCGGCAAGGCTCCCTAGGCACCCGGTTGTCTACCCCTGCCCCCCCGTGTCCTGCGTGGGGAGGGAAAGACAGGGGTGAAAGGGAGGGAAGAGCAGGTAAGGGGGGACTGATAGAGGAAGGGGAGAGTGACAGAGGGGAAGGGAGGAGAGAGGAGGGAGGCAAGAGGCAATGAGAGTGAACCACCCAGACTAGGGGTAGGCAGGTGACTTTTGAACAGTTACCTGCCCAGTGCCCTCACATATTTGCGCCCTAAGCAGGTGCCTCTTCTGCCTGCCCCTAGTTCTGGCCCAGCTCTAGACTTCTCTTTAGAGTTATCTTACTCTTCATCATTTGGTATATAATTTCAACCTGAAGATGAGCAAGAGAAGCTTCAGGCATTCACTGTAGCACATCCTTGCTATTTAGATAACCTAAAAAAATCATGACGTGACTAACCCTCCAAAAAAACATTTACTGTAAACTCACAACATAATCTACTATGTATAACCTATCCTTATCTACCCTACATAGTAATCCATATATTAGTCTTACCCAAACCTGCCTTTAAACCCCTTGTTGTGATGTGTGAGTTAGGAAAAAATCAACTGCACCCCGACCCTAAACTGCAAAACCTCAACCGCACCTGACCCTCAAAATGTTGCCATTGTAGGACCCGCACCCGACCTGTACACACATCTTCTCGCTATGTACGCTATTTCTGTGTGCTCTTCTAGTTCCAACACAGGGAATCTTCAGGAGCAGTGGAGGAATGTACTTCCCCAGTCTGCCCCACACCCATCCCTTACCTGTAGCAGTTGGCTAAGTTTCAACTCAAACCCAACCAACTGGTAGTCAACCTACAGGTCACTGTGGGTGTCAGGATAACTAGCACATCATTACCCTCTTGTCCTAAAGTGCATTTGAGGACTTCAATATTCTCTAGTATAGGGGTTAAATTGTCTGCCTAGCCTTGCTCCCAGGGCACATGTGCTATACTAAATCTTTTAAACTTAGGAGAGCGTTCAACGTCAGAGGAAGGAACTTGCATTTTTGTAGAGAACCCTCTTCATTTCCATACATCCCAACTGTCCTGTTTTCAGAGGGACAGTCCCTCTTTTGACAGTTTAACCCACAGTCCCTCATTTGTACTGTCCCGATTTTCTCTGCACTGAACAGCCAGAAAAAGAGATGTTTCTAACTTAATTGGCTTTTGGCAGAGAGCACAGAACAGCCACAGCAGCAGATAAGATACTTTTGTAACAATTTTGAGATAAGTAAATAAGTAATTGTAACAATATTAGATAACAGGTCCCTTGGGAGACGTTAGACTCACAGCTTAAAGGGCAATTCACCTTCATTAGCAAAACCGTAATAACTGAAAAAAACCACAGAAATATGTTCAAAGCTTTCGTAACCTGCCAAATTTTGTAAAATGAACATGGTAATTAGGGGGTGTGGCCATAACAATGGGCATGGTAAAAAATAATTCGGCAACTTTTTTGTCCCTATTTTTATTTCCAAAATGTTGGGAGGTATGCATTTCTACAGTCCCAAAATCTTAGTGGTTTTAACTTCTGACACATCGACCTACCAGAATATTCCTCATTTGATCCTCTGCTACTCACTTAGCAACCCACATGTTTCTAGAACCTCTTCACTATTGCAGAATCATTTTCCTGTTTATTCATTCATTGAGGCACCCAATCAAATCTCCCACTATCACTATCTTAAATGTAACCTTTCTACAAATAAATGTGCTTTATTTTAATGATGAAGCTAAACAAAGACACCAAAACTAGTGATAGGCGAATTTGTCCCATGAAATTCGCGAAATGGCGAAAAATTTGTGAAACTCATTGAAGTTTTATTAATTTTTTGATGTGCGTGAATTTAGATGCCCGCCACAATTGTTATACGCACGCCTATTTTGGCCAAATGAATTAAAGTCAATGGGCGTCCAAATAACTTTGACGCGCGACAATGTTTATGTGCACGACTATTCTGACGTGAGCCCAGCGCGGTAGATTTTTCGTCTGTGAATTTTTGCGGCAGTTTCGAGAAATTATTCGCTGGCGGTGAAACGTGGAAATTTGTCAGGAATTTATTCGCCCATCACTTACCAAAACTAATGTGCAGCCTCCATTGGCTGATCTCTGGTAGTGATGGGCGAATTCGCCGCCAGCGAATATATTCGCGAAACGCCTGTGAAAATTCGCGGCAAAAATTTGCCGGCGTCAAAAGCGGGCGCCGGCATCAAAAACGAGGCGCAAATTCGCCCATCACTAATCTCTGGATATCCTAAAGCACACATGGTTCATCTAGTTGAAGGGTGGATCTCATGCATACATTAGTCTAGCGATTCTTTGACTTTTTTAGTTGAATCCCCCATGAAGGTTTAATGAATGAATACATTAATTAAAGTACTTTATTACCATTGGTGTATCAGCCACTCGGACAGAGTTTCAAGAATATTTGAGAGCAAAGAGGGTTCACCCAAGTCTTCTGACTTTCAGAGTAGGGTCTATGTGTATCTGGGAAAGCAAAAATGCTCCATCAGTTTTTGTCATACCTTTGTTGTTTGGACATTGTCCTTCTTTGGTTCAGTGGTAATTCAGTGGTTCTTCTTTAAAGGGATACTGTCATGGGAAAAAACGATTTTTTCAAAATAAATCAGTTAATAGTGCTACTCCAGCAAAATTCTGCGCTGAAATCCATTTCTCAAAAGAGCAAGCAGATTTTTTTATATTCAATTTTGAAATCTGACATGGGGCTAGACATATTGTCAATTTCCCAGCTGCCCCAAGTCATGTGACTTGTGCTCTGATAAACTTCAATCACTCTTTACTGCTGTACCACAAGTTGGAGTGATATCACCCCCCTCCCTTTTCCCCCCCGAGCAGCCAAATAAAAGAACAATGGGAAGGTAACCAGATAACAGCTCCCTAACACAAGATAACAGCTGCCTGGAAGATCTAAGAACAGCACTCAATAGTAAAAACCCATGTCCCACTGAGACACATTCAGTTACATTGAGAAGGAAAAACAGCAGCCTGTCAGAAAGCATTTCTCTCCTAAAGTGCAGGCACAAGTCACATGACCAGGGGCAGCTGGGAAATTGACAAAATGTCTAGCCCCATGTCAGATTTCAAAATTGAATCTAAAAAAATCTGTTTGCTCTTTTGAGAAATGGATTTCAGTGCAGAATTCTGCTGGAGTAGCACTATTAACTGGTGCGTTTTGAGAAAAACATGCTTTCCGATGACAGGATCCCTTTAAGTCATGCAGTAGCCCACTTAATAGCAAATAAAAAGACGAAACAGATACATTGCATAGGAATGCTGGGTAATGCAATGTCATGTTGTTCATAAAGACATAATAAAATCCAGGAATCCAATTACATTTCCTATATACTAAGAAAGAACAGGCAAGTATCTACAGTAATAATGAATTACATTAAGATTGCTTTTGTTAGAAAATAAATACCTTTTTAGCAATCAATGTCTTCAACAATTCTAAATAAGGTAAATAACATATCCATTTATATATATAGGACATAAAAGACAGAAATCATGTGGGGATGTTTAATAACCAATGGGTTTTCTCTGAGCAGCTGAAAAAGAAGTATTATTGCTTTTGTATCATTATATTTTTGTATTGCATTTCATATGATTATAATGTTTATGAGGATTACATGTTCCCTGCCAGTTTAATGCTGTACTGCATTTGTACTTACATAAAAAAGGGGTAAAAACTTGGAATAATATTCTGTAACAAAGTAATGTTAAGCATTAAAGGGGTAGTTGGCTTATAATTACTTTTTAGCATTATGTAGACAGAAGAATAATGATTTAATCGAAGCCAGTCAATCTGTTTTGTTATGTTTGGCAATGGCAGGGGACAGTGACCTTGACATTGCTTATTCAGGGTCCATCTATACCACGCTAAAATTTAACATAAAGGTAAAGAATTTGTGTTAGTATTATTGAATTCAGTCCTTTGGAAAGATGCAAAAAAGAAAAAAAAAAACCTTACGGTTCAAAAATAGCAGCGGAATCGCTCCCAGGAATAAGTGACTATATTTGCATTAGTAGTTAACATAGCAGTTACAAACCCCCAGGACCCGCAGGATTACCCGCAAAATAAGTGGGTCTGGGTTGACTTTTTACATTTTGGGCAAGTTGTGTATATGTAGTGGACATAGAATCCTCTCCAGTCTCCACCCATACCGTTAATATCCTCAGCTCAGCCGCTACTGCCACTTTCAATTTATATATATACTCGAGCCCCGCTGGTGATGTCAGACATGGACAAGCTGATGAGGGAGGGCAGATGCAGATAAACTTGAAGAACCTAATTTTGAAGTTGATCATTTAAACTAGTTCAGCCCTACTGTACATGATGCCCAAAGCTGCACCCTTTACAGTAGAGACAAAGTTGACCCACACCCGACCATAACCTGTGCCCCCACCCGACCCATGCCCATCCGCTCCAGGCTTGACCCTTCCATCTATAGACCGGCGATGACCCGCCCTGCAGATGATGTCACAAAAGGTGCAGGGCAGCCACATGTCTATAAAACTGGAAGTCAGAAGCTGGCAGTGTAAGGTTGCAGGTGCAGAGAGCAGACAGAAGAGTTCAACCCGCACCTGCCCACAACCTGCAAGTGGTGTGCCAAGCAGGCCCGATTAGTGGAAAGGCCACAAAGGATTTTAGGGGGTGGCATGCTGCCCAACGACACCCACATTGGTTCAAAAACACTGGGGATGCACTGGAGATAAAATAATTTTTTAAATTTCCCCTGCGCCAATCCCCATTGCTCAGGTCCAGATGATGAAAATTTGCTCTAATAAAGGGGAGGGGATAGGGGCGACGAATGGCAGTGGGCCTAGGGGCACCCACTATGTAAATTTGGCCCTGGTGCCAAGGACCCATGCAACTTGGCGGTATCGGCCCGGCCCACAAATCACTAATACCAGCCTCAAACTCCAAGAGGTACAGCTCACTTAGTGCTTGATGTGGGCTGGGTTTATCTAACTGTTCATTAATGTTGAAAGCAGTCTCCTTCAAAGGGCCGCAGAAAAGACAGGAGATATGTTTTTTGAATATCTGTTACTCTTTTGCAAGCTAATTACTTAAGTTGTTTTGCTTTTGCAGTACACTCACTGTGCCATCTAGTGATCATTCTCATTACAGATATTATATAATATAAATAATTATATACATAATATTATAAAAATAATCATATTTTATATATAACGATATAACGATATTTCAAATATGATAAGTAGAATGCATCAATTGATAAATAGTGATGGGCGAATTTCTGGGCAAATTTTCAGCGAAATCTGTGAAACGGCAAAAAATTCATGCAATTCAAATTTTGACGCTCACATCAATTTTGACGCCTGAGTCAATTTGCATCAATTTTGACGCCACGTTACAGTCAATGGGCTTCCGAATAGTGTTGACAAGCTAAGGTTTTGACGCGAGCAACTTCCGACATGTGTCCACATTTTTTGACGCCGGCAAGTTTTTTTGCGGGAGTTTCAAGAATTTATTCGCTGATGCCGAAATGCAGAAATTCGCTGTGAATTTGCGCCAGGCGAATTTATGCGCCCAACACTATTTATAGATATTCTTGATGTCTCTAAAACTTCTTTAGAATACAAGAGTGGAAGCAAATAATATGCTCTCAAATTAACTGAGAAAAATAGCCTATTCCAGGACTGTCCAATTGGAGGCTGAATGTGGTCCTTCACAAATTTTGTATGGCCCCCAGATCAAGATCTTCACCTCTTTAGATGACATCATTATAACAATCTGGTCCTCAAGCAAGTTGTATCTGTCTGTCCTATGGGGACAGTTGGACAGCGTTGTCCTATACATTTGTTATGTGATTCATTAGTCAACAAAAATATAGCTCCTTTTTTAAAGATTTCATAATGGAACTGGATACGAAGCATAAGTTGGATATCACTGTATTTCCTGCACTTACTTTCCACTGAGATCCAAGTCCAAGGAGCACATCTTTATTTGATGTGAAGTGGAACAAAGCTCTTTACTGCTAAGATCAATCATCTTCTCTAATGTGTTCAACTGGCGACAGGGTCCAGATCAATAAAACTTGCCACATGCTTTTGTTTTAGGAAATGAAGCCTTTTAGTTTCTTAATTAATGAAGACGCCTTACATCCCAAATGATGTTTGCAATGAGAAATATCATGAAAGAGAAGAAGGATTTAATTGATGATTGTACTGAAAGATTTTTAGAAGGTGATGTGGCAGAAACTATATCCCAAAGGAAGCCTGTGAGGGGGGAGGGTTTTTTTTCTAATAGTTACTATTCATCTTGCTTATATGCTGCACAAGTAAAGGATCCATCAATACTCAAGATCAAACCAGAGGAATGACCAGTAAAAACTATCAAAGTATATTGTTGATGTCCAATACTTACATAACTCACACATACTTACATAACATTCTGTACCTAAATCACATGAATAAAGGGATTAATTCTCTCTTAAAAGTTCGTAGCAAACCCCATAACTGTAACTGTATCATTCCTAATGTAGCTCGGTCCAAAAACAACTAGAGTAGTGAAATTTCAGGAACCAGAGACCACTTGAGGTGAAAAGACAAAGTTTTCACATGAGCTTCGTGGATTCTGAACAAAGAGTCAGAACCCCAAACAAAGATATAGATTTGGGAAAGTATTACATGGTATTGGAATGTAAGGGAAGTACCAGTGGGAGATCATAGAGATATCTCTTCACAGTCAACAAAAAAAGCTGCTCCTATAGCCAAGCAGTTGGCTCTGCCTCAAGGCTACATACTGTAGTTACATAGTTACATAGTTACATTGTTAAATCGGGTTAAAAAAAGACAAAGTCCATCAAGTTCAACCCCTCCAAATGAAAACCCAGCAACCATACACACACCCCTCCATACTCTCACATAAATTATATATACCCATATCTACAGGCCCGGATTTGTGGAAAGGCCACCAAGGCCCAGGCCTAGGGTGGTAGGATTTTAGTGGGGCGGTATGCCCAACCACACCCACATTGGTTCAAAAACACTGGGGATACAATAATTTTTTCAAATTTCCCATACACCAATCCCCATTGCTCCGGGAAAAGATGATGAAAATTAGCACATATAAAAGGGAGGGGACAGGGGCGACGAACAGCAGTGGGCCTAGGGGTGCCCACTATGTAAATCCGGCCCTGCATATCTATACTCACTATAGAGTTTAGTATCACAATAGCCTTTGATATTATGTCTGTCCAAGAAATCATCCAAGCCATTCTTAAAGGCATTAACTGAATCAGCCATCACAACATCACCCGGCAGTGCATTCCACAACCTCACTGTCCTGACTGTGAAGAACCCCCTACGTTGCTTCAAATGAAAGTTCTTTTCTTCTAGTCTGAAGGGGAGGCCTCTGGTACGGTGATCCACTTTATGGGTAAAAAGCTCCCCTGCTATTTGTCTATAATGTCCTCTAATGTACTTGTAAAGTGTAATCATGTCCCCTTGCAAGTGCCCTTTCCCAGAGAAAACAACCCCAACCTTGACAGTCTCCCCTCATAATTTAAGTCTTCCCTCCCTCTAACCAGTTTAGTTGCACTTATCAAGCTCATTTATATCCCTCTTAAAGGGCACCTATCACAGCCAAAATCAAACACATATTAACAATCTGACCAGCACAACATAAACACGTTTAATCAAACTACATATATAGTTTTTTGAAAAAAACTGCAGGTTTTAAAAAAATCCCTTACTTTGTCAAATGGGTTCTTTCACTGAGGGAGGCCATACTGTGACTATAACAGAGACTATAATATGCAAATTTCAGGAGCATGCTCAGATTGTAACACTGCTTTGAGTATTCTACCCAGAATGCCTTTTTTTAGTAAACTCCTCCACTAGAAGTATCAGGAGATTTCCCTATCTTGTCCCCTGCTGGTAAAGTCATTATACAAATGAAGGACACACAGTAACTTCCAGCAGGTGGCAGCACTACTGAACAGCAGCTAACACACAGGTTTGGCTGATTTGAAAATAGCTTAGAAGGGTTGATAAGTAACAAGGAATTTCAACTGAGCAATTGCGAGATTTCAGAGCTGCAGTTGGCTGGGAAGATATAAGTAGGAGGAGCCAGTGAAATCCAAGATGGCTGCCTCAGCTAGAACTGCAGTGGAGATAGGGGAGATCTTGCAGAAGGAATAGTGAGCTGATCATTTACATTATACAAACAATTCTAACTGTTTTAAAAATCGGATTTCTTGCACTTTCACATAGTGTACATGATTAGGAAATTTTAGTTATGATTGGTGCCCTTTAAGGACTGGAGTCCAAAACTGCCCCCATACTCCAGATGAGGCCTCACCAGGGACCTATAAAGAGGCATAATTATGTTTTCATCCCTTGAGTTAATGCCCTTTTTTATACAAGACAGAACTTTATTTGCTTTAGTAGCCACAGAATGACACTGCCCAGAATTAGACAACTTGTTATCTACAAAGACCCCAAGATCCTTCTCATTTAAGGAAACTCCCAATACACTTCCATTTAGTGTATAAACGTTCCATTTTGCTGCCCAGTTTCCTAATTTACACAAATCACTGTGCAAAGTGGCAGCATCCTGCATGGAACCTATAGTTCTGCACAATTTAGTATCATCTGCAAAAATAGAAACAGTACTTTCAATGCCCACCTCCAGGTCTAGCTTGAGAACAGAATCCATACGAGTCGGGGGGGGGGGGAAGTTCTGAGGGAATCGGCATACACAGAATTGAATTCTCTCTCAGCAGCTACAAACTAAACATGATATATTAACCTATCTCCAGTTAGTGAGTCAAGGGAGGGACTATTATTACAGCAATATTTACAACTTTACATTATTACAGCTCATTTACAACTGCACGTGTTTACAGTGCAAATTTGGACGGTGTTTTCCAGATTTTTTTCCAAAGCATAAATGTTTGTTTCAGGGTTGTGTGGCATCACTAAGCCTATTTGTATGCAAATCAGTAGAAAAGGTAGGATGGAGGCATTGGTGGAACTAGGGCACCTTTTATGATAAATGTCCATATGCACAGTTGCATTAATAAATGAGCCCTACTTGTGTTTTCAGATGCAAGTTGTACCATGTCAGAAAGAGCGTTCCAATTGGGTATTTAATTAGTTGCACTATATAAGGAAATGTTAATGATAGTAATACATACACTATACAAGAACATTTTTGAATGCACCAAGTGTAGGTGTCTAAAATTGTCACAATAATGAGCGCATGCAATTCATGAAGGTACCTGCACCCCAACATGCTCCTGCACTTCCACATGGTTGCCAAAGAATTCTTCCTGGATCTTTTGATTAATGGTCAAAAACTGTGTCTATTAACGCTGGCGAACCATGAAGCTACCACTAACCTGGACATGGACCTGGCACTAGCTCTAGGATACCCACAGCATTAATGGTGGAACCATGTCGCATCAACAGACAGACCAGACACTGTTATGAATGTGTGTTCCAGAAGCAAAATGCAATACTCAAAATGCTCCACATATCTTGCAACCATCTTGCACATTTGTGTCTGAAATTGCACTTTGCACAATGCACTTGCATTTTTAAATGACCACAACAAACACTTTATAGAGTACTGGTTCATGCATCCCGGTTACATCACTGATAAATCAATACCATTTACTAAAGAGGCAGTTTTTTATTAAATGTTATTGAATAGGAAACCCTAAAAAAAAATCAGATGTCCTCCCCTTTTACTATCTGTAATCATCAAGATGCGACACTGTTGCCATTTTGAATACTGAGATTATATTTACATTTTTTCCTAGCCAAGGTCTATAAATTCAGGGGTGTATGTCATCTGGTCCAGTCAGTGAGGTTTTACTGCAGTGATCCCCAACCAGTAGCTCGCGAGCAACATGTTGCTCTCCAACCCCTTGGATGTTGCTCTCTGTGTCCTCAAAGCAGAAGCTTATTTTTGAATTCCAGGCATGGAAGCAAGTTTTAATTGCATAAAAACTAAGTATAGTACCAAGTAGAGCCTCTTATAGGCTGCCAGTCCACATAGGGGCAACCAAAGAGCCAATCACAGCTCTTATTTGGCACCCCAAGGGACTATTTTATGCTTGTGTTGCTCTCCAACTCTTTTTACATTTGAATGTGGCTCACAGGTAAAAAAAGGTTGGGGACCCCTGTTTTACTGCCTCAGACAATGAAATATTGCTTGTTCCTGCTACACCTTAATGTGCCCTGCATGGAGTCGGCCACGAGCTGTTGAACTTTGAAGAAGAAGTAATTTATGAACACGTGTAATGTCCAAATGGTAGTTTTCTGGTGAAATCTGCAATGCCTCATGATTCCAGCATAATTTTGGCTTTGCAATTATATCTGATAAGTCAAACCAGATGCAGTTGTACTTGCGTTTTGTGCAAATTGCAACTGTAGCATTTTCTAAGCAGCGGCTGCATCACTTCTGCAGCATGCATTAAAATTCACCGGGTGCAAGTCTGGTGTGCCTTTTGACACACTGTGGGTGGCAGCAGCCGGTTACAAATGCACAAACGAGCATGCACGGATGAGCGCACTCATGCAGGCACAACGGCAATTGGAAAAGACAGTCAGGGGTGCTTCGCCAATGAGGCTAGATGAGAATCTCACCTCAGGCAGCAGCACCCCACTAGGTACCACGGGCAGCAAAAATGCCACTCCTGGAACTTAATTTCTGCTTCTAATGCAGAGAGTGCAATTATGCTCTCTGCGCTAGCGTCCTGGCCCTCTCTGATGCCCTCATGGAACCCCCCCACCCCTGGACCCCCTCCGGCACAAAAAGGTGAGCGCACGGGGGGTGGCAGCAAGTGCAAACTGCCTGAGGCTGAGGAGGGGCCAGGATCACCCCTGAAGACAGTAAAAGAAGAACGGCAGTGGGGAGGCACAAGAGCCCAGACTAGGGGTAAGCAACAGAAGAAAGAGAGAAGGCGCACACCCTATTAGATAAACCTATGGGGTGCTAATCCATAGTGTACTCCCCATAAGGGTCTCCAAATAGATTTGCAAATAATAAGAGTAATGCACAGCACACCCGATTTGAAACATTAATTAATTTATTACAAAAAGTAAAAAATATATAGAAAAATAAATATAAGAAGGTGAGCCCAGATATAAGGGGTAAGCAACAGAAGAGGTACATGCCAGGTGCCCTCTAAATGTGCCTGGCACCCCCCCCCCCAACCATTGTGCCTAATAGTGAGAGTGATGTCTGTAACTGGTTTGCCTTTATGATCCCCAACCAGTAGCTCAGGTACATCTTGTTGCTCTACAACCCCTTGGATGTTGCTCCCAGTGGCCTTTAAAGGACAAGGAAAGGCAAAAAAGTAAAATCCCATTTTTACTTTCTTTAATGAAAAAGAACCCTATCTCCAATATACTTAAATTAAAAAATGTGTACCGTTTTTATAAGAAACCTGACTGTATGCAGTGAAATTCTCCCTTCATTTACTGCTGTGGATAGGAATTGTCAGACGGTCCCTAACTGCTGAGCAGGGAAACAATCATACTTATGAACAGCAGGGGAGCCCCCGCCTTACTTCCCAGCCGTGCAGAACTCAAGCAGCTTTATTTATGATGATCCCTAAGCAGCCCAGACCACACTGAGCATGTGCAAGGTCAGGGTCAGGCAAAGATGTTTAACAAAGTTACAAGATGGTGGCCCCCTGTGGCCAACTTTGAAAGTATAAATCATGTGTTTGATTAGGCTTGTGGTGCATAAGTTCATGCTTATGTTTAGTATACAAAATACAGTATTTCTAGTCTTATTCTATTTTAGACTTTCCTTGTCCTTTAAGCAAGAGCTTATTTTTGAATTTCAGGCTTGGAGGCAAGTTTGAAAACCAGGTGTACTGCCAAACAGAGTCTCCTGTAGACTACCATTCTACATAGGGGCTACTAGCAGTCAATCACAGCACTTATTTTGCATGTTTATGTCGCTCTCCACCTTCTTTTACATTTGAATTTGACTCACAAGTAAAAAAAGGTTGGGGACTCCTGGATTAGAATGAAGGACACACACTTAAAGAAGAAAAGTGCGCTGCTCGGCAACATGTAGACTCTAAATAGTTTGCAGGCGGTCACCTTCCTTGTTGATGATGTAGAAGCTAGGTCATTTTAAAGCACAGGGTTAAAAAGTTAAGGTGACTGAGTATAATGTTTGTGCGGCATTAGTTCAACATTGTAAAAATAGATTCTACAGAAAGGGTAAATTTAAACATGTATGTGTGCTGTATAGCAATCTATGCTTGAGGAATTACGTATTCCATTGCATTATCTTTGCTCTGTGTGATACTGCAAATATCAGCTTTGCCTGTAAATGGCATCATTACCAAGTAAAGGAGAAACTGGATCTTCTTATAGAGAGCGAGATATACTATGTTCTGTATCTTTATTGAGTTTCAGCTTGTTAAGCCGAGAGACGGCAAGTGAAATGGGAGGAAATTAACTGATAAAAGAGAGACACAGCTGGAGCCATTGGAAAAAGTACATTGAATTATGCTCATTTTCAAGCCAAAGCATAGAAATAACCTAAAGCTTACAGTTTAACAGTGGTAGAAATAGATCAAAATCACCGAATGTTAAAGATCCCATAGACTAATGAACTTAGTATTTCTAAGTAGTACTTGTTTTTACCCTCAAAGAGACAAATGGGGGAATGGCTAATACATACAAAATTCCAATGTACAGTATACGTATTTAATATTTTTTTCCCTATTTACAGTGATTTAGACACTAAAGTATAGCCTCTTTAATGCTGTTTAGGGATGGGCGAATTTTTTCGCCTTGTTTCACCGTAGAAATGACACCCATAGACTTGTATGGCGGCGTGCGTGAAAGAAATTTCGCCCATCCCTAAATTCTGATTTGTAATATATAAAGGAAAGCTGCTATAGATAGTGATGGGAGAATTTGTCCGCAAAACGACAAATTATTTTGACGCACGTCAGTTTCAATGCCCGCGAAATTTTTATACGCACGTCTATTTTGTCCAAATGCATTAAGGGCAATGGGCGTCTGAAATTATTTTGACATGCGACAATTTTTATGTGTGCAACGATTCTGACACACACCCAATTTTTTTGACGCAGCGGTTTCTTCTCCAGCAAATTTTTGCCGCAGTTTCGTGAATTTATTCGCTGGCTGAGAAACGTGGAAATTTTCAGCAAATTGGCGAATTTATTTGCCCATCACTAGCTATAGACAAAGCCAGAGGTACCCCAAAGTGACTATCTTCGGTGTGTGCCAGATCTCCCAGTGAAATGGAAAATTTGTGTTTCTTTGCCGAAATCTGCCAAGTGTGTTCATGACGGAGCCAATGAGGGGCTGAAATTGACCTGTGGATTTCAGCAGCTGGTTTCGCTCCTATGTGGCCCTTAACCTAAGGGGTGCAAGAGTCCATCACTGGGTTGGCCGTGGGTCTCTGTGCTCTAAAACAGAGTATAGAAACCTGCAGCAGTTCAGAAAGAGGGGAAGGCAGTGTGCAAAATGTTTTGCAAATTGTATACTGCCTTGCCATAGGTAAATGGCCCCTAATATCTTATAAGGCAAGAAAATATGGCAGCTTTTACTTATACAGTTTACTTAACTGAATATGGTTCATATTTAAATATGACTTTTCCCCAAAAAGAACTGTAGCTATACCCACTTAAAAACTGGGGGACTGGGCAAACAGATTCCCCAAAGAGCTAAAAAATGTCAGCTCTTCCATAGTGGTTTGATCAATAGTCCTGTTTTTAAATTGCTGGTGAAGGGGGCTATGCAGGGTATTTCACTATGTGCTGTTCACTTAGCATGTAATGGACAGGGATAGTTGCAAGAGCTTCGTAGTCACCAATAAGATATATTCACCCTTCTACCAAAAAAACTGTTTGGCCAAAATAGTTAATTTTTCAAAGACATGTGGAGTCTAGTGATGGGCGAATTCGTCCCGTTTTGCTTCGCTGAAAAATTTGTGAATTTCCAGCAAAATCTGCGAAACTCCGAAAAATTCTGGAAACAAATTGAAGTCAATGGGCGGCAAAATTATTGGCTGCTAGAGCCAAGAGCTAATTTAACATGAAAATCACTGCCACTCCTATTTTTTACTGATTTTACTGATTCTTTTCCAGGGCTGGACATAAGGGCATGCAGAAGAGTCAGGCGCAAGCCTTGGGGGGGGGCACCAGGCATGTACCTTCCCTGTTGCCGACCCCTAGTCTGGCAGTGTTACCTCACTGATGGGGCCAACGAGTTCCTGCTGATGCACGCCTTTCTGCACATGCTCACTTACATAAAGCCGAGCACACACTCGATTGCATATGGGTGAGCACACGCTCGTTTGAGTGCAACCACGCAAGTGTGCATTTGTTCTGGTGCATGTTAGATAGTGCCACATCAAGGCCCCTCATTGTAAGTGAGTCCTACACTATCCATTGGCATTCTAAGTTTGTATTGCATTTAAAATCAAGTCCCCCAGCAACCAGTGTGACTGAGTAGTAAGACCACAGTTCACTTACCCTTAACTCAGAGGCTCTAGTGAGAAAGCTGGGAGTTTTTGGCTGGAATTACACAATACGTCTTCTTGAGATCTGACGCACTGAGAGGAAGCGCATGTGAGGAGACGGATGCGGCGAATATAAGGTAAGTAATAGAAATATCTAACCTATCGATGTGTGAATGCGACACGACACAACTGTCAGATGTGAACGCTGCACATTGCGGTTTGACATTTCTATTACTTACCTTATATTCGCCGCATCCGTCTCCTCGCATTCACTTCGTCTCAACGTGTTGGAGGTCAAGAAGACACATTGTGTAGTTCCATTCTTTAGGGTAGGACTACATGGACATATTCAGCGCGATCCGACGTGCTGCAACAAAACGCCTGCATCAGATTGCTTGCGACGGAAATAAGGTAAGTAATGGAAATGTCTCACTTCCGGTATGGCGCCTGAGTAAATAGACGCACATTACAGCCCTCCGTTGCTCTCCCGCACAGCACCAGCGCATGCCTTTTGAAAGCGGCGAAACCCGCTTAAAAAACATTGCAGATGGCAAAAGACTCACCTAAAAAGCTAAAGCAGGCAAAAACCGCTAACCATAATTCGGTCAAGGGGAAACAGGACGCTCCTCACGCAGCTGCAAATATGGCGACCAGATCTCAAAATTCAGAGCAAGTACCCTCCTCCTCACCTCACACAATGTTGCAAAATGTATCACTAAGCGACTTCAATTATAAACAAATAGCCTCAGAAGTGGCCAGTTTAATTAACCCTACTATTGAAAAGTCGCTGGAAAAGGTTTCAGTTAAACTACAAGCTGACATAAATAAACTGTCGGAACAACTCTCCTCACACAATGCCCAAATAACAGAAATTGAAGAGAGAATCTCCTCCATTGAGGACAATTCTTCCACAGTTAATACTAAGATTTTCCTTCTGCAAAAAAGAGTTACTGAACTAGAAACAAAAGCAGAAGACCTAGAAAACAGATCTAGGAGGAATAATTTACGCTTTATAGGAATACCTGAAACCCACAAGCAGGAGTCTCTTGCTCAATTAATATCTCAATGGCTCCCTTCAGCGCTTGGTATACAAAATGATATTCCTTCAGTAAAAATTGAGAGAGCTCACAGAATTGGTCCATTTTCTGACAACAATTTTCAAAAACCTAGAACGGTCATTGTAAGGTTTCTGGACTAGGCTGATAAATACAAAATTCTACAAGCATATAAAAAATCTAAAACCTTACTTATGGAAAATAAAAAGATCCTAATCTTTCAAGACTTTTCAGCTACACTGTCCAAAAAAAGACAGAACTTTTCAAACACGTGCCAAATTTTGTTTAAATCTGAAATTAAATTTGCCATGCTATATCCAGCAATCCTAAAAATTTTCCTACCTACAGGAACGCATACTTTTGATGACTTCAAAGCTGCAGAACAGTTTGTAGCCAAATTGGAGCCTCTTTCTACCAAATCTAAGGATCAATTCACAAATAGCTCAAGAAACACTGCTACTCAATCATCTACTCCAAAAACTTCTTCTATAGTTAACCAAATCCAAGAATGTCCTTCAAATATACGTAGAAAGGTCAGTCCTTTCAAAAAGAGGGACAGCAACTCCAAAAGCAAACGCCAAAGATCAAGATCTCCCCACACTACAAGAAGCAATTCATCTGAAAATTCAGATATGGTTACTTAATAAGACGACTGAATCAATATACAGGCATTTGGCCTTACTTATCAAAACCCAAATCTCTTTAAAGGGAGACTGGAAGGGGACTGTATTGGTTGAATTCTTAAGAGAATTTATTTAGTTTCTAGGATACTTTAGGAAAAAAGCGAAGTTAACAGCCTAAGTATTATAAACTGTTATATTGTGTATTAAATTTTGTGGTTGCAATATTTCACATGTTATATATAACTGATTTTATTTTTTTGTTTTATTTGCTAACTAAGATCTCCTCACTTGCTTATATAATTTATCTATGTCTTGATTTCCAATGGTTTACTACCCAGATTTCATATCAATTTCTCTCCAAGAATGTCGAATCTTAATATATACTCTTGGAACATAAATGGTTTAAACTCTCCAATAAAAAGAAAAAGGATTCTTCAAGAATTAGGGAAAAACAAAGTAGATATTGCACTTTTACAAGAAACCCATTTGACAGAAGAGGAAAATAAAAAACTCTGCACCTCTTGGGTTGGAGAAAATATTTATTCTGCAGCAATTAATAAAAAAGGAGGTGTTTGTATTCTTATCAACAAAAATTTACGATATCAAAAGATAAATACCTCTAAAGATAATTTTGGTAGATTTGTCCACATAGAGATTTTGATTCAAGATAGACCTTGGTCTTTTTGTTCTATATATGCTCCTAATTGGAACTTTCTCTTTATCCGACCATACTCCAATTGATATTTCCATTAAATCTTTTGGTCCTCCCAAATCCTTCATCCCATGGAGATTTCCATCCTTTTTGGCGTCCAGGCCAGATTTTAATTTATTTCTTCACTTCAGTGGGACACGTGGAAAGCCTATATAAGAGGGGAGATAACAGCATTTAAAAGAAGTTTTACAAAGAAACTAAATACAAAAATTTTGGAATTAAGTAAACTTCAGAGTGAAGCATATACTTTATTCAAATCAAATCTGACCAAGGAAACCCGTATTAAATTCGAAGAATCACTGAAAGAAATGAAAACTTGGCTAAACATAAGAGAAAAATAAACCAAGATTATTATAAAGCCAGACTCTTTAAATTTGGTAATAAATCTAATAAACTTCTGACAAACTTAACTAAAACCTGGACAAATCAAAACCAAATGAATATGATCAAAACTGATTCAGGTAAACTAGTTCACAATCCCCTGGAGATAGTGGAACAGTTTAGAAGATACTATGAAGAACTTTACTCCCACACTGACTCTGATAAAAAACAGAGAAAAATTTTTTTCAGCAACATAGATTTTCCAAAATTATCAGAAGCAGACTTAGATTACTTGAATTCTCCTATATACGAAGAAGAGGTCAAATATGTAATTTCTTCACTAAAACAAATCAAGGTGGGGGGACCTGATGGTCTCACAGGACCCTTTTATAAAAACTTGTCAAACTAAATTTCTCCATTTTTGACTCAATTATTTAACCACATCATTCAAAATAAAAACAAATTGCCTTCTAGTCTAAACTCTCTAACTAAGGTAATATACAAGCAAGGAAAGGACCCCACTCTTGTCAGTTCGTACAGGCCAATAGCATTAATTAATCAAGATTTCAAAATCCTAACTAAGATAATAGCTAACAGGCTATCTACAATAATTCCGAAGATAATCTCACCTGAACAAGCAGGCTTTGTTAAAGGTAGATCTGGCACTAAGAATATAAGAACTCTCATCAAAGTCATCTATTCAGCCAAATCAAATAAGGTTCCAGCTTCATTAGTCGGAATTGACGCCGAGAAAGCTTTTGACAAAATACATTGGGATCATCTATTTGACTCACTTAAGGCTTTTGGATTTATGGGCTCCTTCATTGACTTTATAAAATTGATTTATTCTTCTCCGATAACACAAGTCATAGCAGCTGGAGAAATGTCCCGACCAATCAAAATGAGCAAAGGAACAAGACAGGGTTGCCCCATTTCTCCACTACTATTTAATCTGTCATTGGAACCCTTAATTAGATACCTGAAAGATTCGATAAGTTTGCCTGGAATGGTTATAAACAACATTGCTACCAAATTAACTGCCTTTGCTGATGATCTACTCCTGATAGTAACAAATCCAAATGATAATCTTCAGAATATTTTTGATTGTCTGAAACATTATGGTTCAATTTCTGGTTACTCAATTAATATACAAAAAACTGAATACATGGATATCTATGGTCATACTTCTGTTAATTTACTTCACAACCTTGGGATAGAAAGATCAAGATCTTCTATAAAACATCTTGGAATAAATCTACCATCAGATCTACACAGATTATATTCTATGAATTACCCTCCTTTAATAAAAAGAATTATAACTTTCTGTGACAAATGGAAAAATGTTCCTCTAAACCTGAAAGGTAGGATAGCCTTTTACAAGATGCTAGCATTCCCTAAACTTATCTATCCAATGATCAACTTGCCGTTACTTCTAAAACATACCGACATAAATCTTCTTGACTCTTCACTGACTAAATTCATATGGAATGGAAAATCTCCAAAGATCGCATTAAAGAAATTGAGAAACTCTAAAATTAATGGTGGACTTAATGTTCCAGATTATAGAACCTTTAATCTTTCAGTTTTGACTCGATACATTATTGAATGGTTCTCAGAGTCTAGTAAATATACAAATCCGAATCTAGAACTAAAAACAGATTTAATACACCTACCATGGAAGCATCAATCATCAGAAATCAAGCTGGTTCACGGTAAACGTCACAGATATTCATGTGCAAGGGAAAGGTGAGCCCAAATATAAAGACTTTATTGCACAAGCCAAGTAACATCTTTCTGAGCTTTGGTTGCTATGGGATACAGGACTGAGGATAACAATGCCTGCATTTCTGCAAAGCAAGATAACACTTTAACAATGGTTACAATGAAAATGTTGCACTCAGCTTTTATCAGAAATCTTCTGAGCGACGGAAAGGAAAGCTTTCAGCAAGTAGACCCTGTTTTTCACAGAAGTTTAGTACTTGCTTACCACGGGCTCCAGGCCTCCTGCTTTTAACACATCTGTTCACAGCATGTTTATATTTTGCAGCTCAGCTAATCAGAAATACAGTTATTTTTCCTTTTGAAAATCTTTCCCCGTTCCTAAAAGAGCCAATTCCACAAAATGTAATACACAACATTACCATTCAGTATGACAGGCTCTATTCTGCGTTAGAATTGTACTTCTGTTCTATTACAGAACCTACATACCTAGGGGCAGATTCACTAAGCGCCGAATTTGCGCTAGTGTCCGCTTCGCTCACATCACAACACTTCGCCAGGCGTAGATTCGCCAGGACAACGCTAATTCACTAAAATCCGAAGTAGCATTAAGGGTGCCGAACGATGGCGAAGTTGCGCTAGCATTACTGCGGCAAGTTAAGCGAAGTTGCGATAGCATTGCCTAATTTGCATACGGCAGGAAGTTAAAGTTGAATGGACGTATATGTTGCAGCCAATACATTACATTACACAACACCAGGGAACCTTAAGTTGTTATATTGCCCTACACAGGTGCCCAGTGTATAGTTGATGTGCCATATGTTAGGAAATGTAGGGGGGAAGCCGGGTACCCTAAAAAAAAATTACGATCTTTTGCAGCCTATCATCCTGAAAAATGAAAAGTCGCCAGCGTTATTTGGGTTGGTTATTTGCATGCATCAGAAGGGTCTGGGTCCAGATCTGGCTAAGATTAGTGCAGGGACACTGCATGTTTTCTATAGCGGGAATAGAGTCACTTCCATAAGTAATTAAAGGGCATGTAAAGGCAAAAAAATAAAATCCAATTTTTACTTTCTTTAATGAAAAAGAAACCTATCTCCAATATACTTTAATTAAAAAATGTGTATCGTTTTATAATATACCTGACTGTATGCAGTGAAATTCTTCCTTCATTTACTGCTGTGGATAGGAATTGTCAGATGGTCCCTAAATGCTGAGCAGGGAAACAATCATACTTATGAACAGCAGGGGGAGCCCCCGCCTTACTTCCCAGCCATGCAGAACTCAAGCAGCTTTGTTTATGACGATCCCTAAGCAGCCCAGACCACACTGAGCATGTGCACAGTCTTAGTCTTGCAAAGATGTTTAACAAAGTTACAAGATGGTGACCCCCTGTAGCCAACTTTGAAAGCATAAATTATTTGTTTGATTAGGCTTGTGGTGCAGTAAGTTCATGTTTATATTTAGTATACAAAATACAGCATTTCTAGCCTTATTCTATTGTAGACTTTACATGCCCTTTAATGGCTAGATTCACTTGTCACAAGGCTAGTTGTGGCCATAAATGTAAGCCACTAAGGTAGGGATTTGAGCCACTGGTTGTGGATTACTGCACAGGTCCAGGCTGCCAAAATTCCTGGGTTCCCTGGTCCATGTATTCAATTGTAGGCCATTCATTAGAGCAGGCTGCATAGGTGCATTGTTGCTTGACACAAGTTGCAAAGCAAGACCTTTAGATGCAAGAACATGTACCTGTTGGAGAACCCAGATTTCCCAGTTGGACCATGGGATTGTTGTGACAAGTTCTTGTCCCTGGTTATATGATTAGAGGGAACACATGGCTCATTTTGTTTTATCGTATAAGATAGACTACAGCACATGAGTTAAATTGCAATTCAAGGATTGGCCTGTGTTAAGGGCCGCCATTAGAAATCACGGGGCCCTGTATAAACATTTCCCGCCCACCAAGCCCCCAAGCCACACCTCAGACCCCGCCCACTCCATACCACAATTAAAAGACCACACAGACATCAGAGATAAAAAAGGTAACCCCCCTCCACACTCAAGTTATAAAAAGCTATTGATCGTCAAGGCCCTCTTATAATTTAAAAACAAAACTGTGGTGTCAGGGCCCCCCCCATAAAGGTTTTTTTTTCAAAAAAAATTGGCGCCAGGGCCAACCATAAAAGTTTTTCTTTAAAAAAAACATTGGTGCCAGTGCCCCCCTTACAAGTTAAAAAAAATTGGGGGCCCAGAGAATATTTTTAAAAAAAACATTGGTGGCAGGGTCCTATAGAGTATTAAAATAATAAATTGGTGACCAGGGGATTAACCAAAAGAAAAAAACACATTGGTGTTCAGTAGAATTGAAGTTGTGGTTTCAGGACTTCAACTTTGGCTATTTTTGTGACTTTGCCGCTTCAGGACTTCGGATGTTCGCCTGTTCGGGATTTCAGGAAAGGCGAGGCAGCGCAGCTTCAGTGAGACTTCAGGCCCAGGCCCAGTACAGTAGTACCCCCTGTGCCCCGTGATGGTGGCCCTGTCTGTGTTTACTAGTGTCCAGCCAACCAATACAACATTTTGGGAGCTTTCCTCTTACCCAACATTGCATTGTATGGATGGAAACTAGTAAACACAGGGGTATCCCTGAATTGCAATTTAACTCACGTGCTGGAGTTTTCTTGTGCCACTAAAATTGTGGGGTATTTGTCCCCCTATACTCCTGTAGCATCTGGTTTATCTAAGATGGCAGAGCCAGGTGTGCATTTGAATTTACTTTGAAGTTGTACTCCTTTTCTTTGCTCTCTCCCTAGTACCAGGCACGGATATGCTGTGAGTCTCTAGAATAAGGCCCCATTGTCAAGCTTTGAGCCCTAAGGTGACCAACAATTCTTGAGAATCCTGACGTCATGAACAAGCATGAAGAGGAAGTATAGCGTTACAACTTCCCAGGCAACACCCACATAACCGCAGGGATGGGCGAATTTGACCCATTTCGCTTCGCCAAAAATTCGCCGCCGGCGAAATGTCGCAGACGCCCATTAAAGTCTATGGGCGTCAGAAACTGTTTTGACGCGCGTCTTTTTTTTTTTAACGCTCGCTGCCATACGAGTCTATGGGCGTCATTTTTTCGGCGAAACGAGCGAAAAAATTCACCCATCCCTACACATAAGTTTAGGAACTACAGAAGGGAAAGGGATTCAGACTATTTATCGCTTTCACTAAGTCACCCAAAGTTGCCTCTGGAGGAAATATCTGGTGACTTAGCGATATGTTGGTCATACCACCAGTGATTACAAACATTTTCTATGGAGAGGCATTTTTCTGGAGATTTGTCGCCCCGTGCTCGCTTGCCACTGCCCTTACTAAAGTGTCCCTTTACTGATGAGACTAATCCTTCATATGCTTTGTATCATCTATGGGTAACTTTGTATGGACCTCTGTAAAATGTTTATTCTTGCAATGTCACTTTATGCATTCAACATTTGGAAACAAAGTTATTAAAATCCCTGTAGTTCTCTCATTTTGCTGGTCCAAAGAGCCAGTTCCCCTTCGGGTATAAGTTGCTACAAAACTTCCTGTAACCTGCCCAGCTGGTCGCTCGTCCATGCTTACCTTTAATCATGCTGACCGGGCTGAGGCACTTCTGGAGCATCCTGTGCTGGCGCCAAGGCACCTGGTTAATACCCACTCTGTGTGTTTGCATCTGACACATCCGGGCCTAACTTACATGCGCCCAGTGCATCCACGTTTGCTGTGAATGCGCGCCTGGCGCGTTCATCTAAGTAGAAACTGGCGTCTATTAGACTCTGATTGTTCTCCCCTTCTGGCTCTTGGTCTTCTCCCTTGTCCATTATACATACTTCTCTCCCATTGGTCCCTTTGACCTTAAATAGTCTCGTCCTTCTCCTCTCCTTGCCCAAGCTGGCTTCTGTGCATTCAGTTCCTGCCTAAACTTCGTTCGTGATTGTTAATCTGGTTTTGTCTCCTGCCTGCCTTCTGACTCCGATCCTGCCTTAGCCCTGTCCGTATTGATATTCTGGTTTTGACTTCTACCTGGTTTCCAGCTCCAATCCGTGCTGCCTGTCCTGAACCTTGCTTGGCATTGACTTTGATTCCCCTTCCTCCTTTTCTGTACCGCGAGTATCCTAGACGTGTTCAGGTTCCCTGTTGATTCTGCAGCTGGAAAAAATCCGGGGCCCCAAAAGGGTGTCGGTAATGACCAGGATCGTCAGGGGTGATTTTGTTCACTGAAAGGTACTTACTAGGGGTCTCCTTGGGTTCCTTGTTAACTAGCATTAAACTTCCATTCTGAAAATATACTGTACAATCCTTTCAAATTTTCTCTTATGTTGCCCCAATGTGTTTTTGTGCTATTATTGCTAGCTTCATGTGCGTAGTAATTGCAATCAATTAGAAAGACCACATTCTTTCTGAGGAACCATTACTATAATTTCAAGCCTACAGTGTTCTCCCATTAACTACATTACTGAACAGCTAAAGAGCTACAAAGTATGAGAATTATATAACGCATTGGAAAACAGTGTATATATGGCTTTCTGACCAAGTCATGAACATGCACGACAAAGGACCTGAGACTTTCAATTTCAATGACTTTATTCTTGGTTAAGACATAGTAACTTATTGTATTCAAAGAGCTGAGCAGATAGCCTGGCTCAAACCACAAATATCATTTTTATTTTGCATCAAGCACCAAACAACAACAAAGCAAAAACAAAATACCCCCCACCTATCACAGAGTTCACACACGGGCCAGTATTCCCATTGTTCTTTTCTTAATTAGGTTTCCTGTGATTATTGTTGACTGCAGTGCTGTGTTTAATGTTAAATTGTATTCATTTTATTATGTATCAGGACAATAAACTAACACTTTTGGATGTACATTTTTGCTTTGTCTGGCTTTTGTTCTGTGTTAAGCAAGGTTACGTCCCTGACCTAAATGCTTGGCCCAAAAGTAACTCATTTGTAAAGCCAAGTCCACTATTTTTGATTAAAATAAAACTATACCCTCCAAAAGTGCATTTAAGTGAAAGCTTCCCATTACATAGATCATATTGCATTTACTTACATCAAATATATACCAAAGTAAGAGTATCGGTCATAGACCTTATTGAAATTTACCATTTCATGAATTAAGCTCAGCCCTCTGAATCGTACAATTCCCATGATCACATCCATTGGCAAAGAGTTTTTAATGAACGTTACCTCTTGCGGCAGACTTGCCTTCACCACCTCAGACCAGGTGAAGTGCAATAGAGTAAATAGGACTTCTTCAAAAAATAGTTTAAAATTTTTCTAAGTCTCAAAAAACGCTGGCGTCTTTTCCTTTTTTCAGGATGATAGGCTGAAAAAGACCGTAATTTTTTTTTAGGGTAACCGGCTTCCCCCCTACATTTCCTAACATATGGCACATAAACTGTACACTGGGCTCATGTGTAGGGCAATATAACAACTTTATTTTATTTTAAGGTTTTACGGTTCCCTGGGCTTGTGTAGTGTAATGTATTTTTTTTTGTATTTCTTTAACTTCCCACCGTATGCAAATTAGGCAACGCTAGCGCAACTTCCCTTTGCTTGTCGCAGTAATGCTGGAGCAACTTCGCCAGCATTCAGCACCCTGGATGCAACTTCGGATTTTAATGAATTAGCGTTGTCTTGGTGAATCTACGCCTGGCAAAGTGTTGCGATGTGAGCGAAGCCTTCGCTAGCGAATTTTCAGAGGTTAGTAAATTTACTCCTTAGGTCGGTATGCCATATTTACCATGCTATCCTGAAGCTCAAAGCTTCCGCCGGCCCCTCGGTCACATGCACTCGCGTGTGTGCAACAGTGATCACGCACTTGCAACCGCAATCGGTCACTCGTGATCGCTCATGCATGACTTGGCCCATCTGTGATCTTACACCAGAGACCACCACTGCCTCTGCCTTATTCCAATGATCCATCTTCAGGTCACTCATCTAAAAGTCTCCTAAACTATTTGCACCCTTTAATCAAAATGATATCCTAAACAGCCCTGAGTCAGGTGCCTCATCCTTCAACACTGTCAAATTCTCTGAAAAACACGTTTCCAACCAGATAAACTATCACAATGTAAAATTTGGTAGCTTTCTTTTATAAATACATTTTGGATAATACAATATTTCTTATAAAATAAAAATAAAACACTGTAGCTTGTAATGGCCTATGTATACTTCCTGAGAAGAAAGTGAAAAGTGCCTTCATAATGACGTGTAATCCCATGCTGCCATAAAAGAAAGGAGGCGTGTCTGAGTTCATGATGGGTCACGTGAGGCATACTCTGAACACGCACGTAGGGTGGAGGAAGTAGTTGAGATGAGCTAAAATGGCTGCTTAAGGTACATGATGTAAATCATTAAATATTTACTTAAATATGTAAGAAAGCCTGGTATGTTCTATTTGTGATTTTTTCTGTATAGCTAATAATCAGTTGTATATATTTATTTTTTTTAACCAATAGATCCCCTTTAAGGTATGTGAATGAGGCCTGATTGTTCTATTATGGCTGCTCCCCCTGTTGGGATGCCACCTGTCCTGTTTTGACCCAAACAGCACGTTTTCAGAAGGGCTGCCCTGATCAAAACTGCCTGACCTGTTTTCAAGAGTAGAAAACTAGACCGGATTTTCATAGACTGATGTAGCGATCGGCCAATCATAGCTGCCTGAACAATATATAGTGCATAATGTACCCCCTACTGTAATTTATAAAGATATTATGTTACCGAGGAGTTATGTGACCATTATGTGCTTTTATACAGGTCACATAACTCCAAGGTGGCTACTAATATCTTTATAAATTTTAGTAGGGGGGTACATTATGCTTTATAATCTACAGTTTTTATGTACTTTACAATGTAAAAAATGGCTTCACTTACATACTTCTAAATTACACTTATTAGTAGGCTATGCTTTTGCTCCCCTTCCCTTGCTGATTTTAGTTTTCTCTTTATGTTTCCCTGTAGTTCTTTTTTGGAGTTAAGTACCTTTATTTCTGTGCTGTATTCTGCCCCTTTCCTTCTTGCTTGCCATGGTTTACTTCAGTTGCAGGCTGAGATCGGTGGAGGGGGAGTTGGAATGAGATTAAGATTTGGGATTGAAAGTGGGAGCGAAATTTGAGACGTGAGTGGAAGGGAGGGAGACCGGAGAAGCACCATGACGGGAAGAAACCGACAGAGCGGAGTGAAATGTGAGAAGCTGGATGCTTGGAAGGAAGGAGGAGCAAGACTGAGGAGAGACCATGCAAAGGGAACCGGAAGACTGCAGAGGCAGCATGTGAGGGAAGAAGCTGCACGGAGCGAACAGTCAGCAGCACGGAGAAAGACCTGAATAGTTAAGTTAAAGCAGGGGCTGAGAAAGTGCGCTAGCGGTGAGCCTGGCAGTCAGAAACGGGAGGGAGGCAAAAGTGGAAGGGAAGTCTGTAGAGCAAGAGCAGCAGCTGGAAATGTCAGAACGCGCCGTTTATATAGTGAATAATGTACCCCCTCTTGTAAAATATAAGGATATTATAAGTTACCGTGGAGTTTCATGACCATATAAAAACACGAGGCCGAAGGCCGAGTGTTTTTATACAGGTCATGGTACTCCGAGGTAACTTCTAATATCCTTATATTTTACAACTGGGGGTACTTTATTTATTATAATACACACATTTTAGTGAATCATGTGACAGAAATGACAGGAATGACATCACTACTCACCGTTTATAACTGATGACATCACTACTCACCGTTTATAAGGATATAATTTACAGGATATTCATGGCTTTTGTGTATTATAAGGATATAATTTACAGTCTGGTCCCAAAGAGAAATGACCAGACTGTAGATTATATACTTATAAACCATTATACCATTAAAGGTAATTAATGAATACACTCCTGTGTTCAAAGTGAAATTTACAGATACAAGTCGCCATGTTTTAGTTTTACAACATTGCAGCTTTCCCCCCCCAGAATGCTACAGTTATGGAAGTGTAACTCTGGAGGTTGCAACATCCACAATTGTTATGCAATGGCATTTAGAACAAATATAAAGTATGAATGTGTTTGGATACAAGTGCCTTTAATGAATAGCGTCAACAAGCACAACCTTTGCATCCAAGTAAGACTGCACTTGCAGCAGGGATTTGTATATGACCCCCTACTGTGTCCATTTTGCTCGTCTTGCTAAATTATGTACATGTGATGCCAGGGAACCCCACTGCCACCCTGAACATGCAGTAATTGCAGGATTTCCACAGCAGGTTATGTCAAAAGCATCATGCTATTGCTGAAAATGCCATAACTTGCACCCAGTTTCTCAAGAATAGCAAACACAGTTGCATTCTTCTGAAGTATTGGTTGCAATGGTGACAGGCACTCAGCACAGCTGCAATTGCACTGAAACTCTAGGAAAACCACTGTATTGGGGGTAAAATATATATATATATATATATATATATATATATATATATAAATATAAAACACAAAACCAAAATGGTCTCTCACACACCTTTAACATGTTCTTGACCGGGTGCTGCTGCAATATCGAATATTCACAAGTCCTTGGTAGTGAGCAGCGCACACCGGAAATTAAAAAAATTACTAGTTTATTATCAAAAATGTAAAAGCATTATACATGGATCGACGTTTTGCTCCGGGACCGTTATCATCTTATTAAAATTTTTAATAATAAACGAGTCATTTTTTAAAATTCTGGTGTGTGCTGCTCACTACCAAGGACTTTTGTATATATATGGACCCGTTGGGTTAATTCCCCTCTGTTTCTATCCACATGGCTAGAAATTCCTGTGTAGATTTAGCTACAGGGTTTCCCAGGGGCTGGACAAGAGGCCAGAGCCCTTGTGCTAGTGCAGCATTGCAGATACTGGAGTATGCCACAAGGTGTCCCTGCTGCACCACTATAGAAGGATATGCCATGTGCAGGATTACAGATTTCTGCTGTGTTACTTCTTGGAGGAGAGAGTGAATTCAGCAGCCAAGATGTAGAGGCAGGAGGCCTCTGAGGCTGGGGTAGACTCGGCCAGAAGGGTCTGAAGCTTTGGATTTTCCAAACTGGATGTGGAAATGTTTGCGCTATAGACAGTGCTGGGAGCTACAGTTCAGCTACGGATTCAGCAAAGCTGCATTTCTTGGATAAAGAATCTCATCACTCTGGATGCCTGCTCTAGCTCTGGATGAGCCTACCCATCTGAGTGAATCCCCAGAGTAAGGTGTGCCTAGGGTAGGGTAGAAAAACAGAGGATCCAGGATGGTTTCTGTTTGTGACACAGGCTGTTTGTAGATGCCTGCCACATGAGAGCAAGTACCTAGTCTGGAGGGAGAGGTATTTGTGCACTAGAGCAACCTTGGACCAATTGTGATCCATCTGCCAATAGAGTAGTACAGGACTTTGCCTGGTAGGAAGGCCAGGACTGGACTGTAACAAGGTTCCCAGGGTAGTGGGTCATGCTAGTTGAATGCATATTTGTACTTTTACAGTTTACTTACCCTTTAATCTGCACTTCTTTGTATAAAGTTGATATTTTTATTAAGCAAGTGTGTGTATTGAATGTTTTTCCTAATGGGGCCACCCGCAGGTGTATTCCCAGATCCCATTAGGTGGAGGCACTGCCAGAGAAGAGTTTTGCCAGTACCTTTCATTTAGCAAAGGGGACTCAGGACCTGCTTCGGTAAGAAATGGTATGATGTATAACCTTTGGGACAGGGGTGTGGCCAAAAAGGGGTTACATATATATATATATATATATATATATATATATATATATATATATATATATATATATATATATATATATATATATATATATATATATATTTTTATCCACAAATTGCACTTTGCACTGTGTCTGTCCATGTCCAGTTTCTGAAGAAGAGTGCATACAATTGCATTTTATGTATTAGTCGCATTTCTGGCAGGTTGTCAACACAGCTGCAATTGCACTGGGATTCTGGGAAATTAGCTGTATTGTGGATAAAATATATGTCCATTTGCATCTACAAATTGCACTTTGCACAATCGGCCCATGTCCAGTTTCTGAAGAAGAGCGCATACAATTGCATTATTTTGATGTAGTGGTCGCAATTGTGGCAGGCTCTCAGCACAGCTGCACTTGCACTGGAATTCTGGGGAAAACCCTGTATTGGGGGTAAAAATATATGTTAATTTTCATCCACCAATTTCTCTTGCACTGGGTACATAAATAACCCTTACAATTGCTGGTCTGTCCATGTGCACAATACTCTTAAAACCAGAAAAAACTAAACAATCAGCGAAAAAGAAACGGAACCACAATCCAAATAATCCAACAATTCCAATGGGTTCTAATGGGTTTTAACTCCTGACAGGGACATCCCTGTAAACAAGCCCTTGAATATAAACAATATCTTCGCATATAATATGATAACAGTATCCATTCTGTATTTTCCTCTGCGAGATGTATTATTTAGCAGCTTTGCGTCGCCATCCTCTTCATAACATTCTTGACAGTTCAGAGAGTTAAAATATTCTGCTCCTCAGTTCAATAGACACAAATCTTTCTCGATGGCTGGATTGTTGATATTTCCCTCCATCTGAAACGTTACACTCACATTTTATAGCTGGATTTGATTAAAATAAATAATATATGTTTAGTAAATGCAACATTATTTTGAATAATGATTTTCTAAATAACAAATCGCTCAGATTGCGAGGAGCGGCTGAAAATTCTTCATTCTCTGCTTTTTTTCTGTAATGTTAATTCTTAACTGGTTGTGATGGGAAACGTGTGCTTCTAACTTATTTTCTTTCAAGGTCTCTTTTCTGTGTGAGCTTTTAGTAAGATAAACAATATGCGCCAAGTGATGAGCAAACATTTTTGCAAGGTTAAAAAGACACCCATAGACTCCAATGGGTGTAAAAAATTATTGCGCATCAAAAAACATAAACTTCAATGCATTTGGCGAATTTTTCACCATTTTGCGAATTTTAATGAAGCGAAACAGGTCAGATTCGCCCCTCACTAATGCTCGACATATCCAAGGCAAATGCTTGGAGTCATATGCAAAATAATCAAATTGTTATCTCATAAGGCAATTGAAAGTATGGGATAATGCTTTACAAAGTTATCCCAAAAATATCCCAATGGGTTAATGCACCTACTGGCCCACAAAGTCTTCTATAGAGTTTCTCAAATTGTCATAGGGGTCTTGTGATCATAGTTCCTGTCTTTAGATTATATAAAGGGAGGGAGCAAGTGACTCCTGTTTGAACTGAACTGCGGTGGATGTGCCTGGTGCAGAAAGCCTCAGTATCAACTCAGGAACCAACCCCTTAAAAAGTAAGAAGGAAATAACACACTCATAGGAGTGGTGAGTAAGACAGGTCAGCTTAGAAAGAGCAGTACCGGGTATCACCAACACCCGCCTAAGACAGTTTGGAAAGAGACTCAGGCTCATGTAAACAATTGGAGGGAATCCATTGCATTGAGGTGTGCCATACTAACCCTTCACATGTTCTGACTTCTAAGTGTTTGGGTGTTGAGTGGGTGCCCCCAGTGCCACTGTCATTTAGAAAATGCCATCAGCCATTGAGGTAATCCTTCTGTCTCTGCTTTCTGTTGTGTCCAGCATACTGTGCACAAGCTTTTCCCAAGCTGTCTCTCTACAGCTCCCATAGGTTCCCACTAACCTGCTCCAGAATGTCCCAACTCACACACAATCATGCAGGGTCCAACCCCAAACACTGACACAGGCTGCCTATCCGTCTAGACTGACAACCTTTCACCTCTAAGGTGCACCTGGTACTGAACTCCTAACTCACCAAGTTCTAGCAGGGTGCAACCTCTAATTTGGACTTGCATCCAGGGCTGCTCCTGCCATGAAGCAGGGTGAGAATCTTGCCTCTGGCGGCATGGAGCTGACAGTTACCAAGGGCAGCAAAAAGTACTAGTGATGCGGCCCCCCTGGACCCGCTCTGATGCTAAAAGTTGACAGCTTGGAGCGGGGGGCATCGGGTTTGCTGCCCCTGAAGCGCCGCTGCTTGCATTTACAGTTTCTCCTGACTTGGATTCTGTCTGTCAGGCCAAATAGGAAGTTTCTGGCTCATGTAATTTTTATATTCTCCTGTAGGAGAATTCCCATACAGGCCAATCTTAAAGGAACAATAACAACAAAAACATGAAAGCGTTTTAGGAAAAAGAAAGAGGCTGCTCTGATGTTCTTCTGCTTAGGAAAAATATTATCATCATCATCATCATCATCATTTATTTATATAGCGCTGTCAAGATACGCAGTGCTTTATATTAGAAACCTTTCTCAAATCTTTCCTAAGCAGAAGAACATCAGAGCAGCCTCTTTCTTTCTCCTGACAACTTCCTTGATTACTTGGTGGTCAGACTGGTGGGAAACTGACCAGCAGGTGGCGCTAATATGAATGTACTCATTCATATTAACAGTACATATTTCACTTAATACCTTGTAATAAAAAAATAAATAAAGAATGAATGCAAATTGCAAAATTTCTTAGAATAGCACTCTCATTAATTTTACATTCACTTGTTTTAAAGGTTTACTTCTTTAATGTAATGTTGGCCTTCACTGGTAAAATTTGGTGTATTTGCTTTATAAACACAACTGTAGCTTATATAAACAAGCTGCTGTGTAGCCATAGGGACAGCCATTCAAGCACAGGATACACAGTAAACAACGGATAAGTACTACTATAGTTTATATAAACAAGCTGCTGTGTAGCCATGGGGGCAGCCATTCAAGCACAGGATACACAGTAGATAACAGATAAATACTACTATAGTTTATATAAACAAGCTGCTGTGTAGCCATGGGGGCAGCCATTCAAGCACAGGATACACAGTAGATAACAGATAAGTACTACTATAGTTCATATAAACAAGCTGCCGTGTAGCCATGGAGGCAGCCATTCAAGCAGAGGATACACAGTAGATAACAGATAAATACTACTATAGTTTATATAAACAAGCTGCCGTGTAGCCATGGGGGCAGCCATTCAAGCACAGGATACACAGTAGATAACAGATAAGTACTACTATAGTTCATATAAACAAGCTGCTGTGTAGCCATGGAGGCAGCCATTCAAGCAGAGGATACACAGTAGATAACAGATAAGTACTACTATAGTTTATATAAACAAGCTGTTGTGTAGCCATGGGGGCAGCCATTCAAGCACAGGATACACAGTAGATAACAGATAAGTACTACTATCGTTTATATAAACAAGCTGCTGTGTAGCCATGGGGGCAGCCATTCAAGCACAGGATACACAGTAGAAAACAGATACACTCTGAAGAATCCCACTGTATACCACAGAGCTTATCTGTTATCTACTGTGTAGCCTGTGCCTTTTCTCCTTTTTCAGCTTTGAATGACTGCCCCCATGGCTATACAATACTTGTTAATATAAACTATAGTAAAGTTTCTGACTCAAACACCCCAGTTGTACCAGAGCAGGACAACAGTACATTTTATTTTCATTACTTTAAAACACATTCGTGTTGCGGTGTCACTGTTCCTTTAAGAGTTGATGCCACCTGCTGCCTGAACTGGATATTCTCTAACTATTTACATTTAAATAAAATATTTCACTTCCTTACATCAGTATCATGCTGCTTTGTCACCGAGCTTCATCAGCATTAAAACGGTGTCCTACTTAAACCTTAATGACATTAATCCATTTACAAGTTGTAATTATGACTATACATACAGCTGAGTCTTAACTCTTACAGTAACAAGGGGAAGGTTTGGGTAGTTTGCTGCCTGTTCCGCTTTTCCGTTTCACAAAAAGCAGGGCTGATGTTATTAACTTACATTTTAAATGTACTTACTTTTATTAACATACACTTTATATACAGCGCTCTAATGTGCCTTAAGGGACACTGTTACCATTGTAATTAGTAGTAATGCTCAAGCGATCTGGATATAAAAAACAAGTATCATTAAGAAGCACTCTTATTTTCCATGTTTCCATTTGTATTTTCTTATCTAATTCCCTTTGCTTGCTGGGAAACACAGATTCTATTTCTTTCATTGAAAAGCAAATTGTCTTGTGATGGGGATGTAATGGAAGGCAATTGTGGTCAGTGGGAAGAAAAGCTTCTCATATTTTCATTCCAAATCCTTTTTTGTTTGTAAGAAAATAAATGTCAGACTTAAAATACAATTTTTGTACCGATCAAGGTCTGCACCACCCAATAGGGATCAATTACTTAGACCCTGGACAGAAGTGAATAACAATTAGCATATGCAAATTAGGACAAGCTAGGGTTAAAAACATAAAAACAACCACATTTGCAGTAGGGTTGCACAGAATCCACTATTTTAGCATTGGGTCGAACCTCGAATCCTTTGTAGAAGATTCGGCCCAATAACGAACAGAATCCGAACCTTAAATTACATGCAAATTAGGAAAACGAGAGAGAAAAAGAACCGCGTTGTGAAAAGTCACATGATATTTTGGATTCAGTTTGGCCAGGCACTTGGATTCAGCGGACACTGCTGAAAAAGAACAGATCTTGGCCGAATCCTGAACCAAATCCTGGATCCCTAATTTGTAGGAATTAAAAAGAATTACAATTTTCTTGTTTGTATGATGAAAAGTCAAATGATTTTTTGAATTCAGATTCAGTTGGGCCAAGCGCTTCGGCTGAATCCAAATTCTGATGAAAAAGGGTGAATCCTTGCTGAATGCTGAACCGTATCATGGATTCGGCAAATATCTGCAATGTACTAAATCATACTAAAGGCTAATTTAAAGGTGAATTACCCCTTTGAATGTGGAACAAGAATAAAGCTAGTGGTTGTAATGGTTCATTCGGGAAATGAGGTATTAGAATTTTTTTTTAAGTGAAAACCAAATATTTGGAATCCCGTATATTGGCAAAATGAATTGTTAGTTCTTACGTTATCTCTGCCTATATTTAAAGGTTATGCCCCTCCACAGAAACTCTTCCATGGCCTCTGCCATGGCCTAAAGCAATATCAGGATTTGACAGCCAATCAAAAGGCCAACTAGGAACACATTCCACTGCTTGCAATGAATCCTTTACTTGGCCCAACAACATTTCGTTCCCTCTTGTTACACCGTTTAAGTGATGGAAATCCATAGTTCTGTCTAATTTGCAGAGCAGTTTTAATTAACTGTGGCGTAAAGCACTGAGAAATTAATTTAAAAAAAAGGAATATGAATGATGGAAATCCATAAGGGAAAAAATTCCTACAACTTATGCCAGAGGTTCTCTAACTATCTGACATGCCAGGAAGCTAAATCCGTCAGGAACGGAGCTGGCCATGCAGAATGTTGCCACCTTGTCATTATTCTAATCATCGCAAACGTTCTCATTTACCGAACCCTCTAACGTTCAAGGCTCGGCATCAATGAGATATTATTAGCAGGCAGTGTTATTACATTTTCTGATGGAGAATTCGAGGCTTCATAATCTTGGAATCTTTTAGAACAATGACAATATTTTTACAGCGAGTGCTTGATTGAAGGGACATTTGCCATTAATTTTCGAAATGCTTTTATTAAAAATAATTAGTTTGCCTTCCGTCGCTGTGAAAGTATTTTTCAAACTTTGAAAGACTGACGCATCACATTAAAACTGTCTCTGTCTTGTAACAAGGTATTTGCTGCATTTCGTGTTACTTTTGTTGGCTTTAGTGATGAGCGAAAAATTTGCGAAACAGCAAAAAAGTTGCAAAATGCATTGAAGTCAATAGGCAACAAAGTATTTTTACATGCACAACTTGTTTTTACATGCACAGTTTTTTTCTTACTCCAAAGGAGACATAGAGGATAAATGAAAAAAACCCTAATTTTGTAGGCAGTAATGTATAATATAGTAACATAGTAACATAATTAATTAAGCAACATGGTAAGTTAGGTTGAATAAAGACACACGTCCTTCAAGTTCAAACTTTTAACACTATATGTAACATGCCTAACGGCCAGTTGATCCAGAGGAAGGCAAAACACCCCATCTGAAGCCTCTCCAATTTGCCTCAGAGGGGGAAAAATTCCTTCCTGACTCCAAAATGGCAATGGGACCAGTCCCTGGATCAACTTGTACTATGAGCTATCTCCCATATCCCTGTATTCCCTCACTTGCTAAACACCATCCAACCCCTTCTTATACCTATCTAATGTATCAGCCTGTACCACTGATTCAGGGAGACAATTCCACATCTTCACAGCTCTCACTGTAACAAACCCCCTTCCAGATATTTAGGGGGAACCTCCTTTCTTCTAATCGGAATGGGTGACTTTGCATCAGTTGGAAAGACCTACTGGTAAATAAAGCATTAGAGAGATTATTATATGATCCCCTTATATATTTATACATAGTTATCACATCACCCCTTAAGCGCCTCTTCTCCAGCATGAACATCCCCAATTTGGCCAGTCTTTCCTCATAGCTAAGATTTTCCATACCTTTTACCAGCTTAGTTGTCCTTCTCTGTACCCTCTCTAATACAATAATGTCCTGTTTGAGTGATGGAGTCTGAAACTGTTCGGCATATTCTAGATGGGGCCTTACAAGTGCTCTATAAAGTGGAAGAATGACCCTCACCTCCCATGAATCAATGACCCTTTTAATACGGCTCAAGACTAGTGATGGGCGAATTTGGGGAGTTTAGTTTCGCCGAAGAAAATGTGAATTTCCCTTCAAATTCACAAAACGGCGAAAATTCCATTTTTTTTTTCACCGGCGAATATTCGCAGCAGATTTGCGAATTTATTCGCCGCCGACGAATCGCGGAAATTCGCTGCGAATTTGCACTTGCCGAATAAATTCACCCATCACTACTCAAAACCTTATTTGCCCTTGATGTTGCTGACTGGCATTGCTTGTGTCACGCTACTTACCTGGGTCCTCGGCGGGCTGTGCGGCGCAGGCGTCAGGAGGTGCGCGGTTTCACGCCGGGCGGGCGCGCACGTCTTGTCGCACGGGGTTGTGCGCGTTGTGACGCAGGCGCGTTCGCGCGTGCGTTTTTGACGTGCGACAGCCTTGGCGCATGCGCAATGCCTATTTATGGACGCCAGCGTTTATCCTCCTTGCTAATTGTTCTTGTTAGCTTCTGGACTTAGCATTTCTACTGATCCTGAATTCCTGGTTTCTGATCCCTGCTTGTTCCTGGACCTCGCTGTTTTCTGCCTGCCTCTGACCTCGGACCTGTTTCCTCGTTTTGAACCTTATTCTGGCTTCCTTGACCTCGGCCTGTCTGACCATTCTTCCGGATTTTCCTCGGCACTCCTGCCTATTTGCACATCACCTCTCCTGTTCCCATTCCAGGGGTAGGCGCTGTGAAATCTGAAGGTGCTGTCAAAATCGTCTGATCGATCCTACTGACGAGATCCTTAAAGCTTGCTACAGACAAGTTTATCATCTACAAGGACTCCAAGGTCCTTTTCCATAATGGATTTGCCTAGTGCAGTCCCATTAAGGGTATAAGTGGATATTTTACATCCCAGGTGCAACGACTTTACATTTATCAACATTGAATCTCATTTGCCCCTTAGCTGCCCAGATTGACAGTTTGTCAAGATCGTGTTGCAAGTGCCACATCCTGGATGGAATTAATTGGGCTGGATAGTTTTGTGTCATCTGCAAACACTGATACATTACTTACAATACCCTCCCCTAAGTCATTAATGAACAAGTTAAATCAAAGTGGACCCAATACCGAGCCCTGAGGGACCCCACTAAGAACCTTACTCCAAGTAGAGAATGTCCCATTAACAACCACCCTCTGTACCCGATCCTGTAGCCAGTTTCCTATCCATGTGCAAACGACTTCATTAAGCCCAACAGACCTTAGTTTAGAAAGCAGTTGTTTGTGGGGCATGGTATCAAATGCTTTGGCAAAATCCAAATAGATCACATCTACTGCCCCCCCCACTGTCCAGCATCTTACTTACCACATCATAAAAAATTGTCTGACGTGACCTATCCTTCATAAAGCCATGCTGATTGTTGCTCAAAATGCCATTCACTAGGACAAAATTTTAAATGTGATCCCTTAACAAGCCTTCAAATAATTTGCCCACCACAGATGTCAATCTTACTGGCCTATAATTGACAGGCTGAGATTGTAATCCCTTTTTAAATATTGGAATGACATCAGTTTTTCCATAGGCACCATACCAGATGAAAGTAAATCTGAGAAAATCAGAAATAGGGGCCAGTCTAAAACTAAACTAAGCTCTCTTAGAACCCAAGGGTGTATGCCATCTGACCCTGGTGCCTTGTTTACATTAATTTATATTAAAGCTTTATGAGTATAACGTGCTGGTTTTACTAGTTGCGTCACTGTTCACACAAAAAATTGCCAGATGGCAAAATGCAGAATTTCTCCGCAAACCTATGCCTGGCGAAAGAATTCCATAATTGTTTTAAAATTATACAACTGCATTTCAAAAACTTTTTTTTAAAAAAAAGGTTCCATTGTTCCTCTAAAGGGAATCCGTGAATTTCATTGTCTTTGTTCATTGAAAATTTTGAACATGTTACGTGCTAACCATGGGACTGGGAATACACGTCTCACCGATTTACATTGTTCTGCATTTGTAGGTCAGATTATATTTGTAGGTGACCTACGTGTCGGAAGACTTTTCATTGTCAGGAAAAAATAGTGAAAGTAAGATGAGAAAGCATGATAAAGAGCATTTAGGAAAAAAAATAAGAAAAAGAAGAAAAAAAGAATAACATTAGCATAGCTTCAGTCTATTTTACTCCAAAGGAGTGGTTAGTCATTAACAGTAAACTTTATGTAGACAACAGATTCAAAGGAAGTATTTACCATAAATAATCACTTCCCGTAGAAGGTAATTGCAATGCGCTATGTCAGAGCATTACTGTCTGTAATTAGATGACATAACTAATAAACGTTGCTTGTTTGGTGCTGTTGTCGTAGCATGAAACTAATTAATAACCTATATAATTGTAATCTTGTAATTTAGAAAATAATTTAGAAAAATATTTAGAATTCCTTCAAGTTGCTACCCAGTCATCACAGTAAATGCATTAGGGAACTGAAAATATAGGCTTTTCAAGGCCAACACTTTGGCCAACCACATTGACTGCTATAACTAAAATGATTTCATTATAACAAAACCATCCCATTTAACAGGGCTGTCATCAGGAAGGTACAGGGCGTACTGCAGTAAGGGGTCCCAGGAAAGTGTGGAGGAACCATGATGGAAAAGTGTAAATCATGGACCGCAAAGGGGATGTCTTGATGGAATCGGAAAGTTTTGGTGGATCATCTGTCCAGTTTTGACATCATTTGAGGCTCACAGGGCAAATCAGGAATGCTTGTGTTTCAGGAGTTTTTATTATGTCATTGGGGCCCTATTTATTTGTTAGCAGGGTTCATCACCCAGAGAGGACAGGTGACCACTAGGGTGCCCTGGGTGGCCCACATTTATTGATGGTGGTAATGCCATTTCAACCCAAACAATGGAAAGGAAAAACTGATCATTTATGACCCTATGATGTCACAGGAAAATATAAACCAAAACCTGTGGCTACTTGCAACTTTCACTATGTTTCTACGTCTATACAATGATGTATTTGCCTTTAGTATTCAAGGCAAATGTGCACTTGAAATAATAGTTCTCCACAGATCTGCCCATGAGCTCACAGGTCATGTGTTGGGGACAAGTCTTGCTCACGCATCCTAAACTTTGTGGTGAGAGAAAAGTTACTTACCAATATGGTGCCAAAAAGGATCAATTGCTTTTAAGTTGTAATGCTTTGGAGTACCACTGGGGGCATTATATTTGCTTAGTTACTGTAGCAGGTTTATGGACATCGGAGTACACTACATCTATACCAGTAGTGGATGTACTGTATAACAAGCATTAGTTCCAGTCCTGCAGGTAAAGCTTCACACTCATGAAATAATCCCCTTTTCTGGAAAGGAGTAACATTTTAATGACATAATTATATGCTTATGTGGGAGGTTTTTTTATTCATTTATATTAAGAGCCATTTTAATTCATGTCAATGCTTTGCCTAATTTGCATTTCAGCTGAAGCTGGAATATTTGAGAGCAGAAACTGTGGGGCCAAATTATATACATACTGTACTAGTCTCACATCACTTCATATTAACTCCACAATTATATAATGGGATAATTTGGGGGAAGGAATATTGCCTATTCAAGCATTTTTTTTGCAGTATTTGCACTTTTCAAATGGACTGTTATACTTGATTTTATCATATTTATTGAATAATAGTGTCTTTACCCTGCACTGAAATGATACAATGTCTACATATGTCTATATTCCATGTTCAAGTATTAGTTCCTGCCAATTGAGCTTTAATGGCAACAGCTCAATAGAGTTACATTCAGTGGGAGAAAATAAAAAGAGTTCTTAATAGCTTAAGACAAACTTCAAGGTAGCTCTGGAGAATTTTCCTATTTCCTTTTTCTATTCACAGATTACTGTAGACGTACTTATATACCAAATGTGTCAAAACCATCATCAAAAGTCTCTCAGATCTGATTTTATGGAGAAAGAAGTAAATCCTACACAACCCAATTGCAATTTTAATCAGTTAAAGACCTACCACCACTGGGGGGGGGAAGGAAATCATAAAATGATTAAAATATCCAACTAAAATCTTGTCGTGATAGGTATCTTCTGTGGGATTCAAACTCTGGACAGCACCGCGTAATATGTTGGCGCTCTATAAAAACATGTTAATAATAACGTGTTTTCTTGGGACTATACACTTTCCAGTTGAGCCACTGGAGGCTCTCATGGCTTCTCCTGACCAGTCCTCCTACCTATATATATTCATTGTATTTTCTGTCTGCTCCCTTTTCTTCACCCACCTCCTTAGTCCCATGTGTTCTCCATCCAGCAATTAGGACCCTTTATAAACCTGTCCCTGACCATTGCTCCTTGCTTGATCATCTGAGCTCCTGAGCCCGATTAAGCCTCTGACTTCCGTGACTTAGTTCTGTGATTCCTGATTCCTGGTTCCTGTTTCCCCTGCCTGTTTCCATGTCCGCTGCCTGTTTCCCTTGCTCCTGTTTTCCTGTTCCCACCTGGTTCCTGATACCCGTCTTCTGTGGATTCCCTGGTTTGACCTTTGGCCTGTTACTCAAGCCTGGTTGACCGCTGCCTGCCACTGACCTTGCCTGCCATTCATACATGGATAGTCTTCCGCCAGCCCTGACCATCTCAGCCCATTACTGGATTTTGCTCTTCTGTCTCTACCCGGGCCTGTATCTGGACTCTGTTTTTTTCAGTTTGTACTCCTGTTTGTTGTTGCTTAAATTCTGACCATTAAACCACTTTCACTTTACCATGGCTTCTGATGTTAATCCTGCAGTTAATAGGTGTTATCTGGATTACCCAGCATATAGGCTTCAACCTTCTGGACATTCACCAGCATTCAGAAATTACCTGTGATGGGCGAATTTGTGCCGTTTCGCTTCGCCGAAAAATTCGCTAATTTCGCGCGAAATTCGTGAAATGGCGCCGGCGTCTCGTTTTTGACGCCGGCGCCCGAAATTCGAGTTTTTTCCCCTCTATTCATTCACCCGAGCTTGGTGAATGTGCCCCTAGGAGTCAAAATGTCCTTTTGTAGCCGTCAAAGCCGATAAGGTAAATGGTAAATAACTTCCATCATTAGTATTCAGAAGCTTACAATTTTTTGAACCTATCTAAAATACATAAATATTAATTTTATGTAAAATATTAATCATTATTAAAATTTAAATAATCATATAAATCATATATTCAAAGGCACTGTTTAAGCCCTAATCCAAATCTATTGTTTATTTATGTGTGGGTACAGAATTTGTAAGGTTATGGGTTAAGGTTTATTTTCACTGGGTGGACATATTTGCAATTTTGGTGTAGGAATTGAAGCTGGACACATCTGGTTCTATAATTCTTCAAATTACTTTGGGAAGAGTAAAGATGTGTACAATATGTCATAGTCAGAAAGCAATTTAGAAATGGAAATACGCGATAATAATTAATATATTTAAAGGCTATTTGGAAAAGATACTCTTCCGTTTGGCCACAATCCAGATGGGATGCACCCATGGGGTCAGAACACTGGTATAATATATGCTTTCATTATTCATAGGCTCATTAAAATGAATACACCATCATGAAGATTGTCATATGGCTGATACGTGTTCGACCAAAACAAACTTAATGAGAAAGTCATGGCTTCATATGTTAACTCGAGTGCCTTGTGTACGGACACACTGTAGCTTATATCACCTCCCATCAGCAATATCGAAAAAACTTTAATGCAAATATACAAATTATACGGGACTAATTCTGATGTCTAAACAGGTCATTTTCTGATTTTTGATCATTATTGAAGAAACCACACGACCATGCATAGATTTATGCAGCAAGTACAAATAAATTCTCTAAGCTGTTGCAGGCTGGGTTTATAATTGTATTTGCTTGTTAGGATAAATGATTATTGATGGGCGAATTTGTGCTGTTTTGGTTCGCAGAAAAATTCGTGAATTTCCCGCGAAGTTCACGAAACGGCGAAAAATTTGCGAAACGCCACCCTGTTTTTGATGCCGGCGCCCGTTTTTTTCCGATGCCGGCGAAATTTTTTTTTTCCGGTGAATTTTCACGGCGTTTCGCGAATTTATTCAATGGCGGCGAATCGCGCATATTCGCCACGAATTCGCGCCTGGTGAATAAATTCGCCCATCACTAAATGATCCTACCAACAACACCATATGGATAGTGTGAGATGTGTTTTTATTATGTTTCAAATTTTTCTGGACTCTTGAAACATTTTTTCTTTCTTTCTTTTTCAGGCCTTCTACCTTTTATTTTCAGTGAACTGGTGGATACTATAAAAATAAGATGCAGAAAACACATGGACAGAATAGAGCAGCCGTTTATTTTATTTACTGTACTTGTGCCAGTTTATCCATTTAATAAACTGATATCAGCACATTTATCAAACATTGTAATTTAAAACACCTTTATCGATGCTTGAGATTTTGTATTCCTTGATTTTGCACATATTTATGAAACATCTTGGCAAAAGTTGTGAGTCACATTTTCCATTGAATAACTGGAAACCAGTGCAAAATTAAGCAAAAAAAAAAAAAAAGAGATTGTAGTAAAAGTTGCAGTTATAATTTTTTTTATTTCAACTTTGGCCAATTGGGCCAAAACCACAACCATGATAATTGATAAATCTCCTGTTTATATAAGACATTGTTTTTAAATCTTTTTTAAAAAAGTATTTGTAAGTAAGATTACAAGGTTTTTTAACTGGTACTGGGATGTGCCCGGCATTTACTAGTTTCAATAAAAAAATGCTAACATTTAACTGATTTTATTCTGAATTTTGCATATTGCTCCATAAAACTTACTGAAAACTATTAAAGGACAAGGAAAGTCTAAAATAGAATAAGGCTAGAAATTCTGTATTTTGTATACTAAACATAAACATGAACTTACTGCACCACAAGCCTAATCAAACAAATAATTTATGCTTTCAAAGTTGGCCACATGGGGGTCACCATCTTGTAACTTTGTTATACATCTTTGCCTGACCCTGACCCTGCACATGCTCAGTGTGGTCTGGGCTGCTTAGGGATCATCATAAATAAAGCTGCTTGAGTTCTGCATGGCTGGTAAGTAAGGCAGGGGCTCCCCCTGCTGTTCATAAGTATGTATGTATGTATGTATATTTTTATTTGTAAAGCGCTCCTTGAGGGCAAAGCACTGTACAACAAAACAATAAATTAGTAGTAACAAACAAGGGGTCATTGGAATAGTATGATTGTTTCCCTGCTCAGCAGTTAGGGACCATCTGACAATTCCTATCCGCAGCAGTAAATGAAGGAAGAATTTCACTGCATTCAATCTGGTTTCTTATAAACACGGTACACATTTTTTAATTAAAGTAAATTGGAGATAGGTTTCCTTTTCATTAAATATTGTGAAAATGGGATTTTATTGTTTTGCCTTTCCTTGTCCTTTAAATGTTAATCGGAATGTAGACTTTTAATCACATTGTCTCATTCTCTATGGATCACTGGATCTCCTTTCTTCAAGAAGGGAGAAAAATGAACATTGGTCTAGCTCTTGTTTCCAATCTTTGGCCCATCCTGCTCGTGGTGGTGTAGGTTATGATTTAAGTTTTAGTTCTAAAACATGCGGAAGGTCACAGTTTGACTAAACCTCTACTAGTAACTTTATATTACCTTCCAGAGGATTCACTCATTTGTTATAGCTCACTCTAGGGGGCAAATTTACTAAAGGGCGAAGAGGCTAACGCTGGCGAAAATTTGCCAGTGTGACGTCATTTCGGGACTTCGCTCATTTACTAGCGGGCGCAGGCATAAATTCACTAGCGAAGGAGATAGACTGTAGCGCTATTTTGCACTCTAACGCCAGACGAGTTTTCACTCTGGCGAATGGACGTAACTACGCAAATTCACTAAGATGCGGATTTTAATGAACGTTACCTGTTGCGTTCGCCACCTCAGACCAGGCGAAGTGCAATAGAGTAGATAGGAGTTCAAAAAACGCTGGGACTTTTCAGTTTTTCAGAGTGATAGGCTGCAAAAGATCATAGATTTTTTTAGGGCGCCTGGCTTCCCCCCTACATTTCCTAACATATGGCACATAAACTATACACTGGGCTCATGTGTAGGGCATTATAACAACTCTATTTTATTTTATTAAGGTTCCCTGGGCTTGTGTAGTGTAATGTATTGTCTGCAACATATACGTCCATTGAAATTCAACTTTCCGCCGCAAATTAGCCAACGCTAGCGCAACTTCGCTCTGCTTGCCGAATCAATGCTAGCAAAACTTCGCCATCGTTCGGCGCCCTGGACGCAACTTGCATTTTAGTGAATAAGCATTGTCCTGGCGAATTTTCGCCTGGCGAAGTGTGGCGATGTGAGAGAAGCCGTCGCTGGAGAATTTGTCCCTAGGAGTGAAAGGCAAAATAAGGGTAGTTAGTAGGACAATAAAATTGAAAAAAAAAAAAAGAGAGGATCCCTATTAACAGAACAGAACCTCAACCCCAGATTTTTTATCATTTATTGTTAATTCATTATGCAAAAAATGTATAATGTGTGTACTTGTAAGGTAAAAACATCAGCTAAAAATATCACAGAAGGAAGAAAGTAGGAAATGGACTTCCAGACTAGTTACATAGTGGGCTAAATCCCAAACATATATGGGACAATATGGCAAATCCACATTATAGCAAATAAAAATACTTTTCTGGCTTGTAGTACCTGGGTAGCATAAATATACGTAACTATGGCTACACAAGTGCTGGTTTACTACTGAAGTAAATGAAATATAAATATATGGATGTGATGCTCTGGTTATGCTCTAAACTCTAATAACAACACCCACCCAAGACCCACCCAATAGGGAGACTGATGGTTCAACTTAATTTATTCAGTGGTTAAAGCAGGATATGGTACATGAAGTTTTACTCAAAATTAATGGGAACAAGGCACCAGGACCAGATGGAATACACACTGAGAAAGCTTAGTTTACTTTTAGCCAGGTCTCTGTTTCTGATTTTCTGAGGCTTACTTGCATCTACTATGGTACCTATGAATTGGAGGAAAACTGATAATTGCCTATAACTGCCAGGCTGAAATCATAATTCCTTTTTAAATATAGTATTATGATCTCAGCCTGTCAACTATAGGCCAGTAAGTTTGATATCTGTGGTGGGCAAGATATTTGAAGGCTTGTTAAGAGATCACATAAAAAAATACAGTATGTTCTGGAGAAGAACATTATGAGCACTAATCATGGCTTTATGAAGGATAGGTCCTGTCAGACAAACGGGATTGTTTTTTATGATGAGGTAAGTAAGAAGCTGGACGGTTAGGTTGCAGTAGATGTGATCTATTTGGATTTTTTTTTGAGACGTTACTAATGACTGCTTTCTAAACTAAGTTCTGTTGGGCTTAATGAAGTCGTTTGCACATGGATAGGAAACTGGCTACAGGATCGTGTACAAAGGGTAGAGTCCTGCGTGGGTCCATTTCTACCCACAACCCGCAGGGTATTGCAGGTTTTTGAGGGTAACCAGCGGGTACCTGACTCTAACAGAGGCTGGTTGTTAATGGTACATTCTCTACTTGGAGTAAGGTTCTTAGTGGGGTCCCTCAGGGCTCGGTATTGGGTCCACTTTTATTTAACTTGTTCATTAATGACTTAGGGCAGGGTATTGTACGTAATGAAATTGAGAAAAAGAAGAGAGTTTGATCAATGCACATTCCCTTGTCCCCTGTCATATCAGTAATCTATGCAGATGCATGTATTTACAAAGACAGGGGTTTTTTACTTACAAAATTATGATCATAAGATTGATAAGCCACCATAGCACGTCAAGGTAAAACCCATATGGCGGTCCCTAACTATTTACTTCTGGTCATAATATCAAATGCTAAAGCCTCCCGGCATAAGAGCATTACCTGAAATAAAGGTCTCCCGACCTGGGCATTGGTTTCAATCATAGGGCTTAGTCCTCCCCCGCCATTAGCTTTCAAAGGGATGAGATAACCTAGACCCCAGCATTGGTTCCATGAGATTAATCCTCCCCCGCTTGGGGCTTTTAAGAGAGAGAAACTGCCCAGACCAACACCCATTCCCAAAGGCATTGTTCCACCATTTAAAGGGACAGGTGTGTGGGGGGGCTACAACCACATGGAAGCCTGGACTGCAGCATAGCTGCTAAACTTCAGAACAGAATAGATCTGCTACAATACAGAATGCAAAAATGAAAGGTTGTGGGAGCACTCCATGGTTAAATAAAAATGTACTAAAAAAACAATGGAAGTGCTACTGATCTGGCCAAATTAACTACAGACATAGAGAAAAAGAAGAGAAATTGATCAATGCACATTCCCTGGTCCCCTGTCATATAAGTAATCTATGCAGATGCACGTATTTACAAAGACAGGGTTTTTTCCATCCTGGATGTGGTATCTCTGCAGAAGGATTATGGAATTCTCTCCCTGAATCAGTCTTACTGGAGGATACATTAGATAGCTTCATAAACTAGATACATTAGATAGCTTGGATGACTTTCTAGCAAAAAAGGAGATACAAGGTTATTGAAAATAGCTACAAGTTGATCCAGGCACTGGTCCAAGTGCATCTTGGAGTCAGGAATTAATTTTTCCCCTGAGGCAAATTGGAAAAGCTTCAAATGTTTTTTTTTGCCTTACTCTGAATCAACTGACAGTTAGGCAGCTTGTTTATAGACATAAAGGGGCACATTTACTTAGGGTCGAATATCGAGGGTTAATTAACCCTCGATATTCGACCGTCGAAGTTAAATCCTTCGACTTCGAATATCGAAGTCGAAGGATTTAGCAATATTCGTTCGCTCGAACGATCAAAGGAATAATCGTTCGATTGAACGATTAAATCCTTCGAATCGAACGATTCGAAGGATTTTAATCTATCGATCTAACGATTTTCCTTCAATCAGAAATTGGCTAGAAAGCCTATGTTGACCTTCCCCATAGGCTAACATTGATGCTCGGTAGGTTTTAGGTGGCGAAGTACGTGTTCGTAGTTTTTTTTAAAGAGAAAGGACTTCGACTATCGAATGGCCGAATAGTCTAACGATTTTTAGTTCGAATCGTTCGAAGTCGTAGTCGAAGTAGCCAATTCGATAGTCGAAGTAGCCAAAAAAATACTTCGAAATTCAAAGTATTTTTTTATTCTATACCTTCACTCGAGCTAAGTAAATGTGCCCCATACTGTTTAACTCAACTTCCTATATTACTGTGTAACACATGCAGAGCTCAGTTTGGCCCGATTTAAGATATACCATCTGAGGTCATTGAGATCCATGTCCAAAAACCTGTTACACATACAAAGATTTGACATATAAGTAACCTTCCCGTTGAGTGCAATATAGAAAGGACGTTTTACACCACTAAACAAATATTGCAATGTCTTTTGAGGCAAATAGAGGTTATGTTACAGTATGAAGCGATTTAGATATTGATTTATTGTTTTGTAATTAAAGCAATAGTTTGTTTTTAACTGAAAACCACTGACTCCCCTCCAAACATGCAGCTATAAGAACTTGAATGCTATTGGCACTCAGATTTAATAAACCTGTTTGACATCCCTTTGGAATCAGGTGGAAGTGATTTCCAATATCCACTCCACTACTTTCCATTTTTTGATCTTTTATTACAGAAGCTGTTTTTGTTTTGATGGTTTGTTCAGATTTCCGCCTCACTGGAAATATGTTTCAGTAACAAAACTGGTCTGAACAAAATATAAGAAAATGCCTTTGAAGTTCTGAATAGTTCAGTAACTTAAATATATTCATTGCATAGACCAGGGCATTACAAACTGGAAATTGTGCCTTTTGCAGTACTATATAATTGTTCAATATAATTGCAGATATAGGGATGTATTATCCAGATGACATTTCCCACAGAATTCAATTCAAGCTAGCAATTCTATTTTTTGGGTGACTTGCTTTACCTTGTTAATTCGTGTAAACCACTAGGGATGGCAGAATAATGCTGATATTTTTGAAGCTTTTTAGTGGCTTTATGTCATGGCACTGCATGTTACTAAATCTTAGTTCTAAGCATTCTGGAAAATAAAGTAAATCCCATATCAGTTTGATTATTTGAAATTTAGGACATGACAAGGGCAAAACAGCTCAAGAGTTCTGTAGACATACAGAACAGGTATGAGAGCCGTAATCCAGAATGCTCGAGGTCTGGGTTTTTCCAGATAATGGATCTTTCCGTAATTTGGTTCTTAATACCCATGTAAAGGCAAAAAAATAAAATCCAATTTTTACTTTCTATAATGAAAAAGAAACCTATCTCCAATATACTTTAATTTAAAACTGTGTACTGTTTTTATAAAATGTTTTTTTTTAATTCCCTTCATTTACTGCTGTGGATAGGACTTATCAGATGGTCACTAACTGCTCTGCAGGGAAACAATCATAGAGATGTGTAGAGATTTGTATTGGATTTTATTTTTGCCTTTACATCCCCTTTACTGTTTCCAACTCCAGCTGCAGGGACAAAGATCATGGAGCCAGATTTAAACAGATAAACTGGGATTCTATTTGGAGAATTATTTTGCTGCAGCTACTGGTTCTGCAGAGTTGGAGAAAGTTTGTATTAAACAATACAAAAACTATAAAATCCACATTAGATTACATGACAACACAGGACCCAGTGCAGTCTGTATATTCTGATTATTAATCAGTCTTGCTGTATTGGCTTCTGGCAGATATTATTTGACTTGTGCTGTTTTGATCATTAATGACAACCCCTAAGCAGCACAGACCTCATTGAGCATGTGCACAGTCTTGGTCTTGCAAAGATGTTTAACAAAGTTACAAGATGGTGACCCCCTGTGGCCAACTCTGAAGCATAAATCATTTGTTTGATTAGGATTGTGGTGCAGTAAGTTCATGTTTATGTTTAGTATATAAAATACAGCATTTCTAGCATTATTCTATTTTAGACAGTACTTCCCCCTAAGTCTACTACAAAATCATGAAAACATTAAATCATCCCAATAGGTTGGTTTTGCTTCCCATAACAATTAATTATATCTTAGGTTGGATCAAGTACAAGGTACTGTTTTATACACAGAAAAAAAATCATTTTTAAAAATTTGAATTATTCGGATAAAAAGTGTCTATAGGAGATAGCCTTTCTGTAATTTGGAGCTTTCTGGATAATGGGTTTTCGGGATAATGAATCCTATACCTGTTGTTGCATTGTACATGTTGTCAAAAGCCAAACCCAAACATAGACCGTAAGCTGTGGCCCAGCATGTTGACCATTGTAAATAAAGACTCAAATTGGAGGAAATTTCAGCTTTTCATCTCACTAAAAAATATTGCATTATTTTGTATACAATGACTCAATTGAGAAAAAAGTCATCTTTGCATATATTACATTTCCAGTGCTTTGTGCTCTTGCCATGTACTAATATTGTAATATGTTTTTTTCCCTGCAGGATTTTTATGCCTAGAAGTGTTCCCAGGTGGCCATAATCACATTGAGGACTTGGTATAATTTGCTAATACATTTTTTTACTCCACAAATTTTTCACGAACTGAAAATAATTTTTCACGAACTGAAAATAATTTTACGCAAATTGGACAAAATTTTATTGAAGCTTGACAAATCCTGATAAATAAAGAGTAAGCTATAGGTGTTTCCTCTTTACATCCTCCTTGCTTCCTGCAACATTAAGGGGGTTATTTATCAAGGTCCGAATTTATCTCAGTATTTCTAATTTCTAACTTCAACTTTGAGCAACTCCGAATTCCTGAATGGACCTTATTTATAAAGAAAAAAGCCGGAAAAAATAGGGTCGGCCAAAACTCCAAAAAGTTCAGAGCTTTCCCCTGATAACTCCGAATTGTTCGGAGTTTTTTGCTCCTAATCCCTGAAATCATCGGCTATCGTTACGGACATCAGCACAGACACTGAGACCTTCCCTATTGACTTATAAAGGACTTTGAGAGCTTTTAGATGCTGGGGTTTCGGATTCAGAGTTTTTAGACCATTGGACTTTAATAAGTCTTGAATAATTCATAGTTTTTTTTTTTGCTCCGTAATCTACGAATAATTCGAGGTTCGGATATTCAGAGCTTGATAAATAACCCCCTAATTCTCTTGGCAAATTTGAATGAAAATGTAAGAATTCAATTAAGCATGACCCTTTTTAATATGCCATCTTTGGCCTTTGTTCCAAGTGGGAGTTATACCGTGGTTGCACTGTGTTTGAAATTAGAGATGAGTAAATCAGGTCCCATTTCAAATTAACAATTGATTCTCTTAAATCGAAACCATGAAAACTGAACTGTGAATCTGAGCTCAAGAGGATTTCAAATCACTTTTAAATGCAGATCGATGCACGGCACAGTGTAAATCAATTCTCTCTTAGACATATTCACAATAAAAGCAGCTCGGCAGAAAGTGGAATAATAACAGAATGGCAACGGAAATTCTAGACAACTGTAACAGTAACAACTGACAACAATTCTCATTCAAGGAAGTTTGGAGATGTGAATAATCCAGGTTTGCCGGTTTATGGGGTTCGCATAGGTAGGTAGTTCAGTATGATTATTGTTGTATGATCAATAGAAGCTTAAAATATCAACTGAACCTTTTTGTATAGTTTTTATCTGAACGTCCACCACAATAAAGCGAGTAACCTTCCCCATCCTGCTTCTTGATAATCAATATTGCATTCTTTCTTTTATACTGCTTTTGGGGACTTGTATGTGTCCAGGTTTGCTCTGCTAACAGAACTCTTAACACTGGTGTAAATGTTGTATATTATTCATAATTCCTCCTGACTAGTGACGGCCGAATACATTTGCCAGGGCTAATTCACTGCGAATTTCCGCATTTTAAAACACAAAGCTACTATTAAAAACTTGACACTAAGGAGTCCGAATTTATCTCAATATTTTCTGCTACAAACTCCGATCAAATCCACTCGGGTTTTTTTACGCTTATTTATTATTACATTTTCATTACAAAATTGCAACTTTGCAGGTAAAACTTAGTCCCTTTGTAAAATGTATAATTAAGCAATTGAATTCTTAATGAATCAGATAAAATTAAGCGTAGGACTGGCCAGATATGGGATGACTTTGACGTAGTTGGCCAGCTTAAATATATTGCAATATATGGACAAACAATCCCTGTGTTGTTTAAAGGGTAAGGCATTTTTCAGTAGCAGTATGCACAAAATGTCTCTGTCTTAAATATATTGATAATGGGTTGAGTGCAGAGGACCTCTTGTAGTTGACTATATATATATATATATATATATTTATATGTACACTAGGGACTACTTCGACTTGAAAATTACATACTTTCTTATACATTTATATATATATATGTATATAAAAAAATGTATAAGAAAGTATGTAATTTTCAAGTAAATTCTTGTTGCCCCAGCAACAAAAATTGTAATTCAATATACAGACATGTGTTAGTATTAAATTGTGGTGTGATATTACTGTTTTAAAGCTATGTTGGCTTGAGATTACTAAATGTATGTATTTCTTTTCCCTTTCATCTGCTGGACAGTTTCATTGGAATTTATACCACTACAGGCATTTGTTTTTTAATTTGTGTAAATGATTTTCTTGACGCTCCACTTTATAATTCTTGCTTTGCCAACCTGAATAACATTCTTCCACTGGGTACCTTCATTTAATAGCAGTACTAAGCAGATCTGACTGTTTTTGTCCATTAACTCCCATGACAGTAATAAAATTAATGGGTGATAACGACCAAGCCTACTTAACACCTTTTATTACAGTTAAGATTTGCTGGGTATTGTATTCCTAAAAATAAAGGAAGAGAGAAGAATAGTGATTTGTGAATTTGGGGCATTTCGCTTCGCCGGAAAATTTGCGAATTTCCAGTTTTGCAAATGTATTTGCCGCCAGCGAATCACGGGGATTCAACGCAAATTCGCGCCTGGCGAATAAATTCGCCGATTACTAGAAAAGAATACTTCTGAATAGTTACTTTTTATTGTTCTCCAAATATTCTTCATTTAAAGTGTCAGAGGATCAGTAACATCAAAAAAAATTTAAAAAAAATTTTGTTTGTATACTATGAAAAAATACACCAACACATATTAAACTCGCAAAGTCTTTATTTAGAAATACTTACTGAATCTCTGCTTGCCCTGGTCTTCAGAAAAGGCGATCGGGTGATCCATCGTGCGGCGCTGGATTTCTCTTCCCTGCCTTCCTTATAGGAGATAGCCAGGTAGAGGAAATTGAGCCCCGCACAATGGCTCCTTTACTCTCTTCCCTTGGGAGAACTGGAATTAAAACATACGAAGAAGAAGCAAAATCACGGATTCCATTCATGAAACTTGTTCTCCTAACTCTGCTGCTGCAATTAAGCTTAGTACTAGCCCCAACTTCTTCCACCCTGCTAGGCAGAAGTACCTACCTGCATTTTTCCAGGCACTCACCATCCTTGGAGGACAGGACAATAACACTGAGGGATGTGGGGAGGGAAGGGGTATTTAGTTTTATTAAGTTTTAGTGGTGGTGCATTCTGGTATATACGTGGCAGATGACATTTGTATACTTATAAGGTACTGGAAAAGGAGATCACATATAGACATAACAGAACCTGTACATTGGTGGCAAATATTCTGGCTATAATGAATACCTGTTTCTGCCTGATGAATATTCAGATCATGATAAAATGTACCACTTTTCATACTAACTCAGCCAACTCTATTGGGTGCCCAAAGTATGACCCTGCTTCATTATATCTGTGGTTAGCAGCAATTTTCTTGTAAAAAGCACATCAATTGTAATGGCTTGAGCATATTGTGACCCTTTAAATCTACTCTAATCTAATCTGCATAGCAGAAACTAGTTTTTAGACTGGCATTGTAGCAATGGCAGCACAGTGATTAACGTACTAATGTAAAGTCTCAGCTCTGCAAGGAAATAAATCAGTTTGTTATCTGAATTTTCTTGCGGGACTCCTGACATACTCAGTTGTTGGATATGTATTAAAAATATGGTCATTATAGCAGCGCATGAATATTCATACAACTATTTTTGTAATTTTGAACCTCTAGGGAGATTTTGACTATAAAAAAAAATGAATTTTGAAATAGAGTTGAAATTGACAGGGAATAACACAGAGCATGTGAAATTGCTGAGCCAATCTGCTAGAGCAGAAGGAAATACGAATAAAATTAGAATTCCAGTAACATATACAGATGAAGCCACTTGGATTTGTGAGTTAAATGCGTCATGACTCAGGGTTAATTGAATAAACTGTGTTATCTAAAGTCATCTTAACTCATTTAATGCATTTAACCTTTTCATTAGCATACCAAAGCACCATTGTTCACAATGGTGAATGCTTTGATTAGGTGGGATGTTGTGACACAGTTTTCTGTGTTAAATGAGATAAATGGGATATCTGTGTTTAGTTATTCTGTGTCAAACAGATAAACCAAAGTGGCTGCATCTGTACTTTCATACTGAGAAAATTCTTTCCATTGCTGCAGAATTGAAATAGGCCGGAAATATTAACCACTCAGACACCAGCCCAGGGGCTGCATCCTAACGTCATTGTATATCTGGCGTGGCCGTTGTATAGGTTTATAATGATGTTCTAAGTTAAGAAGCCATTTTGAACTGATTAAAAATGAACAAACAAATTCAGGTTGCCGGGGATCCATTATTCAGAAACCCATTATCCAGAAAGCAATGAATTATGGAAAGGTCATCTCCCATAGACTCCATTTTATCCAAATAATCCAAATTTTTAAAAATTATTTATTTTTTCTCTGTAATAATAAAACAGTAGCTTGTACTTCATCCCAACTAAGATATAATTAATCCTTATTGGAAGCAAAACCAGCCTATTGGGTTTGTTTAATGTTTACATGATTTTCTAGTAGACTTAAGGTATAAAGATCCAAATACTGTAGATCCATTATCCGGAAAACCCCAAGTCCCGAGCATTCTGGAAAACAGGTCCCATACCTGTACTATCCATTACTGTAGTGGCTCATAGTATTTCTTTAAATACAGTAAAATCCCAAACTCATTGGAATGCTTTTAAGGAAGTTTTCTTTCATTTGTACAGGAAAAATGTAAACGTTTAACAAGAAAAAAATGAAAAGGCAGGTGGATTCAAGATTTAACAGCGATTAAACAGGGAATCTTTCATGTTTTTGGATCTTTCAATGAATAAAATTGATGTTTCAATTTAATTAAATCAATCGACTAATTTGATTGATTTGACCATGTTCATGACCTACTGAGTTTGAAATGTCAGAGCCCCAGGAGGACAACTGACCGGAGTTATCAAATGCCATTATATGTGATAAGAAATATTCAATATTGAGATTGATCGATCTTGTAAAGTGTTCCTGTTGTACAACCACTTGATAATGTTCTTAGTCTGGGACTGGCAGCATGAGTGACTTGCATGAGCTGTTAGGTTGAAGAAAATCTCTTATAAAATATCACTTCATAGACCTTTAGGGTAGAACTACATGGGCGATTTAGGTCCGATCCGCGACGAAACGCTGGCGTCAAGTCGGATTCGACGGAGATAAGGATAGTTGTAGGAATGTCAGATGTGTTGGATGCACGCCGCGACTACATCTGATATTCCTACAACTAACCTTATGTTCGTTGTATCCTACTTCAATGTATTTGGCACATTTTTCACTGTTTTGCGAATTTCGATTTTTAGGACGTTTTCATTCACTTGGGCAGGTACAGGAATTAGACCAAGGACCAGCAGCAACATTCAACAACAAAAAAAAAACTATGGGGTAGGTTCATTCAAGATCAAATGAGAATTATTTCAGGTTCTTGGCTCCTTGATTGAAAGAATAAAACTGGTGTATCAATTAAACTGGTGTATCAATTAAACTGAATCAATCAGCTCATTCGATTGATGTGAAATTTCAGACCCCCAGGAGAATAACTGGCCTTAGTTATCAAATGCCATTATATGTAACAAGAAATGTTCACAACAGTATTGATAAATATAACAGTATTTGATACATTTGCATAGCATCATAGATTGTTCTGAAACAAAACATTGTGATACACCAAAAACCTTCTCTTCTGCTTATAACAGCCGCCTTTCTCTTCTGAAGGAGCCCTCCTCAACTAGGATGCCGTCTGTTCTTAAAGCGAAAGAACCTAGACTCAAGGTCTGGGCAGGAAAGCGAACCAGAGCATAAACAGATGTCATGGGGAACAGGCAGAACATAGTCAGGGGACAGGCCAAGTTCAAAACTGTAATAATAGAATCCAAAATCTTAATCAAGAACAGACAACAGGGTCAGGACAGGCAGCAAACTTCAAAGTCAGGATCACGTACAGGTCAAACATGATAATCAGGTCAGAAACACATCCCGGAAATTATTATTAAACAGAACCAATGTTCGGTAATGATTTACATGACAACACAGGACCCAGTGGAGTCTGTGTATTCTGATTATTAATCAGTCTTGCTGTATCGGCTTCTGGCAGATATTATTTGACTTGTGCTGTTTTGATCATTTATGACGATCCCTAAGCAGCACAGACCACACTGAGCATGTGCACAGTCTTAGTCTTGCAAAGATGTTTCACAAAGTTACAAGATGGTGACTCCCTGTGGCCAACTTTGAAAGCATAAATCATTTGTTTTATTAGGCTTGTGCTGCAGTAAGCTCCAAATTACAGAAAGGCCTTCTCCCATATACTCCATGTTAACCAATTTTAAATACTATTTCCCTTTTCTCTGTATTAATAAAAATGTGAAAAAAATGAATCCTTATTGGAAGCAGAACCAACCTATTGGGTTTACTTAATGTTTAAATGATTTTCAAGTAGATTTAAGGCATAAATATCCAAATTACAGAAAGATCCATTATCCAGAAAGCCCCAGGTCCCAAACATTCTGGATAACAGGCCCATACCTGTAGTAGTAGCAGTAGTTCCCCTGATCGCCAGAAAAGTCAGGTGTGCCTACTGTTTAAAACTGGAGTCACCATGTAGTTCTGTCTCTTTAAACCCCACTTACAAGGATACAAGGATCCATGGTGCTGAAGACCCTGCAGTAGAAGTAGATAGTGTAGATTCTGTTACATGGCCATAGACATGCAGATTTTACCCTTGTATCTGACGAATGATCAGATGTCCCAATCTTCTGACCTGCCACTAACCATTGAGATTAAATAAAGTTTTAAAAGAACAAATCAGAACTTCCAAAAGTCACAAACATATTAAGGACAAATACAAGTAATTGGGTTCAATAGTTTCTCTTGTACAAAGCTTCGTTATACACAATTATAGGTTATAAAGCTGTCTTGTATACTATGGGACAAAGTTTCATTATAAACGATTATACTGTAGGTTATAAAGCTGTCTTGTATACTATATTGGGTTTAACAGTAGAACTGTTATTTGTGTTATATTTCTATCAAAGTCTTAATTAGTATCAAAGTATTACCATGAGCCATAATTGATAAAACTCATCTCATTACAGCCCCTAGGATGGAATCTATTTTTAATACAGGGTGATATCTTACTTATTCCTTCTTATAGCTTATTAATGAGCAGGTTAAATGACAGTATCCTCAATACAGACCACTAGAAACCTTGCCTAATGCCTAATTATAGGATATGCAACTGTACCACTGATAAGTAATCTTTGTATTCGGCTCTCTATATATATACCAAATCATCTCCAAGACAGACAGATGTTAGTTTAGAATGCAAATCGTGGGAGGTTCTTGTTTACTGGTCACACTTGATTATAGCCAATTCAAACTGTTCTAGATATATAATTATTTATAGCACCTAAATGCAGACTCCCTTCCAGCTCAGCACTTTGAATACAATAAGACAGGCTTACATTTTAAATTAATGTATTGTCAACACAGCAATATACCTTGAATACCTATATGATCAAGTCACACCAAATTGTATTAACTAGACATTCTACATTATATGTTTTTCCTTTGCGATAAACAAATGCATGTGAAAAAAATCAGCTTACAGATGAAGCCATAGGGATTTCACATGTTGTAGCACCGTGTCATTTTTTAGTGCTAAGTCCTTCTTATAGCTGGTACTAGAGTGTAAAGTAGAGTCCTGCGCGGGTCCGCAACCCGCATTCTTACCTGCTTGGACCCGCTACCCGACCAGACCCGCAAGTACCTTATCCGCAACCTGGACCCGTGACCCGTTGACCATCAAGAATCAGACAGTGCTGTCATTGTAAACCGGAAGTGACATCATCGGAAGTAGGCATGACCAGAAAAAAGGAGTAAATATCGCTATTGCGAAAACCCGTGCCCGACCCGCAAACTCGCAGAACCGCCGACACACGTTGATACCTGCACCCAGAACTTGTATCCGCAACCCGCAGGGTACCTGTAATGGTTGACACCCTAAATCTAGAACTGATGCCAAGCACCCTGGTCTCGGCTAGTGCTTCTGCCTGTAGCAGCCGCCTTTGGCCTCGGGAGGAGCCCTCAGCTACTCAGATGCCGCCAGGTCTTAAAACGAGAGGTGCAAGGCGAGGGGTTCTAGATAGGTTGAGGGGCACTACTGTAAAGCAAAGTCTTTGGGCAGAAGGTCGTAATACAAGACATTAGGCAATAGAGTAGTCAGATCAGGCCGGGTCGGGGCAGGCAGAGAATAAATGTAGTCAGGCAGGCAAGGGTCAAACCAGGAAGTCAATCAGAGGGGTTAAGCAGAATCGAAGTCGGTATTCAGGCAAGGGTACTGAGAAAACCACGCGCACACTCAGGCCCTTCGTGAGGTAATGCTGGTGCCCAGGACCTGAGGGAGACGGCACTCCCAATGGATCAAGGAAAGAGAGAAAGGTCTGGCACACAGAGCAGTTTAAACCGGGGTGCAACCCCTGGTGTGTTTATTGCATCAACAACGTTTCGGAGGGCGTTCCCCCTTCGTCAGGTGATACAGACAATACGTGCATAGCCCTTAAATAGGTAAGTGAACCCACCCCCTCATTAGACAAAAGGAATTAGAGTCCCATGTGTGTATTGACTATTGAAACATTTTTTGGAAACTTTTTTTCTACTATATTGGACACACATGGGACTCTAATTCCTTTTGTCTAATGAGGGGGTGGGTTCACTTACCTATTTAAGGGCTATGCACGTATTGTCTGTATCACCTGACGAAGGGGGAACGCCCTCCGAAACGTTGTTGATGCAATAAACACACCAGGGGTTGCACCCCGGTTTAAACTGCTCTGTGTGCCAGACCTTTCTCTCTTTTCTTCGGTATTCAGGCAAGGGTCAGGATTCAGAAGTCAGGATCGTCAAATAGCCAGGCAGGGGTCACAACAAGAATCAAACAGGTTCAAACAGAATAGCACAAAGCTCAAATAGCACCAGGAACAAACTCCTAGAATGGGCAAGGCCCAGTAATAAAAATAGGGTATTTATACTTTTAAATTTTGCGCCAATTGTGCGCTGGCGTCATTTAAGAACCCAGAGTCCAGCACCGGCATGTGAGAAGGATCGGTGCGGTGTGGCGGGCGTCCCCGATTATGGCGTGGCGGGTGTCCCCACCTCACCAGGTAAGTCCTCACAGTACTGCAGGTTTTTGCGGGTAACCCACGGGTACCCAACCCGCGGGTACCCACTCCGCTGCAGGACTCTAGTGTAAAGGTCTTAGTCCCTCAGAAGAAATGTACAGGTATGGGATCCGTTATCTGGAAACCTGTTATCCAGAAAGTTCCAAATAACGGAAAGGCCGTCTCCCATAGACTCTATTTTAGCCAAATAATCCAAATTTTTTAAAAATGATTTCCCTTTTCTCTGCAATAATAAAACAGTAGCTTGTACTTGATCCCAACTAAGATATAATTAATCCTTATTGGAAGCAAAACCAGCCTATTGGGTTTATTTAATGTTTACATGATTTTATAGTAGACGTAAGGATTACAGAAAGATCAGAAAGATTACAGAAATTACAGAAAGATCAGTTACCCGGAAAACCCCAGGTCCCAAGCATTCTGCATAACAGGTCCCCTACCTTTACTGAAAAAAATTGCACTCCACCATCATCAAAAAGCAGGATTTAGGGTGTCTGGATACGGTGTGACAAAATGTGTAATCCAGGCGGCTTCATCTGTATAATAAATTCAAGTGAATAAATAAAACCACAACTCTTGATTTGTCTTCTGTTTCTCAGCTCTGTTATGCACAGTTGTCCACTGAGGTGCAAATTTAACTGCAAACAAGATTGTCTCTATGGTTAAGTCCTCATTCTTCCACTTGATTTGGAAGTCCAGTAGAATTTGGTAGGAAGCAACACATGGATGAGACAAAGCATTTGAAACCCAAGCTGTACACAGTGTTAAATTCAATCTCAAGATTGAGAAAGTTTCTACCAACAAGGTGGAGAAAGTTCTACTAAAATCTAGCATGAATCATAATTGCGTCTAGATAAGGTGAGAATTCTAGGTTACAAGCCTACTTCTAAGTAGGGATGCACCGAATCTACTATTTTGGATTCAGCCAAATCCCTGAATTCTTCTTGGAAGGATACTAAATACTGAACCGAATCCAAATCCTAATTTTCATATGCAAATTAGGGGCGGGAAAAGGAAAAAGTTGAAAAAAATTGGTTTACTTCCTTATTTTGTGACAAAAAGTCATGTGAAATCTCGCCCTGCCCACAATTTGCATATACAAATTAGGATTCGGTTCAGCCAGGCACAAGGATTTAGGCAACTCCGAATCCTGCTGAAAAAGGCCGAATCCTGGATTCAGTGCTTCCTTACTCCTAAGAACAATACGTAAAAATAAAGACTGATTTTCATAGAATATATCAAACTAATCAACGTTCTACCTCTTCAGTGCAAAAATAGTGTAAAAATAAATGTAAAGTTTGTAAGAATGTTGTGTAAAAAAATTTTTTAAACTCTAATAAGTTTCTTTACAAAAAGCATAAAGCCTCCTGAGTGCTCCGGTTACTTGTACATTCATATGAAAATTGTGATCGATTTTTATAAGCTTCTTTACAAAAGAGGAAGGAGAAAGGATTTTCAGTGGGAAAAATAGTTTGCGAACAAGAAAAATATTATACTCTTTTCAATCATAAGTATTTTAGGTCACACAGGGAAACACTGAATTCGGTTTCGTAACAGAAACAAACTTGAAGGTTAAAATTTATAGCCTATGAATGCTGAAGTAGTATAAATTGTTATAGCAATATAAATTTTATCATAGCTTGCCCACATAAAATACAGAAAAGACATTTTATTCTGCATTCCCTGTGATGTTACACTGTATTTTTCTAACACAATGTAAAGCAACGCTGAAGATGGACTGTACCTTGATTTAGGTCACAGAAAACAATCAGTGGTGTTTTAGACAAAGAACATTGCCATTTATTTCCAGAAAATATTGTCTGTGCTGTGGCCGTGTTTTAGCTCTAGACCTTGTTACAGAAATGTTGATGTTGCAACTGCCAGTGGTTAGTTTATAAAACGTTGATGCTTCATTCTTCAACAGAACCCCTAATAGTAATACAAAATATGACAATGAATTTTAATTTTGTATCACAGATGTTAGGATAAGCACCCTCTTTGTTATTGGGTAGAGAAGATTGTGTGAATACATACAAGGTGAAAGGAGACACTGGACCAATAGGAAACCAAGGCAAAGAGATATTTGTTAGTGATGGGTAAATTTATTCGCAAGGTGCGAATTCCTGGCAAATTCCCGCGACTCACAGCCGGAAAATAAATTCGCAAAACCACCGGGAAAATCCGCCAGGGTCAAAAAAATGGACGCCGGCGTCAAAAATGGATGCTGGCGTCAAAAACGAGATGCCGGAGCCGTTTCACGAATTTTTCGCCTTTTTGCAAATTTCGCGGGAAATTCGTGAATTTTTCGGCAAAGCGAAATTCCCCAAATTTGCCCATCACTAATATTTGTCTCTTGTTTTATGGTGACATTTTATGGGGAAACACACCTCCTTTATGAGTCTGAGTGTAAGCCTGCCATCTTTAAATGGAAATAATGTTTTGCACCCAAACATACTCCTTGTGCTTCTACAGAGTTGCACTCAGCACTAATGCACCCACCCAGTTTAATATACAGGTATGGGATCCATTATCCGGAAATCCGTTATCCAGAAAGTTCCGAATTACGAAATTTTTAAAATGATTTTTCTCTGTAATAATAAAACAGTAGCTTGTACTTGATCCAAATTAAGATATAATGAATCCTTATTGGAAGCACAACCAGCCAATTGGGTTTATTTAATGTTTACATGATTTTCTAGAAGACTTAAGGTATGAAGATCCAAATTACGGAAAGATCCGTTATCCGGCAAAACCCCAGGTCCCAAGCATTCTGGATAACAGGTCCCATACCTGTAATAATCAATGCTCAAGTCGACACACGGAACCCTGGAATTACCACTACCCTGGGCATGAAAATAACCCATGGTTCCTATAGCAGGTTGCATCAGTAGCTGCAGCAAGTGGATTATATTATGTCATTTTTTTTAAACCATGCACATTGAAATTTCCAGACATTTTATGGTAAATATGTCATACATTGGTGGGGCCACTGTGTCATGTAATGCTGCATTCACAGTGCCATTCATTGCCGGGGACAATCACTCCCCATTATACAGTATATAGGTGGGACTACTGTTTTATGAAATGTTCGGACAGTGCATCATATATTGCTGCTACTGTTGTGCTTTGAAATGTTAAAGCCACTATGCCTTGAAATGCGTGGGTCTTTGTATTTTATAATGGTGGTATCAAAGTGTAAATAAATGCTAGGGGCACTGTATTATATATTTTTAGGGTTGATGTGTCATATATTTAGGGAACTATTGTGTCATGAAATAAAGCCACCTTACTTGCAGGATATAAAGGAATTCATTGGCACACAAGATGTGCCGATGAATTCCTTTATATAGGACCATTCTGGGGCCACTAGTTTATGAAGATGCGTTTTCTGATTTACTAAAGAAACGTATGCCATTATAACACGACCTCAGAAAGCCCATTAAAGTAAGAAGACTGAGGAGAAATTGGTGCAATAAAAAGGTAATTTGTCTAGGTGTGTAATTTTGAAAGGAATTATTTTATCTTGTACACTACAATTTAAAAGCAATTGGGAAAGATCAGTAGAATAGAAATTCTTGAGTAAATAGTGACTTTCATTTGACTTTACACTTGCCGATTTAGCCATTGCTACATAAACTAGATTGATTACTACATGTGTTTTTAGCATTGGGTTAAAAGGGTTATATATCTCAACTAACTAAGGGGCACATTTATCAAAAATCGAAAATGTGATTTTTTTTTTCCACGATTCAAATTTTTTTGCACACAAACACACATTTGTGTTATAGTATATTTTCAAAAACTCAAATGTCTTTGAGTTAATTAGAAAAAAAATCAACAATTGTAATGTAAAAACTTGTTTTTTATAAAGTCGATCAATTCAGGTTTTTTTGGTATATGAACTTGATCGTTAGAGTTTTTCCCCCCGTCATTTTTCATGCAATTTTTTGAAATTTGGATTTTTTCATAAACACGCAAACATTCGAAATTTGATTTTATCCGAGGTAGAAAAAGCCTCACACAACTCACAAATTCTATTCTTGATAAATATGCCGCTATGTTTATCGATGTGGCCAACTGATCATTGAGGTATGGTTGAATATGTTGGCATCTTTAACTTTTTAATTTTAATGTGGGCTCATTCATTATCCTTACGGCATTCTATATAGAATTTTAATGCACAATTAAATAGTTAACACTATGTAATGAAGTTGCCAGTTCTGATGTTTTCAAATGGAAACTTTGCTAGAGGCATATAAGTTCCTTTTTACACATATGTTAGCATCAGTTTCAGTAGGAGCCATTTCTTCTTCCTGCCTGTTGTTGGGAGTGAGGGGAGTTGGGGTTCTCCTTACAGATAGTGGCCCTGTTGGAATCAAGCTTCGGGTCATGGCACTGCAGAACAGCAGGGATAGTCATTATGCCATCCATAATGGCATAATCAATGTTGTGTTAAAATATATGTGCTGATGCTTTTAAATGTGTAACTTTGAGTGACCATGCAGTTTACCCCTGAAGTTAGTTTTGATTCTGATTTCCCATATACACTCGAGTATAAGCCGAGGTACCAATTTTACCTACAAAAACTTGGAAAATGTATTGACTCCAGTATAAGCCTAGGGTTTGAAATGCAGCAGCTAGTCAGTGTCAACTTCTGTGATGCTGCAGCAGGCCAGCCAGTAAAATCCTTAAGTTAGTAGCCAGCTCGGCTCCAACCAGAGAAGTACTGGTAGGCAGCTATGGGCGGAAGCAGAATTACTGATACGTGAAACGGTGAGCCCACTGTGCAGAATGACGGATGCGTGGATCGGTGGGCCCACTGCTGCCAATTACATACTTGTGCAAAAGCGATTGTAGCAACCAGACAGACCAATTAGTAAGGTAATTTTTAACTGACTTGAGTATAATCCGAGGTAGACTTTTTCAAGTTTTTTTTGGGTGCTGAAAAACTCGGCTTATAGTCGAGTATATACGGTATGTCTAAAACAGGGGTCCCCAACCTTTATTACACATGAGCAACATTCTTATGTAAAAAGAGTTGGGGTGCAACACAAGCATGAAAAACATCCCTGGGGTGCCACGATAAGGGTTGCAATTGGATATTTGGTAGCCCCTATGTGGACAGGCAGCCTACAGGAGACTCTGTTTGGCAGTACACCTGGTTTTATACAACCAAAACTTGCCTCCAAGCCTGGAATTGAAAAATAAGCCCCTGCTTTGAGGCCACTGGGAGCAACATTCTAGAGGTTGGCGAGCAACATGTTGTTAACAGGCCACTGATTGGGGATCACTGGTCTAGAATAAGATAGCTTATTCAATGTCATTGCTTTTCTTTGATACACACAATATACATAATATATTCCTTGCCACAGACTCCAGGAAAGCGTCTTTTTATTTTTTTTAGTTGGTTCCTTCGCTAGTTTATCATTTCACAGCTCGGAATCCTGCTTCCTTCCCAGCACCGGTTATCCCAATGCACCAATCGGTTTCTGGTAATTAAAACACCAATGATTAAAAACTGTCCTAATTGCACAGCCTTTGTAATAAAGCTGAGCTTCCTCTGCTAATAACTATATAACGTATAAGTGATGCCCTTTCGCTGTTAAATCTAAATTCGTTTAAGAAAAAAAAAGATAATTAAGTGAAAACGGAGTCTGAAAAATATGCACCTGGGATATGTGCTGTAAGAGCCGGGATGTTTGTCATGCGGAGCACAATGAAAGCAAATGTCATCCATTTCTTGTGTTACGACAACCTTCTTTTCCATTCCCTGATTTAATAGCTAATGTACACTGGAACAGCTCTCCTTTGCAAATCTTCTAAATATTTTATATGTTTATTTTAATTGACGTCATGTCTGGTAGACTCTTTAGGAGGTTTATAAAACATGTTGTCATTTTTACTCATAGAGTTGAACTGCTTGAGCATAACATTTCCTTGCGTTTATGTTGTATGATTCATTTTCTGTTTTTCTATTTTATTGTTTCATGCAAGTGCATAACAGTGGGGGCAGGAGATCTAGCAGTGGGGTCCTGACTGATGCTGCGTTTCAATATGTATTTGTGAAACAGGTTATCTTTCCTACTAGGACCACTGCCCAAGTCTTATAAAAAGACCATTACCCCATTTTTCATTTCTTAACTCCCAAAATAAATGATGCTTAAATAATTAAATGATTCAGGCACCGCTCCTCTTCTGATAATAAAAACCTCCAACAATTACGGAAGAAAAAAACGTTTTTTGTAAATAGCGACAGAGATAAGAGATAGCATCTCAGAGTAAAAAAGGTGTTTGATAATCATGACTTTATTGGGAGGCTTGAGTTTATTTGACGGCAAGCTTTCCAGCATAATTCCAGTGAATAGCGCACCAATGCTGAAGGACAACAATTTGGTTGCTGTCCCTTTAAATAGCAATTAACCTTTGGCAATCCAAAAACTCATGGCCCATGTGCATTATTCCCATCACCCCTCCTTTTATAGCACTGCCTCTTTAAATTGGCATAATCAACTTTTACATTTTGCCACTCTCTTTGGGGCAAATTTATTAAAGGGCGAAGTGACTAAGGCTGGTGAAAAGTCACTAGCAAAGGAGATAGACTGTAGCGCTACGTCGCACTCTAACGCCAGGCGAATATTTGCTCTGGCGAATGGACGTTTACTCCGCAAATTCACTAAGATACGGATTTTAATGAACGTTACCTCTTGCGCCAGACTTGCCTTCGCCACCTCAGACCAGGCGAAGTAGATAGGAGTTACTCAAAAATAATTTGAAAATTTTTCTAAGTCCCAAAAAACGCTGGCGACTTTTCAGTTTTTCAGCGTGATAGGCTGCAAAAGATTGTAAATTTTTTTAGGGTACCCCTACATTTCCTTAAATATGGCACACTATACACTGGGCTCATGTGTAGGGCAATATAACAACTTTATTTTATTTTATTAAGGTTTCCTGGGCTTGTGTAATGTAATGTATTTGCTGCAACATATACGTCCATTAAAATTTTGCTTCCCGACATATGCAAATTAGCCAACGCTAGAGCAACTTCGATTTGCTTGCCAAATTAACGGTAGCAAAACTTCACCATCGTTCGACGCCCTGGACGCTACTTCGCATTTTAGTGAATTAGCGTTGTCCTGGCGAAAGTGTGCCGATGTGAGCGAAGCCGTCGCTGGCGAATTTCCGCAGGTTAGTTTGTGTCTAATATTTTTTTAAGCATCTTCTTTATAACCTCCTGTTTTTAGGCAAGCGCATATTATGCTTTTATAATTCTCCCGATATCATTTTGATAGCGAAACCTATTGATGTGTGTGTGCTACTTTATTGTCTTAAAGTTCAATAAAAACAATTAACATACCCTTTGAAGTAATGACAAGGAACACTTTGTAATATACAGTATTTACTTTTGGCTGTCATAAGTAAAAAATGTTGGCTCTTGCTAATGAAATGATTTTCCGAGACTGTTCCATGCAGTGCTCACTAGAAATCTAAATGCATCCTGTTCTCCAGGTCTAAGAAGATTACTAGGCAAAAGAATTCTTCTAGTAATGCTGGTTTTATTATCTCACATTTGTCAGTGGTGACATTCAACTGTAAATCCTGAAATGGAATATCTTAATAGATTCAACGGGAATAAGCAACAGCTATAAGGAATGGAAATTAAAAGTTACTTTTTATTATGTTTTTGCACATAGTGATAGCTTTGCAGTTTTATAAACTTTTCTACTTACTTTTACCGGGTGCGAAAGAGGAAAAGAAGACTTTAGTGACCCCATTTAATTTTGATATTTGATTAGAAAGGGAATATAGAACTGAATTTGAGGTCCCTGAATTTACTGCAGTTCTTGGAAGACATTAACAACGTCCTATAAACCTTACATTATATGAAACATGTAAGTGATGTGAAAGTCATAATGAAGTTTGGTGAAATGATTAGGCATCATCATAATTTATGGTTTCAAAAATCCAGGTGCTGCGCCATGTTTCCTACAAACATGATAAAATTAATTCACTTGGCTCCTTCAGGCAGAATGGCAGCTGTTTTATGATCCATCAGTCAACTAACTAAATGTAAAGAAGACAGAAAGGCTTAATTACTAAGGGTGCCACTTTGTTAGGCCCCGTCAGTGATTATAGTCATTGGAACTACACTTCACTGAAAAACACATTGGCCTGGGGTGCTCCATTGATCCCTTGCGGCTGCCCTTGGCTGTACATTGTAAACAGTTTGAGATAACATTTGGAACCTTGACCTAGCCTTTACATCCTTTAACTTTCCTTCAACTTTCCTTCAACTCTTCAGCATTGTGCCTTCTCAGTGTCTTTGATCTCGTGGTACTAGACTCTGTTTAGAGTTGTTTTTTGTAGGAAAGAAAGAAAGAAAGAAAGAAAGAAAGAAAGAAAGAAAGAAAGAAAGAAAGAAAGAAAGAAAGAAAGAAAGAAAGAGAAAGAGAAGAAAGAGAGAAAGAAAGAAAGAAAGAAAGAAAGAAAGAAAGAAAGAGAGAGAGAGAGAGAGAGAGAGAGAAAGAAAGAAAGAAAGAAAGAAAGAAAGAAAGAAAGAAAGAAAGAAAGAAAGAAAGAAAGAGAGAGAAAGAAAGAAAGAAAGAAAGAAAGAGAGAGAGAGAGAGAGAGAGAGAGAGAGAGAGAGAGAGAGAGAGAAAGAAAGAAAGAAAGATAGAAAGAAAGAAAGAGATAGAAAGAAAGAAAGATAGAAAGAAAGAGAGAGAAAGAAAGAAAGAAAGAAAGAAAGAAAGAGAAGAAAGAGAGAGAAAGAAAGAAAGAAAAAGAAAGAAAGAAAGAAAGAAAGAAAGAAAGAAAGAAAGAAAGAAAGAAAGAAAGAAAGAAAGAAAGAAAGAAAGAAAGAAAGAAAGAAAGAAATAGATCTCAGTTGTTTAAATTTTATTCCATGTTAATTTTTAATGCATAACGTTTCTTCAAGTGGCATCTTAGGGAGAATTATGGGGGAAAGTGGCGTTTAGCTGCCATGTTAACTGGAATATTGGATTGGATGCATATATTGCATGTGTATTGCATTAGTATTTAGTGACATTAGGGAAAAAGTTATTGCTTAAGATTTGGTGACCAGACAAACCAGCTAGTACCGTCCTTAACCCAAGTGACCAGGTTTTTGTTGGAGCTATACTGTATATTGTTGGGTGAGACAGGTCTTGCATTTTATCCATTAAACTTGGAAAAAAACAGAAAAAAACATGTTGGATGATTCAACAATGCAGTTGTCTGGTGGATAATTATTACACCATCATTACAAACATGTCTTGGAGGCAGAACGGTGACATTGACTTACCAGGACCCTTTCAGAGGAAAGTATTAAAAATAAAAATATTAGCACAACATATAGTATAGGGAAACAAAAACAAAAAAAACTGTTACAATTATTTCTCTCGTGCAGCTTTAAGTTCAAAGTAAAATTACATGAAATCAAATTTGCCGTTATGAACCTATAAATCTACTTTCCATGTAATTGTATGTCTTCATCTGTAATTTAGAAAAAAAAAATTTTTTGCGGATTTTGAAGCCACGATTATTGCCCATCAAAAAAAAAATTGTCGTCCATACACTTCAATGAATTTCGGAAAAACCACAAAAGAAAGCCTGATCTTTGCAAGAAAAGAAGAGGAACTTCCATTGACATCTACGTGACCTCGACAGTTTCACCAAAGCAGCTGCTTATTTTTTGATTCCAGGCTTGGAGGCAAGTTTTAGTTGCATAAAAACCAGGTGTACTGCCAAACAGAGTCTCCTGTAGGCTGCCAGTCCAAATAGGGGCTATCGAATGGCCAATTGCATCCCTTATTTGGCACCCCCAGGTACTTTCTTTTATACATAAAAAACAGGTGTACTGCCAAACAGAGCCCCTGTAGACTGCCAGTCCAAACACCAGACAAACCAACACCTTGTATGCTGGACCTTGAAGTATCGCACAAGTGTTAATTTCAAAATGGTGTGCAAGGAGAGTAAACTGACACTTTGTCCTCTCAGAGGCACATAAGTAGCTGTCCTCTCCCTATGTCTTGTGTTAAAGCAACACCAAAAGTTTGGGCATGAACACAATAGGTTAAATAACCAAAGGTAGTGCATACAAACGGAGGACAGACCCAGTGTACTGTACCTTGCACTATTATACAGACATATATGTTTCCAATACGGTGTGCATAGAGTAACTGGCGCTTTGTCCTCTCAGAGGCACCTAAGTAAGTGTGGCCTATTCCCTATCGCTAGTGCAAATGCAACACCAAAAATTGGAAACGGGCAAAACCCAAAATTAAGTCTGTGCGAGTGCTGGTAACAACATCACCGGTCTGTCCAATGCTACCTCCGTTATTAGAGGGAAACTGCTGCCACCATTCAGCCCACCCTCCAGAGTGCCACCCTTAGAATGCTCGATAGAGCAAACGCCTGACGTACGTTTCGCCTGTATAGGCTTTCTCAAAGGCGTTTTGGAATGGTTAGTGGCAGGTCGGGAGATGGGGAAGTTCTCGAAACGGGGAAAAATTTGCGAAAAATCGTGAAATCGGAAACTTCACGAATTTATTCGCCGGCGGCTAAACACTGAATTTCGCCAGGCAAATTTCTTCGCCTATCACTAACTCTCAGTACCATACAAGCAAAAAAACGTGCCCGCTGTTACTCCCATCATGACCACAGCATATGCCAATAGTATTTTTCAATACCCTGAGCTCCATCTGTATGCAATAAATTTGGTAATGTATTACAAGGAGCACATTTGAATGAGGTCTAGAGACATACCAACCAGATAACTGCCTTCAATCAGTGGAACTTGCTAACCCTGGTACAAATTTTTCTTTTATTATATCACCCCCCCACAAAATTTTTAATGGTTGATTGTGGACTTGGAACCCTGAAAAATCTGAGTCAGATTTTTAAAAATCATTTTTAGACTTTTCGATTTGAAAAAAAAATAATGAAAGTTTTGTTTAATATCTTCATTGCAAGTAGCCAGCAAACGTAGTCTAATGAAGCTGCAATTCGAAAAATTACAGTACATGTATGGGACCTGTTATCCAGAATGCTCTGGACCTGGGGTTTTCCATATAATGGATCTTTCCATAATTTGGATCTTCATACCATAAGTCTGCTAGAAGTTCATGTGAACATTAAATAAACCCCATAGCCTGGTTTTGCTTCCAATAAGAATTAATTTTATCTTAGTTTGGATCAAGTACAAGCTACTGTTTTATTATTACAGCCCGAAAGAGGAAATCATGTTTAAAAATGTAGATCATTTGATTATAATGAAGTCTATGGGAGACCACTTTTCTATAATTCAGAGCTTTCTGGATAATGGGTTTTCCGGATAACGGATCCCATACCTGTATATAGGAAAAATACTTCCGCAATATTAAAAAAGAATTTTTTTTCCCATATCTGCTGTGCACTAATAACATGTACTTTATTTAATAGTTTCTTCGAATTTAGGAAGGGTAAATTCATGCGACACTGACAAATATAATTACAAAAAGTTTAATTTCTAAAATAATCATAACGAGCTGGCATACAGCAATAATAGTAGGTTTCTTAATTTCTAAAATTACGGTCTAATTACGTGCATCCTGACCTTTCGGAAAACTTATGTAAGTGGCCCTTGAATTGCTTGCTTTAGATCTGTTTTTTTCCATTAATCCCTATTAAATCCTACAGCCTAAGATTTACAGGTATGAAATCTATTATCCGGAAACCCATTTCCAGAAAGTTCTGAACGACAGAAAGGCCATCTCCCATAGACTCCATTTTATCCAACTAATCCAAATTTTTTAAAAATGATTTATTTTTTCTCTGTAATAATAAAACAGTAGCTTGTACTTGATCCCAACTAAGATATAATTAATTGTTATTGGAAGCAAAACCAGCCTATTGGGTTTATTTAATGTTTACATGATTTTCTACTAGACTTAAGCTATAAAGATTAAAATTATGGAAAGATCCATTATGCGAAAAGCCCCTAGGTGCCGAGCATTCTGGATAACAGGTCCCGTACCTGTATATGTATGGGTTTGTATAACAACACAAATGTATGCAAGGCATTGACATATACAACGGCACAGAAAATAGAATTAGCAAATAAATACTTCAGTACTAGAGGTTTCTATACACAGTTGGGATGAGCAGGGCTAGGCCAAGTCATTTATGCGTCCCAGGCAGAGAACTCTCCAATCTGCCCTCCTCCTGCCCATGTGCGTATTCGCATTGGTGCTTGCTAGTCTGCACTCTGTCTCTTTAAATAATGTGTGCCAAGAGGGGGGCAGGAGTTTTTTCTTGTGGGCCAGGACAGGGAGCTCCGCAGTCCAACCTTTTCAGAAACTAGGGTCAACCAGGGAGAAGAGCTATTTGCTTGGCACCCCTTTACCTTTGCACCCCTTTACCTTTGCACCCTAGGCACTTGCCTCTTCTGTGGAACCCTAGTTCCGGCTTTGGAAATGAGCTCCTTGCCCTGGGAATCTTACTATTTAACAGTAGAATTTGGAGTCCACAAAATCTTCTTAAAAATCTCCAAAAAATCAAAAATTAAGGGGTTATTTACTAAACTCTGAATGCAAAAATCACAAAACATTTTGATTCTTCTTCATAAAATCTGACTTTTGAAAAATCATGATTTTTTTGGAATTTATTAAATACAGAGGATGGAAAAGTCTGAATCTGAAAATCCGGCATCTCCGACCTGTCAAGGTTGCATATAAGTCAATGGGAGAAGTCCCAAGTTTTCAGATGTTTCGGGGCAAAAATCTAAATTTTCGGGTGAAAAATCTGAAAAAATTGTGAAAATTCGGATGAAAAATCCAAAAAAAAACAGGAAAATCAGTTTTTTTCCCATAAAGAACATTTTCAGGAAAATGTATTAATAAATAAGCGCAAAAAACCCAAGGGGATCTTATCTGAGTCTGTAGCAAAAAAAATAAAAATATAGAGATGAATTAGACTTTGATAAATAACCCCCTAAATTTGTTCTTATGTTTATATATCTCTGGAAGAAATGCTTATGTTATGTAATAGTACTGACTGTAGAAACCTATAACTTATTTAGCAATGTTAAAAATGAACAAAGCCAGAGTGTAAACTTATGCAAGTACGTGTCTCCTTGATGAATAGTGTTTCAACTGTCACTAAAGACATACAGTATATTGGGCAGTTAGTCAGAGTGGGGTTTTTTATCAGCTGGATACTTTTCAGTTATGTAGAAGCCTGGATTTTGTTTTTTTGTTTAATTTAATTAATTGGTGTACAGGTGTTGGCATTATTCTGATGAAATGTAAAAATGAAAGCAGATCTAGATCAAGAATAGTTCTATATATGGCATGGTGATCTAGCATTATTAAAAATATTCCACTAGAACATATGGATTGACATTCCATGGAAGTATAGTTTATGCTTTTCCACCAGTTCCTATGACAGCAGGGATTATTCTAAGAAATAAAGACTTTAGATTAGAGACGGGCGAATCTGTGCCGTTTACCATGAAATTGAAAATTTGCGAAACCCATTGAAGTCAATGGGCATCAAAATAATTTTGAGGTCCGTCAATTTTCACTTTTATATATGTGCGACTATTTGGTCCAATTGCATGACTGTCTAAGGTCTGGAGGGGAGTTTGGGTGAAAAGGGGTTAACCTTATACTTACCACACTCACCAAGGCTGAGGCCTTACCCACAGAACCTTCCTTCAAATAAGACAACACCCATTTTCTGTTGGATAATAATGGCCGCAGCTTCTTTATTAATTTTTCTGCTCAAACATCCAAACATCAATAATCCGTAATCAATATGATTCATATTTAACAAATATGAAATATTCTAAACATCCATAACATTACATATTATTTTTAACCCTAACTGTTTCTTAAACTGTCCTGATGGCCTTGGGCAGATGGTCCTGGGATTACTATCATGTGCATTGTACCTCTGTACCACTGCACCCCTCATGAATTATGTTTTACCCATCAGCCGCAGTACACCGACCCAATGGTATTTTTTGGGGACCCCATGCCCGAGCTGGCAAATTATCCATTATTCCTACTTTTTCCGTAACTCATAATACTCTCTTCTTTAACTCTCTGTTTTTTCCCAGGACCACCGCCAAATGCTGCGACAATAAAATGAACCTTTATCAGCTCACACTGCCATAAAACCACTTCAACTTAGTCCCCTGTATACCAACCAATTACCTCTATGTAATCTTGGAACAAGGGAGGGTAGGGTGGGCTTGTGTCACCTGTGGATCCAGGTAGGAAAAGCAAGTGCCCTCTCCCGCCTTTCCTATTTATCCCCCCATACCCTTATCTCCACCCCCTTTCTAAACTTCCTTTTCCTTTTTCCCTGGCCAAACTTCCTGCCCTGCTCTCTCTCCCCCCATGCCTAACAGTCATGCCCCTCTTCTGCCCATACAGGCTCCGTCCTATCTTTAAAGTCATTAGACGTCTGAATAATTTTGCTGCGCTTCAATATTTTTTGACCTGGTGGATTTATCATCGCCAAATTATTACCACAGTTTCTCTAATTAGTTTGCATGTGGCGAAACGAGGAAATTCACCGCAAACTCGTGTCTGACTAATTTATTTGCCCATCAATACTGTAGAGGTCTCCCAATAGAGTTGCAGTAGGATCCCCCTCTAGGGGCATATTTAACATAGTGCCAGTATACATTGAATGCAGTGGAAAGGGTTCAGCTAGCCAGCATAGTGGGAAATTACTCTTTTTGCTGGTCCTCCAAGCTGGTGTTTCAGAAGAACTCTGTCTGAAAGCTAAACACTGCTTACTGTTCCCATATCTATATGATAACAATGTGCATTAAAGGGGGACTATTGCTAAAATAAAAATATAATATAAGCTTCATCATAATGAAACAAGACATTTTCAAACTATGATCAAATTTTGATACATTTCTGAAATAATCAAGATATTATTCTCTCACCCCCTCTCAACATCTGTCTCTCTTGATTCTCTCTTAATGTAGTTAGACCTAATACAGCCCTTGGGGGGTAAGTTTCTTTTGTCTAGATGTATTAAATCATGTATTATATAGATGTAATATATTTCTACATGCAGGCTTTGTCCCAAAGATGTTATCTCTGCTGGAATCAGTTATTTGGCTGAGCTGAAATAAATATGCTAGAATGTGTGCATCTTCCCAAAAAAGATATATTAGATCTAATTGTCAATCAAAATCAGACCCCATATCCTTCATGAAGAAAGAATGAAGAGATAATGAAGAGAGACAGATAGAGGCAGATTTCTCAAAGGTCGAAGTGAAAGCTAATTTGTGTGTACTTCGAGTAAGGAATAGTCCAAATTCAATTCAAATTTGAAAAAAATTTGAATGTCGAAATTTATCATGTACTGTCTGTTTAAAAATTCGACTTCGACCATTCGCCATCTAAAACCTGCTGAATTGCTGTTTTAGCCTATGGGGGACCGCCTAGAACCAATTGGAGTCAATTGGTGGATTATGAAAAATCAAAAGCTTGTTTTTGGAAAAACCTTCAATTGTACAATTCGAATGTGCTATTACTTCGATTTGTATGTTTTAAATTCAATCGAAAACGGACCTATTTGGCCCAAAAAAGTCGATTTCACTTTTGGTTTTTGAATTGGAATTTCGACGTTTTTCAATTTCGAAATTCGACCCTTGATAAATCTGCCCCATAATGTGAGTGGGATAGTGAAGATTAACTTAAAAAGGGTACAACATTTTAAGATTATTATATTTAGAAAGTGTCTTATTTCAGTATGTCTTTTTATTTTTCATTATTGTTCCCCTTTAGTCAATCACAGCCCATAAGTTGCACCCACATGAACTTTTCACATGCTTGGGTTGCTCTTTTTTTTTTTTGCTTACTTTTTTTTATGTTTTAATGTTTTTCACAAGTTAAAATGGTTGGGGATCCTTGATTTAGACGATTTAGGGCACTAGTAGTGACTTTACCCCTAGCTTTAAAAAAACCCTCTTATTTTAAGATCGATTTTAGGGAGTTATGTACTAAAACTCAAAATGTTCTCATTATTTTAGTAAAACAAATTCGACGAAACTTCCTCCCACAATTTTACCTTATTTATCAATAAAATAACTTAATATTTATAACTTAATAATTAGTTAGGGAAAAAGACTCAATACAATCATGAAAAGATTCAAAACTTGAAAACTCAAAATTTTCCAGATTATCTCCCAAATACAATGAATTACTCGGATTATGTCACAAAAACCAGTGCAGATCATGTTATCTTCCAATTGTAAAAGAAACAAGTGCCATTGACTTCTACATGACCTCAGCAGCTTTGAGATGGAGTATTTTCGGATTTGGACTTTTAACAGCCTCGGGGGAAAATAAATCGTGAAAAATGCCAGTTTGTTTTTCCCCATGAAAAATTTGTGTTTTCGCCTTTAAAACCTCAACCAGAAAAATGTAGGTTTTAGTAAATAACCTCTTAATATTTTATAAAACATGGTGATTTGTGCCTGAAATTGCACTTGTGGTCATAAATGACACATTGAAAAAATGTAAACTGGGCATTGCGGAAAGGTTACTGTATATAAAGAACACTATTCTGCCTGTGCTTTGCATTTTGTTTGGTACAACAATTTTTGTGTATCATTTTGCTCCATTATTAATTTGACTAAGCGTCTTTATTACATCGCGCAGAGTGATCAATGAGCATCCCGGCTGAGAGATTCAATGGCTATTACACTACTAATCATCTAATAATGGAAAGTTCAAAGCGTAATTATCACAGGGAAAGAATACACAATATAATATTTTTATGAGACATGCAATTAAATGTAAAACGAGTGCATATTTTAAATATTCCTTCCAAAGAGTAAGAGTAAATGTGTAACTACTTCATTTCGTTGTAATTATATGTGGTCTTTTATATTGGATTTAAAGAAAAGGAAACAAAAAAGGTTATGCTGAGAGGATGTAGATGAGCAAAAGTGAGAAGGCATTATTATACAGACTCTTTTAACACTTGTAGGGACCTACAGGATCTGTTAGGCTCCTATAGAGTTAAAGAGAAGCGATGAGCAGCACTCCAGGATTGAGTAAAAATTGCCTTTATTTACACACAGCAGGGCAGCATAGCAACGTTTCGAGCCTCGCACGGCTCTTTGTCAAGCCGTGCTCAAGCCGTGCGAGGCTCGAAACGTTGCTATGCTGCCCTGCTGTGTGTAAATAAAGGCAATTTTTACTCAATCCTGGAGTGCTGCCCATCGCTTCTCTGATTCCTGTGGTTCAGTTTGGAAGGACACTGCACCCAATCAACTGAAAAAATTAACCAGGTGTATGCCCCTCAAACCCTCTTGGAACTCCTATAGAGTTAAATCCCTACCCTTTCTTTACTCTTTTGTTATTGGGCATAAGTCTTGTAACATTTCATTTAGTACACCATTAGTTATTGGTCAAAGGGTGTAATACCACTTCCTGCCACACTGCTATATAGTGCTGTGTAGAGAGTGGCCTCTTCCTCTTTGGCTCCTGGTGTCTGTGCTGCTAGTTGTTTCCCATTGAGCCTGGGATCACCAAGGCCCCAGTAAAGCCATTTACCCCAAAGGGACCTGTACCTTTGGAGAATAAGTCAGGGACCAGGCAACCCTGTGAATGAGGTTAGCTATCATTAGGGCAGATCTTTAATAGACTCTCTAGGAGAGTGAGATAGTCAGCTTTATATAGCATGAGCAGCTGTGTGCTCCATTAAGGATAGTAGCAGGGAGTAGCTTCCCAAAGGCTTCTTGTTTGCCTTTAGTGCAGGGACTCAGTGGATAGGGTGTTAGGCTTTAGACTTCATCTCCCTAACTACTCTACTGGTGATCCCGATCCCCACATACAGTAGGTATATCGGTCTTCTGGGAATTTATGTACACTTGACTACTATGCCTATTGGGAGTAACAGTCTTCATTGTGCTGTATCATATTCTGCTATCCTCCCTCCTCTGTGATATGCTACAACTGCATCATCTCCTGAGTAAGTAAACCTGTGGTCACTTGCATTGTTGCTTTGTACAATAAACCAACTACTTTATTTGCATCAAAGAACCTCCTGGCGTCCAATCAATCTATTTTTATATACAGTAGCCTGTGTTTTGTAGTTCTACTACACCTTAAAGGGAAAGCTTCCACTCAGCGAATGCCCTGACCCTGTTGTGTAAGTCACATGTAGCCAATGCTCTATCATACTAGTGGGTATTTGTCTAAATACAGCCAAATAGGTGCTACACACTAGAAACCAATTCTTCTATCATTGTGCTACGTTACTTCAGTCAACAAATATTTACGCTCAACAAATGGATATTAACAGTGGCTCCAAATTCCTAAATCAAGCCCTTTATTTGGATTTTTCTAAAGATCGTTGTGCTGTACCTTTGGACAAGTGATTTGAAAAATAGCTATAATATGATCAACATAGGAAATAATGCACAATATGGTAAAACTACAGTTCCCAGAATTCTCCTTTGGTTCCGACTAAGTTTATCCCATTTTCTCCTCGGGTGGCAATCACAATATAACAGTCTGTATGAGTCAGCACTAAAAGCTAGGAGAAATAAGAATGCAGCATAAAGATAATCTAAGTGTAGCGGGTTGTTGGTAGTTGTAGTTCCACACTCTCCAAAAATTCTACTTTAAGGTGCCTGATTACTTGTTACTTCCACCACGTGTCTTACTTATAAGTTGGGTACTTACAAAAGTTTTAAGACTTTTAGGCATTCAAATATAACCAGGGTAGTCTGCTCTGTGGCTGTTTTGTGATTTTAGAAGATTTTTAAGGCGTATTGAATCTCCACCTGGGGAAAATTACTATGCGTGTTATTAGCCTGGTGTCAGCGCCGACCCAACAACGAAGTCCCAAGGAGACGAAACGCGTAAGGCGAGGGCAGTGACGTCCTCTCCAGGCCCCATGGGGAGCTACAGCGGGTGGAAGCAACTCGGGTCGGAGCTGACACCAGGCTTATAACACGCATAGTAATTTTCCCCAGGTGGAGATTCGATACGCCTCAAAAATCTTCTAAAATCACGCCACAGCCAAAATGTATATTTCACTCAGTCCTTTTTGCCAATACAGACTTACTTTGAGCCTGCTGCTAGATATAGCAGTGCAATTAAACTGTTAAGAGGCTTTTTGCTGCTGCCAGTTACTTGGTTATTAAGCTTATAGCTGCAATCTAGTCTGTGATTTACTTGAGTGCCTGATTCCCTGCCTGGTTCCTGTGTCTGTTTCTCACCTTAATCCTATGGATTTCCTGGTACTGACCTTTATCCTGGGCTTTGCCTCTACCTGCTTCCTGTACAGACCTTGGCTTATTATTGGTCTCTGCTTAACTTCCACCTGCCCAGACCTCAGCCTGCCTTTTGGATACTGCATATTTGCTGACTGCCCAGACTGGCTAGTTATTAGGCTTGATCTTTTTGTCTGCTCAGTCATGTGTGCTTGTTATTCTTGCCAAATCAGTAGACTGCCTTTGGCAAATTATACGGACCTTATCCAGCATATGGATTCCTGCCTGTCACAATCCAGAGCAAGGGGCACATTTACAAAGCTCGAGTGAAGGATTCGAATTAAAAAAACTTCGAATTTCGAAGTGTTTTTTGGGCTACTTCCACCATCGAATGGGCTACTTCGACCTTCGACTACGACTTCGACTACGAATCGAACGATTCGAACTAAAAATCGTTAGACTATTCGACCATTCGATAGTCGAAGTACTTCGACCCCCTAGTTCGGCAGCTAAAAGCTACCGAACTCAATGTTAGCCTATGGGGAAGGTCCCCATAGGCTTGCCTGTGTTTTTTTTGATCGAAGGATATTCCTTCGATCGTTGGATTAAAATCCTTTGAATCGTTCAATTCGAAGGATTTAATCGTTCGATCGAACGAATAATCCTTCGATCGTTCGATCGTAGGATTAGCGCTAAATCGTTCAACTTCGATATTCGAAGTCGAACGATTTTAGTTCCTAGTCGAATATCGAGGGTTAATTAACCCTCGATATTCGACCCTTAGTAAATCTGCCCCTAAGTGTTTGGTGCGTTTATGTAGGGTTCCAGCATTTGTCCCTCTGCCCAAAGAAAATGAGCCCATAGAGACACTGTGAGAAGCACCCGATGGTGCTGAAAAAAAACGTGAAAAAATTTGAATCATACAAATGTTTCAGAATTTTTCAGATTATTGCCTGAAAACCGCAAAATCTTCTTATTATTGCAAAAAACCCAACGCAAATCAGGATATCTTTGGGGCTTCTCCCATTGACTTCAATATGAACTCTGCAGTTCTGAGTTGGAGTATTTTTTTTATTCAGACTTTTAACACCTGCAGGGTTTAATATATTCCAAAACATTTGCGTTTTTTTCCACTAGAAATTTGGATTTTATAGTAAAATAAATAGAGTTTTTCAAGTTTTTGGCATTTGAACTTAATAAATAACCCCCTTATTCTCTGTAATTGTGAATGTGCCCTGATTTATTTTGCATATCTGCACCATCCACAGATTCCACAGATACCAAGTGCAGGATGCAGTACTGTATTCATGATGGGTGAATGAGCGAGGCATTTAAAGGAGAATTCAACCTGTAATAAAAAAAAAAAACCTTTCCCCCCTACCCTGGGTAGACCCTCCTCCCACCTCCCTCCAGCCTACCTGCCCCCCCGGGCAAATGCCCCTAATTTTTTACTCATCTCTCCATGCAGATTCTGGCCTTGGAGTTCACGGCAGCCATCTTCTTCTTCTCCGGTAATCTTCGTGTCTGGACTGCATTTTCGGCGCATGCGCAGTTGGAGTAAACATGCACCGAAATTTCCGAACAAAATTTTTGTGACTTTCGTCGCATGCGCAGTGGATTGGGATTGGGACTGGAGATTTACTCCAACTGCGCATGCGCCGAAAATTACGAAAAAGACCGAAGAAAGAAGATGCTGCCCGTGAACTCCCGTGGCCAGACTCTGCACGGAGGGGTGAGTAAAAAATAGGGGCATTTGCCCCGGGGGGAAGGTAGGCTGGGGGGGAGGTGGGAGGAGGGTCTAACCAGGGTAGGGGCAAAGGTTTTTTTTATTACAGGTTGAATCCTCCTTTAAATGCCCCTCTTCCCCTCCAGTCACCTACCCTTCCCCTAACTTGTACAGTATGTCATTCAGACTCTCTGCCCCTAGCAATGGATTTCCAGGTGAATAATGTAGCCCTCAACCCCTGTCAAAGTAAATGATCCTTATATCAGATACTTTTCCACATGAAGCAATCGTATTCTTTAGAGTAAGTATCAACTGAGAAATGGACATCACACACCCCCACAAACTGGCAGAAAAAGTATAGGACTTGGCCTAAAAAAGTGAAAACATTTTCTCCACCATGGATCTAATAAAACTCTGATATAACTCATGGATTGCTTGTCACTCAAGAACTGCTGCCAACAATTTGACGCATGTAGCTATGGCATATCTTTCTCATACTTGATTAACCACGTGGGAGACAAAACATTGCAAATGTTTAGTGGTTCTTGTTTTTCTGTTCTGCCGCGCTCCGTCTATAACTACTAAGGGCAGTAAATGAACAGAAAAATTAGCTGAATTCAAAATGGGCAGGTTTATCAACAACTGAAATTTTAAATGTTCTATTAAAAAAATGAAAGGGACATTGATTTAATAAAAAGTTGGAAAAACCAACTTGGAGCATGGTTGTATGCGCAGAAGTCCCAAGCCCTTCCACTTGGAAGAAGCAGTTAGGAATCTGCCAAGGGGTATGGGCATCCCAATGATAACTAACCCCTAAATGATACCATCTTGTAGGTGGGACAAACTTTTCAGGGGTTCTTTATAAGCACAGTTGTAGTGGTCAATTTTGAGTATAATTTTCCCACAATGCTGTGTTTTACCCATGATTCCAGCGTAATTGTTTCTGCCTGGGGGAAATGCGGCTGATGCATTTGTGACAGATGTCTCAAAATTGGTGCAGCTGCTTTTACTCTTTGATGTAAATCAGAAACTATTAGGCTTTGAAGTCTCCTCTGGGTCATTTAATTCATATATTGATATGTTAGTAATTTACAGTTTTAAATGGGTTTGTAAATAATTCCACAAAAACTCCAAAAAAGCCATTTTGCACCTTAAGATGGAACCTTTCTTTTAATTTCAGTGGTTGCCCCTTTGCTGGAAGGACCAGCTATTGCAAAGCATTGACTTACTATTAAAAGGGTTTTTTCACCTTTAAATTCACTTGTGGAGGCTTATTTATTAAAGGTCTAATTTTAGTAGTTTTTGAAACCACAACTAAACTAACTTTCTCTAAAACCACCAATGTCATGAAATTTGTTAAATAATCCAATCCAATCCAATCTATAGGATCTGGACAATGTTTACTTGGTGAATATTTGTATTAGAGGTTTTTGTGGTTTTTACACTTAATTAATTTAATCTTTTTCGAGCTTTTAAGAAATAAAGAAGAAACACAAATTTGTGGAAAAAATAGAAATTCAATTTTTAGTAAATCAGCCCCTTCGTATGATGTAGGAAATTATATTCTGGATCAATTAGCAATTGGTTTTTATTTTTTGATTACGTGTGTTTTTTGCCATTTCGCCCATCACTAAAGATGCATAATAAAAAGTAGCAAAAAAGTACATTTGTAGGTTTAGAGAGCATTTGTTTTTATACGGGGTCAGTCAAAGCTGGAAAGAGTAGAAAAAGTAAAGTACAGAAGAAGAAGGCAAATCATTCCAAAACCATAAAAAAGAAAAAATGAAGGTTAATTGAAAACTTGCTTAGAACTGGCCATTCTATAACATACAAGGGTTGAATTTAGAGTCCATGGGAGTTTTTTTCCCCATAAACTCCCATGAACTCGAAATTCTACCAAAATTCGACCAATTGCAATTTATGAAACAAATTTGAATTTTTCAAACTTGGGTGAATGGAACTGGTGAATGGGATCGACATGCAAACTTGAATCAAATTCAGGGAGGCTGCAAACAACTCCAAATTGATCCCAGGATGTCCCCCCACCCTATAGGCTAAAAAAGGAATTTGGTAGGTTTAAGGTGGACGAATAGTAAAATTTTAATTCTTAAAGAGCCAGTACATGAAAAATTTCAAAAATCTAATTTTTTTAAAAACTTGAATCTAATTTTAACTATTCCCTAGTTCAATTTAAAAAAAAACGGAGTAAATTCAAATTTCAAAATTCAAGTTTGAATTTTCACTTCGAATCGTTGAGAAATCTGCCCCTAAAGCTGGCCATTGATTTTTAAAAGATCTTTTTCCGTTATCGTGAGACCAATATTATCTTGAAACAATCGTTTAAATGTGCAGTTTGTCCATCAACTAAAAAGACTATTTCAAGCGATATTGTCTAGTTGAAGCCAGGAAAACTGAGGGGAGCTGCCTGCTTGGCCCTGCAAACATAGATAGATTTCACTGATGAAAATTTTTTAACCTGGCCGATCAATTTTCTGACAGATGTTGGACGAAAAAACATTAGAAGCACGATTGTTCGATTCCCACTAACCTCACAACAATTTGACGGATTGGTTGGATTGCACCAAAGTTGGTCGTTCACCAAAGAAAAATCTTTGCGTCTATGGGGACCTTAAAAAAGTTAACTTAAAGGTGAACTACCCCTGTAACCTTAGTATTCCAGAACGTAAGGCTAATATATACACTTACCCAAGCACAAGACCTTGTGCATTTTTTACTTCTAAGAGCTAAATATTTCTTCTATATGATGAAAATATAGGCATTTCCATTCGATTTAATACAGTGCAATAATACATTCAAGCCGACAAGAGTCTTATTATAACAGGTGATAAACAGAGAGTGGCAAATAAGCACATCATTCTCTCTACAGACTGCAAACATTTAAAAGCACTGTCAAATAGGAATTATGGTTCCATTATTCTTTCTAATAGTAAAATAAAATATGGGTTTATAGAGAAAAGCACAACAAGAATCTCGTTTTTGAGCTTTGATTAAAGCTATATTTTTTCTTTGCTTAAATCTGCAATTTAATGGCGTTAACGTTTCATAGTAATTTGGATGATAAGAGGCAAATCTTAGGGGATTTACAATTTTCTTGATGTATAGCAAATTCACATTTCCTGTGGGCATAAGGGGATTTATTGTCACATTCAACTTAAGGTTTAATTAAAAAGGAATTTAAGAGAAACATTTTAGAGTTTTGGAATGTCGGAATTAGTAGCATTTACAGTAAACATGATCTTGAGGAGGATAATATATTGTACAGCTTGTTCCAAACCTGCTGACTATGAGTCAATGTGTTAGTGCCATGTGTTTTATAACAAATACCAGCCACATCAACTGAGAAACTGTCATTCCGGAATGAGGTTGGACACCCCCCTTGGATTTTGTTCCACAAGGTCAGGAATAACATAGTGACATAGTAAAAACCATGTGGGGTTTTTACAAAAAAGTCACCACAAGAAAAACGCCTATTGACTTGAATGCATTTAGAGTGAGTAAAAAACGTAAAAAAAAATATTGATTCCTATTGACTTCTTGAATTTTTTTGTATTTTCGCACTTTTATTTGGCCAAATGGCTTTAAGTAATACAATACAGTTTAAATTACTTCACAAAAAAAATAAAAAAAACTTTTGGTACTTAAATAGTTAACTGACTTCTATTTTACTTGATTTTATTAACTATACTGTTAAAAGACTCCTATCTGGCTATCCCCATTTTTAAGGGGTACATACTTGGCCGAACAGGGTCGGACTGGGGGGCCCGGGGCCCATCGGGACTACTGTCCAGGGCCCCCTCTGACCCCCCTACCTCCCTACTATGACGCGCCGGGCACGCATGTGCGAAGGCGCTGCTCGGCACGCCTGCGTGTAGGCGCCACTCCTCAGTGAAAGGTGCCGTGCGCATGCGCAAATGGCGCTGCGCGGCACATATAAAAAACATTAGGGGTCGGGGCCCACTGGGTTTTTTCCCGGCCAGTCCGACACTGTGGCCGAATATCCAGTGCAGTCTTAGAAGGGCGCAGACCCTTTATATTTGTAAAATGACCACTGCCATGCAGGCTTTGTATTAACATGTTGATTTGTGCTAAAAAAAAATTATATTCACAGGACCCACAAGCAATTTATATCAAAAATGGAATAAGGACATGATTAGACTGAGATCTTTAATTTGATCATAATTGCCACCCTCTGTGGCATCCCAGTATTTTAATAGTATTTAAATTAAAAAGTCCAACCAAACTAGAATCCACGATTGGACCTTATTTATTATTTAAAAAAGCACAATTTAATCGGATCGGGGACAAACTGTCGCCAGACTTGCCTTCGCCAGGCGAAGTGCAATGGAGTGCATAGATCTTCCTCAATATTCAGTTACTTATATCATATTTTGTGAGTTCCAAAAACGCTGGCGTCTTTTCCTTTATTCAGGGTGATAGGCTGCAAAAGTCCTAAAACAATGTTTTTGTGTAACCGGTTTCCCCCATACATTTTCTAACATATGGAACATAAACTATACACTGGGCTCATGTGTAGGGCAATATAACAACTCTATTTTATTTATTAAGGTTCCCTGGACATGTCTAGTTATCAGTGTCAATGTAATGTATTAGATGCAACATGTAACAGAAAGAGGTCCATTCAACTTTAAATTTCACACCATATGCAAATTAGCCTGAGCGCAAGACCTCTACTGAATTTGCGCTAGGCATAATTGAACGATAGCGCCTCTTCGCTTTGCTCGAAATATCGAAAATTCTGCAGCGTCCGTCAGCCAGAATGAAACTTTGCATTTTAAGTAAATTATCGTTGTCCCTGCGAATTTTCACCTGGCGAATTGTTGAGATGGGTTCAAAGCCGCATTTACCCCATAGTGTGATTTTGTTTGGTATATGCAATTATTAAATGCACGACATGTGTAGACCCTGTCCACCTGCAATGCAACCTTAGAGATTTTACTTCCCTTATGTAAACTTTTTAAGTGGGTTCTCACAAACGTTATCTTTCACAACTTGCACATAAGAATCTCATACTGCAACACAGCTTGCATTCTGGTATAGACTTAGAACACAACAAACTGTCTCCTCTCTCCCAAGTACGGAGGGATCTGTTGTTCCACTCAGTGTGGGCTTCTGTGCTACAGTACCGGACAGCCAGTAGTGCAAGTGCCAAGCTCCCACTGGGAGTGTTTCCTGGGCCTCTGGCACTGGCTCCTATTGCAGGTGATGTGAATCAGACTCGAAAAATGTGATTTTTTCACCAAAAATTTGGAATTTATAGAAAATAAATAATTTTTTTGAGTTTTTGGCATTCAGATTTTAACAATTAACCCCCTAAATTCTACCATATGTGCTTATAAAGTTCCAAAGGGACTGCTGGGAGTTGGAGTCCTCCTCCTAACAACCTTATGGACCGCCTCCCCCTAACAACCTTATGGACCGCCTCCCCTAAAGAAAAATCAAATTTTTCGAGTTTTTGGAGTTATTTCGATTTTAATAATTAACCCCCTAAATTCTACCATATGCCCTTATAACAATCCAAAGTTACTGTTGGGAGTTGGAGACCTCCCCATAACAACCTTATGGACCGCCTTTCCTAGATAAAAATCTAATTTTTCAAGTTTTTGGCATTCGGATTTTAATAATTAACCCCCTAAATTCTACCATATGCCCTTATAACATTCCAAAGGGACTGTTTGTAGTCGGTGTCCTCCCCCAAACAACCTTTTGAACCGCCTCCCCCTAACAGCTTTATGGCCGCCTCCCCTAGAGAAGGTGGGTGCGGCCGCCCATTAGTCACTAATTGTGCTATGGAGGATAAAAGGTGTATCTCACATACTGGTTTGAATTTTTACTTTCTGCTTTAACTATATCATCCATCACATAACTAATCTGGGTTCTGCCACTACTTTTGTACTGAGTCTCTGCCATTTTCTTTTTTTTCCCCTTTTTTTCTCTTTTATTGATCTGCTACTTTGTTTTCACCTTATCTGTTGGGTCCTGCCTCTTATCAATGGGAATAAAGCAACTGTAGACACAAATCAGATTGCTAAAAAAGTATTTTTATTAAAGGAAAACTATACCCCCAAATGTAATACTTAAGCAACAGATCATTTATATCAAAAAGTGTCATATTTACATTTAAAGTAATAATTTGTATTTATTCCAGTGAACATTCATTTAAAAATATATAAGCACTGTGTATCTTGTCAGTGCTATATAAATAAATGATGATGATATATCAATTTTTCTAGCCTTGGAAGAATTACAGAGGCCTATTCTACCTTTAAAACAGTAATTTAAATCAACTTGATGTGCAATCTACAGGTATGGGATCCATTATCCGGAAGCCTGTTACCTAGAAAGCTCAAAATTTTATTCTGTAATAATAAAACAATATTTTGTACCTTATCCCAACTAAGATATAATTCATCATTATTGGGGGCAAAACAATCCAATTGGGTTTATTTAATGTTTAAATTATTTTTAAAATTTATTAAATTATCCGGAAAAACCCAGGTCCCAAGCATAATGGGAAACAGGTCCCATATCTGTATTTTTCTTGTATTGAGGTAATTTCTATTATTTTAGAAATTACATAATGGTTTGGAATAAGAATATTGGCTTGAAACATTCTAGCTCTAGTTTGACTTGTATTAAGTAGGGGACCAAATAATGGGATTCCTGCAGAGCATCTGCTTTGATGTAGATTTTTGCAGGATATATGCAACTCATGGCTTATTTTGGCTAGCACATTTTATTTCTATATGATTTATATATTCCACCAGTATATAATAGTACTATGATCTTTACTAACATCTGATCCAGATCCCCTGACATTGTGTTTAAGAATGGATTTGTGCAAACACCATGTAGCCCTTTCTAATCTCTCTCTCCCACATTGTAAAGGCTTAGTCCTGAGAGAATGAAGAGTAAAGTGCAAAACATATTTCCTAGAACAGCTTGAGATCCGCTTGGGGAAAAATAAGAACCTGGGGATCCAACCACTAAACAAGCAAGGTAATAGAAAACAACTATTAAATGAAACAAAAGTAGGTTTTTATGTTATGAGGTTGCTGTTCATCTTCCTTACCAATTATATAACTCATTCATAGTAGGGAACTGAATATGTACATTAAACACATCAATATTTAGGGCATATGGCACTACCTTATGTATAATGGCGGTGTATCGAGTTATCACTGAGTTATACCCGCACAGTAATTTTATGTCTGCGATGTTAAAGGAATTCTGTCACTGGTTATTATGCAAAACACATTATTTAATAGTGCTCATACAGCAGAATTTCATTTTTAAATTTGATGTGGGGCTGGACATGTTCTTATTTTCCCAGGTGCCCTCAGTCATGCGGCTAGAGCTCTGATAAACTTCAGGTTCTCTTTACTGCTGCATTGTGAATTGGAGTGATATTAAACACACCCTTTCCTCCCCAGCAGTCTAGCAACAGAACAATGGGAAGGTTACAACATAGCAGTTCCCTGACACCTGAATTGCTTAAAATGCCCCCATGCAGTGGTAGATATGGGAATAACAGTGAAAAGTAAAACACCCAAGCCCCTCCATGACTATTCCAGTTACATTGAGTAGGGGAAACAACAACTTACCCTGAAAGCAGTTCCATTGTGAAGTACTGGCTCTTTCTGAAAGCACATGATCAGGAACAAAGATGGCTGCCTACACATCAATATTACAATTAATTAAAAATACATGTACTGGATCAAAAAAGATTATTTTAAATGGTAGAATGATTTTTTTGCAATGTACACTGTGTAATTTAGTAATAAAAGCTATACCTTAAAACATGACAGGATCCTATATTTTATTACCACCATACCAAAATCCAAATTAGGAGAATTAAAGAAACACTAACAAACAAAATGAAAGTATGGAAATTAATATAATGATACTGTTGCCCTGCACTGGTAAAACTGGTGTGTTTGCTTTAGAAACACTACTATAGTTTATATAAACAAGCTGCTGTGTAGCCATTGGGGGCAGCCATTCAAGCACAGATGACACAATAGATAACAAATAAGTTCTGAAAAATCCCATTGCATACTGCAGAGCTTTTCTGGTATCTGCTGTGTATCCTGTGCCTTTTCTCATTTTTACAGCTTAAATGGCTATCCCCATGGCTACACAGCAGCTTGTTTATATAAACTATAGTAGTACTTATCTGTTATATACTGTGTACATTGTGCTTGAATGGCTGCCCCATGGCTACACAGCAGCTTGTTTATATAAACTATAGTAGTACTTATCTGTTATCTACCGTGTATCCTGTGCTTGAATGGCTGCCCCCATGGCTACACAGCAGCATGTTTATATAAACTATAGTAGGACTTATCTGTTATCTACTGTGTATCCTGTGCTTGAGTGGCTGCCCCCATGGCTACACAGCAGCTTGTTTATATAAACTATAGTAGTACTTATCTGTTATCTACTGTGTATCCTGTGCTTGAATGGCTGCCCCCATGGCTACACAGCAGCATGTTTATATAAACTATAGTAGTACTTATCTGTTATCTACTGTGTATCCTGTGCTTGAATGGCTGCCCCCATGGCTACACAGCAGCTTGTTTATATAAACTATAGTAGTACTTATCTGTTATCTACTGTGTATCCTGTGCTTGAATAGCTGCCCCCATGGCTACACAGCAGCTTGTTTATATAAACTATAGTAGTACTTATCTGTTATCTACTGTGTATCCTGTGCTTGAATGGCTGCCCCTGTGGCTACACAGCAGCTTGTTTATGTAAACTATAGTAGTACTTATCCGTTATCTAATGTGTATCCTGTGCTTGAATGGCTGTCCCCATGGCTACACAGCAGCTTGTTTATATAAACTATAGTAGTACTTATCCGTTATCTAATGTGTATCCTGTGCTTGAATGGCTGCCCCATGGCTATACAGCAGCTTGTTTATATAAACTATAGTAGTACTTATGTTATCTACTGTGTATCCTGTGCTTGAATGGCTGCCCCCATGGCTACACAGCAGCTTGTTTATATAAACTATAGTAGAACTTATCTGTTATCTACTGTGTATCCTGTGCTTGAATGGCTGCCCCCATGGCTACACAGCAGCTTGTTTATATAAACTATAGTAGAACTTATCTGTTATCTACTGTGTATCCTGTGCTTGAATGGCTGCCCCCATGGCTACACAGCAGCTTATTTATATAGACTATAGTAGTGTTTCTGTAGCAAACACACCAGTTTTACCAGTGCAGTACTACATTATATTTCTATTACTTTAAAATACTTTTTAGTGTTACTGTTCCTTTAAACACATAAATCATAAAATATGCAACATATTAATGAATGTTTTAACTCAAGGAATTGATTAATAAGTACACAATTCATATAAGTAGTGAAATGAACATGGAAAAGTACTAGCCACAATGATATTTTATAAGACTGTCAACGTTTTTATTGATTTCAAATATACAAAAACATCAAAACACAATAAAAACAAAGGACAATTTGTAGTTATTAGGATATAAAGACAAACTTGGAAAATCATTATGAAAACAGCAGCAAATGACTTTTCAATGTCAATATGAGACTGTTGTTTTAGTCATGTTAATCACGTAATCTCATTTAAATGACAACAAATGTTTCAGGTGGCATCAATAATATCAACTGGATCCAAGATATTGCAAAGGAGGAATTATAGGAGATAATAAAGGTGTTAAAGGATTATAATTGGAAATACACAGAAAACATGTAGGGAGATTTATAGAAATCATTTATGGCGTCATGTAACAAAGAATCACATTGGTCCCTAGTCAGGTGATGAAGAGATGAAATGTGACAATCTATTTTGCAGTAATTAATGTTAGTAACATAATGTTTATTATCAAACAAGATCCATTGTGAGAAAAGAAATCCATTGCATAGGATCATACAAATCACATGCCACATATAATTATTCTCATTAGGAACTACATAAATGGATTGTGAGCAAATACTGTAAAGGTTTTTGAATCAGCGTACCCCTTGTAAAACACAAAGCCCACTAGGAATTATTAAACACACTTTTCACAAATGATGTTATTGGGCCTAAAACGACATCACATGTGTATATTCCTATGGAGAACAAATAATTATAAAATATAACTGTTAGGGATATGATATGTTTTATATTTATACACAGTGGGAGAAGAATGCCAACCTACAATAGCTAGTGATGGGCGAATTAATTCGCCAGGCGCGAATTTGCGGCGAATTTGCGCGATTCACCGCCAGCGAATAAATTCGTGAAACGCCCGCAAAAATTTGTGTCAAAAACGGGCGCCGGCGTCGAAAAAAATGGGCGCCGGCGTCAAAAACAATAGCACAAGACACTTTAAAATATCTGAATTCAATGTTGTGATTGCACAAGGATTACTCATCTTTTCTCTTTATATGTAGAAGTAAGTGGTAGGAACCCATAGTACGTACCTTTGAATTATTGTTGCTGAGGGCAAGAAGGTTTCCTGTGGTGTTCCTCAAAATCCAACTTAGAGAGGGGTTTTGAACTTAATTACCCATTATTATTGTGCCCGTTGACCAGCATGTGTAATGATTCCCTGGTAGGAGGAGCTCAAGATGTGAGGAGCATCTCTTGCGTCACACCACAAGCACAGCAGCACCCCAGAAGTGGAACAGAACCAAGTACTGTGAGGGGATGCAGAAGAGCGTAAACCAAAACAAGCCAAAGTCTGGGGCAGGCAGTGTTCAAGCAGATTGAGTAGACATGCCAAGGTCCGTTCAGGCGGAGTTCAATCAGAGCAGTTAGACAGGCCAAGGTCAGTCCAGGTGGAGTTCAAGCAGAGTGGTCAGACAGGCTGAGGTTGATTCAGGTGGAGTTCAAGCAGAGTGGTTAGACAGGCCGAGGTCAGTTCAGGCGGAGTTCAAGCAAAGTGGTCAGACAGGCAGACAAGCAGAGTAATAACAAGCAGAGGTTGTAAACAGTAAATCAAAAATCACAAGAAGTTCACACAGCTAGGATTATAACCAAGCACTGAGGAATCCATGAGCGACTATTTAAAGGAAGATTTTGGCGCCAAACATAATGAAGCTGGACGTAATGATGCTGGACATAATGATGTTGTGCATGCTGATGTCCGTGCTGGAACGCACATTGACCCAAAACCTGGTGCAGATATGCGCCTAGATGCCCATGCTACAGTTTGTGGCCCCTGTCGGCCAGGATCCTGTTGGTAAGTCATACAGCATGGGGCTAAGGATTGTGTTATTAAGAAGCATGCAGAAAAAAGCAGCTATGATGTAAAAAAGGACTACTGGAAGAGCGGAGGACCTGGATATCAATTGCAGACAGCTAGTGTGGCATCTCGTCATGAAGAAGCCACCATGGGAAGGAGGCAAAGATTGTCAGATAGGCCATGGAATAAGAAGAAGAAGAGTGAGAAGATATATTGCAGGCCTTAAAGTATGCTAAAGTGACATGCTGTAGTGGGGGGGGGGTAAAGTAAGGTCGAAGATAAACTGAGATGGACTGACTAAGGCTCTATTACTAAGTACACCCAGAGACTATTCATCAGTAGTTAGACTTACAGAGAAATTTCCTGTTAAGTGAGTGTTAAGTTGTTTTTACTCGACTAAACAGTGACTAAGGCTTTTCAATCATTGCATTCACTGAATGCCCAATTAAACATTGTCTGATAGCTCTGGTAGGTTGGAGTCAGGATGATGAAGGAAGCTGTGTATAGAAAAATCTGGTTTGTGGTATCCTACGGGTTAAAGGGCATGTAAAGGCAAAAAAATAAAATCCCATTTTTACTTTCTTTAATGAAAAATAAACCTATCTCCAATATATTTAATTAAAAATTGTCTACTGTTTTTATAAGAAACCTGACTGTATGTAGTGAAAGTCTCCCTTCATTTACTGCGGTGTATAGGAATTGTCAGACGGTCCCTAACTGCTGAGCAGGGAAACAATCATACTTATGTACAGCAGGGGGAGCCCCCACCTTACTTCCCAGCCATGCAGAACTCAAGCAGCTTTGTTTGTTTCCCTGTAGAGCAGTTGGCAACTGTGTAGAGATTTGTATTGGATTTTATTTTTGCCTTTACATCCCCTTTACTGTTTCCAACTTCAGCTGCAGGGACAAAGATCATGGAGCCAGATTTAAACAGATAAACTGGGATTTATTTTGCTGCAGCCACTGGTTCTGCAGAGTTGGAGAAAGTTTGTATTAAACAATACAAGAACTATAAAATCCACATTAAATTACATGACAACACAGGACCCAGTGCAGTCTGTATATTCTGATTATTATTAGTCTTGCTGTATCGGCTTCTGGCAGATATTATTTGACTTGTGCTGTTTTGATAATTTATGACGATCCCTAAGCAGCCCAGACCACACTGAGCATGTGCATAGTCTTGGTCTTGGTCTTGCAAAGATGTTTAACAAAGTTACAAGATGGTGACCCCCTGTGGCCAACTTTGAAAGCATAAATCATTGGTTTGATTAGGCTTGTGGTGCAGTCAGTTCATGTAAATGTTTAGTATACAAAATACAGCATTTATAGCCTTATTCTATTTTAGACTTTACTTCTCTTTTAAGAGAGTTTTTGGTCATTTCCAGACAAAAGATCAGGGCAGGTAGTAGTAAATCATAATCAGGAGACAAAGCAGGAATGTCAATAGTCAGAAACAAAATGTAGCACGCTCAGGAACACACAGGAGTTGAAGCGATATTTAGGCAGTGAAGCTGGTTCTTTGATGTTCTTTTATTTATAATTTGGTGCCAAATTACATAGTAACATAGTAAGTTAGGTTGAATGAAGAAGAAATAACACATATCATCCACAATAAGAGTAATAAATATTGGGAAATTTGGGGACCATGGGTCAGGTTTCTAAACAAATAAGTATAAAAGGGGAGGTTAGGCTGAAAGAGGATCAAAGGGAGGATCTTTCTGTGTATAAACATGTTTTATCTGGGGATTTGGCAAAGTGATCCAGCTGGAATAATAAAAGTGTAACTGTTTTCTGTAGCTTGAATGTTTAAGAGGTGGTTCGCGGGTCAAGTATGTGAACAATGGAAGTGTACGGTAATGAAATAGCGCTGGTATATGTATTCTCAATATTCTTAATCTACTTTGTCATATTCCTATCTACTTTTTATCATGTTTCTATTTATATTTCTGTCACTAGATATATCTTGTAAAAAAAAACAAAAAAAAAACAAAAACAAAAAGATACACATCCATCAAGTTCAACCTTTTGGCTTTTTTTTTTATTTTTTAACCTGCCTAACTGCCAGTTGATCCAGAGGAAGGCAAAACAAACCCAACTGAAGCCTCTCCAATTTGCCTCAGAGGGGAAAAAATTCCTTCCTGACTCCAGTCCCTGGATCAACTTGTACTATGAGCTATCTCCCATAACCCTGTATTCCCTCACTTGCTAAACACCATCCAACCCCTTCTTAAAGCTATCTAATGTATCAGCCTGTACCACTGATTCAGGGAGAGAATTCCACATCTTCACAGCTCTCACTGTAACAAACCCCTTCCCAATATTTAGGCGGAACCTCTTTTCTTCTAATCGGAATGGGTGACCTTGTGTCAGCTGGAAAGACCTAGAGAGATTATTATATGATTATATATATTTATACATACCTGTTTTTATCAAATCACCCCCCTCTTCTCCAGCGTGAACATCCCCAATTTGGCCAGTCTTTCCTCATAGCTAAGATTTTCAATACCTTTTACCAGCTTAGTTGCCCTTCTCTGTACTCTCTCTAATACAATAATGTCCTGTTTGAGTGATGGAGACCAAAACTGTACGGCATATTCTAGATGGGGCCTTACAAGTGCTCTATACAGTGGAAGAATGACCCCCTCCTCCCGTGACTCTATGCCCCTTTTAATACAGCTCAAGACCTTATTGCAGCGCAATGACATCACTACACTGCGCCATGACACACATGGGACATAGGCGCCACCATTACACTCCTTACTCCTTACACCCACCTACTAGTAAAAAGTTCTAGCTACATGGCTGAAAAACAATATAGCAGCTTCCAGTCTAGCACTGTATATACTGTAATCCTGGAATACTCCTAATATCACATTCACAACATGTTGAACTTCCTATTGCAATTCAATTTATTTTAATGGGTGCAGTGCTAATCATTTACAGATGTTTCACAGGAGATCTTCAAATATAGTTTGAGGTTAATTAGACTCCATATTTCAGTCCTATTCCACTGCGATGATTTACTTTTTGATAATGTTTCAACCTGAAGTCTCAAAACTGTTTTTCTATTAACACATAATTATGCAGTAGCTCCTATTTTGCATCTACAATGTATTTTTAATTAGCTATCGGTTGCTTAGATGTTTTCTTTAATTACGTGAGATCAGATGAGCAAAGGATTTGTCATTGTTCTGGTTTTAGGGATTTCACGGGATTGTACTCTATTTAATTGTGCAGAGGAATGTTCAAAATAGCTTAGTATTAAGAACTGCAGTTTCTAATAGTGACGGTTATTTTAGCATAATGCCTTTTATTAAGCAAGAAAGCAGGATGATATATTAATTACAGGTAGCAGTAACATAGGTGTTTCCTTCTTTCTCTAATAAGACACATTTCTTTTTTCGATATTCTGCTAGATACTGGCACATAGAATAGGAACTTTGCAAGAATTATATGTTTCAGTCTTGCCAGCTGACACAAGGTCACTCATTCTCATTAGAAGAAAGGAGGTTCCATCTAAATATTGGGAAGGGGTTTGTTACAGTGAAAGCTGTGAAGATGTGGAATTCTCTCCCTGAATCAGTGGTACAGGCTGATACATTAGATAGGTATAAGAAGGGGTTGGATGGTGTTTAGCAAGTGAGGGAATACAGGGATATGGGAGATAGCTCATAGTACAAGTTGATCCAGGGACTGGTCCCATTGCCATTTTGGAGTCAGGAAGGAATTTTTCCCCCTCTGAGGCAAATTGGAGAGGCTTCAGATGGGTTTTGTGTCTTCCTCTGGATCAACTGGCAGTTCAGCAGGTTATATATAGAATTAAAAGGTTGCACTTGATGGGCGTGTGCCTTTTTTTAAACCTAATTTACTATGTTACTGTAGGGACCCATGACCCCTGGCTATAATTACATACCCTTCCTCATTTTTTACTAGTTGCTGGGCAAAAGCCCATGTATCTAGTTTGCTTTCACCTATCCCAGTTATTGGCCAAGAGGTGTAATGACCACTTCCTGCCACACTTTAATATGGCGTGTGGAAAGGGGTGGATCTTCCTCTTTGGCTTCTGGTGTCCTAACCATCTGGATGTGCCCAGTGAGCCTGGGCCAAGGCCCAGTAAAGCCATTGCCTTGAGGGACCAGTACCTCTAGTGTCTGAGTCGGGGAGCAGGGACCCCGTGAAAGAGGTTCGCTGAAGACAGGGGTATATGTGTTATAGACTCTCTAGGTGATAGAGAGTACAGATAGTAAGAGCAGCTTTGTGCTCCTTCAAGGATCTGTAGCATTGAGTAGCTTCCCAATGCTCCTTGACTGCCTTTTAGTGAAGGAACCACAGTGGATAGGGCATCAGGCTTAGACTCCTTCTCCCTGACCTCTCCGCTGGGTGGCATCCGGACCACTTCAAGGTAAATCTGCCTGGAGATCTGCCTTAGCACTTGACTACAATCCTCAGGGGAGGGGAGCAGTCTTTTAATCCGTCTGTCTCAGCCTGCTAATATACTTGCATATACCTCATGTTTTGTAAGTAAACCTGTGGGACATTTGTCTTGTACAAATAAACTGTTAGTCTTTTCTTTCACCACAAGAACCTCCTGGCGTCCACTCTTTTCCATTTTTACTGCACAGTAGCCTGTGGGAGTTGTAGTTACACTACACCACCTCTTGAATCTTCCGCTTAGCGAAGGCCCTAGCCTGAAGTGTTAGAGTCACATTGAACCTATGCTCCTATCACTAGCTGGACATTAACTTATTTTGGTCTGCTTAGCCCAAGTTAGCGTTACATACTATGTTACATATTAGGTGCGATTTTGTTCATACCATCTTTGCCAAATTATGTGTTTTTACGAAACAAGTTACTCTCTTTTGTGTATTATTATCAGATACCTCATTCCAAATATTTTTACAGCATCAACATAGACAGAGGGATTTTTTTCGGTCTGAGGAGGCTGAAGGTGGGTAGACATTGCTTGTCTTAAAGTGGCCCTAAATTTGAATAAAAGTAATATATACTTGTGTCCCTCTAAGCAACTTACTTCCAGTTTTTTTTGGATGTTAGCAGCTAATACTAGCTAATATTTTAGCTCAGCAGCTCTCTGTTAAAGCTTTCTTTGAGTGTCAGCCTCAACTGTCTATGCACTTTCTTTATTCAGTTAACCCCAGGGCTGCTGACACTGTGTTAAGCCAACTCACTAGTATTAGTCTGAAAATACAAATGTCTCAGAAACCACTAGAAATAGAAAATAAAAGCAAAACTCAAAAATGATTATAGAAACATCAAGAGAGCCTATTTATTAAACCTCACATTTTTCTGGTCAAGGGGAATATTTAAAAAATTTTAGAGGGAAAAAACAATTTTTTTTAGATTTTGCTCTGAAGCTGCTAAAAATTAGAATCTGTAAATATTCCAGCTAAAACCTGTCAAAATCATGTAGAAGTCAATCACCTCTAGATCCAGGTTCTGAACGCAATGTGCCTTCTGCCTCCCTCACTTCGCCTACATTTTATTTACAGACACTATTAATTATGAGGGAAGAAGGTAGACAAGATAACACCTAAGTATGAGCAAGATAAAACCTCACGGTTCCCCCTCCACCAAGAAACAGGCACTGTGTCAGCCATACTTCTAAGCAATGCACATTTTCTTTTAATACCATTTACTTTTTTTTCTAATGGGAGGTTTGGGGAGGATTAGCCTCCTATGCCTTAATGAAAATCCACATTTTCATGGTACATCTTTTTTATCCAAATAATAATGGACAGATTCACTTAAATCCTTATGGATCAACCTTTAGAATTAGAATGTTTAGAATTATTACTTGAAATACAGGTATAGGACCCGTTCTACAGAATGCTTGGGACCTGGGTTTTGCCGAACAATTTAATTGATCGATCGAACGATTTTCAAATTTTGGCTCTAGGTTCTAGGAGGTCCCCGTAGGCTAACATAGCATTTCGGCAGGTTTAAAGTGGCGAAGTGTCGACGTTTTTTAAAGAGACAGTACTTCAATTTTCGATTGGTTGAATATTGGAAGTATTTTCAATTCGAATCGAAGTTGAAGACGAATTTGGCCTATTCAATGGTCGAAGTACCCAAAAAATACTTCAAAATTCGAAGTTTTTTCATTCGAAAATTCACTTCGACCTTTGATAAATCTGACCCTAAGTCAAAATACCTTTAAGCAAAAAAACTAACACCTGCACAGTGAAATTACAATTTCACAGCCCTATATTGGGTATTATACACCTGGGCGACTGCACAAAATGTTTCCTACAACATCAGACCTGTGCTGGAGGAAATACACATCTAGAGATACCCAAACCTATATATAGTGATTGTGAAATTATAAAACCCCTATGGCTTTAAATTAACTCTATTATTTCTACTGTGACTGGTACAGGTATGGGATCTGTAATCTAGAATGCTCTGGACCTGTTTTTCTCCGGATAATGGATCTTTCTGTAATTTAGATCTTCATACCTTAAGTCTAGAAAATCATGTAAACATTAAATAAACCCAATAGGCTGGTTTTGCTTCCAATAAGGATTAATTATATCTTAGTTGGGATCAAGTACAAGCTACTGGTTTATTACAAAGAAAAAGGAAATTGTTAGTGATGGGTGAAAGTTCGAAACGGCTGCGAAAATTCACCGGCGTCAAAAAAAAGAATTTGCCGATGACCAAAAAAAACGGACGCCAGCATCAAAAACGAGACGCCGGTGCCGTTTCGCAAATTTTTTGCGGTTTCACGAATTTCGCGGTAAATTTACTAATTTTTTGGCGAAGCAAAACGGTGCAAAATCGCCCATCACTAGAAATTGTTTTTAAAAAATTTGCTTATTTGGATAAAATGGAGTCTATCCATTCTGTAATTTGGAGCTTTCTAGATTTCCGAATAACGGATCCCATACCTGTGTTACTATAACATGCTATTTGCACTCCTAGGAGAGATTTCCACAGTTATTATAAGGAATTCCACAGAGTCGCTCAACATATTCTTTTTATTACCAAAATCATTATTGTTAGAAAATGGAAAACTCATTCCCTCTATATATTTCTTGCATTACATACACTTGCTGAACTAGACCAGGATTGTAAAATTGAGCTCATAACATCCAGGATAATAAGGCAAAAACAATGGGCTGCTTTAAAATATATACTAACATCATGTTGACTCCTATTTCCTAGAAAACTAGAAAACCAACTAATTCCTTGTTGGTATATGAACACTGGGTTATCTACTGTATAACTGTGCATATAAAATGTGCATAAATGTGTATAAAATAAAGAGACATCACGAAAGGTAGTGCTGGTCCAGTATATCCAGAATTGAACGTGCAACCCATAAGTAAATAAATCCTAGTGCAGGTTTTTAAGGACTTTGATATGATATATATATAGATACAGGTACAGGACCTGTTATCCAGAATGCTTGGGACCTGGGGCTTTTCTGATAATGGATCTTTTGTCATATTTTGGAACATTGTTTTTGAATTGTTGATCGGGAAGTGTTATCTAGAATGTTCGGGACCTGGGGCTTTCCAATGGAATTTTCAAAATGAATCAGTTAATAGTGCTACTCCAGCAGAATTCTGCACTGAATCCATTTCTCAAAAGAGCAAACAGATTTTTTTATATTCAATTTTAAAATCTGACATGGGGCTAGATAAACTTCAATCACTCTTTACTGCTGTACTGCAAGTTGGAGTGATATCACCCCCTCCCTTTCCCCCCCCAGCAGCCAAACAAAAGAACAATGGGAAGGTAACCAGATAGCAGCTCCCTAACACAAGATATCAGCTGCCTGGTAGATCTAAGAACAACACTCAATAGTAAAAACCCATGTCCCACTGAGACACATTCAGTTACATTGAGAAGGAAAAACAGCAGCCTGCCAGAAAGCATTTCTCTCCTAAAGTGCAGGCACAAGTCACATGACCAGGGGCAGCTGGGAAATTGACAAAATGTCTAGCCCCATGTCAGATTTCAAAGCTGAATATAAAAAACTCTGTTTGCTCTTTTGAGAAATGGATTTCAGTGCAGAATTCTGCTGGAGTAGCACAATTAACTGATGCGTTCTGAAAAAAAAAATTTCCCATGACAGTATCCCTTTAAGTCTACTAGAAAATCATGTAAACATGACCTGTTATCTAGAATGCTCGGGACCTGGGGGCTTTCCAGATAATGGATCTTTCCATAATTTGGATCTTCATACCTTAAGTCTACTAGAAAATCATGTAAACATTAAATAAACCCAGTAGCAAGGTACTACTGCTTAAATATTATTACTAAACACCCCATGTGTCACCGACATATGAAATTTGAGGACACTTATCCTAACCCAAAATAAAAAATTCCTCTTATTCGTATTTTGCCTTATATAAAATTAATAGATGGTTTTCGAATATTATTTGAAATCTAAACCAATGATGATTTTGCTAAATATAGAACTTTTGTAGAACCCAAATTATTGTGAAACAGAATAGGGTCTAGGAATTGGGTTAATGATAATTTAATATTTTTGGGGGGAATAAAAATATGTAGTAATGATTTTTAAGTTTGATCAGTGTCGGACTGGGACACGGGGGGCCCACCCAAAAACCTTTGATCAGGGGCCCACCAATTAATCTTAGACTGGGGCCCACCCTCAGTACTATTTTTCTTCCTCTCCTCAATCAACCTTTATTCTCCTTGTCTCTTTTCTTTACATACTATACTCTATTCTCCATCTATTTAGCCTCTTTGTTCTTATAGAAATAGGGAATGACCATGAAATTGTAATGGAAACTGTTACACTCACCCAAGATGGCTTCCAAGATGGCGACCTTCTGCTCCACCGCATGGCTCCTGCTGGGCGCTGTCCTGTGACATCGGCATCTTCACGCTCAGGGATTGGTCGTCGGCGACGGAACGGACGCCGGCGTCAGAATCGGGCGCTGGCGTCTGCGTCTGACGCCACCGCGTCGACGTTTTGGCGCCAAGCCATGGACTATTTAAACCCCATTCCCCTTTTCTTCCTTGCCCAATTATAGGTTCCATTGACTTGTGTTCCTGGGTGTGTTTCTATATTCTGATTATCTGTGTACCGATCTTTGCCTGTTCCCTTGTCTCCGTTTGATTGCCGCCTGAACTGATATTTTGCCTGTACCTTGACGATTCTTCTGGATAAACCCTTTTGTACTTCGAACCTGGTTTGGTCTCCTCTTTGGTCCACAACTATTACTGCTGTGCCTTCGGGCCCCTTACAGAAATAGGCCAAATATTTAGCAGAATGAGGGCCCCATGACACCTAGGCCCACCGGGAGTTTTCCTGGTATCCCTGTGGGCCAGTCCGACACTGAGTTTGATGCTTAAAGATACATATGAAGCCTATGTTACATGATATGTAATGTCTGATACATTCTGCCTATGGCTGCACATTTCCCAATGTATTTAAATAAATAAATAAATAAGAAGCACCTACAGGTGTTTTAACTGCCATGGTTCTACCCACAATAAACTCTGAAGTCCAAATAAGTGGGTGACATACTGTAGGTCGTATAGTTGTACAGAAATAGGGAAAACGCATTCGTTTTAGAGTAATCAAGGTCTAAACTTCTCTTTATATTTATATTCAGCAGAAATACCAAAGGCTTCATAGATTACAAAGAAATTGAGCTTGAATTAACAAAAGGTGCCCCATCAATTATAAAGCAATGTTTGATTGATCAGCTTGTCCCCTGGAATTGCCTGACTCAAGACAAATCATCAACAGCAAATACAATCAGATAAATTGGAGACAAAATTGGTCATTGTAGACACTGCTTCTTCTTTGTACTTGGACATACATTCACACTCAAGACTGATGCTCACACAGCTCACAGATTATTGTAATTGATTTATATGTATTATAATGATATTATTATGGTAATCTAATACTCTCAGTTATCAGAGTGCAGAATTAAATATCTATTGCTACTATGAACTAAGTGATACTGACACAATTTTATGTACTGAATTATAACAACAATGTCAGTATACATCAAGTCATAGCCCAATATCTCTCTCTGTAGGTTGTGAGGGGGTGGAATTACAGTTTACTTATCCATGCCAGACAGACACGCCTCCCCTACCCAATGTCATAATTGGATGCAAAATATTATTGTGAGACATTAAAGGGCTACTGTCACGGAAAAACATGTTTTTTGCCCCCAAAACGCATTAGTTATTAGTAGTGATGAGTGAATAAGTTCACCAGGCGAGAATTCACATTGAATTTCCGCATTTCGTCTCCTGTGAATAAATTTGTGAAAATTCGATACGTCAAAATAAATTGAGACACATGTCAGAATAGTCGTGTGCATAAAAACTGTCATTTGGAAGCCCATTAACTTTAATGCAGGCATTAAAATTCTTGTTTCGCAAATTTTTTCGTCATTTCACAAATTTTGCAGGAAATTCTCAAATTTTTCTGTGAAGCGAAACGGGACAAATTTGCCCATCACTAGTTATTAGTGCTGCTCCAGCAGACTTCTGTACTGAAATCATTTTGCAAAAGAGCAAACTGTTTTTTTTATATTTAATTATGAAATGGTGCCCCCAGTCATGTGATTTGTGCTCTGAACTTCAGTCACTCCTTACTGCTGCACTGCACTTTTCACCCCCCCCCCCAGCAGCTCATCAGCAGAGCAATAGGAAGGTAACCAGATAACAGCTCCCTGGTAGAGAACAACACTCGATAGTAAAAATCCATGTCCCACTGCAGCACCTTCAGTTACATTGGGTAGAAGAAACAACAGCCTGCCAGAAAGCAGTTCCATCCTGAAGTGCTCGCTCTTTCTGAAAGCACATGACCAGGCAAAATGACCTGAGATGTATCTACACACCAATATTACAACAACAAAAAAAAATACACTTGTTGGGTTAAGTATAACATTTTACACGGTAGAGTGAATTATTTGCAGTGTAAACAGTGTAATTTAGAAATAAAAACTACATCATTAAAATCAAAACCGAATCTCTTTAGAAAATGACAAGATTCCAACAAAAGCAAGAAAGAAAAAAACCCCCAAACAAATGGAAGAAAAAGAACATGGGGGCTGTTTTTTTGTTAACAGCAGCAACAATATGACATCAGTGGTGACAGCAGCCACATAGTAAAACATTATACAGCATACCTATTTTTTTCTTTTTTTAAGGAATGGGTCAAAGGGAAGTGATCAAAATGTAAGCCTGACCTAATTATGTGCATAGGATTTTAATTTGAAAATTGATGAATAGTGATGGGCGAATTTGCGCCGTTTCGCTTCGACTAAAAATTTCCGAATTTCCCACGAAATTCGCAAAACGGCGTTTTTTTTTTACACCAGCGAATTTTCACGTGCATTTTGCGTATTTATTCGCTGGTGGCGAATCGCACAAATTTGTTGCAAATTCACACCTGCCGAATAAATTTGCCCATCACTATTGATGAACCTGAAACTATTGGTGAAACCACTCAACATGGCATTGGGTCAGTTTTAACCATACCGATAGCACAAGAGAGCTATACTAGAACATATGCCTTTTAATTCATGTCATAGTAATACCCCCTAAAGTTTTCCTTTCTTTGTCCCAATAACACTTCTTCCTATTTTTCCTGGAACATCTTGAGATGCACTGTATTCATTTTTGAATAGTTTTTTGCTGTTCATCGTCTACCTACCCAAAAATTAGTAAGGGGGTTATTTACTAAATTTCGAATGCCAAAAACCCGAAAAAAATTTTTAGTATAACATCTGCATTTTTAGTGGAAAAAAAAATCACAAATTTTTCGGAATTTATTAAACCCTGAATCAGAAAATCCGGCATCTCAGACATGTCAATGGGAGAAGTCCCAATTATTTTTTGATGTGTGCTGGGTTTCGTGCAATACCCCAAAGTTTTTGGGCAAAAATCTGAGTTTTTGAGTAAAAATGAAAAAAAAAACGTGGAAATCAGATAAAAAATTAGAAAAAATTGCGAAAATCAGTTTTTTCCCAGAAAGCACATTTTCGAGAAAATGTAATAATAAATCCGAGTGGATTTGAGTTTGTAGCAGAAAATACCTGTCCAAATTATGTAGAAGTCAATGTCATGATTTTTTTTTTAATAAAAATGGACTTTGGGAATCAATTCAAATTCCCAATCATTGTCCAAACCAAAATTCATTATGCAATAAGAACAACAGGATTAGCATGTCAACTCTCATAGAAAGTTATGGGCAATCGTACCTATTAGTGATTGCTAAAATTTGCCATAATGGTTATAGAGCAGTTGTCCAGACAGACTTGTAAAATTAAAAGATGTTTATTGAAGTACAAGAGACAGTGAGGGTGTTATTTACTAAAATCTGAATTTTTAGTGGGGAAAAAAAAATCACAAATTTTTGGGAATTTATTAAACCCGCGAATCAGAAAATCTGGCATCTCATTTTTGTAAAATCTGACTTTTAAAAAATCATACATTTTTCAGAATGTATTAAACCCTGAGAATGGAAAAGTCCGAATCTGAAAATCCTGCATCTCAGACATGTCGAGGTTGCATATAAGTCAATCGGAGAAGTCCCAATAATTTTTTTGTGTGCTGGGTTTCGTGCAATACCCTAAAGTTTGCAGCCAAAAATCTGAGTTTTGAAGTGAAAAATAAAAAAAATCATGAAAATCGGATAAAAAATTCGAAAAAATTGCTAAAATCTGATTTTTTCCCAGAAACCACATTTTCAAAAAAATTTAATAATAACTTCAAGCGGATTTGTGTTTGTAGCAGAAAATATTCAGATAAATTCGAACTTTGATAAATAACCCCCTAAGTGTTGTGGGAAGACAAAACCTGTAAGGCTGTCTGGAGCACTGTTATTAGAGTGCCTGCTCTACCTTTGAGTGCCTACAAACAAAACTGCGGTTTTAGCTACCTTGAGCTGAAGGATCAGGGCAGTCTACCTGGGCCTCTTCGTATATGTGGTGGGATATAACATTTTATTTTTATTGCTAGAATTAGATCAGAATTGTTCATATATAGTAAAGTATGACCTATTGTCCCACAATGTGTATCAAGCACTGTGATGTCATGATTTGCTTGAAATTGAAAATGTGATGAATTCACATACATTTTCTGTTTTGAATTTTTATAAATATGTCCATTAGACCCTTTTTTAGAAGATACATATTTTTATACATATTTCAGTAGTTTGCATTGGGAAACATAGGAGCATATTTATCAAAGGTCGAAGTTAAAAAAACTTTGAATTCAAAAAGATCAATCGAATGGTGGTCGAAGTTTTTTGGGGTCGAAGTGGGCCGAATTCGGCATACTTCGATTGTAATTCGATCTAAGTTTTTTAAACTTCTCCCAAACTCCCCCAATTGCCTCCATACAGGTTCCAGGAGGTCCCCCATAGGCTAAAACAGCACTTCGGCAGTTTTTAGGTGGCGAATGGTCGAAGTCGAAGTTTTAAAGAGACAGTACTTCAAAAAAATTCGACCTTCGAATTTCGAGGTTTGTCTGACTATTCCCTAGTCGAAGTACACAAAAAATTGTTCGAAATTCAAAGTTTTTCACTTTCAAACTTCACCTCAACCTTTGATAAATCTGCCCCATAGTGTTCGTTGGTAGATAATTGTCATAGAAATATTATTACATTTTTATTATATTTCATAACTCAATTTTCTGTAATATATCTTGCGTACCATTTTCCATAGGCTAAAAATAATGACTCCCCCCCCAAATGTATCCTTAAATTTATTGCCTAAATTAGCCTGGTAGTTAATGTTTTTGGGAAATAATTAAGTGTGAACTTCAGTGTGCAGAAAGTAACTATGTTTTAGCATTTCACTTCTTTAATGAGTTATATCTTATTATATGAAAACCTAGAGGCAAGAGCTGTCTAAATCAAGCCAGTTTCCCTTTTCTACTTTATGTTAATATTTCATTATGTCAGACTTAAGCTCATATCCACTGCCTTTCTATAGAATAGATTATGAACAGAGTGAAAGGAAAACTATAAAACTGGAGAATGGGCGAAGTCGAATTTTTAAAGAGACAGTACATGATAAATTTCAATATTCAAATTTTTATTTCAATAAATCAAATCTGCTAGGGTTTTGTATGCTTATTTATTATTACATTTTCCTGAAATTTGCTTTGCTGGGAAAAAATCAGATTTTCGTGAATTTTTGAGATTTCTTCATCCAGTTTTCACGAATTTCCAGTTTTTTCCCCTGAATTTTCACCCGAAAACTTCAAGGTATTGCACGAAACCCAGCGCTAACAAAAAATTGGGACTTCTCCCATTGACTTATATGCAACCTCGACATGTCTGAGATGCAGGATTTTCAGATTCGGACTTTTTCATTCTCAGGGTTTAATACATTCTGAAAAATTTATGATTTTTTAAAAGTCCGATTTTATAAAAAAACAAAAACACAATTTTTTCGTGATTTTTGCATTCAGAGTTTAGTAAATTAATGTAGATTAATATTTTGAAAATACATTTTTTAATGTTAGTATCACTTTAAGCTAGCTATACATGCACATGTATGGTGAGTTATATTGGCCGATTCTGTCATAATTTTTATGGTGTGGTTTTTATTTCTAAATTACACTGTTTATACACTGCAAATATTTCACTCTACAATATAAAATTTCATTCCTAAACCAACAAGTGTAGTTTTTTAGTTGTAATATTGGTGTGTAGGCTCTATCTCAGGTAATTTTGCCTGGTCATGTGCTTTCAGAAAGAGCCAGCACTTCAGGATGGAACTGCTTTCAGGCAGATTATTGTTTCTCCTACTCAATGTAACTGAAGGTGTCGCAGTGGGACCTGGATTTTTACTATTGAGTGTTGTTCTTAGATCTACCGGGCAGCTGTTATCTTGTGTTATAGAGCTGGTTACCTTCCCATTGTTCTGCTGATGGGCTGCTGGGGGGGGGATATCACTTAACTTGCAGTGCAGCAGTAAAGAGTGACAGAAGTTTATCAGAGCAGAAGTCACACGACTGTGGGCTCCATGGAAACTGACAATATGTCTAGCCCCATGTCAGGTTTCACAATTAAATATAAAAAAAAATCAGTTTTTTGATCTTTTGAAAAACAGATTTCAGTGCAGAAGTCTGCTGGAGCAGCACTTTTAACTTATGCATTTTGAAAAAAAAACATTTTCCCATGAGAGTATCCCTTAAATACTTGACCATCGAAGTATGGAAGCCAGTTTGGTTCAATCTTCTTGGAATGTCACTTCAGTCAGCCTGTCTTATCTGCTATGTCAGTGTATCTTTTCACCATGAGCATAAGTCATCAGCAAATCTGGGGCGCACATCTGTCTCCCAATTCCATTAGGATTGTCTTCTTTAGTCCATTTGACAAATTACTATTGAAATTATTGCTGACTTTCCATCTGTAAGGGAGTTACATAAAAAAGAACTCAAGCCCCTTATGGAATGTTATTAACCTGCATTATATTTATTAAACAGCTGGCAGGGCATTAACACTGACTTATGCTGAACGCTGAAGAATAATGCTTGAATGGTAAATGTAGCTAAATGTAGTTACACGAAGAGTGAAATTCATTGTGACACAAATGTTTGCTTATTTAATTTTATCACACTAAACCAGAAAAATAAAATGCTCATAAAGTTGCATAAAGAGATAAACTATGCTCATAACACTTATGGGCCAATATATTAAAATGCTATTTTTTTTTTACACTCAATTTTTTTTAGATTAATTAGATGGAAAAACCAAGAAAACCTTTAATAGAAAACTGCGCTGTTGAGGTCCCATAAAAGTCAATGGAAGCTGCACTGATCTTATTGGACTATTCAATCAATTCTGATATTTAGGGGGGTATTTACTAAAACTCAACTTTTTCTTACTATAAATTCGACCAACCTCCCAAACCAAATCCTCTTAATTTAATAAATCCCCTCAAAAAAATGAGGTGTGGGAAAAAGTAGTGACAGAATCAATTCAATCGTGCCCCTAAAACTTGAATTTATCAAATTGACGCCTCCACAATTCAAATTTATTGAATTATCCAACAAGTATCAAACAGCACAAAACTATAGAGAATCCTGAGGGTATAAAACATGTTCCAATTCTTAAGGAACCATCTGCCATTGACTTTTTTAGCAAAATCAGAGCATAATAAATCTCGAAAAATTCTAGGTTTTATTTCCACTTAAAAAAACTCAACCAGAAAAAATTGAGGTTTACTAATTAAGCCCCTTAGAGGTTTTTGCATTGTTTATCACTAGTAATTATCAGGAAAAAAATGAATGTTTAGAGGTTTTAGTATTTTTTAGCACATTGTACTGCATTTTTTTCCATTTATAATTTTTATAATCAGTTCTTTTAATAAATTCCATGGCATTCATAGCTTTAGAGTAATACAGGGGAATGTAATAAAAGTCGCAAAGAGCAAAACAATTCGCACCAATAAGACTAAAAATCCACATCTCGCAATGTAATATTGTTCCTTAAACTGTTATTGCATTGCGAATTTTAATTGCGCATTGCGAATTTTAATTGCGCACTCATAAGAAGTGCTTGAAGGTGTCGTAATCTTTTGGAGCAAACATAACGACTTTTTCAGTAAGAAGTTTTATTACATTGACTGCGCATTGGCGCAAACTATAAAATTCGCAAACGTTCTTTCACTGTCGGAAGTGGTCGCTAAACAGTTTCCGGGATCGCAAAAGCTATATTAAATTCGCACAAAGCAAAATTTGTTCGCGCAAAGGCCTAACTTTTCGCATTGCGAATAGTTTTTCTGTTAGCGATTTTTATTACATTCCCCCGATAGAGTTTAATCACAGTTTCAAAATCCTCTAAAACCAGTAGAATTCGACATAAATAGGCCTCCACGGGGCAGAATTATCAACATTTGAATTTGTGAATTTTATTCATTTGAAAAAGTTCAAAAAGTCACCAAGCACTTATTTATTAAAATGTAAATCTGAAATAGTCAATCTGCACTAAAACTTCACCATGCATTTATCATCATCAAAAAAAACAAAGGAAAATATGCGAGAAAATAGACAAATGGGAGTATTGATGGTTTGCCGTCCATTTCGTTTCACATCACCAGAAAACAATACAATTATTCACACCAGAAAAAAATCACCAACAGCATTGTTCTCTATCCAATTTTTTTGCCCAAAAAAAAGTGGCGTTTATATGCACTGGGGTGTAAAGAAAAAAAAAAGCCCTACTGACTCAAATACATTTGATGTAAAAAAAAAAATGCCCATTGACTCCAATGTGCTTCACAAAATTATGGGGAAATTTCACCACTTTGCAAATTTTGCTGTAGCTTTCTCGAAAAGGGCAGTTTCCCTTATCACTAGAATTGGGCAGGGGAGCTGCTGCCATGAGGCAAATTGAAAAACTCTCCTCAGGTGACAGCAGTGCCCTGGTTACCAAAGGCAGAAAAAAGCAGCTCCTGGTAACTAGTGATGGGCGAATCTGTGCCGTTTCGCCGAAAAATTTGCAAATTTTGAAAGTTTGAAATGCATTGAAGTCAATGAGCGCCAAATAATTTTGACGCGCGTCAATTTTTTCCGCTTGCGTCGAAAAGTGAAAATGTTGCAAATTAGTGTCTGGTGTATTTATTTTTGAATAAAGTCTATGGGCGCCATTTCCATGGCAAAACAACCAAAAAATTCGCCCATCACTTCCCCACAGTATTATCAATCACCCAGGTCTATGGATGCAGAGAAAAGTAATTACATTGAATGAATTATGGAAAATAGGAACCTACTACAGCTTTGTCTGCAGAAAAACAAAATCCAAAAACAGGCATTTCATGTCATTACTAGTGATGGGTGAATTTGGAGCGTTTCGCTTCGATGAAAAATTCATGAATTTCCAGTGAAATTTGCGAAACGGTGAAAAACTAGTGAAATGGCGCTGGCATCTCATTTTTGACGCCAGCGTCCGTTTTGGCGAAATTGCTCCGGTGACCAAAAAAAACTGACATCGGCGTCCATTTTTTTGGACGCTGGTGAATTTTCATGGCGGTTTCACAAATTTATTCGCCAGTGGTGAATCGCGGTAATTCACGCCTGGTGAATACATTCGCCCATCACTAGTCATTACCTCTATAGGGGCATTGACTACCTTTGCCCACTGGTATCTACTGGCAACTCAAATGTGATCTGTGCTGCCCTCATATATGAACCAAGTCAGTCTCTGCTTCTCAAGTTATCTGCCTGATGTTCTGTTCTTTTATTGTTTCTTCTATTTTTATGAATTCAGCCTTATTTTTATTTTTTTTTATCATATAACAGGTGGTTAGATGCCTTTTTACCATTTATCACTGGCATGTTTTAGGGTTAAAATATGTAATATAACACTTTTCAGATAAACGGTGCGAATATTTTAGGCCAGAAGAATTTCTGTGTGGCGGTAACATCAAGGTCATTTTTTTAATAAAAAAATTCAATTCTGTGAAAAAAAATCAGATAGAACTGAATAGAAGGCATCTCATTTTGTTCTTGTGTATGACTGGGGAACATTACTGTAGCTGCATTTTCTATTACTTGGCTGAATGGTACAAAATACGTCTGTGCAATCTAATCTTTAAAAGTTAACCACAATGGAATGTCTCCAAAGCACAAGCTATACACTGGGAAGAGATGAATTCACAGCTATCATTTATGGTTTTAGACATATGGAGCGACAGTAAATTCTGTCCTGTGAATAAAAGTAACCATGGGCATACCACAGCAAAACTATTACTAGTTATCACACCGCCATATCACTAGTATATTCAATAACTATCTGCCATAGCCAGAGATATGCCTTTGTGACACAGAACAGTCCACATCAATGAGCTCCATCCAGGACCAGGATATATCATTTGTGCAAGAGGAATGAATGGCAGATAAAATTTAGGGTGTTATTTATCAGAAATGTAAAAGTTCCCACTATTATCTGAAAACTATTCCGACCAAACCTGCATGGAGTTTCCCCCCCTATTCATCAATACATTTTTCTGAAAATTATTTGTGGGACTAAAATAAATCCAAATTGTACAAACTATTGCCGAAAACGTAGACTTTTTGTGATTTGACACCGAAACCTCCGATTTTTTCGGATTTGAAACCACGAAATCTTCGGATTATTGAACAAAACTCAGAGCAATGCCAATGACTTCTTCCTGCCTATTTTTCTTATTTTTATTTTTTTGGGCCCCTGAGGAAGACCACTTTGGTCGAAATGCGTTGCGCTAACATCACTCATTTTGGTATCATTTTTGTATTATTTTTTGAGGTAATAAACACTTTCTTTTTGATGTGCAATCCTTCTTTTGAATTTTTGATCTGCTATTTTGGAGACTCGCATGGGGAGCCTCCTTAGTATTTGCACCTCCTTTACTGGGTGTGCGCCTCCTAACTACATCTCTTCTACATAAACTCGGCAGGTCTGAGTTGGAGTACTTTTTTATTCTGACTTTTACCGCCATTGGAGTTTAATAAATCTTGAAAAATTCAAGGTTATTTTTCAATAAAAAAATTGTGTTTTTCCCCTTTAAAAGTCCGACCAGAAAAAAATGGACTTTAATAAATGACCCAATTAATGTGGATAAATGGAAAGTTATGCATTTTGAATTTAAAAATATGCAGGCGCTTTTACAGTTAAAGGAAAACTATACCCCCAAAATGAATACTTAAGCGACAGATAGTTTATATCAAATTGAATGACATATTAAAGAATCTTACCAAACTGGAATATATATTTACATAAATATTGCCCTTTTACATCTCTTGCCTTGAACCACCATTTTGTGACTCTATCTGTGCTGCCTCAGAGATCACCTGACCAGAAATACTACAACACTAACTGTAACAGGAAGAAGTGAGGAAGCAAAAGGCAGAACTCTGTCTGTTAATTGGCTCATGTGACCTTACATGTGGTTTGTATGTGTGCACAGTGAATCTTACAATCTCAGGGGGCGGCCCTTATTTTTTAAAATGGCAATGTTCTATTTATGATTACCCAATGGCACATACTACTACAAAAGTATATTATTATGATAATGGTTCATTTACATGAAGCAGGGTTTTACATATGAGCTGTTTTACTCAGTATCTTTTAATAGAGACCTACATTGTTTGGGGGTATAGTTTTCCTTTAATGGAACTAAGTTATTCACAACCTAGAGGAAGAAGGCACTGTTGGTACTCATGGATAATAAACTTAGTTAGAATGTGGCTCATGGGTAAAAAAGGTTGGGCATAGCTAGCGTGCACCGGGCCCCCTGCAAAAAAGTCTTCAGAGGGACTTGGTGCACTCCGATCCCCATCCTCCCACCCACTTCCCGTCTTGACTGGAGCTGACTCCGCCCACTCCCTGCATTGACTCCGCCCACTCAATGCAGACTTGAGCCCCCTTCCTTGCATCAGGTAAGAGAGTGGCTGGGCAGGAGGGGGTTTTCTTATAAGCTATAGAAGGTGCAGACCTCTTCCTCTATAGAGCTTCCTCTACTGGTTTGGGTCCTCTGCACTAGTCGGCCTACCACAAGGTGAAACACCAAACCTGCAGGTAAATGCCTCCACCCCTTTTAAATATTCAAGTAGAGCAGATAAAGCACTTCCCCTTTGGACCCAAATATATATTTTTCAGCTGCTTTTCTACAAACAACAATTCATTGTGCCAGTTCAGTCAATGCAGAAAGATTTAAGAAGGCAAAGCGAGTATCAATATATACACAGGCATTTTTTAACAAATCCTGTCCGGTGAATACAAAAAGTGATGTTTTCTATTAAAATTATTTGAATAGGCAAGTAATGCTTACAACTTGTAATTAGTTGGGCTCTTATTCCTTAGCAGTCTGAAACCTTCGATATTTACTTATCACAATTCCTGGCATCTTTCAATCCTCTTTTCTTCTCTGCCTAATGGTTTCATTGCAACGCGTCTGGAAGCTTTTCAAAGGCAGCGAAGGGAAAAATACAGCCCAAGGATTAGTGCATGTAGTTTAAGGATCTGCGCTATTTTATGAAAAACAAAATAATGGAAAAATGTTCTGTACGTGAGATATGAATAAAACTGCATTGAATTTCTTCTTAGTGGGAAGAATGGAAAAATCCAACAGAGTCACATTTTCTCTGGGAATAAAACAGCTTAGATATATTATAAAGCAGAGCCCGAGAGATGCACTGCTTCTTTTTCTGGTTTTACAAATGCAAATTGAAATAACAGAAAGGTGTTTTAACCCCTTCATATCTATTGCATTTGTGGATGTTAAAGTAGCATATTATTTTAATTTCTTTGTATCCTTTCAAGATGCATTTGGCAATTGAGGGGATGAACAGTTTTGTTGATGGTGCATAAAGAGTGAGAGTTGGACCTTTCTGCCCCAGTGGTATAGGCATACACTCTTGGAGAACACTATCCCCCAGAACTTATAGTGCTCTGCTCTACATCTGAAAATAAGTATTGGGCACTTCTGGTGTGGCAGAGATTTCCTTGCACAGTTTGTTAATGTACAGTGCCAGCTCAATAAATATTGAATTTTGTTTGGGCAGGCACACGATTACATAGTTACATAGTTACATAGTTAGATCGGGTTGAAAATAAACCAAAGTCTGTCAAGTTCAACCCCTCCAAATGAAACCCAGCCCCAGGGTTGCCAGGTCTAATTTTCTAAACCAGCCAAAGTCAGCTACAAAACCGGCCCAAAACTAGCCAAGAGGCACTTAAATAGTAGCCCAAAAATAGCACAATATGTGCACTGAAAAGAAGTCTAAGAAATAAATGAATATATATGAAAATATGGCTTTTTCAAAATTCGCCCGTCGCCGCAGGATATAGTTGCCCCATAAAGCTCTAATACATATACAATTTCAATAAATATTGGTATAACAGGTCAACTTCTATACATTTTTGTGACCAGCCCCAAAATTGTCTGAAATTGAGGAAAGTCACCAGAAAATGCAAGAATGCTTAAGGGTGACGGGAGACTGGGGTACAGAGATCAAAATCTGGTAACTCCCGACTTCTACACAAGTCAGTCCCATTGCATGCTCTGTATTGTAGCCTTACATTAACAAAAACGACATTATCCAACATGCAAGATAGGGCAAGAAAAAACTTTGGCAGGTTTCTAAAGTACAAAACAGCCCCAAAAGTAGCCCAAATCTGTACCTTGGCTAGTTTGTACTTTCAAGAATCCGCCTGGGCTATAAATTAGTAGCCCAATTGAGTTGGAAAACCGTTAACCTGGCAACCCTGCCCAGTGTCACGGTCGGCACCCAACACCAGAACAAATGCCAAGCACCCTGTTCTCGTGCTTCACCTGTAGTGTGACCGCCTTTGGCCTCGGGAGAAGCCCTCAGCTACTTGGATGCCACCAGGACTTAAACGAGAGGTGCAAAGCTAGAGGTTCTGGATAGACAGAGGGGCACGACTGTTAGCTAGAGTCTTAAAGGGGTTGTTCACCTTCAAACAACTAGTTGGTTTCAGATAGATCACCAGAAATAACGACGTTTCCAATGACTTTCTATTTTCTATGTGTGACGGTTTTTCTAATATTGAAGTGTAAAGTGTAATTTCTCTCCTTCTGAAGCAGCTCTGGGAGGGGTGGTCGCCGACCCTATAAACTGTTCTAAATTGATACATTTAGTTGATACATTTCTTATCTTTGTCCCTGCTGAGCAGAATCTCTGGGTTTCATTACAGGCAGCTGTTAGAATTGATACAATAGTTGCTGATATTCCAGAGATGCTGCTGAGAAATGGATCAACTAAATGTAGATTTTGGAAAAAAATTTGAAAATAAATAATGGAAAGTAATTGAAAAAAGTCTTTATTTCTGGGGAACAATCAAAAAACAACTGAATTGAAAAAAGTGTTTGGAAGGTGAACAACCCCTTTAAGGCCGAGAGTCACTGTACAGAACAGGAAACCAGAATCATCGTCAGAACAGGCCGGGTCGAGGCAGGCAGATGTCAGTCGTAATCAGGCAGGCAAAGGTCAAAACCCGGTAATCAATCAGACAGGAGGGTTCAGAAGAAGAGATAGTCGATATTCAGGCAATGGTCAGATATAGAGGTCAGGATGGTCGTATAGCCAGGCAGGGGTCAAAACCAGAATCACAATAACATGACCAAATCACAGACTAGAACAAGGCTCAGGAACCACAGGAAAAGATCCTATCACGGGCAAGGTCTGGAGACTAAATTAAACTATTTATACATACGTGCCTGCACCTTTAAATTTTACAGGAGGATGCCACACACGCCCTAAGATACCGGCGCCTGCAGCCTATTGGAGGCTGCTTGACGCGGCGGGTGTCCCCGCTAGACCACCAGGTACGTTTCTTACACCCAGTCCCATAAATACACACACCCAAACTTACCCCTCTATACACTTGCATAAATTCTATATACCCATATCTATACTAACTATAGAGTTTAGTATCACAATAGCCTTTGATATAATGTCTGTCCAAGAAATCATCCAAGTCCCTCTTATAGTCATTAACTGAATCAGCATCACAACATCACTGTAAATAAACCACCTACGCTGCTTCAAATGAAAGTTCTTTTTCTCTGTATTTGTGGGATAAGAGTAATCACCTCCATAGTGTCCCAATGTCTGTACCAGGACATATGAACACCCCTGACTGTGGTTACTGAATTTGGCAGGTGTTCAGATTGAAAAATGAATCGCACTAAGTCAGTTATTATCATAGATCCCTCACTTTGGGATTTTATAATACATGTTCAGTTACTGAACACATTTAGCTACTTTGGAATGAACTGTGGGTGCACACTGAACCCTACGTTTTTTGAGCAAATAAATCTGAATCCTGTAATGCAGATGCTTAACAACAAAGTGTAATTTTGGAGAGACCTGACTCTCTCCCTGCCTGGTAGAATTAATATGTTTAAAATTATCTATCTTTTCTGTAGTTTTCTGTACAGTTTGCACAATTCCCCTGTCACCCCAAGAGCAAGTGGTTTGTGGGAGTGGATAAAATAAACAGGGATCCTTATGGGCAGGAGGACACCCTTTCCTAAACTTCAGAATGCTCCAAGCACCCACCCACAGTTGGAGGAGAATCGGCCCTGCCAAATCTTAGAATCTTATGATATTCCAAATAATGGACAATCTAATAATATTCCAAATACTGGACATTGCAAATCCTATAATATGATAAACTATTAGGGTTGCCCCCTTCAGATCTGCAACTGCATCATATCTTTAGTTTATTATTCCCTTTAAGACCTATAAATCTAGTTGAAACAACCCTGTAAGTTTGGATCTATATTATGCTTTAAGGAAAACTAGAATTAAGTGGCTAAAAGTCATTCCAGACTTAAATGAATAGAAGTAGTTCTGGAACTGTCCACCTCCACAAGCGATAGACAAATATAATTTCAGAAGAGAGAGTTCTTGGCTGATAAAAAGATACAACACCTAAATGTTGGGATGATATAATCTCCCTGTTGATGTTTTTTGGTCTTGCCAGGAAAATTAAAAATGAATCAGGTGTTTAGTAAAAGTTATAAAGTTATAAATTTTTAGTGAAAAAAACCTTGAATTTTTCGAGATTTATTATACCCCGAGGCTGCAAAAAAATCTGAAAATTCGGAATCTCAGACCTGCTGAGGTTGTATATAAGTCAAAGGGAAAGGTCCCTATCATATTTGGAAGTTTCTGTGGTCTGTGCTGGAATAAGCATGAAAATCCAACCATTTTGGGATTTTCTGGAAAATATCCAGAAAAAAATCATTTCCCCCCCGATCCAATTAAATCAAGCCTTTTTAATTATAAATATGGTCAAATCGTGGATTGTAGTTTGCTCTGACTTTTTTAAACTAAATAATCAGCAAAATTTGAACTTTTATAAATAACCCCCCTTGTACAAGGTACTGTTTTATTACTGCAGAGAAAAAGGAAATCGTTTTTTTTTAAATTTGGATTATTTGGATAAAATGGTGTCTATGGGAGATGGCTTTTCTGTACTTTGGAGCTTTCTGGATAACAGGTTTATGGATAATGATCCCATACCTATATATATATATATATATATATATATATATATATATATATATATATATATAGTAATTAAATGGGGACCCGCACTCCAATGTTGCGTGAAGAAAAAAAGGTTTTTATTTCAACTTGTGCATCCAAAGTTTCGGCCCATGCCTGGGCCTTTATCAAGGATATATATATATTAACACATAGGTAAGGTATACAGCATTGCATGTTTCAGGCCTCCATTGCACATAATCATATGCCAATGTCCACATCCAGGTAGCCTATAGCGACCAATCAGATGTTAATTTCATCATAACACATTAGAAATCTAATTGATGATTGGTTTCTGTGCCTTTCTGGATTGGTTTATATTTTACTCCTGTTATAATCAACCCTGAACAGTCATTCTTTATGTTTTGTTTCTCAATGACAGAGAAGGCGTGCCAAGCAAAACCTATCATCATGTCCTACTGCATTCATGCTTCATTTTCAAACCACATCAAAAGTTCCATTATATTTTGCTGTACAGCAGACTAATTTCCTGTAGATTTCGGGCAGATGCATCAAGGGTCGAATATCGAGGGTTAATTAACCCTCGATATTCGACTGGGGAATGAAAATCCTTCGACTTCGAATATCGAAGTCGAAGGATTTTGCGCAAATACTTCGATCGAAGGAATAATCGTTCAAATAAACGATCAAATCCTTTGAATCGAACGATTCGAAGGATTTTAATCCAACGATCGAAGGATTATCCTTTGACCAAAAAAAGTTAGCCAAGCCTATGGGGACCTTCCCCATAGGCTAACATTGGGTTCGGTAGCTTTTAGGTGGCGAACTAGGGGGTCGAAGTTTTTTCTTAAAGAGACAGTACTTTGACTATCGAATGGTCGAATAGTCGAATGATTTTTAGTTCGAATCATTTGATTCGAAGTCGAAGTCGTAGTCGAAGTAGCCCATTCGATGGTCGAATTAGCCAAAAAAACACTTCGAAATTCAAAGTTTTTTTTCTTATATTCCTTCACTCAAACTTAATAAATGGGCCCCTTCATGTGTCCCGAGATTCAGCAACAAGAGAAAGGATAAACAATATTGGTTATAAAACTGCTTTATATGCACCTGCTTTCATAACACCGTAGACAAAGTGAAATACAATAGTCGACAGGTGACTTTTGTTTTCAATATACTAAACTAATTGGATGGTAATAAAAAAAACAAAAATTGTAAGACTTCTAATCAAAACTTATTTCAGATTGATCTTGAAGATGGTAAATAAGACATTTTCCAGGAAACCCATTAGAATGATATTAAACAGACATCATCATTTAGTTCAAAGCACTGTTGAGAATTCAAAAGGCAGAAGCCAAAAAGCTGTCACACGCATTATATTTCTATATGAGGAGATGGTGGAGCGTTGTCATCCCGTAATTAAAAATCAGTCATTTAATCCACTGTGCCAGGCATGCTAATGTTTCTTATTTATTTTCCCTTTGGAACAACAAATCCCCAGAACAAAGCCCCACCAAGTACAGAAAAGCAAAAACATATTATAACGCAATAAACCTTTGTCATCTGTAAAAGCCCAGCTGTCTGATACACGATGAATGTTTTGGGGTGCACAAAAAGTTTTAATCCCAGGCGACTTCTGCAGAACACGAGTAACATGAAGACAATGGGGTGAACAGCAGAGTCAGTTCATCGTTATGCAACACTCAATAGTTGAACAGAAAAAACGATGGGGCACTTGAACGAGGTTGTTGAATTTCCTACAATTGGTGCTACTTTGTATTGTTAAATATGAAGTGGGCTGAAAGCAAATCAAAAGACATTGACTTTATAAAAGCCCAATCGACTCACAGCTGGAACATGTCTGAGAACGGAAAAGATACAGATGGGAAAACTTTGCTTTGATACTATAAATATTAATTATGATCCCGTCACATTTATGCAGAGATTTCTCATCCTCAAGTTCCCTATTACAGTCATGCAACACGTACTATAATTAATTTCATCAGGAGCCAATTAATCTGCTTGTAGGTATTTCAGTGTATCAGGAGGTCACCCATCACACGCATCGACATGGTTCAATATATAACATCATTTATTTCAGAGAAAGAAATGAAATCAATGAAATAAATGAAGTGGTACGGTACTATATGAAGGACCATTTGAGCCTAGGAAAACATTTCAGGGTCATTCATGACCCCAGGGCAGGGCCGTAACTAGGGATAGGCAGAAGAGGCAGTTGCCTAGGGCACAATGATAGGGGACACTGGGCATCTACCTCTAAAATTGTTTTCTGCCTACCTCTAGTTTGCACCATTCAGTCTTACTCTCCTTTTTTTCCTCATCACCCACCCCTCAATCGCTCTCTCCTCCCTCCTGTCACCCTCCCCTCTGTCTATGTCGCCTCCCTCCGTCGTTCACGCCTCCCCTACATCGGACTCCTCTCCCTCCTGTCTGTTTCTCACCCCTCCCTCCCCTCCATCTCCCCTCCCTCCCCTCCATCTCCCCTCTCTCCCCTCTGTTTCCTCTTTCTCCGTCGTGCCAGTTGTGCATGCACACGTGTCCTGGCCCACCCTTTCCCCAGAGTCACTAATATAAGAGCACTAGAGGTTGCATCTCTTAGTGCTCACTTAGTAAGCATTTTTGCCTCCCTTAGGGTAGGCCTAAGTACAGGGTCCCAATGGAGGCTGCGTGTCCTGCCACTCCATACCTTGCAAGGTAAGGGGCAGGTAGAAAAAGAAAGGGGGATACGGGGGTATCCTACAGGTATATGCCTTTTCCTGCCTGCCTGGTGGTGCAGGACACACAGGCAGCATTCCATTCATGGTGCTCTCTGCACTCCATTTTGCTGCTATTTCCACAATTTCCTACTCAACGAGAACCTTTTTTAGGCAGCTAGGTATGCTTATTCAATGATGGACATCTATAATTGAGTCTTTTTGGCCAGTATGTTTGGCATATTAAAGTAAATCTGGGCACTGTGGACTTCCTAGTGGTGGTAAAGAATAAACAAGAACTTCTAACATTTATAAAAGAAAACAAAAATATTGAAAAAACAATTCTAAAATGATGTGTTTTGATCACTACTATATTAATGGCTCCTCTCATTCAGTAGCATTAAAACCACTGTGTTGCAAATAAAATCACAGAAAAACACAACCCGTGGATGAAGTATCTGTATACTGGTATGTGGTCACTGAACAAATATGTAATATCACTATATTTTCCCACATGCCATGGCTAATGGATTCAGAGGAAATTCATTTTTCAGAAATAATGGAGTAAAGGAAGTCCACACTTCTTGCTGACTCACTGGTGCTCAAACGTATCACTTACAGATCAAGGCAGATCCTGACAGTCAATAACTGACAGGAATTTTGCTAATTAATACATGATGGATGCACACTCACAGTTACTAATGGTAAGATAATGCTCCTTACATCCTGATAGCTTGGTGTTGCTTAGTTTGGTTATTCTGTGAGTAGTACAAGTGCAATGCCTGTCCAGACCCAGCTATAGGTAACCAGGTAATGCCTTGCAGTGTTCAGCTGTAGTTAATGAGTAGGGAGGTTCCTTCCCCCCAATCTATACCAATCTATGGTATATATATATATATATATATATATATACAGTGAAACCTTAATTTTACACCCCCTGATTTTAAGTTTTCCCTCATTTTACATTATTGTTTTGTTGGTCCCACCAGGGCCGCCATCAGAAATCACAGGGCCCCATTTGAAAAAATTTCCTGGGCCCCCTGGGCTGCGCCCACCACAAGCCCCACCTACAGGTCCACCCTCCCCACCCCACAGGTCCGCCCCCACCACACACTAAAAAAAAAAACATTGGTGGCTATGGTTCCCACATGTTAATGAAAAAATATTGGTGGTCAGGGCCCCCCATTGAAATAAACATTTGTGGTCAGGGCCCCCCCATTAAAAAAAAAAACATTTGTGGTCAGGGTCCCCCATTAAAAAATATTGGTGGCTAGGACCCCACATGGGGAAAAAATTGGTGGCCAGGACCCCCCCCACGTTATAAGAAAATTGGTGGCCAGGGCCCCCCTTAAACGTCCATGTAAAAAAACTTGCACCCCAGAAGTTTAAAAAAAATTTGGTGCCCTGCCATGTTGCACTTACTTCATTAGTGTGGCCCACCTGCTGCCAACTACAGAAGGGAGGAGAGGAGCACAGGTGGCTGCATCTTCTTCCAGTGACGGCATTTTCTTCCCTTATTGGTCACAGAATTTCAAGTCCTGGTAAAGCTGCATGGTGATTGGATGAGCTGGAGGAGAAGTTCAAACCTCAGCTATCCAATCCCTCAGCAGTTCAACCCGGGACTTAAACTCAGTGACCAATAAGGGGAAGTAATGGACAGAAGATACCTCCCCTTGTGCTCCCCCTTGCCTTCCTGAAGTCAGCAGCTCTCAGAAAGCAGGGGGGCTCGGCTAATCAAGAAAGTGCAGCGTTGCCGGGCCCTCCTTAACCTCGGGGTCCCCTAAAACTCTCCTCCCTGTCCCCCCCTGATGGCTGCCCTGGGTCCCACCTGTATATTGTGCATAATTCATTTACACCATTTTTTCTGGTCCCCTGAAAAACATAAAATGGGGGTTCTACTGTACATGAAAAAACAATTTATGATTTTGAAGTTATTTTTAAATATAATTGATAACGATTGCAACATCAGTCTGTCCATTGTTGTTCTCTTTACTGCTGATTCCGATTACTTTACCATTAAATCAACGTGGAAGTTGTCAACTTTCATCCAGCCAAGATTGCCTATTGCACAAAGCCTTGCATTTTTTTATTAAATGGATAATGAATCAGTTGATGGTGCTGCCCCCGCAGAATTCTGCTCTGAAATCCATTTTTCAAAAGAGCAAACAGATTTTTTTATATTTAATTTTGAAATCTAACATGGGGCTAGATATACTGTATTGTCAGTTTCCCAGGTGCCCCCAGTCATATGACCTGTGCTCTGATAAACTTCAGTCACTCTTTACTCTGCACTGAAAGTTGGAGTGATATCACCCCTCCCTCCACCATCAGTCCCATTAGCAGAACAATGGGAAGGTAACCAGATAACAGCTCCCTGGTACATATGTGAACAGCGCTCAATAGTTAAAATCCATGTCCCACTGTGACTCCTTCAGTTACATTGAGTAGGAGAAACAATAGTCAGCCAGAAAGCAGTTCCATAGTGCAGCACTGGCTCTTTCTGAAAGCACATATCCAGCAAAATGACCTGAGATGGATCCTACACACCAATATTACAACTATAAAAAACACTTATTGGGTTAGGAATTAAATTTTACATGGTAAAGTGAATTATTTGCAGTGTAAACAAAAAACTACACCATAAAAATCATGACGGAATCCATTTAAACACACTGCAAACTCAAAAATATTTTGTTTCCTAAATAAAATGTATTGCTAAGCAACTTTTTAAAAACATGTTAATTTAGAGGTTTTAAATGTATTTGTAAATGTAACTGCATACCCTGCTTCTGTTAGCTGACTTCTGACCTGTAACACCCAACTATGGGGTAAGTCATCCAATAAAACATGAGGACTGAGCCAAGTTTAACTCAGTTCAGGTCTATGGGGGACAAATATTTTTTCACTTTTTATTGCATCTAAAAAATAATGAGTAAATAATAAATGTGTCCCATAGTTGTTTAGCTGAAAGTAGACATTTTAGGAAATCCTATAATGTAACTGAGAATATAAACATTATTAATTATTTAGAAGAACAACTCCAGGAAAATCAAAAGGAGAATATTAACTCACAGAAAACATAAAAGAGAATAGACTTTTTCTATTTTAAAATATATAATCTCCGCTAACATATTTTATGTTCTCCAGAGTCCAGAGTGTCTTGTTTGGTGGCTTTAGATATACAGAACACTAACATTTCTTGTATCTTTAGGCTCAGGTTGTACTTACTACTTCTGCCTTTATCTGTAGAAAGATGACATTGCAAGATACATTTATTTACTCTGGATGCTTTTACAAACTGCACTGCATCAGTCATTCCAGGATAGAACAACATTTTACAGTGATATCAAAATGTTAATATTATCAAATTGATTTGTAATATTCTTTTAATGAATTAAATATTGATTTATTACAATTTTATAGATAAAGTACATACTATCTATATATTATTTTCATTTTATAAAATATGGGTAATGAACACTGATGAGTGTTTCGCAGCAAAAATGGTCATAGTTATTTTGTTGAATGCTGAATAATGGGTCGAATTTTAAATTTGAAAAACTTCGAAAATTCGGTTTCAAAAAGACCAACCGAAATTAAGTCAAAGGTTTTTTTTTGGCCGAATAGGTCAGGTTTCTATCAAATAGGTCCGTATTCGGCCAACTTCGAATCGTATTAATCGAAGTAATAGCGAATTCGAGCGTATTCGAATTGCCGTTTTTCCCCAAAGTCCACCAATTGACTCCAAATGGGTTCTAGGAGTTCCCCCATAGGCTAAAACAGCAATTCGGCAGGTTTAAGATGACGAATAATCAAAGTTGAATTTTTAAAGAGACAGTACATGATAAATGTGTTCGAATGTTCAAATTTTTTTCAAAATTCAAATCGAATTTGGACTATTCCCTAGTCAAAGTACGCAAAAAATAGCACCTTGACCTTAAATAAATCTGATTAATCTAACCCCTACATGTATCCCTTAATATCTTGGAATTAAAAATACATAAATAATGTACATTTCAAAAGTGCTTAGAATAGCCCCCTCATCCATTTTACATTCACTTATTTTAAAGGTTTACTTATCCTTTAATCAGTCATACTGGAGTTTTAACTGTCATTTAACAGAGAGGTCTTGATTTTACACTAGATTTATGCATTATGGGGTGTGTCGGTCCATTGATGTTTCTGTTCAAAAGTTAATTTTCAATTTTTTTCATTTACAACAGTGAGTACAGCTGAGGATATCTGCGCCAGATCTCTAGTTAGAAGCTTTTTCTATTTTAGTACAGAATTTATCTTGTATTCTTAGTTTAGTGAATTCTGTAACCCACATAATATACTTTGTTTTTCTTGGCTATAAATATAGAGTATTACATATAGCAATAAAAATGGATACGTATATAACAACCTCCAGATACTAATAAAATGCATAGGATGTCCACAAATCCAATTTTCCACCGGTATTTTTACATAAGGATCTGATCTGTGAAGAAAACATTGATGCCACCATCCTATCTAGGAGTGCAGTGTGAAATTCAAATGATTATGAGATGTACTGTAGGATTCATGCACAGTATGGATAGAAATTACATGAATTTTTATTCAGATTAGTTTTTCTTACCACCTGTGCTCCTTCCTCTGTTATCATCAAATTTAATTTTAGATGGATTGCACTGTGGTTTGAATATGTTTTACTCTTAAAGGAGAATTCAACTGTAAAGTAAAAAAACCCTACCCTACATAGACCCCCTCCGTCCTCCCCCTCCCCCAACCTAGCTGCTACACCGGCAAATACCCCAACTCTTTACTTACCCCTCGGTGCAGATTCTGTCCAGCGGATCTCGCGGCAGCCATCTTCCGGCTCTTCGGCAATCTTCGGAATGAGAGCGACGCTTTGCAATTTCCGTGACTTTCAGAGTGAAACAGAAAGTTGCTCCAAATGTGCATGCGCCGATACGGCACTTACTTCCCGAAGATTACCGAAGAGAAGAAGATGGCTGCCTTGAACTCCGCTGGACAGAATCTGCACCGAGGGGTAAGTAAAGAGTTAGGGGCATTTGCCCGGGGTAGCAGCTAGGTTGGGGGGGAGGGGGTCTATGTAGGGTAGGGTTTTATTACTTTACAGTTGAATTCTCCTTTAAGGTGGCCATACATGGGTAGCCCTTTAGACCGATGTGGCAACTTATCTGCCATTGTATGGGGCTTCTGACTGGTCTCAACGATAGATATTTGGTCAAGATATCAATCGGGGAGGGTTTTTTTTGGGCGAGGACCACACCTGCTAGTTGAACGATCCTCATCCCATTGGCGCCCATTCTCTTCGTTGTAATCCTATCATACGGCCCTAGGGATTAACCCGATATCGCCCTCCGAATCTGAAAATACTCCAGCTAAAACCTGTATCAAATAAAATCCACTGGAGAGTTAAATCAATGCAATTAAATTTCACATTTATTTGTAGATGCGCTTTCTACATGTACAAATAAATATAAAACTTCATTGAATTGATTTAACTCTCCAGTGGATTTTATTTGATAAATGTTACTGATATTGGAGGTGGCGTCTCCAAACCACTGTCTTGAAGAGTTTAATAAAGGAAAAAGTGCAGGAGTTCTTTAGGACCCTTCACGTGTAACATTATCCAGATAAAACCTGTTTAAATCACATAGAAGTCAATGGCAGATGTCCCTTTTACAGCTGGAAGATCTTTCTTTCTTTGTGGTTTTTGAGGTTTTCTGGTGTATTTGATGCTGGTTTTTGTGTGACAATATGAAAGAGTCATAATTTTTTGTGAGACAAGTCGAAAAAATTCAAATTTTTGCGACTTTACTGCTTTTTCAGTTCGAAACTTTTGATAAATGACTGACATTTTTGGAAATGAATTTATTTGTGGTTTCAAAAACCTCAAAAACCACTTAGATACAACCTTTAAAAGGGTTGTTCGTCTTTAAATTAATGTTTAGTATGATGTGGAGAGTGATATTCTGAGACAATTTGCAATTGGTTTTCACTTTCTTATTTTTCTTGGATTTTCAGTTATTTAGCTTTTTATTCAGCAGCTCTCCAGTTTTCAACTTCAGCAATCTGGTTGCTAGGGTCCCAATTACCTTAGCAATCTTGAATTAAATTGAATAAGACACTGGAATATGAATAGCAGAGGGACAGAATAGAAAGATGAGTAATAAGAAGTAGCGCATGGAGCACTGCTTTCAGTAGAGCCAGGATCAACTAATATACCTGCAGAGGTCTCCAACTCCCCCAGTGAAGAATGCTGAGAGTGAGTGGGGTTACAAAACTGGTGTTTTGCTTTAGAAACTCTACTATAGTTTATATAAACAAGCTGCTGTGTAGCCATGGGGGCAGCCATTCAAGCACAGGATACACAGTAGATAACAGATAAGTACTACTATAGTTTATATAAACAAGCTGCTGAGTAGCCATGGGAGCAGCCATTCAAGCACAGGATACACAGTAGATAACAGATAAGTACTGCTATAGTTTATATAAACAAACTGCTGTGTAGCCATGGGGGCAGCCATTCAAGCACAGGATACACAATAGATAACAGATAAGTACTACTATAGTTTATATAAACAAGCTGCTGTGTAGTCATGGGGGCAGCCATTCAAGCACAGGATACAAAGTAGATAACAGATAAGTACTACTATAGTTTATAGAAACAAGCTGCTGTGTAGTCATGGGGGCAGCCATTCAAGCACAGGATACACAGTAGATAACAGATAAGTACTACTATAGTTTATATAAACAAGCTGCTGTGTAGCCATGGGGGCAGCCATTCAAGCACAGGATACACAGTAGATAACAGATAAGTACTACTATAGTTTATATAAACAAGCTGCTGTGTAGTCATGGGGGCAGCCATTCAAGCACAGGATACACAGTAGATAACAGATAAGTACTACTATAGTTTATATAAACAAACTGCTGTGTAGCCATGGGGGCAGCCATTCAAGCAAAGGATACACAGTAGTTAACAGATAAGTACTACTATAGTTTATAGAAACAAGCTGCTGTGTAGTCATGGGGGCAGCCATTCAAGCACAGGATACACAGTAGATAACAGATAAGTACTACTATAGTTTATATAAACAAACTGCTGTGTAGCCATGGGGGCAGCCATTCAAGCACAGGATACACAGTAGTTAACAGATAAGTACTACTATAGTTTATAGAAACAAGCTGCTGTGTAGTCATGGGGGCAGCCATTCAAGCACAGCATACACAGTAGATAACAGATAAGTACTACTATAGTTTATAGAAACAAGCTGCTGTGTAGCCATCGAGTCAGCCATTCAAGCACAGGATACACAGTAGATAACAGAAAAGTACTACTATAATTTATATAAACAAGCTGTTGTGTAGCCATGGGGGCAGCCATTCAAGCACAGGATACACAGTAGATAACAGATAAGTACTACTATAGTTTATAGAAACAAGCTGCTGTGTAGCCATCGAGTCAGCCATTCAAGCACAGGATACACAGTAGATAACAGAAAAGTACTACTATAGTTTATATAAACAAGCTGCTGTGTAGCCATGGGGGCAGCCATTCAAAGCTAAAAAATGAGAAAAGGCATGAGATACACAGCAGATAACAGATAAACTCTGTAGTATAAAATGGGATTCTTCAGAATGTATCTATCTATTGTGTGTCCTGTGCTTGAATGCAACAATCTGGTTGGTTGCCATGGGTAACCACCCATGGGCGAATTTGCCCAGTGCTGATAAATTACCTCCACCGACTCCAGCAACTACAAAGTAGATGAATCCAGAAACAAGATTTGTATTGTTATTATTTACTGTAATTCATCTCTTCACTTCTAGTCATCTTCTTGTCTATCACTCAAACTACAGCTTGGTTGCCAGGGTAAATGAGGCCCAGGCTACCAAATAACAGTTTGATTCCAAAACAAAGTGGGAAAACAAAGCGTTGCATAATCTTAAAACCAAAATCAATGAAAGGAAAGATTACTTTCTGATTGTCTTAGAACAGCACTGGCTATATCTTACCGGTACTTAAAATGTATTTCAATAAAATAATAAATAAATAAATCTCTTGTAAATAGTATTACTCGGGAATCTCATTAGAAACTGGAATTATATACCAGAAATTAGTACTGAAATTAGTTATAAATAGTACAGGTAAAGGACCTGTTATCCAGAATGCTCAGGACCTGGGGTTTTCCTGATAATGGATGTTTCCGTAATTTGGATCTTCATACTTTGTGTCTACTAGAAAATCATGTAAACATTAAGGGGGTTATTTATTAAAGTCCGAATGCCAAAAACTCGAAAAATGGGAGTTTTTTTTACTATAAAATCCAATTTTTTTTAAAAAAAAAAACCCTGAATTTTTCATGATTTATTATACCCTGAGAATGGAAAAAGTCACAATCTGAAAATCTGCCATCTCAGGCCTACTGAGGTTGTGTATAAGTCAATGGGAGAGGTCCTATCCTGTTTGGAAGTTTCTGTGGTCTGCGCTGAAATTAGCCCAAAAATCCAACTATTTCAGACTTTTCTGGCAAAAATCAGAAAAATGTGGGTTTACCAGGAAAAAGCCCCCAAAAATCGAGCGATTAGCTCATTTCATGTTTGTCCCTGACCTGATTAATAGTGATTTCTTTTATAATAAATAAGGGCACATGGATTCTAGTTTGGTCAGACTTTTTAAATTAAAATAAAGGCCTCCCCATAAACCCAATAGTTGGTTCTGCTTCCAATAAGGATTAATTATATCTTAGTTGGGATCAAGTACAAGCTATTGTTTCATTATTACAGAGAAAAAGGAAATCATTTTTTTAAAATATGGATTATTTCTTGTGATGGGCGTATAAATATGCCAGGCGTGAATTTGCAAGTTTCGCCGGCGGTGAATAAATTAGCGAAACTGCCGCGAATATTCGCCGGCATCAAAATATTTTGGAAAAGTCACTCGTGTCAAAACTGTCAACATTATTCGGACGCCCATTGACATTAACACCGGCGTCACATGCGGGCGTCAAAATTCGTGTTTTGCAATTTTTTTGCCGTTTCGTGGGAAATTCACAAGTTTTTCGACTAAGCAAAACGGAACAATTCACCCACCACTGATTGTTTGGATAAAATGGAGTCTATGGGGGATGGCTATACCATAATTCAGAGCTTTCTGGATACATGTACTGTGCAAATCATATTAAATCCATACAGCATGGGGCAAACATATGAACATATTGACACTTTTATAAATGATGGTACAGGCAGGGCTGATCCTATCAAATGTGGGGCCCAATTGGGACCATGTTGGCAGGGCCCCTAGACAAAGTGTTGCTGGCTACTGACACACCAAGTATTTAGGAAAATAAGGGCAAACAGGCACAAAATAGAAAGGAAAGGGGCAGACAAGGTAAGAGAGTGAGATGGATGAAATAGGGGCACATAATAGGGGCACACAGGGTAAGAGAGAGAGGGAGGAAATAGGAGAGTGGACTGGGCCAATTAGTTTGGGGCAGGCTGGGCCAATTCAGCTTGGGAGCAGGCTTGGTTGGATTGGGGGCAGGCAGGGCCTATCAAGGTTGGAGGAAAGCTGGGCCTATGAGAGTTGGGGGCAGGCTAGACCTATGGAGTTGGGGGATAGGCTGGCTTATCAGAGTTGGGGGTGGGCTGGACCTATGGATTTGGGGATGGGCTGGACTCTAAAAGTTGGGAGCAGGCCAGGCAGCATCATGTGCTGAGGGAAATATCTGTGCTGCCCTGTGGTGCGGGGCCCCCAGAGGTGCGGGGCCCTATTGGGCCCAATTGGTCCAATAGGCCTAAGGCCGGCCCTGGGTACAGGTATAGGACCTGTTATCCAGAATGCTCGGGACCTGGGGTTTTCCAGATAACGGATCTTTCTGTAATTTGGGTCTTCATGCCTTAAGTCTACTAGAAATTAATTTAAACATTAAATAAACCCAATAGGCTGGTTTTGCTTCCAATAAGGATTAATTATATCTTAGTTTGGATCAAGTACAAGGTACTGTTTTATTATTACAGAGAAAAAGGAAATAGTTTTTAAAAATTTGGATTATTTTGATAAAATTGAGTCTATGGGAGACAGCCATTCCTTAATTCGGAGCTTTCTGGATATTGGGTTTCCGGATAAGGGATCCTATACCTGTATATTAATTCCTGACATGAAACAATAAGTTACCTGTCACCATAGCAAACAGCATGGCTGCACGTTGCTTACATTTTGTCAAAGTGTGATATAACCTTCAAAATGAGATTTTATATTCTTTCATGCGAACTCTGCTTTGTCAGATTGTGCTAAGAAAGACAAAAAAAAAACCCCAAAGTGACAGTCTAATGTGCCGCTAGACTATTCTGTTGTTCGGCAACAATTTTATTGAGTGTCCGGCTCATTTGGAAAAGCAAGAAAAGAGTCTGTTGTGCTCTGAAGAAATATCAGCTTGATGTATGTCTGAATCTACTTTATGTCCTTACTGTGGTATTACTGGGGTTAGAGGTTTCAGAGAGGAACAAACTGGCTGCACTGAAACTGATTTTCTATGGGAGACTAAAGGTAAATGAAAATGACAAATGTAAGGAAAGCGATTACCTTGTGGGTTAGCTAATGTAGCCAGTCTTCAGGCAGGTGTACTTGAGCAAACACAACATGGTCATTTATTTCTATTTTTATATAAGTAAAATTGAGAGCTGCTGGTGTTGTCTTATCTTCGCAGCAAACCTTGAGAAACTTGCCAATCTCCTGTTATTTTCGAGGTTTTGCTTCCCTGCCAGCACCACCTTTAGCCCCAAATAACTAATTTAAATGCTTGACGAATGGCAGATCTTCATGCAGTGTCACTAAAATACTTTTACTGGGTAAAGTTGCCTATATGATTTTTTTTTGCATTGCCTTTGTAAACATCATTCACATTATCCTAAATAGGCATTGTTTTTTTAAAGGGCCACTGCACCTAATTTGTCTGTAAAGGGGAAGTAAAGTCTAAAATAGAACAAGGCTAAAATGCTATACTTTGTATTCTAAACATAAACATGAACTTACTGCACCACAAGCCTAAACAAATGATTTATGCTTTCAAAGTTGGCCACATACCTGTAGTTCTTTTTGATAGACAAAAAGACAGAGGGGAAGATAACTGTATTGACATGATAACAAAGAGGTAAAGTCAAAGGAAGAAGATTTCTTAATTTTTCTGTAATCTCATAGTTCTATAACTTGTACTGTATGAGAGGTTGACAAAAGACATTAGTCCGTCATCTCCAGACTTTATTGCACTCTTCCTCTCTGTTGATTTAGAAAGGTAACGAATCTCAAAAGAAAAACATGTTTGAAAAATCACATTCCCTTTTCCCCCACGTGGTCAGGGAAATATAGAGCTGGAGGCAACCGCAGTTAAAATGCTGGAGTAATTTATCTGGGATTACTGAGAAACACCTGTACCTCTATGGCCTTATACTGTAGTTGCAGTTTAAATTCCTGATTTATAGAAATTGAATAAATTGGAACTTTAGTGAGGTACAAAACAGAGCTCTCTGGCAAAAGTACTTTTACAATGCTATATATATATATAATACACAAAAGCCATGAATATCTTGTAAATTATATCCTTATAAACGGTGAGTAGTGATGTCATCAGTTATAAACGGTGAGTTCTGATGTCATTTCTGTCACATGACTCACTAAAATTTGTGTATTATAATAAATAAAGTACCCCCAGTTGTAAAATATGAGGATATTAGAAGTTACCTCGGAGTTCCATGACCTGTATAAAAACACTCGGCCTTCAGCCTCATGTTTTTATATGGTCATGAAACTCCTCGGTAACTTATAATATCCTTATATTTTACAAGAGGGGGTACTTTATTCACTATATATATATATTCATATACTTCCTAACATGTTTATGCATGCAGATATGTCTGCTTGTACATTATGCAGATTATGGGGCACATTTACTCAGGGTCGAATATCGAGGGTTAATAAACCCTCGAATTCTACCCTCGAGGTAAAATCCTACGAATTCAAATATTGAATTCGTAGGATTTACCGCAATTCCTACGATCGAACGATCGAAGGAAATTAATCCATCGATCGAAGGATTTTCCTTTGATCAAAAAAACCTTAGAAAAGTAATGGGGAAGGTCCCCATAGGCTAACATTGTACCTCAGTAGGTTTAAACTACCGAAGTATGTAGTCGAAGTTTTTTTTAAAGAGACAGTAACGATTTTTAGTTTGAATCGTTCAAATCAAAGTTGAAGTCGTAGTCGAAGGTCAGTCGAAGTACCCAATAAAAATTTAGAAATTCTAAGTTTTTTTACTTTCAATCCTTCACTTGAGCTTAATAAATGTGCCCCATAATGTACAAATATGAACCAATCTGAAATAATACCTGTCTCTTGGCTCATACTGTAGCTCATGACCAAATGAAGGTACAACCACTGCCTGTGTGACTATGCACAACTCACTGCTACCTTTGTGAGCACTACAGTATCTACAATAATAAGATGTGTTTTTCAACTGTATAGTGCTGTTGACATGTGTTATGTGTTAATAAAATTATTGAAGGCAGAGGAAAAAGAAAAAAGAAGTGAGGTGAGAGTTTGGTTCTGTATTTGAGAGACAGGGAAAGAAGCAGAGAAGTGAGGGACAATTTAGGAGAGGGAATTTGCAAGTGTTGAGAATAGTGAATTTGTGCTAATAAAAAGGAAAACATTGGTAAAGCTGTTGAGTCTTCCATTCCTTATTGACTATAGTTTTCTCTTGGCCACCAATTTACAGCTATAAACCATCTCAGTCACCTCATCTGACATGAATCCTAGGGACAAATCTGTTACGACTGAAATCTTGTCTTGTTTGGACGTACGCATAGAGGCAGCTATCGCTTCCCAAAAATACATTCAAATGAATTTAAAACATCTCACAGAGAGATCAGTTAAAATTCAGTTTCTTCTGATTCTGAAATAATCAACTCTATCTAATCCCCCTTTCAGCAACCTGTCACTTTTAATGCAGGAGTCAAGAGCTTTTGATTGACAGTTAGGTCAAATATGGTGTGCTCATTTCGTTCAGACAATGTGTTAGAGCCTACCGTCTTTCAAAATAATTGACTCCAACGCAAAGCTGCATGTAGAGACACACTAATCGTAATGAAGGGTTATTTGATTACAGTATTTCAGACATGGCAGAGAATTGTTAATTTTTTTCAATTAGAACGTTTCTTATTTCCACGAGATGACACTTTTAATACATTTGCATTTTTGTGATAGTTCCCCTTTCAGTTCTCTGTATATGTGGTAGGGATGCACCGGAACCAGGATTACGCCTTTTTCAGCAGGATTCGGATTTGTCTGAATCCTTCTGCTTGGCCGAACTGAATCCAACCCTAATTTACATATGCAAATTAGGGGTGGGGAGGGAAATCACATGACTTTTGTCACAAAACAAGGAAGTAAAAAATGTTTTCCCCCTTCCCACCCCTATTTTACATATGCAAATTAGGGTTCGGATTCGGTTCGGTATTCGGCCAAATCCTTCGCCAAGGATTCGGGGGTTCGGCTGAAATTATGGATGACCTGTGGTACAAGCAAGGTTGTATGATTTCAATGGGCCCCTCTACAGAGGAAGTAGGCCAGACCCCCAGTATTCATGGGGTGAACATAGATTTAGTTGCATAAAAAACAGATGTACTGATATTCCATTATCTCCTGAAGCAAAGCTGTAAAACGTAAATGACACATTTCCAAATAAGAGCCTGGAAATGCTGACTTTACAAGTATGAAATACCTGTAAACTCCTGACAGCTAGGGACTGGAAAAAAAACGAGATTCCAAATAACCACCAAAAAGTAACTAATAAAAAAAAGTTCCAAGAGGTCTCAGAGAGAAAAGAATCATACAGGAATCATATAAACTTTCTAAGACCAAAATATAAAACCTACATTATCTAGGACTATCTTTAGTACCTGGGAGGTATAAAATCTTTCTTGTTTTTTTGTTAGATTTATAGTTAAGGTTAGATCTTACTCCCTAGGGAAGTATATGAAGATACAATGTATGTATTGGTTGGAAAAACACAATAAAGAAAGAGAAAAAACAGGTGTACTGCCTGACTTGCACGTAGTAAATTGTTTCCATGGTATAATATAAAATTCATCCTTGTTTAAAGAGTCATGGTGGTGACCTTATTTAAACTTGTAAAACTAAGGTTCCTTCTCCATATTCCAGTAAAACAAAAACAAAACAATCAACATTCTGCCATGAAACTGGTTATTGAGGGAGAATTCAAAAAACATGTTTAATACTTCTAGTTCTTATCTAATACAAGTAATTCAAAAAATAAACAACTGGATTTGTTGAGTAATTATTGAAGACGTTTCACTGCTCATCCAAGCAGCTTCTTCAGTTCAACTGACTGGTGTGGGAAGTTCTCGGCATATAAACTCTTCCACTAATCCAATCACAACGGCACATTGTAACTCTTCAGAGAGGTGACATCTGAAATTCACAGAGGTGTTGATTCTGTGTAGTTACTGTGATAGGATTATCCAATGTATCATGCAACTCCTAGAAACAGGTGTTACTTGTGAGAGTTGCTGTAATAAAGACTCACCCTGGTGGTCTAGTGGGGGGGATGGCAGGGACGCCTGCCGCCCCCTTGGCGGGGTTGCCCGCCGCACAAATCTTCTGCACCTCAGTCGGCAGTAATTTAGGGAGCGCGCGGCGTGCCTCCTTTGGATTTAAAGGCGCAGGCACGTTAACGTATGACGTCAGCGCACAATGGCGCGAAATTTAAGAGTACTTAACGGTACATTTTCTTTTTACACACTGCCCATCATAGGAGTTTGTTCCTGGTGCTTTCTGAGCTTTTGCTATTCTGTTTTGAACCCTTTTTGATTCCTGTTGTGACCCCTGCCTGGCTTTTTAACTATTCTGACCTTTGGATCCTGACCCCTGCCTGAATACCGACTACCTCTTCTGCTTAACCCTCTGATTGACTTCCTGGTTTGACCCTTGCCTGCCTGACTATGTTTATTCTCTGCCTGCCCCGACCCGGCCTGGTCTGACTACTCTATTGCCTAACGCCTTGTACTACGACCTTCTGCCCAAAGACCATAGCTAACAGTCCTGCCCCTCTGCCTATCCAGAACATCTAGCTTTGCACCTCTCGTTTAAGTCCTGGTGGCATCCAAGTAGCTGAGGGCTCCTCCCGAGGCCAAAGGTGGTCACACTACAGGTGAAGCACGAGCCGAGACCAGGGTGCTTGGCATTTGTTCTGGTGTTGGGTGCTGACCGTGACAGTTGCATGAATGAATGTGTGAAGTGTTCTGAAACCGCCGGGGTACAGATGTTAGAACAGTATTGTATGTAGCAGACAGGTGGTGTCGAAGGCCCCCGCCTCTGTTCAGGGATGGTTTCTCCACCTTGACATGAATCGCCTCTTTCACGCCTCGTTCAAACCAGCGGTCTTCTTTATCCAAGATTTGGACATTGCTATCTTCAAGCAATTGAAGCAGTGAAACGTCTTCAATAATTACTCAGCAAGTCCAGTTGTTTATTTTTTGAATGACTTGTATTAGATATACCTTGACCTGGATGAATGAAAATCGTCATAGTCATACTTCTAGTTCTTATATTTTTACTTGTTTGTTTTCAGATAAATGGTGACATTCTTTGGATTACTTTGAAGCTGTTAATACAAATGTTGCTCGTACAGTCATTTAAAAAAAACCTTTATGTAAAATTACCTATAACACAACAGAGTTGTACCTGCTTTTCTAAATATTGAGAAATTTGAATTACCCACAAAATATTTGTCATCACTCACCTTCACCATTTTTATGTTAAATTAGGCCAGTTCAATTTTCTCCTGTAGAAAGAGTTATTAGCAGAATTCAGGAAAACCAGTGAGATCCTTACATTGCCCATATGACATATGTTTTTTGCATACAGCCTCGTAGTTTAAAAGTGAAAAAAAAACAAGGTGAAATGGAGGGGAAAGGAAATGAAAATGAATACATAAGCAGTTTATAACTGGATATTACACCATAAAACAAAACCAATTGAAACTAAATATTGCTTCTTGTCATTGACCTTATTTACAGACGGTGTTTAAGAAGAAACAGAATTATCAGGCTGAATGCTCTTATTATTTATTATGTTATCTAAAAGTACATGAAATGAAGACACATGCCTTCTTGGAATTGGTTTCCATTGTGAAGTAGGGAAATGCATATGCTATTCTACTGTACCTGTTTTATAAATGAGAGGAAAATAGAAAAAAACCAGACACCAGCCATAGAATGCATTAGGCCTAAAGAACCTTTTCTTTGGAGTTATTATTAAGAGAGATAATATTCTAAAGATGATCCATTTGTTTATGTTATGCGTTTGAAAAGCTGCAGTTTTATTGTAGCCACAAACAACATGGAATCTTTACTGTTTTACTCTATGGGGCAAAGTTACTAAAGGGCGAAGTGACTAACGCGGGCGAAAATTCACCAGCGTGACGTCATTTCAGAACTTTGCCGATTTACTAACGGTCGCTGGCGTAACTCCACTAGCGAAGGAGATAGACTCTAGCAGTACCTTGATCCCTAACGCCTGATGAATCTGTGCTCTGGCGAATGGACGTAACTGCACAAATTCACTAAGGGTAGGACTACACGAAAGATTCCAGCCAGATCCTACACGCTGCAACAAAAATAAGGTAAGCGATAGAATTGTCGCATAGTGTCGCAGCGATGATCCGACCTGACACGACTGTCGGATGCAGACGCTGCGCGCCAGACCAGACGAATCGTTCGTGTAGTCCTACCCTAAGATGCAAATTTTACTGACTGTTCCCTCTATCGCCAGACTTGCCTTCACCACCTCAGACCAGATGGAGTGCAATAGAGAAGATAGGAGTTCCTAAAAAAATAGTTGAACATTTTTCTAAGTCTCAAAAAACGTTGGCGTCTTTTCCTTTTTTCAGGGTGATAGACTGCAAAAGTCCATAAAATTTTTTTGGGGTACCCGGACTCCCCCCTACATTTCCTAACATATGGCACATAAACTATACACTGGGCTCATGCGTAGGGCATTATGACAACTTGTGTAGTGTAATGTATTTTGCTGCAACATATACGTCCATTCAACTTTAACTTTCCGTTGTTTGCAAATTAGGCAACGCTAGCGCAACTTCGCTTGGCGCAGTAACACTAGTGCAACTATGCCAGCGTTCAGCAGCCTGGACGCAACTTCTGATTTTAGCAAATTAGCGAAGCCGTCGATGGCAAATTTTGCCCCTATAAATGTTCTTCTAGATATCTGTAAGCGGCATAATACACCTATATCCATCTATTTAATTGAATAGATATACATGCAATAGGATAAAAACCCATTGGTTCAACATCAGACATCTCAATCCAACACTGGATCCACTGAGTGCTGAACAGGTATTGACTGGGAAATCTGAAGAAACCAGTTGGCCAACAACCCCAAGTACCTGTGTAGGTGAACATTAGCTTAGTGCATTGACTATGGCACCTGTGAACCATTTGTCATCTAAGGCAAGGTTCCCCAACCACAGGGCTGCGGACAGTCCTGAACTGGGCCATCGAGCCTAGCCCGCAATTGGACGTGCAGTTGCTGCTGGCCCCCCCAACTGCTGACTCCTCCCGACTCCCCCCCCCTGGTCCTTTTAAAAACGTTTTCCTTTACACCGGTCCCTGGTCCAAAAAAGGTTGGGGACCGCTGATCTAAGGCCAATTCCACTACATTTGTCCAACTTGGTCACCCGGATTTCATTGTGGCAGTCAAGTAAAGGTACAAACTTACTTTTCCCTTTAATTGAAATTTTTTTTAAAAAAAAATAGAAAAAATACCTTGGAAAATATAGAAGAATAGTCTGATTTTCATCTCAGAAGAAATGCTGAACTAAAGGGTTATTTCTAGAGGTAAGTAACCTTTTTTTGCCTGATACAGATTTTCGGTAAGAGTCGTGTATTCACCTGCAGCAATTATTTTTAATTATCTGTGTTAAAAAATGTTAATTATTTAAATTTCTCCATGCAATTTGTTGCGCCACAAACAAAACATACAAACTTTAGACTTCAGTATTAGAAAAATGATCACAAATAGAAAATAGAAAGTAATTGCAAAAAAGTCTTTATTTCTGGTGAACTACCTGAAACCAACTGAACTGGAAAAAGTGTTTGAAGGTGAACAACCCCTTTAAATCATAAAATCTCATCCCCTGACCCCATATCTTGCATTGTATCTATTTGGCATGTATGTACTACTAGTAATACATAGAAGATAATTTTTTGGAGTGTCTCGGTTGGTTTATACAATATTAGAACTCAAGTTCTTACTAACCTTAGAGAACAAAGTAGCAGATACTCAGTTCCTCTGTAAAGAGCATAGCACAGTTTGTATTAGAATTCTGATGCAAGTGAGTATTGAAAAGCGAATAAATTTGCCAGACACTAATTCACTGCAAATTTTGGTATTTGTCACAAGCGAATTAATTTGCAAAACCACGGCATCAATTTGGCAGCAAAAAATCCATTGCGTCCAAAAAAATTGGAGCATCAAAATTGTTGCGCGTCTAAAAATTGACGTGCGTCAAAATTATTCGTCCGTTTATAGACTTCAATGAATTTGGACCCAATTGTCGCACGTATAAAAATTGTTGCATGTCAAATTGATTTTGACACCCATTGACCTTATTGCATTTTGCAGAATTTTCGCTGTTTCGTCACAGATTTGCCCATCACTACAAGTGAGTGTTGAATTGAATTTACTGATTAGTAACTTCAAGGTGATTAGACTCAACATCAGCACAATGTATTAAACCTCAACCCCTGCCTAATATATGTAAAAGAAATAAAATTTTAAGATGCCCTTTTGTATTCTACCAAATCAGTTTAAAGGGATACTGTCATGGGAAAAAAATTTTTTTCAAAATGAATCAGTTAATAGTGCTGCTCCAGCAGAATTCTGCACTGAAATCCGTTTCTCAAAAGAGCAAACAGATTTTTTATATTCAATTTTGAAATCTGACATGGGGCTAGACATATTGTCAATTTCCCAGCTGCCCCTGGTCATGTGACTTGTGCCTGCTCTTTAGGAGAGAAATGCTTTCTGGCAGGCTGCTGTTTTTCCTTCTCAATGTAACTGAATGTGTCCCAGTGGGACATGGGTTTTTACTATTGAGTGTTGTTCTTAGATCTACCAGGCAGTTATCTTGTGTTAGGGAGCTGCTATCTGGTTACCTTCCCATTGTTCTTTTGTTTGGCTGCTGGGGGGGGGAAAGGGAGGGGGGTGATATCACTTCAACTTGCAGTACAGCAGTAAAGAGTGATTGAAGTTTATCAGAGCACAAGTCACATGACTTGGGGCAGCTGGGAAATAGACAATATGTCTAGCCCCATGTCAGATTTCAAAATTGAATATAAAAAAATCTGTTTGCTCTTTTGAGAAATGGATTTCAGTGCAGAATTCTGCTGGACCAGCACTATTAACCGATGCATTCTGATTTTTTTTTTTCCCATGACAGTATCCCTTTAACTAGTGCAATGTAGGGATGCACCGGATCCAGGATTTGGTTCAGCCAGGCATGAGGATTTGGCTGAATCCTGTTGAAAACAGACAAATCCTTGTGCATGGCCAAACCGAATCCTAACATATGACTTTTTGTCACAAAACAAAGAAGTAAAATAATTTTTACCACTGAGGGTATGGTTTTCCTTTTTCCTTCCCATGCCTGATTTGCATATGCAAATTAGGATTTCGTTTGGTATTCAGACAAATCTTTCACGAAGGGGGTGTGGAGGAATCCAAAACAGTGGATTTGGTGCATCCCTAATGCAAAGGGATTAATGCAAAATTATATTGGTGAGAACGGCAGGGGGGGGGGGGGTTGTGAGCAGAGCAAATTTGCATCCAGGCCCCAAGAGGTATAGTTACATTTCTGTTAATGAACTGTACAATGCTATGTTACTGTACAAAGTTAAGTTTCACAGCACAAAGCTACAAAGATTCCACTCCATGAGAAAACATTTACATATCCAGTTTCACCATAGATTGCAGCAGCACAAAACCATGAGTGTTTTTAATTATTAAAAAGTAGCTATGAGAGGTTGTTTAGATATTGGATTTCAGTTTAAGGAAATAAAATTGCACTATTTATAAGCAAATACAGGTATGATACCTGTTATGGATAATGCTTGTGATCTGGGATTTTTCAGATAAGGGATAAGGGATTTCTTCCATAATCTGGATAACCATCTATTAAGGGCTGATGTATTCATGTTTAAATTCAACTTTTTTTGAGTTTTTGGTGCTACAGCTCACAATTCAAATTAAAGTTTCAACAACTGCTACAAATTTGACACATTTGGGGGCACATTTACTTAGCTCGAGTGAAGGAATAGAATAAAAAAAACTTTGAATTTCAAATGGTTTTTTTGGCTACTTCGACCATCTAATTGGCTACTTCGACCTTTAACTACGACTTCGAATCGAACGATTTGAACTAAAAATTGTTCAACTATTCGACCATTCGATAGTCGAAGTACTGTCTCTTTAAAAAAAACCTCGACCCCCTACTTCGCCACCTAAAACCTACTGAACCTCAATGTTAGCCTATGGGGAAGTTCCCCATAGGCTTTCTAAGCTTTTTTTGGTCGTAGAAAAATCTTTCGTTCGACGGATTAAAATCCTTCGAATCATTCGATTTGAAGGATTTAATCGTTCGATCAAACAATTTTTCACTCGAAAAATCGAACTTATTGCTGTAAATCCTTCGACTTCGATATTCGAATTCGAAGGCTTTAACTTCGACAGTTGAATATCGAGGGTTAATTAACCCTTGATATTCGACCCTATGTAAATCTGCCCCTTGGCATCTAAAAGTTGCTGAGTTCATGTACATGGGAGTAGTCCTAGGCAAAATGTAAGGATTTTTAAGGAATTTTAGGAAGTTAAGTTTTACAATTTTTTTTGAGAACTGGTATACCCATTGAAAATGATAAGTAGGAATATGGGTCCTCCCTGTCTAGTAGGACATGGCCTCTCTGTCTACTAAAAATGCATTTAAAGATTATCTAAACCCAATAGGATTGTTTTGCTTCCAATAAAAATTAATTATATCTCACCATCAATACAAGGCAGTGCGTTTAACGTTCTGCTTAAAGGTGGCAACATTTTCTCAGCACAAAAAAATGACTCTTTCTGAATGGAATTTTATTAAATACACTTTTTTTTCTAGTAGTGCATGGACCACTAAATACTTTCTCAGGTTTCCAAAAGCCATTTTAAATTGGTGCAAATCTGTGCAAAGGAAATATCTTTGGCACAAAGCAAAAAATGTTCCCACTGTGCATGTTTTCCTGTTTACAACCATTATTACATACACTCCATCAGCTCACTTGTATCTACTGGAAAATAGTGACCAGTGCAGTAGATATTAGACTACAGGGAACAAAAAAAATAAATCAGATTTGAGATCAAATTGTGCATGGGCAAATGTTTTACATCTAGGGGCCCATTTAATTAGTTTGAGTAAAGGAATAGAGGAAAAATAGTTCGAATTTCGAATGTTTTTTTTTGGCTACTTCGACTACGAACTTCAACTTCGAATCGAACAATTCAAACTAAAATTGTTCGACCATTCGATAGTCGAAGTACTGTCTCTTTAAAAAAATACTTCGACCCCCCTAGTTCGCCTCCTAAAACCTACTGAGGCCAATGTTAGCCTATGGGGAAGGTCCCCATAGGCTTCCTAACAATTTTCTGATCGAAGGATAATCCTTCGATCGATGGATTAACATCTTTCGAATCGTAGGTTTTAATCGTTTGATCGAACGATTATTCCTTCGATCGTTCGATCGTAGGAATAGCGCAAAATCCTTCGACTTCGATATTCGAAGTCGAAGGATTTTACTTCGACGGTCGAATATCGAGGGTTAATTAACCCTCGATATTCGACCCTAGGTAAATCTGCCCCTTAGGGTGTTCATTTTCAAAATGCTGTAGGCACAAATACCTGATGATCCCTTCATTGGCCTTGTCTTAGAAAATGAAAATATTATTTGATGGCACTTTTTTGTGATCTTTTCAAACACAATGTAATATTATATTAATTGTATTACGCTCAGACAAGAGATAAGCATGCTCTTCTAAAGCATCATGGGCATGTAAATGAGTTGTTATTTTATAGTGGTTAATTGCATGCACCTGGTTTTATAGAGAATGATCTGTTTCAAGTGCCTAAAGGACAATTGTAATTAATTGTTTGTTTACTGAGTAAAATAAAGTTGCAGGAGCCATTTCTGATCAGCCTTAAGCTTGCTACACAGAATACATTTAACTATTCCTTGGCCAATGGGCGAATTTTCTCAACTATTGGGCATATTTACTAAAGTGTATTTTCTCTCCTCATAACTTTGCCAAAGTTCACCTCAATTTCACTACTTTCACATTTTTCACAAGATATTACGAGGCCTTTTTAGAAAAGCTCTAGGTTTTCTGGTTGAGGTTTAAGGGAAACATCAAAATACTTAGAGGGAGGAAATTCCCACACTTAATTTTTCAATCTGATTTATTAGTAAATTAAGGCAATTCTTGGTTGGGAGATAGATTGAATTTGTTTAAATAAAAAAAAAAATAGGAGAATACCGGTTTTAGTAAATAAGCTTCTTTATGTTTTGTAAAAATCTTAAAAGAGAAAATTGAAGAAATGTAGAGTTTTCCCCCATACAATTGTAGCGAATTTAATCCACAAAGAAATAAAATATGTAGAATATTTGCATGGAGGAGATGACAGAGATAAGATGCAAAAGTGGCTACTCTATGCAGTTCTAGTGGCAGTATGCCAGCCTAAACAGGGAGAAATTTCTCTTAGCAAAAATTTTTATACTCTTGGTAAATTTGCAAATATTCACAGTTTTGCAATGGAGGAATTGATTAAAATGTGTCATACTCTTATTTTAGTTAGTTTGCTATGCTGTATTGAATTTTAATTTTTGGTGAATATACTGCAAATTTTAACTTTTGATCTGTATTAGTGATGAGCCAAATTTTTTGTCGCATTTCACCTCAAAAATTATGCCCATAGAGTCAAAAAATTGACGACTATAGACCCTAATGCATTTTGGCGAATTTTACTGTTTCACTAAGTACTGGCGAAGCAAAACGGCTCAGATTCACCCATAACCCAAATCTATGCAGATTTTGTGTGAATTAAAACTTTCATTTTCTTTGTCCTTTTGGATGAATGCTATTATATCAAAGCACTGTTCAGCCATAGCTAACACTGCCGGCTTGTTCAGTGACCTTATGTGTGTGCCAGTGGAGATCATCCATGATCCAGGATAATCCTACTTTGTTGTGGTTGTTCAGGGAAATTTTATGAGAAGTAGGAATAAGCAAACTTTTATGGCTGCAAATTGTATGTGTCCCTTGCCTTCCACATCAACTAATTGGTAACAACCCTTACATCTTTGTTATAATTAGGGGTGATTAATCAAGGTTTGAATTTGAACTTTTCCCATGATTCAGTTTAATTAAAAAAATTATTTATTAAGTGCAAAAGTTTCAACAAAGTTTCAAATTTAAAACTTTAGCATATAAAAGCTGCCAAGTTCCCACAAAAGTCAAAGGGATTCGGTTATGGCAAATTTAACAATGCAAGTTTTTAGAATTTCTAGACCTACTGAAAAGGATATAGTACAAATTCAAGGTATTCCTTGTATTTTTCACAATTAGCTTTTTTTTATTCTGAGGAATTTGAAGTAGAAGAACTCTAACATTAAACTAATTTCAGTTTTGATAAATAGGTATTTTTGTGATCACTTAGAAATTAAATCAATCAGCCGCCATATAATGTGCAGATTTGTGATTTATATAATACGTTAGCATGAAACAATTTGCATTCTGCAGATGAATTTATAGAACATACATTTGGAGACAAATCTCGGGTGATTCTGCTACAAAGATAATTCTTCAAATTATTCTATGTCTTGCTATTAGTGATGGGCGAATTTGTCCCGTTTCACTTCGCCAAAGAAGCGAAAAAAAAATTGCCGAAAAATGTGTTACTCCACAAATTCTAAAAAAGATGCGAATTTTACTGAACGTTACCTCTTTCGCCAGAGTTTACTTCACCAACTCAGACCAGGCAAACTGATAAACAAAGCTACATCTTTCTCAATCTTATGTCAGTGACATCATATCCTGGATGCCGGAAATGCATTAAAGTTGAAAAAACCACTGGAGACGTTTCCTATTTAAAGCGGGATTGCCTTCTTATTCAAGATGTATGTGTGAACAATTTTTTTGAGGGGCATGCCACATTTGTTTAAGGGTGGGCTCATGTCTAGGACATTAGAGGATCTCTTCTGTCTTTATTATGGCTCATTGGACATGTGTTTAAAATAGGGATGCACCGAATCCACTATTTTGGATTTGGCCGAACCCCTGAATCCTTTGTCAAAGATTCGGCCGAATACCGAACCAAATCTGAATCCTAATTTGCATATGCAAATAAGGGGTGGGAAGGGGAATTTTTTTTAACTTCCTTGTTTTGTGACAAAAAGTCATGCAATTTCCCTCCCCGCACCTAATTTGCATATGCAAATTCAGATTCGGGTTCGGCCGGGAGAAGGATTCGGCCGAATCCTGTTGAAAAAGGGCGAATCCTAGCCGAATCCCAACCCGAATCCTGGATTCGGTGCATCCCTAGTTTAAAAAAGTGGGCACTTCAAATATTTGCACCAACATTTCTATTAAAGACGTCCATACGACTTTTAGGTACCCACCCTATTCAAATTAACCGAAGCACAAGCTAGTGAAGTTTCGCTAGGCAGAAATGAACGCTAGCGAAAATTCGCTATAAAATGCCTGCCCAGCCGAAGTAACGCTAGCAAACCAGCGTTCAGCTGCTGAGACGCAACTTCATATTTTAGTGAATTAGCGTAGTGGTAACGAGTTTGCGACTGGTAAACAGACATGGAGTGTGAAGAAGCAGTCACTGGTGAAAATTTGCCCTTTAGTGAATTTTCCCCCCAGGTATCCAAACAATCCAAAATTTTTACAACGATTTCCTTTTTTTCTGTTAAGGTAAAACAGTACCTCGTACGCAATCCAAACTAAAATATAATTAATCCTTTTTGGAAGCAGAACCAGCCTATTGGGTTGATATAGGGGGTTATTTATCAAAATCCGAATTTATCTCACTATTTTTAGAAAGCCACTCCGAACAATCCGCATGGACTTTACCTCCCTATTTATCATTACATTTTTCCTGAAAAATTCTCGAGCAGCAAAATCCCAATTCTAATTTTTTCGGATTTGACGTCCAAATACCTCTACTTTATCAGATTTGACGCCCGAATACCGTGACTTTTTTGGAAACCTAGCGCAAATCATGGATTTCTTCAGGACGTTTGCCATTGACTTCTACATGATCTCAACAGGTCTGAGTTGGCGTACTTTTTTATTCAGACTTTAAATACCATAATAAATCACGAAAAAAACAAGTGCGTCAACACTATGAGGACACCCATAGACTTTAACACCGGCATCAAATTGAAACGGACGTAAATTTTCACATTTTGCTAATTTTTTGCGGGAAATTTACTAATTTTTCGGCGAAGCAAAACAGGAGAAATTCACCCATCACTATTTAAAAGTCTGACATGAAAAAAATTGGACTTAAATAACCTCCTCAATGTTTATATGATTTTCTAGTAGACTTAAGGGGGTCAATTACTCAATTGCTAACCGGCAAAAATTCGGCAGCGATGGCTTCGCGGCCATCGCAAAACTTCACCAGGCAAAAATTCGCTGGTGAAGTTGTATACAGGGCGCCAAACGATGGCGAATTTTCGCTAGCGTTACTTCGGCAATAGAATCAAAGATGGGCTAGCGTTCAATACTGCCTAGCGCAACTTCGTTAGAGGTCTAACTTCGTTCGTCAGGCTAATTTGCATACGGCGGGAAAATATAGTCCAGGGAACCTTAATAAAGAACCTTAATAAAGAAAATAGAGTTGTAATAATGCCCTACACATGATCCCACTGTATAGTGGGACAATGCTAATTTACTAAAATGCCAAGTTGCGTCCAGGGCGCCAAACGCTGGTGAATTTTTGCTAGCGTTACTTCGGCAATTAAAGCGAAGATGCGGTAGCGTTCAGTTATACCTAGCGCAACTTCGTTAGAGGTCTGCATACAGCAGGAAATTATAAAGTTGAATGGACGCATATGTTGCAGCAAATACATTACACTACACAAGCCCAGGGAACCTTAATAAAGAAAATAGAGTTGTTATATTGCCCTACACATGAGCCCACTGTATAGTTTATGTGCCATATGTTAGAAAATGTATGGGGGAACCCCAAAAAAATTTAAGGACTTTTGCAGCCTATAACTCTGAATAAAAAAAGACGCCAGCGTTTTTTGGACTTTTCCACTAAAAATATGATGTAAGTAACAGAAGATTGAGGAAGATCTATGCACTCCAGTGCACTTCATCTGGTCTGAGCTGGCGAAGGCAAGTCTGGTGAAAGAGTTAATGTTCAGTAAAATCTGCACCTTAGTGAATTTGCGTAGTAACGTCCATTCGACAGAGCAAAAATTCACATGCGATAGAGTGTGAATGACCGCTAGCGTCTGTCTCTTTTGGTAGCGAAGTTATGCCTGTGCCCGTTAGTAAATCAGTGTAGTGCCTGAAAGTGGTAACACTGGCGTATCGTCTTACCTTTTATTAAAGTTGCCCCAAGGTATGAAGATCCAAATTATATTATCTGGAAAGCCTCAGGTCCTGAGCATTCTGGATAACAGGTCCCATATCTGTAACGTATATTGTACAAAGAGAGAACATAGAGTTCACCTATTAATCTGTCGGCTTGGAATACAGTATATCACTCTCTTATTTCATAGGTCAGTGAATGCTTTCCTCTAATTCTTCTTCTTCAAAAAAAAAAGAAGAGGGTGTCCCTGACATAGAGGTATTTGTCTTTTTTAAAGTTGACCAGCTCATGCTAAGGCTGAGGATTTAACAAGCAAATTCGTTTGGTATATATGTACGCAGCAGAATGTTCAAATAATTTTTCTATGCTTAACAACTTTGTAGCATAGAAAAGGTTATAGCTCAGGTCAGCAGGGCTGACTATAATGACATCTAATAAAAATATCCCCTAGATGTTTAATCTCTTGTTCCCTCCCTGAAATAATTTATTTGAGCTGCATTTTAAGACTGATTGGCAGATACGGTATATTACTCAGACTGCTGTGCAATTTTCATCTCATATACAGTAGTATGTTATTAAAATTCAAATTTAAATATTTCACATGTTTATTATAAGACTACATTTGGCAATTTAACAGAAAAAAAAAAGCAAAAGAAAAATGCGAGACCTCTTGGCACTGAACAGATTTATAAATATATAGTTTAGACAGATGTATTTGGGAAAGTGCACATCAAAGCCATTCTGCTTTCAAATGAATTTCAGAAAATAACAGAGATTGAAGAAAAAAATAATAAGAAAAAATAATGAAACCAATGGAATGTACTATTGCTATTTCTGACCAAGATTCCAGCATTTGTTTATCCATGTAGATAACTAACTGAATTAACTTATGACCACGTCTCTCAACTGTCCCATTTTCTGCGGGACAGTCCTGATTTTGACAGGCCAACCTGGAGTGTCAGGTTTCTTACTGAAATGTCAAATCATCATAGAAGGTTGGGAAACATACACTAGGCAGATATTTAACTGCTATTAAGCTTTTATTTTTGTCCACACTACGGGGCACATTTATCAAGGGTCGAATATCGAGGGTTAATATGAATTTGACCCTCGAATTTAAATCCTTCGAATTCGAATGTCGAATTCAAAGGATTTAGCTCAAATCCTACGATCGATCGATTCGGATGATTTTAAGCAATCGTTAGAAGGATTTTTCTTCGATCAAAAAAAGCTTTGAAAAGTGATGGGGAAGGTCCCCATAGGCTAACATTGTACCTCGGTAGGTTTAAACGGGCGAAGTAGGTAATCAAAGTATTTTTTAAAGAGACAGTACTTCGACTATCGAATGGTCGAATAGTCGAATGATTTTTAGTTCGAAAAATTCGAATTGAAGTTGAAGTCGAAGGTCGTAGTAGCCTATTCGATGGTCGAAGTACCCAAAAAAATACTTCGAAATTCGAAGTTTTTTACATTCGAATCCTTCACTTGAGCTTATTAAATGTGCCCCTACATGTTTCGGAAGTGAAAGGGGGTTATTTATCAAAATCCGAATTTATCTCACTATTTTTGGAAAGCCACTCTGAACAAATACACATGGACTTTTCCTCCCTATTTATTATTACATTTTTCCTGAAAAATTCTCATGCGGCAAAATCCGAATTCTTTCTGGATTTGACGTCCGCATACCGCAACTTTATCAGATTTTACGCCCGAATACCGTGACTTTTTCAGAAACCTAGCGCAAATAAATTGCAGCTGACTGTGAGTAATTATACTGTCTTACTGAAATGTCCTGAGTGGTGATTAGTGAATTGTTTTGCAAAAATGATGCCCATAGACTCTAATGAGTGAAAAAATTTGTTGTGCATCAAAGAAATTATGTCACAGATAGACTTCAATACATTTCGGCAAATTTTCACAGTTTCGCTAATTTTTGGCTAAACAGGTCAGATTCCCCCACCCCGAGTCCCTGTTTGATCTCCTGCACTGTCGCCAGGAAAAAAATACAAAGTTTCCAAAACGTAATTAAAATAAGAGGCTTTTTGGCAGAGAGGCCAGAACACTGTGCAGCTGCACTTTGATACATTTGTAAAAATTTAAGATAAGCAAAGAAATAATTGGAACAATTTAAAGGATTGATTCATGCACAGTAACATTAAAAACAACCCTATTCTTGAATAAATGTACTTTTAAAAGCTCCCTATTTTTGCATCGTAGCCTTTCAAAGTACATATTTCAAACTGGTTTAAGGCCATTTTAACATTAACATGATTTCAAGCTGAAAGTCCTGGAATAACATTTTGCCACGACCATATATAATTCTTTTTGCCTAAACAAAAACATTCTGATGGGGAGTTAGCAAGAACTACAAAGGAGCACACTAGGTTGTCTTGGTTCCCTACGATGCAGAGTCCAAATTATTTTCAAGCCTAAAAAATACTGATGGTTTTACATGATTTATTAAAACTATTTTAAAGTACACACAGAGAATAGTCTGTCAGTGATGTGTTACAATTGCGATTGTAAACTGTAATTAGAAGAAGACTAAGGGAGTTATTTATCAAAATCTAAAAATGAAAAAAAGTCAGACAAAATTAGAATTCATGATTTGACCTTATTTATTATTTAAAAAGCACAAATTAATCGGTTCAGGGAAAACCCCCCCAAAAATTGTATGAAAGTTCGTATTGTGAGATTTTTTCTGGCTTTTCCCCGAATCGGATTTTTTTTTTGGGTTTATGCACAAAAAGCCCAAAATGATCGGATTTTCGGGCTAAACTCAGTGTAGACCCCGATAACTTCCAATTAGGATAGGGGCCTCTCCCATTGACTTTTATATAACACTTCGACATCTGAGATGGTTGATTCTCGGATTCTGACTTTTTGCTGTTTTCAAGTTTATTTTTTGGATTTCATAATAAAAAAAAACTCAAATTCAGACTTTAATAAATAACACAGCAATAACTGCTTCTCTCTGCTTGGTCCATGGCTTATAAAATCTATGTGGTTTGTGAGCTGCTTAGGAGAACCGTGGGGCTGTTGTTTAATCTTAATCGTGTACTGTATCTGGAGTGGACTCACTTGAACTTTTGATAATAGTCAGTGTTCGGGGTAACAGTCAGTACTTTCTCTAAACTGTTAAGATCCCTATTTGCTATTCGCTACCAATTCTCACAAGTCGCATATCTCAAAATGCGGCTGCTTTCTCTTTGCCAAGCATTACATTTCTTTTCCATTTTTCACAGTATGAGTGTGACTTTTTCGGCATGCTGTGTAAGTGTATGCAAATGGAAGATGAACTCAGCAGGCGGCCACAGTTTTGATTCTAAAAGTCTAACTAAGAAAAGTTATTGGTACCCATAAATATCATGTTTTCCGAAATTTCTCTGGCACATGATCATCAACAGATGTGATCTATGGAAAATGGTAAGAAAGTTGTGTTGTTTTCCCTTTCTATTATTGCTTCATATTTACTTTTGTACAAGAGAAAAGCTTTAGCAAACAATTTGAAGTTTAAAAAAAATAAACTACAATTTAGTATGGAAAGTGCTCTCTACCAGTAGGAATGCAAGGCAAAGTGAACTCAATGCAATAATTGCTAGTAACGAAGCAAAGATTTACTTTTCCTTATTCTGCCTGCAGCAGATTGACAAAAGCTAACTGCTATACAGGTATATTATATTATCTATATATTACTAAGTTACAGATCAGCTATACTGATCAGACAACGAAGTGAAACAATTGGATGGGAGCCTGTATAGTGGGGAACCCAGGGCATATCCATAAATGGCAGAACTAAGTCTTAGAGGGTTATTTATTAAGCTCCGAATTTTTCTAGTCGGACTTTTAAAGGGGATCTCTACGAACATAAATCACTAGGAGACTACTTACTACATGCTTGACGCATTTCATGGCCTTAAGCCACTTCATCAGAAGCCAGTACTTTTAAAGTGAAAATACAATTTTTTGGGAAAAAAAAAACCCAATAAATTTTTTGGGGAATTTATTAGTCTGATGGTGTTAAAAGTCAGATGAAAAAAGTACTCCAACTCAGACCGGCCGAGAAAATGTAAAAGTCAATGGTAGATGTCCCGTTAACAATTGGAAGGTAATCTGAGTTGCATTGTGTTTCTGAAAAAATGGTAGCTTTCAGGCAATATTGTGAAAAAATCGTAGGTTTGGAGCACAAAATCTGAATTTTTTTTTAAGATTTTATCATGACTTTTTCTGCACAAGAAAATTTTTTGAAAATGTATTAATAAATGGGGGGGGGGATAGTCTGTACGGATTTGGTCGGAGAGGTTTTGAGAGAAAAAGTAAGAAAATTTCGGAGTTTGATAAAAAAAAAACATTGTGAAGTGAATGCAGGATTTAATGAGACAAAGAACAGGTTCACAATGAAAATTTAAAGAAATATACAAGCCAGAGAAGGAATCATCAGGCATAAACAGGCCAAAAGGTTGGGTCAAGATTCAGACAAACGGAGTCCAATAATCAGGCCAAAAGGTCAGTTCAGGCAGCAGGCAAAGATGTCCAAGAACAGGCCAGAGGTTGCAATCTGGAAATCCAATAGGACAGGCTAGGAGGGGACAGAAGCACAGGAAGAAGGCTTGGAATCACTGAATGAGGGAACGGAGCAGGATTCCAGGAGCAGGAATCTCAGGAACATGAATCACTATGGCAAGATCTGGGCTGTGATGCACAATGACCAAACAAGGAGCAATGCTCAGGGACAGGCTTATAAAGGGTCTTGATTATGCGAAGATGAACATTTGGAACTAATGAGATGGGCGGAGACAAGGGAGCAGACAGAAAGAACATAATTAGGGATGCACCGAATCCAAGATTCGGTTCGGGATTCGGCCAGGATTCTGCCTTTTTCAACAGGATTCGGATTTGGACGAATCCTTCTTCCCAGCCGAACCGAATGTGAATCCTAATTTGCATATGCAAATTAGGGGGAGGGAAATTGCGTGACTGTTTGTCACAAAACAAGGAAGTATAAAATATTTCCCCTTCCCATCTCATCTTATTTTGCATATGCAAATTAGGATTCTGTTTGGTATTCGGCCGAATCTTTGACAAAGGATTTGGGGGTTTGGCCGATTCCAAAATAGTGGATTCGGTGCATCCCTAAACATAATAAATAAATGAGTAGGAGGACTGGCAAGGCGCAGTGGGTGCAATAACATAACAAGTTAAATAAAATGTTAAGGATGGACAGTTTTCATCATCAGAAAGTAAAGAATGGGGTTCCTAAGGGACAAGGGCCAGAAGAAGTTGTACCAGTGAGGAAACATATGATGAGTTACCAGAAAGGTTTATACCAAATGGGCACAATACCAAACAAAACGAACATGTATCAGAAGGTACCAAACAAATACCACAACACTCTTTATTAAGTTACAAAGAATTAAAAGGTAAACTTATCGTATCCCCTTTGTTTCTACCTTTGATCACAGAGGTAATAAGATCAAGTATGTGATCAAAAGATACTGGCCCCTACTCCAGAATGATGAAATATATGGCAAATTGTTTAAAAACTCTTTTTCCTTACAGAAGAGGAACCTCTCTTAGAGATATACCTTGTGGGGCTGACTTACTGAAACCCAAACATAGGAGGTTCCTAGGTAAACCGAAATATGGGACTTTCCTATGTCTTGATTACGGTGTGTGCAATTCAATTATAAAAGGGGTCACAGTGCGCCACCCACATACAGTGAAAACTATTCCAATAAGGGCTTTGGAATTTACGCCCACATGCGGTATACATGCTCAAATGCTCAGGTGGATTCCGGTGCATAGGGCAGACATCACAAGCAATAAGGAGTTACATTTGTGAACTTCAAGGTTACATAAGGAACTATGACCCTGATAAACCTAATGATTCCCTCACAGTGTCGGACTGGGCCGGCGGGAAACCGGGAAAAAACCCAGTGGGCCACGGCTCTTGTGGGCCCCACCGGCCTAGATCCGCTTCTAAGTGGCGGGACCCCTCTTTGTCGGGGGGTCGCATGCACAATGCGGCTCTCCAGAGTGGTGAGGGGGGCCCTGGAGCAGTAGCCCCTGAGGGCCCCAAGCCCCCCAGTCCGACCCTGTTCCCTCATGGCAAAACACGGGCAAAACAAGTGCAAACAAGTGCTTGATGTAGTTCACCCTAGAGGAGGAGACCAGATCAAATTGTTGCTGAAAAAAGAGAACAGATGGATAAGAATACTAGATACAATATCTCCTAAAGGATTGAATGATAAACTAAATGTTTTCTGTAATAAACTAATAGCCATATGTTTTACCATAGGATTTTATAAAGATGGATCTCCTGTCGTTTAAATAAAAGTATCAAATAATAATCAGGAGAAAAGTAAGTACACAATTTTGCTTTGGTTTGCTTCCTCTCTGATAGGCATGTACATGTACCGTATATACTCGAGTATAAGCCGACCCGAGTATAAGCCGAGGTACCTAATTTTACCTACGAAAACTGGGAAAACTTATTGACATTAGTATAAGCCTAGACACAACTACAGCCCTGTCTCCCAGCAGCGCACATTCTGCCAAAGCGACCCCCCCAGCGATCAACCGGACTTCTTTGCAAAGTTGATGGTGACAGAGCATTGCCAAACGGATTACTGTGTGCATTGTCCCACTGTCCCACTACCATGTGCAGAGGGTGCTGTGTGATATTGCCATCACTGTTAATCCTTCATATAACCAACAGAGGGCGCTGTGTGATATTGCAGTCACTGTTATTCTTTTATATAACTAACAGAGGGCGCTGTGTGATATTGCAGTCACTGTTATTCTTTCATATAACCAACAGAGGGCGCACTGTTATTCTTTCATATAACCAACAGAGGGTGCTGTTTGATATTGCATTCACTGTTATTCTTTAATATAACCAACAGAGGGCGCTGTGTGATATTGCAGTCACTGTTATTCTTTCATACAACCAACAGATGGCGCTGTGTGATATTGCAGTCACTGTTATTCTTTCATACAACCAACAGATGGCGCTGTGTGATATTGCAGTCACTGTTATCCAACAGAGGGTGCACTGTTATTCTTTCATATAACCAACAGAGGGCATTGTGGGACATTGCAGTCTCTCCCCAAGTGAACTGTTGGTATAGGAATGATTAAAAGTGACTGCAATCTCAGCTACTCGGGTCGGTACCGCTGACCCGAGTATAAGCCGAGGTAGACTTTTTTAGCACATTTTGGATGCTGAAAAACTCGGCTTATACACAGGTATATTGCAGTTTCAGGTTCTAGAATTGGATATGCATTGAGCAATTGTCCAAAGGTGATGAAGAATGAATGTACTTGGCAATTGACATTTGTAGTGATGGGCGAATTTATTCGCCAGGCACGAATTCGTGGCGAATTTGCGCGATTCGCAAAACGCCCGTGAAAATTCGCCCGAAAAAATTTGCCAGCATTGAAAAAAATGGACGTCGGCGTCAAAAACATCACCAGCGTCAAAAAACGGGCACCAGCGTCAAAAATGAGACGCCGGCGCCGTTTCGTGAATTTTTCACCATTTCACGCAAAATTTGTGAATTTTTTGGCGAAGCAAAACGGCGCATATTCGCCCATCACTAGACATTTGTTTAATATGGACTTGATATTTGAAGTGGTTCTTGGTGTTACACTGTTTGTATTTATGCTCACTTAACACTAAGGGGAGGGGCTTGAGTGGACCTCTGGGTATTTAAAGGAACAATAACCTCAAAAAACACGCAAAGTGTTTTATAGTAATATAATGTACTGTTGTCCTGTACTGGTACAACTGGTGTGTTTGCTTCAGAAAGACAATAATAATTTATATGAATAAGATGCTGTGTAGCCATGGGGGCAGTCATTCAAGCACATGATATACAGTAGATAACAGATAAGTACTACTATAGTTTATATAAACAAGCTTCTGTGTAGCCATGGGGGCAGTCATTCAAGCACATGATATACAGTAGATAACAGATAAGTACTACTATAGTTTATATAAACAAGCTGCTGTGTAGCCATGGGGGCAGCCATTCAAGCACAGGATACACAGTAGATAACAGATAAGTACTACTATAGTTTATATAAACAAGCTGCTGTGTAGCCATGGGGGCAGCCATTCAAGCACAGGATACACAGTAGATAATAGATAAGTACTACTATACTTTATATCAGGGGTCCCCAACCTTCTTCCACCCGTGAGCAACATTCAGATTTAAAAAAAGTTGGGGAGCAACACAAACATGAAAATTGTTCCTGGGTGGTGCCAAATAAGGGTGGTGACTGACTATTGGTAGCCCCTATGTGGACTGGCAGACTACTGTTTGGCAGTACACCTGGTTTTTATGCAACCAAAACTTGCTAACAAGCCTGGAATTCAAAAATAAGCACCTGCTCTGAGGCCACTGGGAGCAACATCCAATGGGTTGGAGAGCAACTTGTTGCTCACGAGCTACTGGTTGGGGATCACTGCTTTATATAAACAAGCTACTGTGTAGCCATGGGGGCAGCCATTCAAGCACAGGATACACAGTAGATAACAGATACATTCTAAAGAATCCAATTGTATACTACAGAGCTTATCTGTTATCTGCTGTGTATCCCTTGCCTTTTCTAATTTTTCTGCTTTCAATGTCTGCCCCCATGGCTACACAGCAGCTTGTTTATATAAACTATAGTAGTACTTAGCTGTTATCTACTGTGTATCCTCTGCTTAAATGGCTGCCCCCATGGCTACACAGCAGCTTGTTTATATAAACTATAGTAGTACTTATCTGTTATCTACTGTGTATCCTCTGCTTGAATGGCTGCCCCCATGGCTACACAGCAGCTTGTTTATATAAACTATAGAAGAGTTTCTGAAGCAAACACACCAGTTTTACCACCTCAGGGCAACAATACATTATATTTTCATTACTTTAAGACACTTTATTTTTTTTGGTGTTACTGTTCCTTTAAGACTGTTCATCATATTATTTGATGTTCGCTTGATAAAGGGAGGTAACCCCAAAAACATGTTGTGATCTACAAAACAAAGGTGTTTGCAGGTATTTTATATAACCGCATGGTGTCAGTAGTAGTAATGGGTGAATCTGACCCCTGTCGCTTGGCAAAAAATTTGCAGAATGCATTGAACTCTATGGGCGACAATTTATTTTTGAAGTGTGACAATTTTGTTTCACCCATTGCAGTCTACGGGTGTCATTTTCAGGGCAAAACTCGCCAAAAAAATTCGCTCATCACTAGTCAGCACAGCAGTTTTCATCTCTTAAATTTTAAATAAACACCTTTGTCAGATTGACTTTCATTAGTGACCTGATCACATTTAGTAGAGCTATAGGACCTGTTATCCAAATGCTCGGGTCCTTCCAGATAATGGATCTTTCAGTAATTTGGATTTTTATACTTTGTCTACTAGAAAATAAACATTTAGGGGCAGATTTATCAAGGGTGGAATTTCGAAGTGTAAAATACTTCGAAATTCGACCATCGAATTAAAATACTTTGAATTTGAATATCGAATTCGAAGTATTTTTCACCGAATTTGGCCATCGATTCGAGCGATTTTAGCGTACGATCGAACGATTTTACTTCGATGTGTGAAGACTAAGAAAACTGCTCTAGAAGGTCCCCATAGGCTAACATAGCACTTCGGCAGGTTTAATTTGGCGAACTATTGAAGTCGAAGTTTTTTTTAAAGAGACAGTACTTCGATTATTGAATATTCGAATATTCAAACGATTTTGCTTCGAATCGAATTCGAAGTCGTAGTATCCTATTTGATAGTCGAAGTATCCAAAAAATGACTTTGAATTTCGAATATTTTACTTTAAATTCCCTCTAATTCACTTCGACCCTAAATAAACCCAATAGGCTGGTTCTGCTTCCAATAAGGATTAATTATATCTTAGTTGGGATCAAGTACAAGTTACTGTTTTATTATTACACAGAAAAAGGAAATCATTTTTAAAAATTTGGATTATTTGGATAAAATGGAGTCTATGGGGGATGACCTTTCTGTAATTCAGAGGAGCTTTCTGATAACGGGTTTCCGGTTAACGGATACCATACCTGTATTGGGGTGTATTCAATAAAGGTAAAAAAAAATACATTTATGAACATATATTTCTTTCCAAAAAAAAAAAAGACAAATACCTACTTTAAACCTGTTAAACCAAGCTACAGCCCCTTGTGATTCAATGCACTGAAATAATAATGTGAAAGAAGAGCTATCTGTTCGTCTTATTTATTATGCTTTCAATTACACATTCAGCAGCTGTCAATAAAAAAAATACACTGTTACAGTCACATAAACATACGCATTCCTCCATACATAATAGCGACACGGAATTATATATCTATAGCGGCAAACAAAGCAATCTAATTTGTATGGCAGTGTAATATACTGACTTGTTTTTGTATTCATAAAACTGTTTCCCACTGTAAAATACTGTACAGCAGCGAACTGCAGTAATCAAACAGCATTATCCTATTTTATATATTTATGCTGGATTAATAATTTATTTGCCAAGAGACCCGACATCTTTAACTTTGCCTAGTTACATTTTATGATTTTTAAACCTCAAAAAACAGTACGGAATTCTTATTTTTTATTATTGTTATTTCACGCAGTCTTTGTTCTTCAGCCGGTATCTTTCAAATCACTTTAATTGCATCTGTAAATTTGTCAACTGTGTTTTTTTTTTTGGGTGTCTTTAAAGAATAATGTTTTTAATTATTTGCCATCTCCACAAATACCGGGAGACGGTGACATTTTGAGTTTAGCAAAACTCATGGCACGTCAACAAACTAATCGTCAATCACTTTGGATAATGCATTTGATGTTCTTCCGGAATGAGTAACTTTAGAATTAAGAAAACGTATTTAAAGGCTTATATTAATTACAGCACCTTAGTTGTCACAGCATGAAATGCTGGCTCACCGAATTATAAAACATACATCTGTAGGGATGTGAAAATCTTAGACACCCTTACACTTTACAGACAGGCACATCCCTAGTAATATGGACACCTCAGTGGGTTCTTATGGGGACCTTGTGCTAATGTATCCCCTGCAGTTCACACAGTGTACACCAGATGGCACTGTGCCAGAGTATAAAAGGTTTAGGAACCATGTGCTCTGGGTCCATTGCTTTAGCCCAACCAAGCAGGCTGGAAGGGAATGGGTAGTGCTGACCCTAGGCACCTTGGCCCTAGTAATTAGAAAGCTATACTCAATTATAGATCACTCTAGGAGTGATAGAGAGGTTATTTAGTTGAGCAGCTCAAGGCTCCGCCGAGGAGATTAGAGGGATTAAGATCCCAGGGTATTACTGACCCAGAGTAAGGACTAAAGTGTTGAGACAGGGATGATAGGAGTTCCCCATGTCTGCCACTTAAAGATATCCTGAAAACTGGGCAATACCCATCACATGCTGTCGACTTACTCTCTGCTGTATATTCCCTAGCCTGTGGGGATTCAGCCTATACGTGCTGTGAGTATATGCTTCCTTTATGCTGCTGTGTATGTTCTGTACTCCATTGTGGATCAATGTGCTAAATGATCTATGTGCTATTGTTCAATAAATACAGTTCTATGTTCAACCGTTAAAGAACTACTGGTGCCCATCATTGTGCTATCGCACTTAGTTACAGTTACACTACACCCTGCCTCCACCCCGTTGCGAGGGCTTACCCCTGAGAAAGAGAGCTCATCGGTGGTTTCAGCCCACAAAAGAAAGTAGCTAAAACTGCCCTCACACAAAGCAGTTTACTATAGCGCTACACATCCTAAGATCTTGGGAAATAAAATAAATCACTGAAATTTAAAAGACAATTTCTTTATTTACCCGGCAGTATTATTGGTTTGGCATTGTTTTAATAAGCATGGCATTAAACATTATTAATTGAAGCTCGTTCTATTTGCATGTCAATAACACGGAGCATGTGCAGAGCCGTCTGTGGAAGGTGTATAAGGAATGAAACAAGTTCGGTGTCTAGACTGTAAACTCACTCAAGCAGGGCCTTTCAATATTGTTTATGTCATTATGATTTCAGCTGTTTATTCCCCAACTGTTCTGCACGCTACGTACTTTGACTCTTTTTAAATAATGTATAACAAGATACACAGTTTGGCAAGACAAACTTTAGCTTGCAGCGTTCTTTTAATAATTTAGAATTACTAGCTCAGTTTAAAGCATTGTAGTTGCAATTGTTTTAATATGTTTAGGTCTTGGCTGCTTGTGCCTGGGAGGTTTAAATGTTGATGTTTAGCTGCTCGGAGGCCTGCAGGGTGGTTAAGGGTCATCATCCTCATTTAGGAAGTAATGATAATTCATTCTATTAGAAATTCAAACCACAATGGTCTACAATTTGAAGGCACAAATGCTTATTTATTTTGTCCCAAATTCAAAATTGAGCCACAAACAGAGTACCTTCACCTAGGGCAAAAGTCTATCCATTAACAATCCAGTTCAAGGTACAGAATATAATGCTGTATGGGATTCAGTCATTGGAAAAACAGTTAATAGTGCTGTTCCAGCATCTGGTTACATAGTAGGTAGTTAGGTTGAAAAAAGACACACGTCCATTCAAGTTCAACCTTTTAACTCTATCGTAACCTGCCTAACTGCTAATTGATCCAGAAGAAAGCAAAAAAAAAAACATTTTAAGCCTCTCCAATTTGCCTCAGAGGGGTAAAAAATTCCTTCCTGACTCCAAAATGTCAATGGGACCAGTCCCTGGATCAACTTGTACTATAAGCTATCTCCCATATCCCTGTATTCCCTCACTTGCTAAACACCATCCAACCCCTTCTTTAAGCTATCTAATGTATCAGCCTGTACCACTGATTCAGGGAAGGAATTCCACATCTTCATAGCTTTCTGTGTAAAAAAACATTTCCGAATATTTATTTCTTTTAATCGGAATGGGTGACCTCGTGTCAGCTGGAAAGACCTACTGGTAAATGAAGCATTAGAGAGATTATTATATGATCCACTTATATATTTATACATAGTTATCATATCTCCCCTTAAGCGCCTCTTCTCCAGCGTGAACATCCCCAATTTGGCCAGTCTTTCCTCATAGCTAAGATTTTCCATACCTTTTACCAGCTTAGTTGTCCTTCTCTGTACCCTCTCTAATACAATAATGTCCTGTTTGAGTGATGGAGACCAAAACTGTACGGCATATTCTAGATGGGGCCTTACAAGTGCTCTATACAGTGGAAGAATGACCCCCTCCTCCCTTGACTCTATGCCCCTTTTAATACAGCTCAAGACCTTATTTGCCCTTGATGCTGCTGACTGGCATTACTTGCTACAGCCAAGTTTATCATCTACAAGGACTCCAAGGTCCTTTTCCATAATGGATTTGCCTAGTGCAGTCCCATTAAGGGTATAAGTGGATATTTTTAAATCCCAGGTGCATGACTTTACATTTATCAACATTGAATCTCATTTGCCACTTAGCTGCCCAGATTGCCAGTTTGTCAAGATCATGTTGCAAGTGCCACATCCTGGATGGAATTAATTGGGCTGGATAGTTTTGTGTCATCTGCAAACACTGATACATTACTTACAACACCCTCCCCTAAGTCATTAATGAACAAGTTAAATAAAAGTGGACCCAATACTGAGCCCTGAGGGACCCGACTAAGAACCTTACTCCAAGTAGAGAATGTACCATTAACAACCACCCTCTGTACCCGATCCTGTAGCCAGTTTCCTATCCACGTGCAAACGACTTCATTAAGCCCAACAGACCTTAGTTTAGAAAGCAGTCGTTTGTGGGGCACAGTATCAAACACTTTGGCAAAATCCAAATAGATCACATCTACTGCCCCCCCCACACACTGTCCAGCATCTAAAGGTGGCCATACACTATAAGATCCTTGCCAAACGAGCAGATCTTAACCCGATATGCCCACTAACGGCTGGGCAATATCGGATGAATCCGAACGTTTGGCCCTGGGGCTGAGTAATTACAATACTACGAATGGGCAGTCATAGGACCGCATCAACTAGACCATGCGGTCCTGGATCATACGAAAAATCAGACATGACCGATCGATATCTGGCCGAGTTTTGGCCTGATATCGATCAATAGGACCCGTCGGGAACCCCTACACATGGGAAGATAAGATGCTGAATCGGTCTAAAGGACCAATATCAGCAGCTTTAATCTGTCCGTGTATGGCCACCTTTACCCACCTCATCATAAGCAATCAAATTCATCTGACATGACCTATCCTTCATAAAGCCAAGCTGCTCATAATGACATTCACTTATTTACATTCATTTTTATTAAAGCTTAATGAACCATATATTGAGTCAGCCACTGACTAGATTAAGCTGAGCCAGCAGTGCAGGTATAAAGTGAGCCTTGTATTGTCTGGTATGGGGCTAGCCATGATGTCAGTTTCCGAGGAGCCCTCAGTCATGTGACTTGTGCTCTGATAAACTGGGAAGGTAACAAAATAACAGCTCCCTTGTAGATATGAGAATAGCACTCTATAGTAAAAAACCAAGTCCCACTGCGACTCCTCTAGTTACCCTGAGTAGAAGAAACAATAGCCTATCTGAAAGCAGTTTAACTGTGAAGAGCTGGCTCTTTCTGAAAGCACAGAATGAAGCACATGACAAAATCCTATTAAGGACAGGGCTTTTCTGATAAGGCTATTATTTTTAAATACCCCGTTACTACTTCTTAATTATCACTCTGCCTTGCTTAGACAGACATGACAATAACACCAAAATGAAAAGCCTTACTCGCTGAGCCACATGTGTTTTTGTAGGCTTTGCACTGCTATTTGATTCACCAATTATATCCTGTAATAGGATATGTGTGAGAAGTCCCCCAAGAGCAACTCATCATATTTTCAATGTTAAATAGAATCTAAACCAAAAAAAAATATCAACCGATATAGACTATTCATGGAGTTTCTCTTAACACTTTTGTAATTTACAATAATTTGCTATTTTTAATGGTTTCTAATATACAGTTATGGGACCTATTATCCAGAATGCTAGGGACCTGAGGGGTTCCGGATAAGGGAGTCTTTCCTTAATTTGGAAAGAAGTTAAACACTAAAGACAAAAGATAGAGGGAACATGCTGAATCCAGATCCAACCACTCTCCTTGATCTATTCCTGCCCAGCCATGTGATTGTGCTTTAAAGGACAAGGAAAGTCTAAAATAGAATAAGGCTAGAAATACTGTATTTTGTATACTAAACATAAGCATGAACTTACTGCACCACAAGCCTAATCAAACAAATGATTTATACTTTCAAATTTGGCCACAGGGGGTCACCATCTTGTAACTTTGTTATACATCTTTGCCTGACCCTGACCTTGCACATGCTCAGTGTGGTCTGGGCTGCTTAGGGATCATCATAAATAAAGCTGCTTGAATTCTGCATGGCTGGTAAGTAAGGCGGGGGCTCCCCCTGCTGTTCATAAGTATGATTGTTTCCCTGCTCAGCAGTTAGGGACCATCTGACAATTCCTATCCACAGCAGTAAATGAAGGGAGAATTTCACTGCATACAGTCAGGTTTCTTATAAAAACGGTACACATTTTTTAATTAGTATATTGGAGATAGGTTTATTTTTCATTAAAGTAAAAATGGTATTTTACTATTTTGCGTTTCCTTGTCCTTTAAGAAGGCTCAGATAAAGCCTGTTTCATTTAACAATAATAGCTGGTTGCTCTGCTCCATATTTGCCTGCAAGAAGTCCAATGTGCATATTTAGAAAGTTCACTTTGGAATTTGGATCTCCATACCTTATATCAAGTATAAAATAATTTAAACCCAATTGGATTGTTTTAACTCCAATAAGGATGAATTATATCTTGGATGGGATCAAGTACAAGCTACTGTTTTATTATTACAGAGAAAAATTATATATAAAAATTATATATAATAAAATAAGTTCTACAAATTTTAAGTATTTGATTAAAATGGAGTCTATGAGTGGCGGCCTTTCCATAATCTGGATCTTTCTAACAACGGGTTTCCAGATCATGGATCCCATATGTGTCTTAAAATTTTTAGATTGCTAATAGCAGGCTTTTGGTTCAACTGGGAGTTAAATGAAAAATAGTTTACGAACACATTTCACTGATACCAACTGATACTTAATTGTAAAAGTTTAAGGAAGGGGGCCCAACACACACACTAGTATTGCAAAGCTGTATTAGATTTTTCTGGTATGTCACAATAAAGTGAACACAGCATATCTCAGAAACCACTTAAAACAGAAAATTGAAGTCAACACCTATGGGCACATTTACTAAGCTCGAGTGAAGGATTCAAAGTAAAAAAACCTTCGAATTTTGAAGTATTTTTTTGGGTAGTTCGACCATCGAATAGGCTACTACGACCTTCGACTACGACTTCGACTTTGATTCGAACGATTCGAACTAAAAATCGTTTGACTATTCGACCATTCGATAGTCGAAGTACAGTCACTTTAAAAAAAACTTCAACTACATACTTCGGCAGTTTAAACCTACCGATGTACAATGTTAGCCTATGGGGACCTTCCCCATTACTTTTCTAAGATTTTTTTGATCGAAGGAAAATCCTTCGATCGATCAATTAAAATCCTTTCGAAGGATTTCATCGTTTGATCGAACTATTTTTACGTAGTATTTGCGCAAAATCCTTCGAATTCGAAGTATTTTACTTCGAGGGTTGAATTCGAGGGTTTATTAACCCTCGATATTCGACCCTTAGTAAATGTGCCCCATAGACTCTACGTGCTAAGCTGGACATGATGACAGTGGTGGTGAGAACATTTGGAGGCAATAACATGTTTGGGTCCCCTATGAAATAAAATATTAATTTTATTAGTTTCACGTGTAATTAAAATATATTTATGGTGTTACTCACACCATATGTTTTATTGCATTTTAGTAATTAAAATATGGGTCAACACAACTATTCTTTTATACTTGATTTGTTCTCTGAATATATGTTAGCCTTTAATTTTCAATTTAAAAACCATTCCAAGGAAGCCCTATAGTGTAATCATAGCAAGATGTTGCATTTTTAATCACATTTGCAAATCCTGTTTGTATAGGAAGATACCTCACAATATTTGCATTTGTTTGAAAATGAGAGATTTACAGTTGCAGCGTTGAAAGGAAATAGCAAGGGATGAATCCAATCTATAATTTACAACTGCTGTTCATTTTTTTAGCGCATGATTAAATGAATATCTGTTTCTTTTAATTAAAATGATAAGAGAAGTTTGGATGTATACTTTATATGTATTGAAAAATGGCAATGTGCGTCATTTAAAGTCAACAGTAAATTATGCATGAAAATACAATAAAACAGGTATGAGATCCAATATTTTATTGTTTATAAAAAAAATAAATGTAATTAATAAAACTAATTTAGGCTGATACAACTTATGATTAAGTTCCTATTGGCACAAAACACATAAGGCTATGTATTTTTTTTTTTTGTAGCCTATATAAAGTTCTCAGTTCTTTTACAAGCCTGTTTGTGGGATCTTTCAGTGCCTGCCATTTTTCTTCTTTGGTTGGATACCTCCACCCAGATCCCACGTATTACTGCTGAGATAATATCAAATATTTTTTTAGATTTTTACGTGGAGACTTTCTTTCTAGACATGGAAATAATAAACCTTAACCAAAGAGTATAGAAAAGTTTTTTCATTTTGCTTAACAACTGGGGCTGTGCGAACTGATGATCTGGTCAACATTAGTGATGGGCGAATTTGCGCCGTTTCGCTTTGCCGAAAAATTAGCGAATTTCGCGCGAAATGGTGAAAAATTTGTGAAACGGCGCCTGCGTCTCGTTTTTGATGCCGGCGCCCGTTTTTTTCGACGCCGGCGCCCGTTTTTGAATTTTTTCGGCGAATTTTCGCGGGCGTTTCGCGAATTTATTCGCTGGACGCGAATCGCGCAAATTCGCCACGAATTCGCGCCTGGCGAATAAATTCGCCCATCACTAGTCAACATACATGGGATGTGGTGTAACCATAAACCACAGAAAGGTTAAAGGGATACTGTCATGGGAAAACATGTTTTTTTTAAAATGCATCTGTTAATAGTGCTGCTCCAGCACAATTCTGCACTGAAATCCATTTTTAAAAAGAGCAAAATGATTTTTTTTATATTTAATTTTGAAATCTGACATGGGGCTAGACATATTGTCAGTTTCCCAGCTGCCCCCAGTCAAAGGACTTTGTTACACCATGTCCTTAGAATGAAACACCTAGAATACAGAGTAAATTGGTCATGTGTTTATAGTTAATATTCAGAAATTGTTTGCTGCAGGGATCTAATCCAAATAATGATGCTGACAGTAAAAATATAAGGCCAGCAGTGTAACAAGCTGGCACCAGGTATGGCCACTCTTATCTGGTCTTCCGACGGTCACTTGCCTGCCCACTGCTTGCCAGTGTCCTCCACTCTCTGTTTCATCTATAGTTATACCAGTGTATTAGGGGTCAGGAGTGCTAAGTGTTTCAGAGAACAAAAATGTAATATTCACTTTAATAATTGAAACAAATATCATTGTAAAATGGATGTGCCTGCTCAAATTAGTGCTGAATTGAAGGCTTTTGATAACATCACAACTCATTTATAGATTTAAATCAAGTTATTTCTTAATTGGAACAAGGGGCATGATGCCTTACAGTCTCATTGTAATGATCATTAAACAGTTGGCTGAAACATTTTCCCAGAACTGCATGTCACATATTGAACTATAAGACAAAGTGCCAAATACATAATAAGGTAGAACATATAATAAAGTTCTACTGAAACAGCTCTCAACACTCAACAAAAATATTTGGCACAGGTAGCTGTGAAGTTGTTGTGTCTTTTTCTCTGTTGTCTGTGTTGTACAGAATATCACACACAATAATAGATAATGTACAAGAGTTTAACTTATTTGCTATATGTATTGTGGTCTGACTAATCAACAGCCTGATGTTGTGCTGTTATGTTAAATAAGTGTAGGGATTAGACAACCCTTGCCCCTGTTCTGCCTGTGACATCATCAAGTACAGTTACAGGCATTGACCTGATTGACTGGAAGCCCCAGAGGACATCTGGGAAAAGAGGAGAAACCAGGAGGAACCTGGGTTTTTAGACAAATCCACAGGATGGGCCAGCAGAGGTTATAAAGGAGCCCCTGCTGCAGCATCCAGCCAAAACCAGTATGGAGGAAAGGAGTGGCGCCCCAGTGAGATCCCATCCTGTTCCCTGCCAAGCTGCTAGAGACACAAAAGGTGGTGTCATTGTGGAGAAAACAACTACCTGTATTCTCCTCCTCTCCTCTGAGAGCTCCCCGCTGAGTGACCAACCCAAGGAAGGATATTGACAAGGATAAACGTGTGGGGAACCTGTGTGAGGACTGGTCTTGTTCATGTACCTGCTATTTGGGAGCGGCTACTAAGAGGTACTTTGAGGAAGATAGCGTTACCTGGAAAAATAAGAGCTCTTTGGAAGGGACATTTGTATTGAACTGAATTGTGCCTTATATAATCCATTCTAGAGTTGTTTGAGACTTTATTATTAAAAGGAATGTGTTATTTAAACAGTCAGTGTGATATCTAATATTAAAATAGATATTTCCCCATGTGTCCCCAATGCAGGAGTGTCATCTGTATTAGATGCCCATTTTCTTTGTTCAGTTCTATATAAAGTGATTGCTTGTTACTGCAAACCGTGTGTGTTTATTTTTTTTCCTAATAGAATTTCCATGAGGTGTGCTCCTCCTCGTGCCCACTTAGTCAAGGCACAGTGCTGTAAATCTCAGTTCCCAGAATCTTTCACATATGCAAAGGAAAGTCAGGGCTACTGTATTACCACAGGAGACAGCCATTGTAAGTAAGTTTAATATTGTTCTTTGGGATTGAGCGAAAAAAGGGTTACATTAGCAATAGTTTGGGATAGTTTGGGAATAATACAAATAACCCCCCCCCACACACACACATTTAAGATAAAAGGTACAACATTTGCAAGTGCAGTAGCCGTACGTGTAACTTGTAAATGCTCCCTGCTTATTGGTTTGTAATAGTTGATTAAACCTGTGGCAAATTTGTACATTTTATTACCTTTCATTACATTACCGTTCACAGCCATTTAACACAAACTATTTTCTAAGCTCCACCTACTTTGCATATCCAAAACAGAATCCATGGTAAGAAAGATTCTAGTTTATTCTAGTATTTTTATGGAATTCTATGAGTAACCATTCACCATATGATGAGCATAATGGAACAGAAAGCTCAACATTTCCAAGAATAATGTCACTCTTAATAATAGGAAAACAATGACCATAGTTTGTGTCCCGCAGGACTACCACCAATAGAAGCTATAAAAATCGTAATTTTTTTTCAACAGACGTGTTTCCTAACTGACTGCTGAAACAATATCTGTAAGGTTATAAAATCCTGTCTGTCCACATCGTCTTGATGATACAGTCCTCTTTTAGGGGGGCCTGCTCTATGATCCGATCATTGGTGCAGGGTGCAAATTATTGAATGAGTGGGATTTTTCCCAGCAAGAGGAACTAAAATCAGGCAAAGAGCTCTTCATCATTGAAATTGCCAACTTTAAGGGTAGAAACACCTGCTCAGATTCGGGGAATCGCTTGGCGATAAATTGTCTCTTCTTCAGGGCGACTAATCTCCCGAACTGCCTCCCACCGGCTAGAATGTAAATCGCCGGTGGGATGGCACTCGGAGAGCTTAGTTTTCCGAAGTTGCCCAAAGTTTCCTAGTAAGTAGTGATGGGCGATTTCTCCCATTTCGCTTTCCCGAAAAATTTGTGAATTACCCATGAAATGGCGAAAACTTTGCGAAACACAAATTTTGATGCTGGCCTCAAAATTTTTTTGATGCCGGCTACAATTCCGACACTGGCGACAATTTTGCGAGGCAATTTTGCGAATTTATTCAACAGAAATTCGCGCCTGCCGAATAAATTCGCCCATCACTACTCATGAGGCAACTTTCAGCGACTTCAGAAAACGAAGCGCACCGATTGCCATCCTGCCATCGATTTACATTCTAGCCAGCAGTTCGAAGAGATTAGTAGCCTCGAAGAAGAGGAGATTTGTCGTTGGGCGACTGATCTCCCCGAATCTGAGTGTGTGTGTCTGCCCTAATAGCTTTAGGCTCTAGTTACAAAGCAGACAAAAAAAGAAGCAACTAGATATATTTGAAAACTTGGAGTAATGACTACTGACTATATATCCAACTGATGTGGACTTTTATATCTCTGCATTAACATCTGGCTTTGAACCCTTTATTTCCATTGAATTTAAAAGAAAGTTTTTATTATTTTTACATGAATCACTGACATTTAAAGCAAATCAATAGGCTGACTCACCAAAGTATATATAGACTATAGATGACCCTTTTTAAGAAAAGAAATGTACCTTTTAAATGTGTTCCCCCCTCCTTACACTCCCTGCTACATTTCAGGCAATCCCCATAAAGCCTTTGGGAATCAATGATGAGCAAGTGTGTTATATAGTGATTCTCAAACAAAAAGACTTGACCTCAATTAATTCCAACAGTCTGGTTATAGAGGAAGAGGGTTTTCTCATGGGGGAGTGAAGACAGTATAGTAGGTAATGGTGATGATAGCTTCTGGATTGCCTAAATGATTGATTGAATGGGGATGATTCCACTCAACTGTGAAAGTTAAAGGGATACTGCCATGGGAATTTTTTTTTTTTTCAAAACGTATCAGTTAATAGTGCTGCTCCAGCAGACTTCTGCACTGAAATCCATTTCTCAAAAGAGATTTTTTTATATTCAATTTTGAAATCTGACATGGGGCTAGACATTTTGTCAATTTGCATAGGGCGGGAAATTTAAAGTTGTATGGCCGTCTTTATTATAAATGTTGCTGCAAATGGTTTAAGTTAGGGATGCACCGAATCCACTTTTTTGGATTCGGCCGAACCCCCGAATCCTTCATGAAGGATTCGGCCGAATACCGAACCGAATCCGAACCCTAATTTGCATATGCAAATTAGGGGTGGGAAGGGGAAAACATTTTTTACTTCCTTGTTTTCTGACAAAAAGTCACGCAATTTCCCTCCCTTCCCCTAATTTGCATATGCAAATTAGGATTCGGATTCGGTTCGGCCGGGCAGAAGGATTCGGCCAAATCCGAATCCTGCTGAAAAAGGCCGAATCCCGAACCGAATCCTGGATTCGGTGCATCCCTAGTTTAAGTTAGCAGTTTATATTACACAAGTCCAGGGAACCTTAATAAAGACAAGAGAGTTAATATAATGCCCTACACATGAGCCCACTGTAAAATCAATGTTCCATATGTTATAAAATATGTTGAGAAAACAGCTTACCCAAAAAAATAAGTTAAGACTTTTGCAGCCAATCCCGCTTTAAAAAAAGGAAAAACTCACCAGCGTTTTTGGAACTTTAATGCATTTTCAGCACACAGGTGGAGTAATATATATTAGGGATGACTATGAAGATTTTCATTCATCCAGGTCATAGCATATCTAGTATAGGTCAATCTAAAAACAACTGGACTTGCTGAGTAATCAATGAAGATGTTTCACTACTCATCCGAGCAGCTTCTTCAGTTCAACTGACTGGTGTGGGAAATTCTCGGCATATAAACTCTTCCACTAATCCATTTACAATGGCACATTGTAACTCTTCAAAGAGGTGACATCTGAAGAAACTCACAGAGGTGTTGATTCTGTGTAGTTGTGATAGGATTATCCTATGTGTCATGCAACTCCTAGATACAGGTGTTACTTGTGAGAGTTGCATGAATGGATGTGTGAAGTGTTCTGAATCCGCCGGGGTACAGATGTTAGAACAGCATTGTATGTAGCAGACAGGTGGTGTCGAAGGCCCCCACCTCTGTTCAGAGATGGTCTCTCCACCTTGGCATGAATCGCCTCTTTCACGCCTCGTTCAAACCAGCGGTCTTCTTTATCCAAGATTTGGACCTTGCTATCTTCAAAGGAGTGTCCCTTGTCTTTTAAGTGTAGAACGACAGCTGAGTTTTGCCCTGTAGAGTTCTCCCTCCTGTGCTGAGCCATTCGCTTGGAGAGCAGTTGTTTTGTCTCCCCAATGTATAGATCTGTGCATTCCTCGCTACACTGGACTCCGTATACCACATTGCTTTGTTTTTCTTTTGGTGTTGGATCCTTTGGGTGTACCAGTTTTTGTCTCAGTGTGTTGCTAGGTTTGAAAAACACAGGGACATGGTGTTTGTTGAAAATCCTCCTGAGTTTCTCTGACACTCCAGCTACATATGGGATGACTATGTTTCGCCTACTATGTGTCTCCGGGCGGTTATTTCTATTGGTGTTCCTGTTGGGCTTGGTTGCTGCTGTTTTGACAAAGGCCCATTCTGGGTAGCCACACGCTTTCAAAGCTCCTCTGAGATGTTTTTGCTCTTTGTCTTTGGTCTTTGGACTCTGTATCAGTTGCCACACATTCCGCCCGGTGGTGCAGGGTTCGAATGACACCCAGTTTGTGTTCCAGTGGATGGTGAGAATCAAACAACAGATATTGATCCGTATGAGTGGGTTTCCTGTATACTTCCGTCTTCAAGTTCCCCCCCTCTTGTATACATATCAAACAGTCCAAAAAAGCAAGTTTGTTCTCGTGGACATCTTCCCTTGTGAACTTGATGTTATTGTCCACTGAGTTAATGTGTTCTGTAAAGGCCGCCACTTCATTGGATCTGATTTTAACAGAAGTATCATCCACATACCTGAAACAGTGAGTCGGTGTAGTTCCCTGGAATGTAAGTAGGGCCTTCCTTTCCACTTCCTCCATGTACAAGTTTGCTACAATGGGAGAGACTGGAGAACCCATTGCACAGCCATGTTTCTGTCTATAAAAAAGGTTCTTGTACTTGAAGTATGTGGTGTTAAGGCACAAATCTAGCAACACACAAACTTGGTTGGGACTGAGCTTCGTTCTGCTGCTGAGGGTGTTATCATGTTGCAGTCGATTTCTTACAGTCTCAATTGCCTCTGTAGTAGGTATACATCTGAACAATGAAGTGACATCATATGACACCATTGTTTCTTCTGCCTCTAGTGTAACACCGTGAATCTTGGTTACAAACTCTTTGGCATTCTGGATATGATGCACTGTATTGCCTACCAACGGGGCTAAGATGTTAGCCAAGAATTTTGCAATGCTGTATGTCACTGAATTTATGCTGCTGACAATGGGTCTTAGTGGGGCTCCTTCTTTGTGTATCTTGGGGAGTCCGTATAAGCATGGTGTGGCTTCCCTGGGATACAGACGTTGGTATAAAATTCGATCAATGGCTTTCTCCTTTTCAAGTTGTTGTAGGCAACCTATCACCTTTTTCTTGTAACCACTGGTTGGGTCTTTCCCTAAGGGTTCATATGTATTGCTATCACTGAGCAGAGTGGTTATCTTGCAGTCATAGTCAGTTGTGTTGTGCACAACTGTGCATCTCCCTTTATCTGCTGGCAGGATAGTGATGTTCGGGTCCTTACTCAGAGAGCTGAGTGCTCTCCTCTCTTCTGTAGTAAGGTTAGAGGGAGGTGTTCTGGCACTTGACAAAGCAGCTGACACTTTTAGCCGGAGTTGTTCTGCTTCTTCATTTTTCAAGTTATTATTTTTGATAGCAGACTCTGTGGCTGTGATGAGTTCAACTACTGGTATGTGCTGTGGTGGTGGTGGTCACTGCATAGTTTAACCCCTTGGCTAACACATCCTTTTCAGGCTGGGTTAGTACCCTATCTGATAGGTTCCTAACCCAAGTGTCTTTGGTGTTCTTTGGTGTCTCATCTTTCTGCCTCCAGGTTAGTTCTTCAGTCCTTTTCCAACTGCTGCTTCGTGACAGTAATGTGGTGAATTTGCTTATTTGTCGCTCCTTACTCTTAATGTGTTGGGCAATCTGTGCATGTTCAACGAACACAACCACCCTTTCCAGAGTTCCATCAGGCAGTTCTTTTGCCAGACTCCATTTTAGATGTTCGACTTTCTGCTTAAGGGCATCAATGGTAAAGTTGATCTGTCTGACTCGTTCATTTAGTAGATGTTTTTGGGCTTTTTGTAAAATCTTGTTGGCTCTGTGACTTTTTTCTGTGGAACCCAGGCGCAGGCTACAAGGGGTGAGACCCTGATGTCGGCATCTGAGATTAAAGCGTAGATGGTTTCGATAGTCTGCCACTTTTCTTGCTGTTCTTTCATATTCCCGAACCAGTTTTAGAGTATTCTCTCCAAAATGAATGGCAATATGATGAAATAACCGCCCGGAGACACATAGTAGGCGAAACATAGTCATCCCATATGTAGCTGGAGTGTCAGAGAAACTCAGGAGGATTTTCAACAAACACCATGTCCCTGTGTTTTTCAAACCTAGCAACACACTGAGACAAAAACTGGTACACCCAAAGGATCCAACACCAAAAGAAAAACAAAGCAATGTGGTATACGGAGTCCAGTGTAGCGAGGAATGCACAGATCTATACATTGGGGAGACAAAACAACTGCTCTCCAAGCGAATGGCTCAGCACAGGAGGGAGAACTCTACAGGGCAAAACGCAGCTGTCTTTCTACACTTAAAAGACAAGGGACACTCCTTTGAAGATAGCAAGGTCCAAATCTTGGATAAAGAAGACCGCTGGTTTGAACGAGGCGTGAAAGAGGCGATTCATGCCAAGGTGGAGAGACCATCTCTGAACAGAGATCGACACCACCTGTCTGCTACATACAATGCTGTACCCCGGCGGATTCAGAACACTTCACACATCCATTCATGCAACTCTCACAAGTAACACCTGTATCTAGGAGTTGCATGACACATTGGATAATCCTATCACAACTACACAGAATCAACACCTCTGTGAGTTTCTTCAGATGTCACCTCTTTGAAGAGTTACAATGTGCCATTGTAAATGGATTAGTGGAAGAGTTTATATGCCGAGAACTTCCCACACCAGTCAGTTGAACTGAAGAAGCTGCTCGGATGAGTAGTGAAACGTCTTCATTGATTACTCAGCAAGTCCAGTTGTTTTTAGATTGACCTATACTAGATATATTAGGGATGCACCGAATCCACTTTTTTGGATTCGGCCGAACCCCCGAATCCTTCACGAAGGATTCGGCCGAATACCAAACCGAATCCGAACCCTAATTTGCATATGCAAATTAGGGGTGGGAAGGGGAAAACATTTTTTACTTCCTTGTTTTCTGACAAAAAGTCACGCAATTTCCCTCCCTTCCCTAATTTGCATATGCAAATTCGGATTCGCCGAATCCGAATCCTGCTGAAAAAGGCCGAATCCCGAACCGAATCCTGGATTCGGTGCATCCCTAATATATATAGACCAATTGTAATTAATCCTTAGGTATCCTGAGTTTTTATGACTCCTTCAAAGGAGTCCTATCTTGTAATAAAATGCAAAATTAAGATAGGATGCTTTAATTAGGTGGGACACACCCTGAGAAACCATCTGGAGAGGGTCTTTTACATTTCAAAGAGGAACTGTTTGTACAGCTGTTATTGGTAAAAGGGACATCTAAAGAAATTAGCTGGTTTTCCTGTTTAACTTGTCATCAGCCAATCAGAACCATTCCCCATTTGAGTCAATGGTATAGAAACAGTATAACAATGGAGTTGGTTTTTGGCTGAAGAGGAAGGGAAGCAGATGAAGAGAGGGAGAGAAGATTTGGAAAGAAGAAGAGGAAGAGAGAGAAGGAAGGACATATAACCTGTGGTCACATTTGGAAAGATCTCTGTATAATTTGCTGTCTCTGGGCTGGATAATCTGAATAAATCGTTTCATATCTGGGAACCTTGGTTGTATCATTTTACCTGGCTGTGTTAAATAGCGGACTTTTCATCTTATACAATATACGGATACTATGATATACCTATAAAACACAACAACGGGATATAATGTATGTGACAGAAGATTGAGGAAGATCTAGCTGCTTTATAGCACTTCGCCTGGTCTGAGGTGGCGAAGGAAACTCTGGCGAAAGAGGTAACGTTCAGTAAAATCAGCATTTAAGTGAATTTGCCGAGTAACGTCCGTTCGCCAGAGCAAAAAGTTGCCTGACGATAGAGTGTAAATGACCGCTGGTGACAGTTTGTTTTGCTAGTTTTGCTGTGCCTGTTAGTAAATTTGGCGATGTCCATGCGGGTGCTCATGCTAGCAAATTGACACTAGTGTTAGCCACTTCTCTCCTTAGTAAATCTGCCCCATAGAGGTTCCAATACAACTTCAAAACAAATGACCTGAGCTATTCTGGCTTGAAATGTTGTCTATGCAACAGCAGCCTCTGTGAACACATCCTTTGACAGCTCCATATATCATCTATTTAACATTGGAAAGTCCATATGTTATTTTTAATGAGGTGTGGAACCCTTAGTACTGACTATACTTGAGGGAATCCAGTCACATTCAAGATACCATCAAAATGCAGCACCCTAATTTAATCTCTTCAGAGCTGTTCTCCACATATGTGGGCATTTCTTTGATTGTTTTGGTTGCAGAATATTATTATTCTGCAACCAAATATATATAAGGGGAGTCGGGACCTGCATTGGTAATTGGTAAGATGGTACAACCTTGGCCCCAGGGGGTGACACTTCTGGGTTCTACGTGTCACAAGCATCATGACGTCATCGTGTTTTGGCTTGAACTTTGAATATTTAAAGGGGCTTTGGGCTGGAAATCATTGCCCATTGTTAGATCTAACTTGCTTAGTATCTGGGTGTGATTTCTGTCTTGTCTTCTGTCTTTCTGATTTTTGTTTGATTCCAGTTTTTGACCCTTTCCTGCCTGACTATTCTGAACTCTACCGGTATTGACCCTCGCCTGCCTGACTATTCTTTGAACGCTGCCTGTATCTACCACTGCCTGTCTGAGCCTGCTAGAACTCTGCTTGTACCGACCCCGGCCTGCCTTGACTACGCTTTTCATCTACTCCTTGAACTTTTTCCTTCTGTTCAAAACCTTGGAAACGCATGCACCCCTTTGCTCATTCAGAACATCTGCTTTGCTCTTTACAAGTTAAGACCTGGTGGCATCTGAGTGCTCCTCCCAAGGCCAAAGGCGGCTGCTACAGGCGGAAGATTGAGCCATGACCAGGGAGCTTAGCACTTGTTCTGAATTTAGGTAGCCGTAAGTAACAATTGTGAAAAAAATTGTATCGTACAATTTTTCGGATTTAGTGCTCGAAATCTACAATTTATTATTAAAATCGACTGGAAGCTATGATTTTTCCGGAAACCCAGCACAACTCAGAAGATCTTCCAATTGTTAACAGGACATCTGCCATTTTTTACATTTTACTGTGTTGGAGTACTTTTTCATCTGACTTGTAACATCATTGTGAATCCTGAAAAAATTTAGTTTTGTTTTCTCCAAAAAAATGGTATGTTCCCCTTTAAAAGTCCGACCAGAAAAATTCAGAGCTTAAAGGGATACTGTCATGGGAAAAAATTTTTTTCCAAAATGAATCAGTTAATGGTGCTGCTCCAGCAGAATCCTGCACTGAAATCAATTTCTCAAAAGAACAAACAGATTTTTTTATATTCAATTTTGAAATCTGACATGGGGTTAGACATATTGTCAATTTCCCAGCTGCCCCAAGTCATGTGACTTGTGCTCTGATAAACTTCAATCACTCTTTACTGCTGTACTGCAAGTTGGAGTGATATCACCCCCTCCCTTTTCCCCCCAGCAGCCAAACAAAAGAACAATGGGAAGGTAACCAGATAACAGCTCCCTAACACAAGATAACAGCTGCCTGGTAGATCTAAGAACAACACTCAATAGTAAAAACCCATGTCCCACTGAGACTCCTTCAGTTACATTGAGAAGGAAAAACAGCAGCCTGCCAGAAAGCATTTATCTCCTAAAGTGCAGGCACAAGTCACATGACCAGGGGCAGCTGGGAAATTGACAAAATGTCCAGCCCCATGTCAGATTTCAAAATTGAATATACAAAAAAATCTGTTTGCTCTTTTGAGAAATGGATTCCAGTGCAGAATTCTGCTGGAGCAGCACTATTAACTGATTCATAATGAAAAAAATGTTTTTCCCCATGTCAGTATCCCTTTAATAAATAACCCCCTACATGTGTTTCAACAGAAACAGGTTTAATAATAGATTTAATAGTAATAATAGATGTAATAATAGATTTCAAGCAAGGAACATAAACATAAATAACATGTCCAAAAAAAATATAAACACTTTAATATCATTATCATGAGGCTGGGTTTAAAGCCTTATATAACTGTATAACATTATTAAAGACACCATTCTCTAAGATGAATATTAAAACAATCCATAAAGGAAATATATGGCAAGTGCCAATGATATTTCAGAGATCTTACATCTAATTCTTTACAAGAGATTCTGTATGCAAACGTGCAAGTTGCTGTATTATTTAAAGTAACTAATGTCTCGCTGAAAGTGGTGAGACACATTCAGGAATGAAATATTATTAGGTTATCCAAGTGGGACAGCGATACTACATTGCACATTTTTCTTGCAAATGTCTTGTGGCTCCAATATTTTCCAGACCTTGGAACACCAGACAAATGAATAAGATGACATTAGAATAACACAGGAAAAAAAAATATCAGTTGCTGCAACTTCTGTGCTCAATGAACCTATTCTAGCTTTGTCCCAGTTTCTCGTTCTCACCTTGCTTGCCCTTTCTGAATTGTTTGCCACATCTGATTGCTTCTTTTCTTTTATTTATATTTAATGGGATATTTCACTGTGGAAAAAAAAGGTACTGTCTTCAAATAGTAGAATAAGTCTGGCCATTTACAGCCTAAACTGTAACAAACAACCGTTACCAATTGACCTTAGTGGTTATAACAAGAACCAATGTGGTAGATTCAACTCAAAAGGCATTATTCTAGAGTTTAGGAACCACACAGATAAAGGAGGCCTAACATGCACATATTCCAATTTAAATGCGTTAAATTGCTTGTTACAGAGAAAATCTGCTGATGTATTTTACAAACAATAAGGAAATGTGCATTTTCCAGTGTTTTTTGCCTTCCCATTTCATTCAAGCACATCACAGAGTTCTTTATCTGTGTTATTTTCTATATGTAGATATTGTTCTTCCCTGTGTGTGTGCTTCCGTGTGTTTTGCAAGCAATTTTCTGTTATCTGGATGAGAGATGGCAAAGAATGACTTGCAAGCAGAGTGCTGAGTTATTGTGAAGTTCTGCACATTTCCCCTTTTTAAGTTTCTAAAGAAATCATACCATCTTTCCGTTAGTTACTTTTCAGAGCTCTAAAGAGAGAATATGGTGTTTTCTGTAATACAGGCATTTTTCCAAATTGCTGCTTTTTCTGCCCCAGAGATTTTTTACAGAGTCTTTTCCAAATAGCTTATCTTTCCCTCCCAGAATATACTTGAGTGATTTCCGTTCTTACCTTGAAAATGCTGTGCTTCCTTGATCCTTCAGAAGCGAGGCTGGTGGAGTTTTATGGAAGAAGGAAAGAGAACTTAGAGCTGCAGACGGTTTTGTGAGTTTTAACAAGTTAGTATATTCTAGTGATAAAGCAGTGTTTAAGTTACACTCAGTTATACCCAATATGTTAATATTAAGTGAGTTAATAATATTAAATAAGTCCTTCATACCTTAAGTCAACTAGAAAATCATGTAAACATTAAATAACCCCAATTGGCTGAGTCTACTTTCAATAAGGATTAATTAGATCTTAGTTTGGATCAAGTACAGGTATGGGATCCTTTATCTAGAAACCTGTTATCCAGAAAGCTCCAAATTAGGGAAAGGCTGGCTCCCATAGACTCTATTTAATCCGAATTTGTGAAAATGGTTTCTTTTTTTCTCTGTAAGATTAAAACAGTACGTTTTACTTGATCCTAATTAAGATATAACTAATCCTTTTTGGAAGCAGACCCAGTCTATTGGGTTTATTTAATGTTTACTTGATTTTCTAGTAGACTAGGGGGCACATTTACTTAGCTCGAGTGAAGGATTAGAATAAAAATTACTTTGAATTTCGAAATATTTTATTGGCTACTTCGACGATCGAATTGGCTACTTTGACCTTCGACTACGACTTTGACTACAAATCAAACGATTCAAACTAAAAATCGTTCGAGCATTCGATGGTCAAAGTACTGACCACCTACTTCGCCACCTAAAACCTACCGAGCACCAATGTTAGCCTATGGGGGAGGTCCCCATAAGCTTTCCTAGCAATTTGGGATCGAAGGAAAATTGTTCGATCGATGGATTAAAATCCTCTGATCGAACAATTTTTCCTTCGATCGTATGAACGAAGGAAATGCGGTAAATCCTTCAACTTCGATATTCGAAGTCGAAGCATTTTACTTCGACGGTCGAATATCGAGGGTTAATTAACCCTCAATATTCGACCAATAGTAAATGTGCTCCTTAGGTAGGACTACATGAACAATTCCGGCTTGACCCGACGTGCTGCAACAAAATGCATGCAACAAAAATAAGGTAAGAGATAGAATTGTCGCATGGTGTCGCAGCATTGATCCGACTCGACACGACTGTCGCAGACGCTGCGTTTTGTGGCATCGCATCGGATCGCACCAGAATTGTTGGTGTAGTCCTACCCTTAAGGTATGAAGATACAAATTATGGAAAGATTTTTTGCTCAAAAATATCAAAGAATGAATTTTACAGAATGAGGGATAGATATCCTAATAATCTAAATAGAAAATTGGTTTTATAGAGACCCACATTAATCAATGTTCTAATCTATAGATTAGAGTCCGGCGCTGAACCAATTTTTGAGACTCAGACCTGCATATTTACCTGCTTTGATCCATTATCTGACCTGAACTGCAACAGTCTGATCCACAACTCGCATTAAACAGGAAGTGATGTTGCTGCAAACCAGAAGTGATGTCATCAGAAGTGTGCGAGGACATAAACACTTTTAAAAACATTTTAAAAGGAGTAAAACATAGATCTAACATAAGATAAGAAATATAGATGTGATCCGCAACCTCACCAGCGACCCGCATCTATATTTGCATCCGCAAATCGTACCTGCATTCCGCAGGGTGCCTGCTTTTTTTTTCAGGTAACCTGCGGGCACTCGACCTTCTGAAGGACTCTACTATAAATCATTTCATTATTAAAATGCAACTGCTATACAGAAATTAAGTGGTAACTAGTTCCTGGTGAAATACATAGTAAGTATACCGTTGGAAGTGCTATTGTGCTTTTATAATACATTATATGAAAAACAAAATGAATTAATTAAATCTGCAAGTAGCCAAATTAGAGTTTTGCCATGCATTTGTTTCACCAGAAATGCTGTTTTTTGCATCAGAAAAATGGCAACAGCATAATTAGAAATTTCCCATGCATTTTTTGCAGACTGGGGGGGGGGTTGTGCTAGGAAAATGCAAAGGAAAAAAAACAGCATTGACTCCAATGTGTGAGAAAATGTATGAAGAAAGAATGGCCATTAACTCCAATGCATTTGGCAAAATGTCTGCAAAATTCTAATTTCGCTTCACTAGAAATACCAATTAGTTGGAAATCAATTGACTAAATAATTCCAATCATTAAATAAAAGATGGAATAAATGCTTTTCATAAGTAACTTTACACAATTGTGTGCAATCATTTTTATCTTTTAATTGTATACTGTAACGTGAAACACAATGGTTCTTAAAGAAACTTGGGGCAGATTTATCAAAGGTCGAATTTTGAAATTATGTGAATGTTTTAAATTTACTCACAACTCGAATGGGAGGTTATTTATCAAAAAACGAATGACCTAAAAAATCAAATAAAATTTGAATTGAGTTTTCCTCGAAAAAAAATAAATTGAATGTCAGGAAGGCAATTTAACATATTCAAATTGACTTGTAAATAAACTTGTCAGGTTTTAGGTGGCGAATATTCAAATTAGAACTGTTTCCAGGGTCGGGCTGTGATAAATCTCACATTCAAATTTGAGTTGGTGAATTAAAATTATAATATGTGAGTTTTGATCAAAACAAAATTCTAATTCAAATTTACCATTCGACCCTTAATAAATCTGCCCCCTTAATATAAAGGCTTTTTTATTACAAATCAAGTTGTTGAATTCTATAGAGTATACTCTAATGATAAAGGAACATCTATCTATCTATTTTATCAGTTAACCACATTAATATACGTATTAAATGAGTCTGAAACATAACTTCTGTTTTACAGAATATATTACATTTTCATAGTATTATTTGAGTATGAGAAGTACATATTTTCTTTTCTGTATGTGGGCCCAATACAAATGTCATTGATTAGATTTTGCCTGGAAATAGTCATGCTAATCCACATTACTTTACTTGACTTATTTCCTTGACATTGACAATGTTATATTGTTAAACAATAATTAAAGTATTTGATGAAGTGCAAAAAGAAATATTAAAATGTCCACTGAGTCAGAAAGGCAGAAACAATAAGGGAATTCAAAAATAATTAGAACAGACACATAGCTAGCCAAAATATAGAAGAAGGACAAGGATCAAATTTGAACTGAGTGTGTGCTGAAGAAAACTTTCTTTTGAGATTTTTTGTGCAACCTCTCACAGTCAAAGTGAAACACACAACAAAACATCCCTATTTTCATATTCATTTCTATATATATTTTGAATAAAAATCGATGTGCTGCAGTGTACTGAACCTGGACCTTTTAGAATACATACAGTACATCTCTGATATACGGAATAAATCGATTAGAATAGAATATTTAGATAAGAATTCTATCACTTTCAGTTGAGCCATGTTTAATTCTGATCTGACACTTCCAAATTTAAGTTCAGACTAATACAAGCCATGGATCCTAGTTTTGAACATCAGGAAATCGCAAATTCTTTTTTAGTTGTGCAATTTTTGTTTCCTACTCTCCAGATTTACGCCCATTATTTTCATTCTAATTCTTTGCTCCCTACCCATTCCTTTCTCTTAAGTTCTTCTTTCCATTATCTCTTTCCAGATGAATTATTTTCTTCTCTTTAATTTTCTTATTCCTTTCAATTTCCATTTTTTACACTGCTACCCAATTTGCCTTTTGATTTCTCAATATCCTTACTCACCAATGTTCTCTTTAAAGTCTACATGTCGTTGCTCATTTCTCCATTTTAATTTAGTCTTCCCAAATACTTTTACCTGCCTCCACATTAATAATCATTTCTCTTTTTTTTTTTGTAAGACAAGACTTTATTACTGTTTTCTGTATTACTGTTGCTGTGACTATCACTAGGTTTGTTATTTACTTTTATTTCTAGAATCCTTTTCACTGCCAAATTCTTTTCAGAATTATAATTTCAAATGCAAATAGAATTTAAATAATACCTGTGAAATGCAAAAAAATGTAGCTCTCTTTCCTTCTTCCCAACAAATATAGGGGCATGATTATTAAAGCCTATGCACAAAAACAGCACCTCTCTTATACCATCACAGATGTTTTCAAGAATTTTGTGTCTGGACACCTTTGTTTGGCTCTCCATGATTACCTCATCATGACAATGTTATAGTTATATAAAACCATCATTGTAAGGGTAATTTTGCTCTCTCTAGTTTGCTCCAAGATATCACTGGTATACTGATATTAATGCTAATGCCATATTACAGGATGGGCAGCGCTGGAATGATATATGGTACCATAGATTAGCCTTGAAAGGCAAGAAAGAATAAGAAGGACCTGGACTTTTGATCTGTGGATATGTATGTATGTATGTATGTATATTTTTATTTGTATAGCGCTCCTTGAGGGCAAAGCACGATACAGCAGAACAATAAATTAGTATAAGAAACAGGGGGCCATTACAATAATGACAAATAAGTATAAAAATACAATACACATAATTATAAAGTATAGTTACAATACATAGTAAGTGCTAATTGTCAAGGAGACAAAAGGATGGAGGTCCCTGCCCCATATAGCTTACAGTCTAAATGGGAAGGTAACTTACAGACACAATTTGGAGGGATATTAAGTGCTGTTCCCAGTTAAGGTGGTATTCAAGTGTAGGGATGTAGCGAACTGTTCGCCGGCGAACTAGTTCGCGCGAACTTCGACTGTTCGCGTCCGCCGCAAGTTCGCGAACGTCGCGCGACGTTCGCCAATAGGCGTTCGCGTCAAAATCGGTCGCCCATTCGACCATTCGATCGCTAAAATCGAACGATTTTCGTTCGATTCGAACGAAAATCGTTCGATCGAACGATTAAAATCCTTCGATCGTTCGAATCGAACGATTTTCGGATGATCGAAGTTCGCGAACAGTTCGCGAACAGTTCGCAAATTTTGCCGGTGTTCGCGAACGGCGTTCGCGAACACATCGGCGGCGGTTCGCTACATCCCTATTCAAGTGTGCTCTAAGAGGTAGTCTTTGAGTTTAGATCTGAAGGCATTGAGGGAGGATTGAGGGAGGATTCTCTCTGGAGAAATTCAGGAATGACATTGCAAATATAATGTGCAGAAAGACAGAAGGGTTTGATGCGGGAAACAGCAGTAGTAGGTCGCTCTGAGAGGAGCTGAGGCTTCGGGCAGGAACATATAGAATGACAATAAATGAGATGTAGTTAGGTGCAGAGGAGTGAAGGGCTTCAAAGGTTATGAGAATACGGGTGGAAATCCAACAGAAACTTTCAGAGGTAGGAGACATTTCCAATACATCTTTTGAGACTCTGTGATGAACCTGACCAGTGAAATCTGGTGCATTCTTACAACGATTATTATTAGTGATGAGCAAAATTTTTTGACCAGGTTTCGCAGTGAAAAAAACACCTATAGACTCGAGTGGGTAAAAAAATGGTTGCACATGGACTTCAATGCATTTGGTGAATTTTTTGCCATTACATGAATTTTTGGCAAGCGAAACAGGTCAGATTCACTGATCCCTTATTAAAATATAAAAAAAGGAGGTTATGAATAGTGATGGGTGAATTTGTGGCGTTTAGACGAAAAATTTGTGAATTTCCAGTGAAATGCGCAAAACAGCGAAAAATTTGTGAAACTGCGTCGGCGTCTCGTTTTTGATGCCGGCATCTGTTTTTCGGATGCCGGCGGAAAAAACGCAGCAAATCACGGGAATTCGCCACTAATTCTCCGCAAATTTGCGCCTGGTGAATAAATTCGCCCATCACTAGTTATGAAGAACCCCAGGAACACCTGGATGAGCTCAGATATGTCTGAAAATCCTCCTCCCCATTTTCTGATAATGAGGATTGTCATGGTGTCTTAGAAAAGAAAAGAGATAGATAAGCGTCAGTTTTACTGAAAAAAAAGGTATAGAGATTTGCAATTCTTTTTTGACCAACACATTGAAGCTTGTTCCTCCTTCCGAGACTCTTTGGTGCGCAGTAACTAATATAGGTGCTATATTTCAACAGTCCAGTTATGCATAGAAACCAATAGGCAATTATTTACACTGTCTAGTACAAGTTAGGAAGTTATTGCAAAGAACTGATTAGTTGTTATGGGCAACCCATAGCACCTATATAAGTGAAACAGATATATATGAAGTGATATTTCTAGTTCTGTATAAAAAAAATGAGCTAACTGAAGTGAATATTAATGTAGCTGATTTTATTTAAAAGAAGAAAACATATTTACAATGCTGGGATTCATATTTATGTCGCTTTTGGAAAAATTTAAATTCGCCATTTGTGTTATACTAGCATGTCCAATCTATGGTCCGAAAGCTTCCATCCTCCATCATATACCACATGCTGGACATATTGCTATACCTATACAATTATTTTACTGTTTTAAATATTTTATTGGTCTCATTTATTTTTAATTAATTTAGACATTTTGCGTCCAAAAAAGTGACATGCTACAAGTTTCATTAATGCAAATACAGAATTAAAAACAAACAGAAAATCATGTACACAGTAATTACCCAGTGATGACCAATTAATAGCATCTGGATATCCCCACGTGCTTATTTTATACACAGCATGCACACGTATAAGAAATTTCATAAGAAAAAAAAGACAAGATCCAAAAGCATCAAAAAAATGATATTCCTCTGCAACTTTCACATCGTTTGTATGAGATAAAAAGCATGTTCTTCAATGTGCTGCTGTTTATAGTTTACATATGCAGTTATATTTAGTGATGGGCGAATTTGTCCCAAAAAATTTGCTAAACACTTTGAAGTCAATGGGCATCAAAACATTTTTGACACGTGTCAATTTCAACGCCCGTGAAATTTTTATACAAGCGCCTATTTTGTCCAAATATATATTTATACAATATAATAGTCACAATACAAGGCTAATTCATAGTCACATTACTTGACACCACTGCATTCTGCATCATAACTTTAATCAGCCCTGTAACATCAGCATCTATGACAAATTAATCTTATTTATAGCTTCATGATTTGCGACAATCCCTAAGGGGGTTATTTATCAAAGTCCAAATTTATCTCAATATTTTCTGCTACAAACACTTGTTTTTTTAGGCTTATATATTATTAAATTTTCCCGAAAATTTGCTTTGCAGAAAAAAATAAGATTTATCCATCCGATTTTCAAGATTTTTTCGGAATTTTCACCAGAAAACTCTGAAAACTTCGAGGTATTGCACGAAACCCAGCGCACATCAAAAAATCATTGAGACTTCACCAGTTTTACCCATTGAGGCAAATTGACTAAGCGCAGAAAATACGCTAGTGACGCCTTCGCCACACTTCGTCTGGGAGCCGCTAATTCACTAAAATCCGAAGTTGCACTCAGGGAGGCGAAAAGGTAGCGAAGTTGCAATAGCATTAATTCGTCAATCAAAGTGAAGTTACACTGGTGATGCCTGGGAAAGCTTCATAAAATAAAATAGAGTTGTTATTTTGCCCTATACGTGAGCCCAGTGTATAGCTTATGTGCCATATGTTAGGAAATGTAGGGGGGAAGGAGGGTACCCCCAAAAAAATTTACGATCTTTATCAGCTTATCACCCTTAAAAAAGTAAAAGACGCCAGCGTTTTTTGGGACTTAGAAAAAATTTCAACTTTTTTTTGAAGCAAGCCCCATCTATTCTATTGCACTTCGCCTGGTCTGAGGTGGCGAAGGCAAGTCTGGCGCAAGAGGTAACGTTCAGTAAAATGCGCAAGTTAGTAAATTAGCGAAGTTATGTCCCTTCGCCATAGCGCAACTTCGTCTGGCGTAACGGTGCGAAGTAGCGTTAGAGTAGGTCCACTTCGCTAGCGAATTTACACCAGCACCCGTTAGTAAATCAACGAAGTAACAAAATGACTTCACGCTGCCGAATTTGCGCTAGCGTTAGCCACTTCGTGCTTTAGTGAATTTGCCCCATTGACTTATATGCAACCTCGACGGTCTTAGATGTCGGATTTTCTGATTCAGACCTTTCCATCTTTGGGGTTTGATTTCAAAAAATTTGTCATTTTTTTTTCTTTTAAAAGTCAGATTTTATATAAAATATTTTTGGTGATTTTGGCATTCAGAGTTTAGTAAATAACCTCTTAAGTGTAGCTTCTCAACAGCTGCCCAGAGCACACTGAGCATGTGCAGTGTCACTGACACTTCTTAGATGATTCAAGATGGCATTTCTAACTATAGTCGTTTTTGGGTTTTAGTTATAAAATAAAATAAAAATAAATGGAAAAAATGGCAAGTACATGTAGAAGTCAACGGGAATTATAGTTTCAAATGTAGATTTAATCAAAATTAAGGGTTCTATGTGATTTTACTGGTTCACAGTTGTTTCTTCATGTGCTTAAGCAATCAGGTGTTTCAGATTTTCAAAATAAGAGCACATTTTTTTAAAATATTTTTTTCAAATTTGAACACACAAATTTTAAAATTACAATTGATACATATGCCCCACCTATTTATAAAACATTACATATTGTAAATATGGCGAATTTGCGCTAGCGTTAGCCGCTTCGTGCTTTAGTGAATTTGCCCCATTGACTTATATGCAACCTTGACGGTCTTAGATGTCGGATTTTCTGATTCAGACCTCTCCATCTTTGGGGTTTGATTCCAAAAAATTTGTGATTTTTTTATTCTTTTAAAAGTCAGATTTTATATAAAATATTTTTGGTGATTTTTGCATTCGGAGTTTAGTAAATAACCTCTTAAGTGTAGCTTCTCAACAGCTGCCCAGAGCACACTGAGCATGTGCAGTGTCACTGACACTTCTTAGATGATTCAAGATGGCATTTCTAACTATAGTCGTTTTTGGGTTTTAGTTATAAAATAAAATAAAAATAAATGGAAAAAATGGCAAGTACTGTACATGTAGAAGTCAACGGGAATTATAGTTTCAAATGTAGATTTAATGAAAATTAAGTGTTCTATGTGATTTTACTGGTTCACAGTTGTTTCTTCATGTGCTTAAGCAATCAGGTGTTTCAGCTTTTCAAAATAAGAGCACATTTTTTTTAAAATATTTTTTTCAAATTAGAACACACAAATTTTAAAATTACAATTGATACATATGCCCCACCTATTTATAAAACATTACATATTGTAAATTTTATGGGTTCGCAATAGGGGTCTCAGACCCTCTAGAAAAGTCTTGAATTGCTAACCTTGAAAGCTTAAAAACAAATTAGAAAAATGTTTAACACTGCAGAAACCACCAAATATAATAAAAATGTGTAAAATCATTTGCAGATTATCTGCAGACTGATCAAATACCAGAACAATGTGCTTGTTATACTCAAAGAGAATATTTTGGAGAAGGTCCCCTTTAAAACTTATGTATTTGATCATCTATTAATCCTATTGTACAACAGAGAAAATTACTGCAGCTTACCGGTATGTTTTCTATTAGAACATATTTACGGCGATCATATTACCTGCACACGCTTTCCTTGTTCATTTCAATTGATAATTAAACAGCTGCTTTTAAAAGCTTTTTCTTTTTAATTGAATTAAAAGTTTCATGTGTGTGTAATCCAATGTATTCATTCAGACTGATGAAAGCAGAAGCCTATGCTGTATCTTCCCAGCAGTTCCTTTTTTTTATTATTATTTTTTATTTTCAAGGTGAGGATCACTGAATTATTGGTTATAACTAAATTGTATTCGTTCATGTTTTAGAACACAGGAAACTAAGCCAAAGCGTTTTACTATAAAGAGCCTGGATTATATGAGATGAAAGAAACCTTTGGCAGGACCTTGGCCATATAACAAATACGAATAAAAATAAAAATTGGCAGATTGTTATTAGTTACCTAAAATTACTTAAAAGGTTAACTTACTATTATATGAGGTCAGACTGTCTTCTATTTTTTCTCTCTTGAGTCTGCGCTCTACTACAGTATCTTTTGCTGCCATGGCATGTTGGTTCCATTAACTTGCTTTTATTGCTTCATGAGACACATGAAAGTGCAACATCTTGTTCTAGACGTGGAGATTTGGACCCAATAAACTGTGTGGTGGCCCAAATACCAAGTTCCTGTACCGTATGATCTAGAATAATCATCTGCACCAGTCTAGAACAATGCTTTTTTCTGATTTTCTTCTGCATTTCATATGAGTATTTGACATTCCCAAGGATTCCATGGATATCATACGTGTATAAAGACTGGGTCATGGGAGAAGCTTTGTGTTCTATAGTAGGAAGTCACAATAGACACACATATAGCACTCACTTGTCTGTACATAATATAATTACTTACACTATTTAAATATTTAAAATTTTGTTTCCGTCATTCTTTTGGTATCCACAGGCACTGTTTTGTAAGCTAAGCTTTGCATCATCCCAAAATTGGATGCATCAGAAAGAAGGACATGCCCATTCATAGGCTACACAATTAATTGCAACATGGAGATGAGCTGCATTCTTTGATTTTGTACTAACTTTCACAGCCCACTTTAAATGCTGAGTTCTTACTGTTTAAATTCACAGATCCATTCCATAACACTTATTTTCAATGTCAGTGGAAATGTAAGTTCCCTTAGCCATTAGCCAGTGTCAGGAGGGTCTTGAAACTCTGACTCCTCTATTGTATACAATGAAGAAAAAAACTAATATAGCACATTTGCCTTTTTTGTATCTTTTATAACCACATTATATCCATTATTTCATTCAGCACATAAAATATTTAAAAAACATTTTGGGTTTAGCCTTAACCTATGCCGCAATCCATTCATCATTTTCTATCTTTGCCTTCTGGATTGCTGTTTTACAACATTTGTTATATTGTTTGCATTCATTGAATGTAGGTTCTGTTCCCCAGAATATATTTGTTTTTTGCACCAAACATTACATTAGATAAATTTATGGTCACTTTTACCCAAAGGTTCAATCACTTGCACATTTGCTATATTTTATGGGTCCTTAGAGATCACAGAGATCCAGTACAGCATGATTTCTCAACAACCTGTGACCAAAAATTGTCCTATTAATTCCCTGTGCAATTAAATTCCCCCATTACCAAAACTTGCCCCAAACCAGCAGCCTTTCTCTCTCTCTAACAAGCTTAGCTCTTCCTCTTCACATACTTTAGTGGGTCTACTCTATACCATACCCCTACAATTAATTTGCTGGACTCTTTACAATCTGAATGAAAGACTTTGGGGCAGATTTATCAAGGTTCAAAGTGAAAATTCGAATTTTGAGCTATTTTCTGTGTACTTCGACTAGGGAATAGTCCAAATTCAATTAGAATTTGAAAAAAATGTGAATATCAAAATTTATCACGTACTGTCTCTTTAAAAATTCAACTTCGACCACCATCTAAAACCTGCCGATTTGCTGTTTTAGCCTATGGTGGACCTCCTAGAACCTATTTGGAGTCAATCGGTGCACTTTTTTACAATCTAAGTTTTTTTTAAAAAATGTTGAATCGAATTAGATCGAATATGATCTTACCTCGATACGTATGATTCAAATTCGAACAAATATGGCCTATTCATCCGCAAAAAAAAAATAAAAAAGGCAATTGTTTTGATAAATTTCGGTTGGTCTTTTTTTATTTGAATTCGATGTTATGGGAGTTAAAAAAAACTCCCATTAGTTCGAAATTCGACCCTTGATAAATCTGCCCCTTTGTGTAGTGACTATCCTGTAATAATAACTGATAAAAATGGGGTTGGCTTTTAAAGATACACCCTACTGTATTACATAACATGTTTGTCACTGTCCTTTGTCTGCACAGAAAGTTGTCAATATAATGGGAATTATTCCAGATTGCTTCCTATTGATAAGATCTTTATAAATGTCTTTTTTTACCAGTAGTATTTTGTAAACCAACAACTCTTCCGACACAATCAACTTGTCTCTTTACCGTTCTTACACCATCACACTGTACTTTTGTTTCACCCTATTTCTATGATACATTTAGATCATCTTCCTCTGCTACACGCAAGTGTATAATAACAATTGAGCAGAATGGAACGAGGAACGAGCAGGATAGAAAATACATTTTAATATAATATCTCTATATCTATCAGGAAAATAGTTGGACTAAGCTGATGGCATTACAACAACTGCACAACTTATGCAACAACATATAAAGGCTTGGTTAGCAGGGTCTACATATAAAATACAATAAAGAAGGGCTCAGCTGGTACAAACAAAACTAGACATTCAAAATTGCAGGTTCCAATATTCCTATTCTTACAGGTAACAGTAAACTGGAAATTTACAAGCACAATGTACATTATGTTATTTAACCTTATTTCTTGGGAAGCCTTTCAAAAACAGATTGTTTTAGAGAAGGGTTTTTTTAAATGCTGCATGTTGCAATATTGTCTTATTTAACAAATATACAGGTTGAATAATGGATGTGAATAGACCATAACCACAGTCTGGTAAATAGTAACTTGTTGTTATGGTTACTCTTAGAACAATTAATTCAAAAGACAATAATGTCTTATATCTCTAACAATGGTATGGGCTAAAATAAATGCTGGACTGCATTGTAGTGACTTGACTGCAAATTGGTTGAAGTTGTGTATCTTATGTTTTTTATTTTTTTAACCTAAAACTTTAAAAAGGAAATTCAAGATGCATCAAAGCCATAGTTTTTTTCAGGAGTTTTATTGTTCAGAATTGGTGGAATCTTCCTTAAATTTAATTTAAGGAATTTAATGGGGTATTCAGCTGAATCTTTTGTGGAGTGGATTTGGAACAATTTGTAACAAAAATATTTGTGTTTCGTTGTTGTTCAGCCCTTTAATGTGACTAAGATTTTTAGAAATGTTCTGCTAAAGACAGATGAATCCAAATCTGGAAAAGATTCTAGTATTTTGTGAATTCTGTGTATATATATACACAATCCTATAAACATTCCTGGTTATCAGACCAACATCACATTCACAAAGGTGAGTCTCTATTGAAAGGGATGTCCACACAAAACTATAGACAGCTAGACAGAAACCTCTTCCAATAGCAATTCTATTTACAAATAAATAAATAATACATAATAATCAAACATCAACAAAAAGAAGCATTCAAAAATGTGCAATTAATTTAAATAATTTAATTATTGAAAAGTTGTTTCCCATTACATTCAACAGAGAACATCAGATTTTGGGTGGAGATTCTTTAAAGAATCTAAAAGGAACAACCATCTGAAAGCCACAATACAACATACCCATTTCATTAATGGCCCACTGTCTAAAATGTGTGATAAAAAAACATGGCAGTGCACAAGACGGCAATCAGTATATGCTGTATATCATATTATGTCAGCACATTATTTGAACAGAAGATACTAATTCAAACCAAAAAGGTCTCTTGCATTGTTTAATTGCTAATTTAAATATGTCTCCAGTAATGATGTGCGGACCGGCCCAATACCTACGGGACCCACGGGTCGGGTGGGTTTGAACCGTCTTTGCACCCCCATTTGCGGGTGGCAGGTGGGTGCGGGTTGATCTCTCCTTCTGCTCTCCCTGCCCGCAAACTTGCACTGCCGACTTCCGGCTTCCTTTTTTATTGACACCCTTTTGTGATGTCATTTGCGGGGCGGGGCACTCGCAGGTCTATAAAAGGAACCCAGAAGTCAGGCCCTGGTGGGCGTGGGCTGAGAGAGGGCATGTAAGGGTCGGTGCAGGTCAGATTTTACCGACCCGCACATCACTAGTCTACAGATACATAGCAGGATGATATTCTTATAAAGGGAGTCCTCGCGTTACATACACTCATAGTTACATAGTTACATAGTTAGTTACATAGTTAAATTGGGTTGAAAAAAGACAAAGTCCATCAAGTTCAACCCCTCCAAATGAAAACCCAGCATCCATACACACACCCCTCCCTACTTTTAATTAAAATTCTATATACCCATACCTATACTAACTATAGAGCTTAGTATCACAATAGCCTTGGATATTATGTCTGTCCAAAAAATCATCCAAGCCATTCTTAAAGGCATTAACTGAATCAGCCATCACAACATCACCCGGCAGTGCATTCCACAACCTCACTGTCCTGACTGTGAAGAACCCCCTACGTTGCTTCAAATGAAAGTTCTTTTCCTCTAGTCTGAAGGGGAGGCCTCTGGTACGGTGATCCACTTTATGGGTAAAAAGGTCCCCTGTCATTTGTCTATAATGTCCTCTCGACTTACATATAACTCACACTAACAAATGGAGGCTAGTAAAGTAACATATGTGGTTTGCTTGACCTTTATTACCTTTAGTACCCGCAGGGACATCTGCAATTCACTATCAGGCTCAGGCGCCAATTCGCTAGCGAATGGGACCGTCACTAGCGTTCATTCGCACTATATTGCTCTGGCGAATGATCGTTACTCCCATGGGCGTCCACAGAGGGGGGCAAGAGGGGGCAGTGCCCCCCCCTGGGACTGCATACCCCCCAACTGTCCTGATTTTCGCCGAACAGACACGCTTTTAGATGCCTGTCCCGCTGTCCGGCGTTGTTGCCCTTATGTCCCGCCTCATTTGGGGCTCTTTTGTTGTTCCTGGGTTTTTTCCCGAAGTCTCGCGAGAAGAGACTATGACAGTGACGTCACACGCTCTACCAGGAACAGAGTAGAGTAGAGAGGGTGGGGAGCTGAGGAGGGAGGATCCAAAACGGAGACGTGACTGCAGCTGACGTGACTGCAGCTATGCACTATGCAGCATTCCTCTGCATTTACAGAAACTATTACAGCCTAAAGTCCGTGCTTATGCTGCGAAGCAACAGGAATGCGGCTTCTACTGTTATGTTTCCCCCTTCTAATAAATCTCTATTAACTCCTCCGTGCCTCCAGCGCATCTCTCACCGCTCTCACCCCCGTCAACATACTCAGCCTTCACTTTTTAGCTTTCCTACTTTAACAATCTCCCCGGACTCCCCCCCCACACTTTGACCCCTCATTTGTCACAGCCTTATCATCAGCCAGGCTCCTAGAGAATATGAAGGCTGAGGGAGAAGATAGTTGTTGTAGGAGAGATTATGAGGGTGGAGGGCTCAGAGGAAATCATTAAAGAGATACTGACACCTGAAATTATCTATTATAATTTTGGCTTTGCAAGCTACTTCTAACTTTGCCATAAAGTATTTGCATGATGCTTTTACATTACCTGTCTGATCCCCCATGTTCCTGTATGAGGGGGCTGCCATATTTGTGCAGCAGGAGTCCGTTAGCATTAGAAACTGTAACTGACAGGCTGAGATGGGACAGTCAGGTTGGCAAAGTCAGAGTGTCAGAGAGTCAGGCTTAGGAACTTCAACTAACAATTATATACAAAAACAAACCTCTCAGCAAAAAATGATCAACATGACCTATAGGTAACATTTAATGTACATTCATATGCTAAAATTCATTTTTTAGTGTCAGTATCACTTTAAAGGAGGAAAGCTTAGACTTGAAGGTTGAGTAACCTGACAGGAGGGGTAAATGTGAGGTATACATACAGGCAGGACGGAGGAGTTAATAGAACCTTATTTGATGGGTGTCCCAAGTGAAGCTGCATTCCATTTGCTTAGGAGATTTATTATGTCCTAAAATGGTTTCAATATTTCTTAACTTGTGGTCTCTGTGCTGCTGCTCTGTTATACTCTGCATAGCTGGATTTGCTTTGTAACACAACAGCTGGGTAAGTGTCCAGCACATGATGTCACAGAGCATTGTACCCTACAGCCGGTTGATTGTTTTTATATGTTGTTTTTGTTAAAGTTAAATGGGCATGACTTATGGGGGGAGTGGCCATAAAGTGGGCGTGGCCAAAAAATTAGCCGCGCTTCGCGCGCCTCAACTTTTTGTCCCTCTTTCTTAATCACAAATGTTGGGAGCTATGGGACTGTGCACATTGGCCCCAGCTTACTGTGGTTTCTGTTGCGATCCCTCGAAGATTTTTGCATGTACTTGCCCCTGTGCCACCTGTTTGTGAGTTCTGGGGGTATTTATGCATGAACTTGCCACTTTGCCATCTTTGTGTGAACTAGGGTTGCCACTTGTCAGACAACCGGTATTTTGAAGGGTTGCCCGGGTCAAAACTTCCTGGATGGTTTTTGAAATTAGGGAAACTGTGCAGGATTCCCTTGATTGACCCGGCTATCGGCTGATTGCCGTGGCATAGCTTCACCCTCTGATGGCAGTGACACACCCACCTATCTCACAGGCCCGCCCACTGATGCCTCCTTGCCCCACCCTGGAAAATTTTCTGCGGACACCCATGGTTACTCCTCAAATTCTCTAAAGAGAAAGTTACCTCTTTCACCAGAGTTGACTTCACAACCTCAGACCAAGGGAAGTGCTTAAAAGCAGCTAAATCTTCCTCAATCTTCTGTCACTTACATCATATCCTGTGAGCCAAAAATGCATTAAACTTCCAAAAATGCTGGTGTCTTTTTGTTTTTTGAAGCAGAATTGGCTGCAAAAGTCCTGACCAACTTTTTTTGTGTAACCGGTTTTCTCTAGACATTTCATAACATATGGAACATGTATTTTACAGTGGGCTCAAGTGTAGGGCATTATATTAACTCTCTTGCCTTTATTACGGTTCCCTGGACATTTGTAATAAAAAGTGGTAACTTCAAGCATTTGCACCAACATTTATAATAAATAAAGACCTCCATACAACTTTAAATTACCTGCAAATTGACCTAAGCGCGAGATCACTAGCGAATTTTACGGATTTTTACACAATTTTATTATTTTCCCACACAAAAATATCTTGTGAAAATGTATTGATATATAGGGGGGAAAAGTCTGTGCGGATTGGTCAGAGTGGCTTTCAGAAAATAGTGAGAACATTTCGGATTTTGATAAATAACCCCCTATGGGTATGAGCCTGCAGTTGTTAAACAACATTTCCCAGCACCCACCAGCAGTTGACGTATATCGATATTTTTTTACCTGTTAGAGACCCTAGTCTTTATGTTCTAACCTGCTCCTGTAAGGAAGTAGTATTATCACAATTATAGTTGTAATGTAAAAATAATAAAAGGATAACACATGAAATAAACCAAGACGCTCAAAGTCAGAAACATCAGTCTTATACAGCAGCAGTTCAAAAAAGACTAACAATGCCCTGTGAGAGAGCTGGGATTGCAGAGAAGAGATACATAATACATATTCATTTTTATATATGTATGAGATCCAGCTCTAATCCTGCTATAACCCAAGGTTTCTGTATATGATTTTTTTGATGGCCCCTATTCATTACAAACTGGCTTCCATCAATTACATATGACATCCAAACAGTTTAATATAACATCAAGAGGCACCAATGATTAAATATATATACAATCAATAAATAAAGACACAACCAGGTTCCCTAACAGTGGGTATATGTTATAGTTGCAAAGAATTGTTATGCTGATTAATGATACCATTAGCGGTAGTTTCAGAAATAACTTGGGTATAAACAAAGGGGCAGATTAACTAACCACCGAAAATTCGCCAGCGTCTGCTTCGGGCCCAGAAGAAAGAACTTGATCCTCCCATGTGTAGCTGAGGTGTCGGAAAAACTTATAAGGATTTTTAATAAAGACCACATCCCTATCTGCTTTAAACCCAGCAATACACTGAGGCAGTGTGAGAAGTACAAGAAGAGTAACATTGTGTATGCAGTGCAGTGCAGTGAGGAATGCTCTGATTTGTATATGTGGGAAACCAAACAAAAGTTAAAGGAGAAGGAAACCCCCTGGGCGCAAAACCCCTCCCCTGTGTTGCCCCCCCTCCCTCCTCCCCCCTGGCCTACCTGTCCCCCTGGGCAAATGCCCCTAACTTGTTACTCATCCCTCTGCGCAGGTCCTTTCCATGGAGTTCACAGTCGCCATCTTCTCCCACACATGTCTTCTTCCTGCTTTGCCCGGCATCTTCTGGCGCATGCACAGTAGGAACATTAACAGGTACGGATCTACTGCGCATGCGCCGAATGTCACAAAGTTTTCCGATTTCACTTTGTGACATTCGGCGCATGTGCAGTAGATCCGTATCTGTAAATGTTCCTACTGCGCATGCGCCAGAAGACGCCGGTCAGAGCAGGAAGAAGACCGCGTGGGCGCCTGTGAACTCCGTGGACAGGACCTGCGCAGAGGGGTGAGTAACAAATTTGGGGCATTTGCCCAGGGGGACAGGTAGGCAACACAGGGGAGGGGGAGGGGTTTTGCGCCCAGGGGGTTTCCTTCTCCTTTAAACCAGCGTATGACACATAACAGAAGAACCAACTCCTCTGGTCAGAACTCAGCTGTTTAACTACATATAAAAGTAAAATGACACACGTTTGAAGACTGCCAAGTCCAGATTCTAGACCGAGAGAGTGACTGTTTTAAAGGAAGTGTTAAAGAAGACATATATGTAAAAACTGAAAAACCAAGTTTGAAACGAGGCGGGGGTGCGACATCTAGGAGCATATTTATCAAGGGTCAAATATCAAATTGAAAAAAAATCGAAATTAGAATTCAAAAAGACCAACCGAAATTAGTCCATTTTCGATCGCATAGGTTCGTATTGGCTGAATTCGAATCATACGAATCATATGAATATCGCATTTGATCGAATTCTACGTTTTCCCCCCCTAAAAAAACTTAGATTTTTTCAATGTCCACCAATTGACTCCAAATGGGTTCTAGGAGGTCCCCCATAGGCTAAAACAATTCGGCAGGTTTAAGACGGCGAATGGTCAAAGTCTAATTTTTAAATAGACAGTACATGATAAATTTCGATTTACAAATTTTTGAATTTTTTTCAAATTCGAATCTTGGTCAATGGCTACATGTTTTGGGCATAACCCTTTATCAAGTGTAATGCAAGCAAGGCATTGTGGGAATTAAATACCTTCTTGGGAACAAGACACCCCCCCCCACCTAAAGTGACAGTGTGGAATTATATATACATAATGATTACACAAACTTAATCCAAAATACAAAAAAATTCAAAAGAATTTAAAAGTTCAAAAAATTCAGAAAAATCAATGTTTGTTTTGAATATTTCATAGTTCATAGTGTCCAAGTCCAAAGTCATCTAAACAGTAGCATTTTATCAATAAAAATAAAAAAGTAGGATGAACACTAAGCACATTGTGTTAAGCTCAACAAGCAATAATGAACTAGATGGTGTTGCAAGCATAATAAAGAGTTTATTCCTTGACTCATCATGGCTCTTAAATCAAGGCATATGTACAGTATAATCTGTTAAGTATCTGTAGAAGTAGGCTTCCTTCTGTTCATTAGTGATGGGCGAATTTATTTGCCAGGCGCAAACTTGCGGCAAATTTTGCCGCCGGTGAATAAATTCGCGAAACCGGTGTAAAAATTCGCCGGTGTAAAACAGACGCCATTTAGTGAATTTTGCGAGACATTTGCAAATTATTCTGCGAAACGCCACAGATTCACCCATCACTACTATTCATGCTTTATTCAGATTTTGTTTCAACAGCGATGATCAGAAACCACATCAATTCCTTGCCTGATATTCCAGATACTAAAAGAACTGGTACTTGAAGAGAGGTAACATATTGTATTTATAGGGGCAGATTTGTCAAAGGTCGAAGTGAATATTCAAACTTAAAAAAATTGAATTTCGAGCTAATTTTTGTGTACTTCGACTAGGGAATAGTCAAAATTCGATTTGAATTAGAATTTTTTTTAAAAAGAAAATTCGACTTCGACCATTTGCCATCTAAAACCTGCCGAATTGCTGTTTTAGCCTATGAGGGACCTCCAAGAACCTATTTGGAGTCAATTGGATTTTTTTGAGAAATGCGCTATTGCTTTGAGTCATACGATTCGAACAAAAACTGACCTATTCGATCGAAAATTGACCTATTTGGCCAAAAGAAAATCTTTCGGTTGGTCTGTTTGAATTTAATTTTTTCAAATTCGAAATTCGACCCTTGATAAATCTGCCCCATAATGTTATAGACTCAATGTTTAGAATGGAACTTCATTTTTAAATATATTCAGTGTCAGAATTAAAATGCCCAGGAGGAGCTTAAGTAAAGCCCAGGAGAACCATAACTAAAAAACACGCCGATACCCATTGTCAACATGATGTTTTTGACATTGGATAAAGTAGGATTTAAACTGCAATAAATTGAGCGTCTTTGGTGGTGCAGAACACACAAATGGTTTCATTCTGATAGAAAATGCATTTAATGTAAAGTACACTATGGGGCAGATTTATCAAGAGTAAAATTGAAAAGAAGTTTTTATGGTCAAAACTGTCAAATTCGACTAGGGATCTATGGTTAATCACTGGTTATGTAATGATATTAAGAACAATGTCTAAGATTTGCTTCTATTAAGGGGCAGATCTACCAGTTTTTTTAGCTTGAGGGAAACAAGCTCACAATAGCATTGCAATAGCATAATAGAGAAAAAATCAGAATAGTCCCAGTTACACAGGCAGGCAGCGTACAAACAATGTCAGGAATCAGGAATCAAAAAGTTAAAAAAACATGAGATAAGTATTTAATTTTTTATGTAATGACCACAGTGACATCATGAATACTGTGACATCAGTGTGTGTGTGCAAAAAGAGTCACATCGCCAATGGGCATGCATGTGCTGAAGGGCCCAGGGAACAGCAGACGGAGAGGTAACAGAGCATACCAGTCTCCTGGGGGTGTCTTACAGGAACCCTACTTATACAGAGAGATACTTTCCCCTAAAAAATAGCTATCTATTGATAATAAAGGTTAACTTAAAAGGGAAGTAAAGTCTAAAATAGAATAAGACTAAAAAATGCTGTATTTTGTATACTAAACATAAACATGAACTTACTGCACCACAAGCCTAATCAAACAAATCATTTATGCTTTCAAATTTGGCCACGGGATCACCATCTTGTGACTTTGTTAAACATCTTTGCAAGACCAAGACTGTGCACATGCTCAGTGTGGTCTGGGCTGCTTAGGGGTCGTCATAAATTATCAAAACAGCACAAGTCAAATAATATCTGCCAGAAGCCGATACAGCAAGACTGATTAATAATCAGAATATACAGACTGTACTGGGTCCTGTGTTGTCATGTAATCTAATGTGGATTTTATAGTTTTTGTATTGTTTAAAACAAACTTTCTTCATCTCTGCAGAACTAATGGATGCAGCAAAATAATCCTCCAAATAGAATCCCAGTTTATCTGTTTAAATCTGGCTCCATGATCTTTGTCCCTACAGCTAGAGTTGGAAACAGTAAAGGGGATGTAAAGGCAAAAATAAAATCCAATACAAAGCTCTACACAGTCTCCGACTGCTCTACAGGGAAACAAACAAAGCTGCTTGAGTTCTGCACAGCTGGGAAGTAAGGCGGGGGCTCCCCCTGCTGTTCATTAGTATGATTGTTTCCCTGCAGAGCAGTTAGGGTCCGTCCTATCCTATCCACAGCAGTAAATGAAGGGAGAATTTCACTGCATACTAGGGATGCACCGAATCCACTATTCACATATGCACATTAGGATTCGGATTTGGTTTGGCCGGTCAGAAAGATTCGGCCGAATCCAAATCCTGCTGAAAAAGGCCGAATTCTGGCCGAATCCCGAACCGAATCCTGGATTCGGTGCATTCCTACTGCATACAGTCAGGTTTCTTATAAAATTACAAATTTTTTAATTAAAGTTTATTGGAGATTTTTTCATTAAAGAAAGTAAAAATGGGATTTTATTTTTTTGCCTTTTCATTATCTTAGTAAACAACATAACTGACACTTTAACTTATAAAGAGATGCTACATTTCTGAACCAAGCACTTTGAGAACAGGATGGAAGAAAACCCTACTTATACATCATTTTAAAAAAAATCATTATAGATTTTTTTCCTTTTTAACCAGCAGAATAGTTTTGCCGTCTCTTGATAAAAAACACTCAACTTTTCTTAATAAATAACATAATTGAAACTCTAAGTTAAAAATGGAGACATAAAATCATAGAATTAATCATCTAGATGCCATGTAATAGACCTTTACTTGGACGAGACAGGGTTTTATTTATTCTTGGAACCAAGCACTTCTCTCCTACTCTGAAATTATTGTAGGGTCAATTTTCAATGAATAACTTATACAGATGAATTTGCTGAGCCTGTGCTTAGCTTTCTTGTTCATCAGTTACGTCTCTCTTCTTGGTGAGACATTTCTTTTATGTTTATTTTGTAGCCATGATCACTCAATTTATCTCCATTGTAACATGTATAATATACTAATCAGAAAGGTTGCATTTGTTCCTTGCACTGAGTGAATAACATAGTTAAGTAATTAGGTTTATAAATATTTCCAAGTTCATGAAGGAGCTTAGGTTAGTTAGTTATAAAGAGGTTCCAGTGAAAATGGAATAAAGTAGAATCAGTAAGAACTTAACTTTACACATGTGCTTTCAGAAAGAGCCAGCACTTTAGGAAGGAACTTCTTTCTGACAGGCTGTTGTTTCTCCTACTCAATGTAACTGAATGTGTCGTAATGGCACATTCATTTTTACTATTGAGTGCTGTTTCTATATCTACCAGGGAGCTGTTATCTGGTTACCTTCCCATTGTTCTGCTGATGGGCTGCTGGGGAGGGGGGGGGGAGTGGGTGATATCACTCCAACTTGCAGTACAGCAGTAAAGAGTGACTGAAGTTTATCAGAGCACAAGTCACATGACTGGGGTCACCTGGGAAACTGACAATGGGGCAAATTTACTAAAGGGCGAAGTGGCTCACGTTAGCAAAAATTTGCAAAAATGACATCATTTTGCCACTTCACCGATTTACTAATGGATGCTGGCATAAATTCGCTAGCGAAGTGGACCTACTCTAGCGATACTTCGCACCATTATGCCAGGCAAAGTTGCGCTCTGGCGAAGGGACGTAACTACCCTAATTCAAGTTTTGGATTTTTGTGAATGTTACCTCTTGCGCCAGACTTTACTTCACCACCTCAGACCAGGCGAAGTGCAATAGAGTAGATAGGGATGGTCAAAAAAAGTTGAAATTGTTTTAAGTCCCAAAAAAAACCGCTGGCGTCTTTTACTTTTTATAGGGTGATTGGCTCCTTCCCCCGCTACATTTGATAACATATGGCACCTAAACTATACTGTAGGCACATGTGTAGGGCATTAGAACACATTTATTAAGGTTCCCTGGCCTTGTGTAGCGTAATGTGTTTGCTGCTATTTTGCTCTACTGTGCATGCGTCTGTACGGAAAATTTGAAAATTGATGAAGCAGGAAGAGAATCTCTGAGTGGTGCTCGCTACAAAAACCCCAGGGCGCTGCAGTTTTCTGCTGATTGGAGCACTGGCCGGGGGTGTCAGGTAAGTAAAAATAGTCACTTGGGGTGCCTAACTTTTGGCACCCCAATTTTAAAATGCTATTTCTTGTCCTTTAAGGGGCCTATTTATTATAGTGTTTTAATTCATTGACCATATTAATTCAAAGAATCCTAAATTATCACAAACCACTTGGTCATGTTAACACAAACAGTTCTCCACATGCACCATTACTTACAGTATATCTATATCTACCTCAAAATAGTATATCCATGTTCAACATCAGTTCGATGAAAATACTTTTATGTTGAACATACTTTTCTGCATATTATTGTAATCAATAAAAGTGTGGGTTTTTTTCTTGCACTAAATGGGGAAAAAAGGTAAATTGAAGCTACTCCGTGTTTGGTCCTTGTTACAGTAGGTATGAAGCTAACTTCGCAGGGCACAGATAACCTCCCTGCACAATGTACTTCTTGTAAGGATACTTACCAATTCTTTCCTTCGCTCCTGTTCATTGTGTGTTCATCAGGGTGTCATTGTGCATATGACACTCATTGTGCGTATGCACACATATATCTGCACCAATTCATTGGCAGATGTTGGCATATGTGTGGATTGGCTCCAAATCTGAGGCTACTAAAGGAAGTTACCAATACAAATCTGCACCTGGTTATATAGGATTGCTAGCCTAGCCTGTATCTTCTGATGTATTTCTGTTTAAACTAATTTTGCCAGTTTCATGACCATGTCCCATCATGCCAGTCATGACTTAAGCCTCTTATGAGACCTTGGATCAGGAGTGCCCATACATCCATAAAAGCATTGTTAGCATTCTGTTCCATGGAAAATATTACTTATTTATTAGGTTGATGTATGAAAGAATTGATATTTTTGTGTTTAATAAACAACTATTTCTTATGTAACGCTTTCTTGGGCTATCCTGCCAATTAGGAGTTAAGATGTCCAGCTAGTATATGAGCATGGGTTACACTATGAAACTACACTCAGGGCGGAGCCTGCGCTAAATGGAAGCTTCCCCTTTAAGATGGTGTAAACTACAACCCACAGGCTAATTAGTGCTAAAGATAGATAAATTGGACGCCAGGAGGTTTTTAAATAGTGAAACAAGTGAGATGGTTTATTGGCACAGAAATATGCAAAGGCAATTGACCACAGGTTTACTCACGCTGTAGCTGTAGTAGGAGTTAGCATATCACAGAGGAGAAAGGATAGCATTGATGATGATGCAGCATGTACAGATGTCACTCCCATAGTCAAATAGTAGGCAGAATATCTCACTCTCAAAGACCAGCGACCAGTGTGAAACAGGATCAATCAAGTAGGGGTCAGGCAGTGCTCTGCTAACTGAATTCCCTATCACTGAGTTCCCTACACTAAAGGCAACCTTAGAAGCCTTTGGGAGGCTACTCCCTGCTATTCTCCTTGATGGAGCACACAATTACTCATACTACCTAAATCTGGCTATCTCTCTCTCCTAGAGAGACTATTACAGATCTGCCCTAATGATAGCTAATCCTCATTCACGGGAGAGCCTGGTTCCCGACTTCAGCACCAAAGGTACAGGTCCCTTTGGGGTAAATGACTTTACTGGGGCCTTGGTGATCCCAGGCTCAATGGGAAACACCCAGCAGCACAGACACCAGGAGCCAAAGAGGAAGAGGCCACTCCCTGCACAACACTATATAGCAGTGTGGCAGGGGAGTGGTATTGCACCCTTTGGCCTATAGCTATAACTGTTACACAAACAGGTCATAAAGGCTTTTGCCCAATAAACAACAGCTATAGAGAAAGAAACAAGAAAGGTAGGGGATTAACTCTATAGGAGCCTAATAGATCCTATAGGTCCCTACACTTATGTAACCTTAGCATAAAAATATTCTGGGCACCCCTGACTTGGACCTATGCCTCTGAATCAGATTTGTCGGCCATATCTCTTGTCTCATCCTCTGTACTTACCTGTAGCTTGTTAGCCTCCCTGGCTTCTCTCCACTCACACTCCCCCTCTTCAACCCTCGGTTGAGATTTCAGCTGTGAGATTTAGTGATGGGCGAATCTGTCCTGTTTGTCTCCGCCAAAACATTTGCAAAAACGGCAAAATGTTTTTCGAAATGGTCAAAATCTTGCGAAACGCATTGAAGTCAATGGGCATCAAAATTATATTGGCGCATGACAGTTTTTACACGAGTAACAATTTTTAAAAGCGTGACTATTTTCTCCAAAAAAAGTCAATGGACGTCCGAATAATTTTGATGCGCAACAATTTTAATGCACGCCCCAAATTTTTTTGTTGCATCAAATTTTTGCCTCCGTTTCCCAAAAACATTCGCAGACGCTCAAATGTGGAAATTATCCACAAACTCATGCCTGCGAAATAAATTCGCCCACCACTAGTGTGAGCCACTAACGGGTTGCATTAAACTCAAGAGGGATTCCTCTCTTCACTAGAATCTGTAGTAAGCCTGCTCTGGTTCTAGCAACAGCCAAATATGGAGTAGCTTCAATTTCCCTGTTTGCCCTGTTTAAGTAAATAGATCCAACAAAAAAACATAGATTTTTAAAATTAAAACAATAGGCAAATTGTGTTCAGCACAAGCTCTATTCACTGCACTCGGTTTGAACAAAAAAGTGCAGATATGGGATCCATTATCTGGAAACCTATTATTCAAATAATAGAAAGGTTGTCTCCCATAGACTCAATTATATCCGAATATTCTAGATTTTTAGAAAATATTTCCTTATTCTTTGTAGAAATAAAACAGTAGACTGTACTTGATCCAAACTAAGATATAATTAGTCCTTATTGGAAGAGAAACAAGCTTATTGGGTTTATTTAATGTTTACATAATTGTATAGTAGACTGATGAAGATCCAAATTACGGAAAGATCCATTATCCGGAATGCTCCAGGTCCCGAGCATTCTGGATAGCTGGTCACATACCTATATAGTATAATGCCCATTTAAGTGAAAATAATTATATAAAACTGTACCTTTCTTGGATTTAGAGTCTGTAATTACTTCTTGAATATTTTGTTTTAATGTAATTGCTCATAAAATAAAGCAGGTCTGACATTAAGGACAGTTTGCTTATAGTAACCTGAAACACAAGGTCACAAGAACACATCCTTCTGTCTGAACACAAGTATTTCTGCTTCATGGCTTAATAGATCCTATAGGTCCCTACACTTATGTAACCTTAGCATAAAAATATTCTGGGCACCCCTGACTTGGACCTATGCCTCTGAATCAGATTTGTCGGCCATATCTCTTGTCTCATCCTCTGTACTTACCTGTAGCTTGTTAGCCTCCCTGGCTTCTCTCCACTCACACTCCCCCTCTTCAACGCTCGGTTGAGATTTCAGCTGTGAGATTTAGTGATGGGCGAATCTGTCCTGTTTGTCTTCGCCAAAACATTTGCAAAAACGGCAAAATGTTTTTCGAAATGGTCAAAATCTTGCGAAACGCATTGAAGTCAATGGGCATCAAAATTATATTGGCGCATGACAGTTTTTACACGAGTAACAATTTTTAAAAGCGTGACTATTTTCTCCAAAAAAAGTAAATGGACGTCCGAATAATTTTGATGCACAACAATTTTAATGCACGCCCCAAATTTTTTTGTTGCATCAAATTTTTGCCTCCGTTTCCCAAAAACATTCGCAGACGCTCAAATGTGGAAATTAGCCACAAACTCATGCCTGCGAAATAAATTCGCCCATCACTAGTGTGAGCCACTAACGGGTTGCATTAAACTCAAGAGGGATTCCTCTCTTCACTAGAATCTGTAGTAAGCCTGCTCTGGTTCTAGCAACAGCCAAACATGGAGTAGCTTCAATTTCCCTGTTTGCCCTGTTTAAGTAAATAGATCCAACAAAAAAACATAGATTTTTAAAACTAAAACAATAGGCAAATTGTGTTCAGCACAAGCTCTATTCACTGCACTCGGTTTGAACAAAAAAGTGCAGATATGGGATCCATTATCTGGAAACCTATTATTCAAATAATAGAAAGGTTGTCTCCCATAGACTCAATTATATCCGAATATTCTAGATTTTTAGAAAATATTTCCTTATTCTTTGTAGAAATAAAACAGTAGACTGTACTTGATCCAAACTAAGATATAATTAGTCCTTATTGGAAGAGAAACAAGCTTATTGGGTTTATTTAATGTTTACATAATTGTATAGTAGACTGATGAAGATACAAATTACGGAAAGATCCATTATCCGGAATGCTCCAGGTCCCGAGCATTCTGGATAGCTGGTCACATACCTATATAGTATAATGCCCATTTAAGTGAAAATAATTATATAAAACTGTACCTTTCTTGGATTTAGAGTCTGTAATTACTTCTTGAATATTTTGTTTTAATGTAATTGCTCATAAAATAAAGCAGGTCTGACATTAAGGACAGTTTGCTTATAGTAACCTGAAACACAAGGTCACAAGAACACATCCTTCTGTCTGAACACAAGTATTTCTGCTTCATGGCTTTTCTATTTATAATAAATGTACAGTTCACAAAATAAAAAATATTTTATTGATCAAAAGAAAGAAGGATGAAAGAGTCCTTCAGTCAGAGGAGAAAAATGGCAAATGGAGTCATCCAACCTCAAGAATGTACAGAAGTGAGATGTGAGAAGTTCAATTCAAGATTCAAAGATTCAAATTAAAACAACCATTGGCATTCAATGTTCAGTAAAGTAAACCATTTCCATACTAAAGCAGCCTTGTTTCTTACAATGTTTTTAGTATGAAACGGGTTAATTTATTTGGAAGGAAATACCTAAGATATGACGTAAGTTTTGGGGTTCTTTTTAAACTGATGTCGATTGGGTAACCTTCCTTGGGTTACAATACACTGGTTCCAGAATGAGGCAAGCGGTCCAACTTCCAGCAACTGAACTGCCAGCAGAATACTTTTACATAGGAAAAAGGAAACAGCTTCCCTTCTAGAACTGAGGACCCAATCTAGCTGACTAAGTTATGCCCAGGGGAGCAAAGGACCTAAAGGTTTGCAAAACCCTCCCGCATCTTTGTTTTTATGCCTATGACTACGTGTGTGTTCACGCAAAATGCGTCAGGAAATGTGCATTTGAAATTAAGTTGTTTTAGTTCACTGCTGCTTGTGGGGTTGCCATCTGTCTGGTTTTGACCAGGACAGCTCGGTTTTTTGAAGGGCTGCCCGGGTCAAAACTGCCAACTTGGTTTTCCAAATTAGGAAAAGCAGACAGGATTCCCTACAGTTGACACGGGGATCAGCCAATCGCCATGTCGTGGCCCCGCCCTCGACATCACTGCCTGCCCTCTACATGTCACAGCCCTGCCCCCTCCATGTCACTGCCCCACGCCTGCCAGGTCTCCACCGGGCTGAAAGATGGCAACCGTAGCTGCTTGAGAGTCCGTGGAGTGTACGTCTCCCATTTGTGGTTTGGTGTCTTTTTGGTGAAATTTTACATGGTGATTTTATGGGAAAGTTTTGCGGAATTTCGCCGGAAATCCATGTCTGGTGAAAAAATTCACTTGCCACTACTGAGCATGTCCTAGGTTCTGATGATTACTCATGTAGATTAGCAGGTCCTCATCCTCCAGTTTTATTCTGCAACCCTTGGGTGTTTTTGTAACTTGTCCCATGTTTGTTCAATGGACAAAAAAATCACTCACCCCTCTCATCCCTTGCTTGGTGGTACACTCAGTGTTGGACTGGGACACCAGGGGCCCACCCAAAAACATTAGACCAGGGGATGATCTAAAAACCTTAGCCCAGGGCCCACTCTCAGTACTATTATTCTTCCTCTCCTCACTTAACCTCTATTCCCCTTGTCTCTTTTCTTTTCATACTATAATCAAGTATCCCATCTATTTAGCCTCTTTTTTCTCATAGAAATAGGGAATGACCATGAAATAGGCCAAATATTTAGCAGAATGAGGGTCTACTGACACCTGGGCCCACTGGGACTTTTCCTGGTATCCCGGTGGGCCAGTCCAACACTGGGTACACTCCAGAATACATAGTAAAAAGTGTACTTTTTATATTATTGTTTGCATGTATTGTTCCCTATTACTTTTTGATATGAGTATAATTCTTCATTACAAAGTCCCCAATGTCTTAATTTGTTTTAGTACTTTATTTGTACAAAGTTTTACTCCTCAGACTCCATAGCTGTATGCTGCTTTTAATACATAAGACATTTTATTATTTTATTTGGTATGGAAAAGTAAATAGTATCTTTGTCCATATGATAAAAAATATGTTATTTGGTTTGATTATTACTTTATTCAGGTGCTTGCTGAGTTTCCTGCACTAATGCCCTTAACTAGACGGAGAAAGAAGGTTTGTAGCCATGGCAATCCTTTCTTTAAAGTAGGGAAAAAAATCTTCTATTTCAATGTCATATTTTTCAGCTTCTTCAAATCAGTTTCATAAACAACATCCCAATTGATGGTCATATCCAACTTTTTGGGGGCCAGCACTGAACAACAAAATATTGCCATGAAGACCAGTCTGTTATGATGTTTCAGAACCTCAACACCTTTTTATACGGTAGATGTTTTGTTATAAACTAATATCAAAATTTGAAAATAAGATTTTTCTTTACCAAAAATTATACTGAAAAGTAGAAACGTTAATTATTATAAAAAGATAGTACACATATGGGACCTGTTATCCAGAATGCTGAGGACCTGGGATTTTTCGGATAACGGATCTTTCCGTAATTTGGATCTTCATACCTTAAAGATACTAGAAAATCATGTAAAAAAAAAAAATACGAATTTTTCGTGATTTATTAAAGTTCGATGGTCTAAAAAGTCAGAATTCGCATCTAAAAGCTCTTGAGGTCCTGTATCAGTCAATGGGGAAGGTCCCAGTGTCTGCGCTGATGCCCGTACCACTATCCGATGAGTTTGTGGTTTCTGCGCAAAAACTTTTTCGTAGAGTTTTTTGTGCAGAAACCATGAAGAATTCGGAGTTTTCGGGGAAAGCTCAGACGTTTGCCCGACCCTATTTTTTCTGGCTTTTTTCTTCATAAATAAAGTCCATTTGGGCAATTAGAGTTGCTTGGATTTTAACTTTGAAATTCTCAGATAAATTCGGACCTTGATAAATAACCCCCTAAATAATCCCAATAGGCTGGCTTTGATTGTAAAAAGGATCAATTATATATTAGTTTGGATCAAGAGGTAGTGGGCATAGTGTGCCCAGCTGGAAACCCGCCAGTCAGGGATTTCCAGAAAGTCCAAGGTCCCAAGCATTCTGGATAACAGGTCCCATACCTGTATATTGTCATTTATACTAAACTAACTGAAAAACTTTTTTTGTGCAACTTGAATTCCTATTGACATTTTGGTAATTTTTTTGCACAGAAGATGTAAGTACCATACATTATGCATAACAATAGAGTTGAGCAGTGAAAATAATACATTGCTATAGCTATAGTCCTCCTCATAGCATGGTTATAAAGCTAAAGGGACCGCTTCTTGTGTTGACAGCTCAAGGGGTTTATTTAATGTTTATATGATTCTCTAGTAGGTATAAAGATGCAAATTATGGAAAGATCTGTTATCCAGAAAGCCCCAGGTCCCAAGTATTCTGGATAACAGTTGTTGTTGTTGAATCCACTTACCTGGAAGTGCAAAAATCCATTAAATGGATTGTTTCATTACAAATAAAAAAAAATATTGAATCGGTAGTTGCATTCATCATTTCCAATGATCATTATGGATTGATCAGAATCAAATGTTCTGTAACTACAGTGAGTAAAACTGCCCCTTGTGCCTTCTTGTTCTTTGTTCAACAAGCATCGCCTCTGCGTATAAACTTTCAAATGTTAAAGAAAGCAAACTCTTGTAGTAGTCTTTCCAATAGCTCACCCACGTACAATCTTTCAAGGATATAAATCACAAAGAGATGTAATCGTTATATTCCATGGGATACAAACGCTTATGCTCGTTTTGTTTGACATAAATTAAAGGTTTTTAGAAAAAAATAAGCATTTTATAATTACAGTGATCTCAGGGCTTTATTTGGAAGCATGCTGCTTATAATCCTAATAATTTTAATTGGGCAGATGTTATCACTGAATTAGCGAATGGTACTGTGAAGTTTTATATTTGATTGTATCTAGATGCTAACTTAATGAAGCCGGAGTTGTTACTTAATCTAAAAGAGTGCATATCTAATTAGCAGATGAAATTAATCATTCCTGTGAACTATTCTCTCTTCACTTTCTTAATAAATTGAGCTTATCTGTTTATTTATTTTTCTCCCTTTCTTATAGCAATAATACACTTTAGGACAAAGTTTATTATTATTTAGTAATTTGCAAAACCGCTGCAAAAATTCATTTTTTTTGGACGCTGGGGCATTTTTCACCAAAAACAGACGCTGGCTTCAAAAAAACAGACGCAGGCGTCAAACGGACGCCAGCGTCATAAACAAGATGCCGGCACCGTTTTCCAAATTTTTCGGCGAAACGCCCCAAATTGGCCAATCACTATTATTTAGCAAATGCTTTCTTCCCAACGTTTTGAACATTTGATCAATAAAAATGTTAGGTTTACAATTCAATCAAACATTTAAATAGATGTAGAAAACCCATAAAAAAAAGTAATTTTACTAATTGCTACCAGCTTAAAAAGGGCATTAAAATAAAGAGATGATTCAAAAAGTGACTGCTGTGTAATGTATATGTAAACAAAAATGAAATGGGGAGTATATGTGTGATCACATTGACTGCAACATGTTCCATTGATGGAAGTTTAGCCATAGGGACATAATGGCTTCAGAGACGTGGCATCAACGTGCCAGTACTGGACCTAAGTTTGAAACATAAATCCTGATGTGACCTGGATTCAATGCCCAATGGTATTCTCGGGTCTAGCTATATTCGCTCCTTATTGCCTGATATTGTGATTACTTGTCTGTTTATGACTGTTCTAGGGCTAAGCTCCACAAGCATTTTTAATCACTTTTGTGGCATCAGATTTTTCTTATCAGTCCCTTTATATTTTGACCTACACAACTACATCCGACTTGTCGGATGCATTTTGTCGATCCAACATCATCCAAAAAAAGCGCTTGTGGAATTTAGCCCTTAATTGCCGCCTGCCTGGACCTGTGCCTGATATCTAAACTTTGATCCAATTAAACCTATGGAATCCTCACTACTGAACTTTTCCTGATCTATTTGTTCCTCTGTGGCAGTTCTCTTCTCAAGTCTCCGGACTTCCAGGTGGGACAGAGAAAAATATTTGATTGTTTGCCATGCTTTTACCCACAATGGAACATTTCTTCCCAGAACTCCAGCAAATGTACCTGTCGCAAATAAGGGACAATATTTTGTGTCAGATGCCTGATAAGCAAAGATATGTGCCATCAAATAAATTCTGTGCAGTGTCGGACTGGGACACCAGAGGCCAACCCAAAAACCTTAGACCAGGGGCCCATTTTCAGTACTATTATTCTTCTTCTCCGCACTCAACCTCTATTCTCCTAGTCTCTATTCTTTACATACAATAATACTATAATCTATTATTCCATCTATTTAGCCTCTTTGTTCTCAAAGAAATAGGGAATGGCCATGAAATAGGCCAAATGTTTAGCAGCACAAGAGCCCACAGACACCTTGGCCCACCAGGAGTTTTCCTGGTATCCCTGTGGGCCAGTCACTGATTCTGTGCAAATGGAAAAGAGAAGGAGTTGCACGCTACATTTAGGGAGTTATTTACCAAAGTCCGAATTGATCTCAATATTTTCTGAAAGAAACTCTGACCAAATCTGCATGTGTTTTTTCAGCTCATTTATTAATACACAAAATTACTAAGTAATAAATACTCATTTTTTAATACACAAAATTTTGTTTGCAGGAAAAAATCCAGAAAAATCATGAAAAATACAAATTTAACGCATTTTTCCGAATTTTCACCTGAAAACTCAGATTTTTGCCCGAAAACCCTGAAAACTTCAGATTATTGCACGAAACTCAGTGCAGTTCTCCCATTGACTTATATGCAACTTTGGCAGGTCTGAGATGCCAGATTTTTAGATTCAGACTTTTTCCATCCTGGGGTATTATAAATTCTGAAAAATTTGTTTTTTTTTTAAATTCCCTTTTATACTAAAAAAGAAAAAAAAATTCGGAGTTTTGTAAATAACCCCCTTAGCTTATTTGTGTGGGATTCAACTGACCAATCAAACAGTAGCATGCAAAGGTAAGCACAGTACTTTATACTATACTATATACGTGTTAGATACAGGGATACCTTAGGCTAGAGCAGCTCGTACCCCTTGACTCATGCATTCTGGCAAATTAGTGCTAATGGACCTTTGAGAACAGGAAATGGAACTTTATTGCTAGACAGTTTCTTCAGGTACTTCATTTAGTACACCACTCACTGACTTCCCAATAGAAATAGGTACAAATAAATAATTAATCTCATTTGTAGTTATACTTACACACCAGGTGTACAACACCCACACACTCCATATTAGTGATATACGGGTTGACCTTCAATTCAAAGGATTTAATTGTTCGATCGAATGATTTTTTTCCTTCGATCGTTCGACCAAAGTATTTGCAGTAAATCCTTCGACTTCGGAAGTCGAAGGATTTTACTTCGATGGTCGAATATCGAGGGTTAATTAACCCTTGATATTCGTCCCTTAGTTAATGTGCCCGTTGAGGTCCTGGACTGATGGCTTAAACATGGCAGGGTCCTTCTGGGCCCAAGAGTTTATACCACTCAGAAGACACCAGGAGGGTATAAGTGGAAAGAGGAAAGGGTTTTATAAAGTCACTAGACATTAAGCCCGTTAAATTAACGGGCGCGACGGTCCGTGGGGCACATGTACAGTAGCGCAATCCCACGGACACAGGGACTGGATGCAGAGACACTTCAACTTTATTATATAGGATATGGCTACATTGTGTATGACTTAGTAATGTAGTGAATCTTGGGTGAAACTATCAGAGTGAAATAATTACTTCCTTATTATATCTAGTCGACACAATAAAATTCAGGCTGAGATATAACAAAGAATGAAAAGGGTTAACAGCTAAATATAGGCCAATATTTTCCTAGCTCTACATATTCAATAGCAATTAGAAGGCTTAATCATTTGTCATGATTGGATTCAAACCTTATAAGTAACCTGTAATCAACAAAAAGTATTTTTTGCATAGAATTCAAGGTGAGTTAAATTAATTTCTTCATAAAATAAATGATGAATAAGTCCAGCAATTGTCACTTTTTTATATGCCAGAAAGGCGTAAAACAACAATATTACCAACACTTGTACCTTCCATAGTTTTTTGCAGAGATCAAACTATCCGCCACAGCTAAATGCCATTTGTGATAAGTTCTCTTGGGAATGGGGCTCATGCTGACAAATGAAAAGAAGTTTTTAAATGGCACTTGCATAGGAAATTTACAGGCTGCTCCCCTTAAAAATGATTTGGATGGTGACCTTTAGATTAATGGTATGTGACATTTATTTAATATTACTCAGCACAAACAAAACGGACTTATGTACAGCAAAGCTGCTTCTGTGGTATTAGCTTGCCCAGGAATGCAGAAGTTATGGATAACAAGCAGATGATAATTCCAGCTGTATGTTGCATATTTCTCAGGCTCGTTTATCAAATAAGCTGTAAAAATAAAGTGTCAGGATCATCAAAATAGTTTGTATTTGTGCCAGATACCAGAGCATAATGCTTAGTAATACAGAAAAGTATAAAGCTGCCCATTCAGTTGGTGTGAGAAAACAATAGAAGATACAATCGTACATTAAAGCTTTTAATGATATATAAATAGTAAAAACTAATATCTACTCACAAAGTGGATAAAAGTACAAGCAGTAGAAATATCGAAGGAAAAGACGCTGACTCCTCCTGACTTCCAATGCGTTTCAAGAGGCTCCGATGCTCTTCATCAGGGAATAGAGTGTCAGCGTATGCAGCGTCTTTAAAGGGCATGTAAAGGCAAAAAAATAAAATCCCATTTTTACTTTCTTTAATGAAAAAGAAACCTATCTCCAATATACTTTAATTAAAAAATGTTTACAGTTTTTATAAGAAACCTGACTGTATGCAGTGAAATTCTCCCTTCATTTACTGCTGTGGATAGGAATTGTCAGACGGTCCCTAACTGCTCTCCAGGGAAACAATCATACTTATGAACAGCAGGGGGAGCCCCCACCTTACTTCCCAGCCATGCAGAACTCAAGCAGCTTTGTTTATGACGATCCCTAAGCAGCCCAGACCACACTGAGCATGTGCACAGTCTTAGTCTTGCAAAGATGTTTAACAAAGTTACAAGATGGTGACCCCCTGTAGCCAACTTTGAAAGCGTAAATTATTTGTTTGATTAGGCTTGTGGTGCAGTAAGTTCATGTTTAGGTTTAGAATACAAAATACAGCATTTCTAGCCTTATTCTATTATAGACTTTACATGCCCTTTAAAGCCCACACCATTGCCATAAATTGACCTCGGCAACCAATAAATATATATAACTATAACAATGAAAGTGCGTAAGTTCATAAAGATACAAGTGGTTGCTGGGAACTTACCCCAGCAACCGCGGTCAATGCATTACAAATACAATAGTGACACAAAAGGTCTATTAAAGTGTAGTGATGGGTGAATAAATTCACCAGGCGTGAATTTGCGGCAAATGTCCACGTTTAGTCACCAGCGAATACATTTGCAAACTGCAGTGAAAATTCGATGGCGAAAAATCGATTGTGTCATATAATATTGGCACTTGTCAGAATAGTCGCGTGGATAAAAATTTATGTAAGTCAAAATTAATTTTGATGCCCATTGGCGAAATGGAACAAATTCGCCCATCACTATTAAAGTGTTTTTCTTTGATAGGGGGCTATCTTACAAACAATATGAGTGTATTTTTAGTGCAATCGAAAGTGTTGATAAGAAAGATATATACAGTATTCTTGATATATCTTTCTTATCAATCGAGTTATCAATGAGAGCTGCCTCCATTTGGATTTGAGTTCAGCGCAAAACCTTTATTTTTTAATTAGTGTTTCAAACAAGTGGATCAGCCTGATTTGACCCAGAATAAAGGTGGACAAATCGGTAAAGGTCAGCTCATTTGGTGAATCTTAATGTGACTGGCCAGTTTAAGTTGGCAGCTTAGTAGCCACATATACAATATAGGGCTCTCAGGAGGTCTTTGCCGGATGTTGGGTGGGCCAAAGTGGGATCATCCAGCCTGATAGGAACATCACAAGTGTCTATGGAGATCCATCGGCATCAAAGCAACAATATGGTTCTCAGCCAATGGGATTTACAAAACTGCCTGATTTATATATGCCCAAAAATTGCTCCGAAATTGCTAAAAAAGGTTTGAAAACCAACCAGAGGTTTGGAAGCATGATTATGTGTAAGGATGTATATAGCTATTTATATAGCATAGACCTGTATAGATTCCATATGATATTTATATCATATTAAGTGGCATGTTAAATAATCTTACCAAACTGGTCTATATATTTAAGTAAATCTTGCCCTTTTACATCTCTTGCCTTGAACCCCCATTTTGTGATGGTCTGTGTGCTGCCTCAGAGATCACCTGACCAGAAATACTTCAACTCTAACTGTAACAGGGAGAAGTGTTGAAGCAAAACACACAACTCTGTCTGTTAATTGGCTCATGTGACCTTACATGTATAGTTTGTTTGGTTTGTTTGTGTGCACAATGAATCGTACAATCCCAGGGGGCGGCCCTTATTTTTTAAAATGGCAATTTTCTATTTTTGATTACCCAGTGGCACATACTATTAGAAAAGTATATTATTATGAAAATGGTTTATTTACATGAAGCTGTGTTTTACATATGAGCTGTTTTATGCAATATCTTTTTATAGAGACCTACATTGTTTGGGGGGTATAGTTTTCCTTTAAGGACTGGAGTCCAAAACTGCACTGCATACTCCAGATGAGGCCTCACCAGGGACCTATAAAGAGGCATAATTATGTTTTCATCCCTTGAGTTAATGCCCTTTTTATACAAGACAGAACTTTATTTGCTTTAGTAGCCACAGAATGACACTGCCCAGAATTAGACAACATGTTATCTACAAAAATCCCAAGATCCTTCTCATTTAAGGAAACTCACTGCCATTTAGGGGCAAATTCATCAAGGGTCGAATTTCGAGGGGTTAAATCCCTCGAAATTCGACTGGGGAATAGAATCGAATAGGCAATTCAGGCGAATTTACGCGCTGGCGAATAGTCGAATTGGCGACTATTCGCCAGGCGAATAGGCGCTCGATCGAATATTCGCTCGAAGGATTTTCATTCGATCGAATGCCTTTTTATTCGATCAAAAACTTGGAAAACAAGCCTATGGGACTTTCCCATAGGTTTTTAAAGCAATTCGGTAGGTTTTAGGTGGCGAAGTAGGCAGTCGAAGTATTTTTAAAAGAGACAGTACTTCGACTATCGAATGGGCGAATAGTCGCAGAGTTTTTGCGCTCGATCCAGTACTTCGACTATCGAATGGCGAATAGTCACAGCGTTTTTGCGCTCGATCTATTCGAATCATTCTACTCAGGCGAATTTACGCCAATTCGATAGTCGAGGAGCACAAAAATTCGAAGTTTTTTTTACTTCGAATCCTTCACTCAAAGTTAGTGAATCGGCCCCTTAAATAATTTAGGAAAACAAGACATAGTGGAGTCAACGTTACACATAAAGCTTACTTTATATTTTACTTTGCTGAATGTATTGTATATTGGAAACTTTTGTCAACAGATCAGCATGAATAAATAACACCCAGTATTTACTGTATATACAGGTAATGCTGGGTCAGAATTTATTAATTTTTTCCCCTTCCAAGATACCCATCACCTTCTTCTCCACTTTGAACTGTATCTCTAATAGGGATGTAGCGAACGTCGGAAAAAAAGTTCGCGAACATATTCGCGAACTTGCGTCAAAAATGCGAACGGTTCGCGAACGTCGCGAACCCCATAGACTTCAATGGGAAGGCGAATTTTAAAAGCTAGAAAAGACATTTCTGGCCAGAAAAATGATTTTAAAGTTGTTTAAAGGGTGCAACGACCTGGACAGTGCCATGCCAGAGGGGGATCAAGGGCAAAAATGTTTCTAAAAAATCCATTGTTGACACAGCGCTGCGTTTTGTGCTGTAAAGGGCAGAAATCACACTACATTTCTAAACCTGTGTAATAAAATGCTTTAAAACGTCCGGCGTCTACATGCCAATCAAGTCGTGTAAAAGTTACAGCCTGTTCACACGCAAAGACGAAACGCGGTGCTTACTGCAACGCAAAAAGACGCAAAGAGCTTTAATGAATGATACCATCAAGTGAGCAAATAATAGTTTTTAATTACTAGTTGCTTGTCACCTCCAGGATGTTCGTCCTGTTGGTGGCAATATTTCTGTAGTGGTGTGTTTAGCAGTCACCGTGCTTGTGCGCACGTGCACGGTCAGGCAGAGGTAATTCAATGTACAGTGAAGCGAACCAAAAACACTGATTCTGCAGTGTGGGCCCAGTTTTGGTCTACTTTATTGATCACCTGCGGTGACCATAAAAGATGCGATTTTGCCACTGTTGCAGAACCCTGAAAATTAGGCATGTGTACTTTCCTGAAAAATTATGTTTTTTTTGTCGCAGCCACTGAACCAGAAGTCCAGAAACAATATGCCATATAAATGCTGAAAATATTAATTTTTTTTTGTGGCAGCCACTGCAGCACAGAGGCCAGAAAAAATATGCCATATAAATGCAAACAATATTAATTTTTTTTTTGTCGCAGCCACTGCAGCACAGAGGCCAGGAAAAATATGCCATATAAATGCTAACAATATAAATTTTTTTGGTCGCAGCCACTGAAGCACAGAGGCCAGAAAAAATATGCCATATAAATGCTGAAAATATTAAATTTTTTTGGTCGCAGCCACTGAAGCACAGAGGCCAGGAAAAATATGCCATATAAATGCTGAAAATATTCTGTTTTTTTTAGTCGCAGCCACTGAAGCACAGAGGCCAGAAAAATATGCCATATAAATGCTGAAAATATTCATTTTTTTGTCACAGCCACTGAAGCACAGAGGCCAGAAAAAATATGCCATATAAATGCTGAAAATATTCATTTATTTTTGTCGCAGCCACTGAAGCACAGAGGCCAGAAAAAATATGCCATATAAATGCTGAAAATATTCATTTTTTTGGTCGCAGCCACTGAAGCACAGAGGCCAGGAAAAAATATGCCATATAAATGCTGAAAATATTCTGTTTTTTTTAGTCGCAGCCACTGAAGCACAGAGGCCAGAAAAAATATGCCATTTAAATGCTGAAAATATTCAATTTTTTTGGTCGCAGCCACTGAAGCACAGAGGCCAGGAAAAATATGCCATATAAATGCTGAAAATATTAAATTTTTTTGGTCGCAGCCACTGAAGCACAGAGGCCAGGAAAAATATGCCATATAAATGCTGAAAATATTCAATTTTTTTGGTCGCAGCCACTGAAGCACAGAGGCCAGGAAAAATATGCCATATAAATGCTGAAAATATTCTGGTTTTTTTGGTCGCAGCCACTGAAGCACAGAGGCCAGAAAAAATATGCCATATAAATGCTGAAAATATTCTGTTTTTTTTTGGTCGCAGCCACTGAAGCACAGAGGCCAGAAAAACTCAGGATTTACCTGGATTCAAATTAAACCAGTAGGGTTTGCACCCTAGTTTGTAACGGTGGTGGAGGGAGGAGGAAGCTAAAGGACAGCTGTATGTGGAGTCATGAGGCGTGCAGAGAAGGACAGCTGCATGGGGAGTCAGAATCAGAAACTCAGAACAAGTCTTCCGGCGTGCAGTAACCCTCCGAGATCCACCCCTCATTCATTTTTAATAAAGGTCAGGTAATCCACACTTTTGTGACCTAGGCGAGTTCTCTTCTCAGTTACAATCCCTCCTGCTGCACTGAAGGTCCTTTCTGAGAGGACACTTGAGGCGGGGCAAGACAAGAGGTTCATGGCAAATTGTGACAGCTCTGGCCACAGATCAAGCCTGCGCACCCAGTAGTCCAGGGGTTCATCGCTCCTCAGAGTGTCGATATCTGCAGTTAATGCCAGGTAGTCCGCTACCTGCCGGTCAAGGCGTTCTTTGAGGTGGATCCCGAAGGGTTCTGCCGCTGCCTTGGGCTGAAAAACATTTGCATGTCTGACGTTACAGAGTGGCCAAAGTGCTTTGTCCTTGCAGGTGCGCTCGTGGCAGGATTACTGGCACCTCTGCCCCTGGAATGTTGATGAGTTCCTGAAGTGACATCACCCTTAAAAGCATTGTACAACATGTTTTGCAGGCTGGTTTGTAAATGCAGCATCCTTTCAGACTTGTGGTATGTTGGTAACATTTCTGCCACTTTATGCTTGTACCGAGGGTCTAGTAGAGTCGCGACCCAGTACAGGTCCTTCTCCTTAAGCCTCTTGATACGGGGGTCCTTCAACAGGCATGACAGCATGAAAGACCCCATTCTCACAAGGTTGGATGCAGAGGTATCCATCTCCGCTTCCTCGTTATCAGGACTGCATCATCCACGGTCTCCTCCCCCCAGCCACGTACAAGACCAGGGTCCCCAAAAGGTCACCACCAGCCCCCTGGGAAGCCTGCTCCTGTTGGTCCTCCTCCTCCACAAAAGCCCCTTCCTCCTCTGACTCCACTTCTGACACCTCTCCCTGCGTTGCAGCAGGTGCCTGGGTTCGTTCTGGTGATTCCGACCAGAAATCGTGCGCTTCCTGCTCCTCGTCACGCTGGTCTACAGCCTCATCTGTCACTCGTCGCACGGCACGCTCCAGGAAGAAAGCAAAGGGTATTAGGTCGCTGATGGTGCCTTTCGGTGCGACTGACCATATTTGTAACCTCTTCAAAAGGGCGCATGAGCCTGCAGGCATCGCGCATAAGCACCCAGTAACGGGGGAAAAAAATCCCCAGCTCTGCAGATCCAGTCCTACCACCCAGTTCAAACAGGTATTCCGTTGACGGCTCTTTGTTGTTGCAGCAGACGTTCCAACATGAGGAGCGTTGAATTCCAGCGAGTCTGGCTGTCGCAAATCAAACGCCTGACTGGCATGTTGTACCGCTGCTGAATGTCAGCAAGGCGTGCCATGGCTGTATAGGAACGTCTGAAATGGGGCCGACACCTTCCTGGACTGCCTGAAGAACGTCTGGAATCCTGGTACTTTGAGACAAAACGTTGTACTATTAAATTCAGAACATGTGCCATGCAGGGCACATGTGTTAAATTGCCCAGTCTCAGTGCTGCCAACAGATTGCTTCCATTGTCACACACCACTTTTCCGATCTTCATTGGTGTGGGGTCAGCCACCGATCGGCCTGTGACTGCAGAGATGACAGGAGTACAGATCCGGTATGGTTTTTGCTTTCCAGGCACGTCATCCCCAAGACAGCATGACAACGGCGTACCTGGCACGTCGAATAGCCTAGGGGAGCTGGGGTGCACAGGTGTGGGGGAGGAGGAGACCCAGCAGCAGAGGACGAAGAAGAGAAGAAGACGAGGTAGAGAGCGAAGGAGGAGTAGAGGTGGTGGCAGAACCGCGTGCAATCCGTGGCGGTGACACCAACTCCACTGTCGTTGTTGAGCACACATTTCCTGCTTCCCAGCCATGACCAAGTTCACCCAGTGGGCAGTGTAGGTGACATACCTGCCCTGACCATGCTTGGAGGACCATGCGTCAGTAGTCATATGACCTTTGGCCCAACACTAAGTGACAGAGATGCGGTGACTTGGCTCTGCACATGGTGGTACAGGTGTGGTATTCCCTTTTTGAAAAAAAATTGCGGCTGGTACCTTCCACTGCGTGTCCCAATTGCTACAAATTTGCGGAAGGCCTCAGAGTCCACCAGCTGGTATGGTAAAAGCTGGCGGCTAAGAGTGCAGACAAGCCAGCTGTCAGACGCCGGGCAAGGGTGACTCGCAGACATTGGCTTCTTACGCTCAAACATGGCCCTCACAAGAAACTTGGCTGGGGGCAGATGACTGGGAATGGGAACTGGTGGTCAAGGTGGAAGGCGAGTGGAGGGTGGTTCAGACGGGTCAAGGACAGCAGAGGTAGAGCAGTAAGATGCTGGACCAGAAGGAAGGTGGCTTTTAGTTTGCCTGTTGCCTTTGAGGTGTTGCTCCCAAAGTGCTTTGTGCTTGCCGTTCATGTGCCTTCGCATAGAAGTTGTACCTATGTGGCTGTTGGGCTTCCAAGACTCAGTTTCTGACTGCACTCATTGCAAATTACAACGCTTTGTCAGAGCACACACATTAAAAAATCCCACACTGCTGACCTTTTTGAGGCTGGCAATCTGGGGTAAAAAGTAGAAGTCGGCGGCGTTGGCGGGTGCGTTGGCCGGCTGACCACAGGTGCCGATACATGTTGTTGCCCTACTGTTCCTGCGAGCTGTCCTCCCTGCTTCTTCTAAGTCTTATTCTCCTCCTGCCTCTCTGACTCTCCGTCTCTCCATCTGAACTATCCTCCTCTTGCTCTCTTCTACTGGGCACCCACAAAACATCAATCTCCTCATCATCATTCTCCTCAGATGCATCAATTTCTTCTAACAGCTCACAGAAGGAAGCAGCAGCGGGACCTCCTCGTCATCACTCATTATGTCCATCTCTGTTGTGTTCTCTGCCAGAATTAAATCTGGTGTAACGTCCTCATCTCCTTCATCTTCTTCTGCCAATAATGGTTGCGCATCACTCAGTTAAGAAACTCATGTGAAAATAACTCCTCTGACTCCAGTGAAGAAGGGGCGCCGGTGGGGAGGAAGTGTTACGTGGGTGCCCATAGCAGTGGAGGATGAGGATGTTGTGGTAAAGTTAGAAACGGTAGAGATGGTGTGCTGTGTAAGCCAGTCAACTACCTCTTCAGCATTTTGGGAGTTCAGGGTCATTGCCTTTTTAAAACTGGGCAATTTCCTAGGCCAAGGATAGCATAGCAGCACGCCCCTAGTGCCTCTGCTGGCGGCCTGCCTTGCCTGGCTTTATTTTAAAACAAAAACAACAACAACTCAGGTGTTTTTCTGGAGACGTTTATTATTTAAATTTAGACAGAATGTGAACAAGCTCACACAGCTAGATGGGTTGTTTGAAAATGAAGAAAGAAGAAGAAACACGGGCAAACAAGGCCTACAAGGTCAACTATACACTACAGCATGTGGATACGGAATAATATTATTGCTGCTTGAAAAACGTCATCGGGTGGGTTTCTAGAGACGTATTATTATTGATATTTAGACAAAATGTGAACAAGCTCACACAGCTAGATGGGAGTTGTTTGAAAAAGAAGAAGAAGAACACACTGGCAAACAAGGCCTACAAGTCAACGTATACACTACTACCAGCAGTGATACGGAAATATATTGCTGCCTGAAAAACGTCACTCAGTGGGGGTTTCTGGAGACGTATTTATTGATATTTGACAGAATGTGAAAAAGCTCACACAGCTAATGCAGTGGTTTGAAAATGAAGAACACACTGGCAAATAATGCCTACAAGTCAACGTATACACTACAGCAGTGGTGGATACGGAATATATTATTGCTGCTTGAAAAACGTCACTCAGGGGTTTTCGGGAACGTATTATTATTGATATTTAGACGAATTGAACAAGCTCACACAGCTAAGTGGCAGTGTTGAAAATGAAGAACACATGGCAAATAATCCTACAAGTCAACGTATACACTACAGCAGTGGGATACGAATATATTATTGCTGCTTGAAAAACGTCACTCAGGTGGTGTTTCTGGAGACGGTATTATATTGATATTAGACAGAATGTGAACAAGCCACACAGCTAAGTGGCAGTGTTTGAAAATGAAAACACACTGGGCAAATAATGCCTACAAGGTCAACGTAACACTACAGCAGGGGTGATACGGAATATATTATTGCTGCTTGAAAAACGTCACTCAGGTGGTGTTTCTGGAGACGGTATTATTATTGATATTTAGACAGAATTAAAACAAGCTCACACAGCTAAGTGGCAGTGTTTGAAAATGAAGAACACACTGGGCAAATAATGCCTACAAGTCAAGTATACACTACAGCAGCGGTGGATACGGAATATATTATTGCTCCCTTGAAAACGTCACTCAGGGGGTGTTTCTGGAGACGTTTATTATTGATTTTTAGACAGAATGTGAACAAGCTCACACAGCTAAGTGCAGTGGTTTGAAAATGAAGAACACACTGGGCAAATAAGCCTACAAGTCAACGTATACACTACAGCAGTGGTGGATACGGAATAAAATTATTGTGCTTGAAAAACGTCACTCAGGTGGTTTTTTCTGGAGACGGTATTATTATTGATATTTAACAGAATGTGACAAAGCTCACACAGCTAATGCAGTGGTTTGAAAATGAAGAACACACTGGGCAAATAATGCCTACAAAGGTCAACGTATACACTACAGCAGTGGTGGATACGGAATATATTATTGCTGCTTGAAAAACGTCACTCAGTGGTTTGTTTCTGAACGGTATTATTATTGATATTTAGACAGAATGTGAACAAGCTCACACAGCTAAGTGGCAGTGGTTGAAAATGAAAGAACACACTGGGCAAATAATGCCTACAAGTCAACGTATACACTACAGCAGTGGGGATACGGAATATATTATTGCTGCTTGAAAAACGTCACTCAGTGGTGTTTCTGGAGACGGTTATTATTATTATATTTAACAGAATGTGAAAAAGCTCACACAGCTAATGGCAGTGGTTTGAAAATGAAGAACCCCACTGGGCAAATAATGCCTACAAGGTCAACGTATACACTACAGCAGTGGGATTACGGAATATATTATTGCTGTTTTGAAAAAACGTCACTCAGGTGTGTTTTGGAGACGTATTATTATTGATATTTAGACAGAATGTGAACAAGCTCACACAGCTAGATGGCCACTGGGCAAATAATCCTGCAAGTGCACACTATTGGTGCACTACTATGAAGAACACAAACAGCACTGGACACCTTAAAGAACAGTAAATAAGTAAAATAAAAAAAAAAATTATATGTATATTAAAAAAAAAAAATATTCCGGGGTTGGTGCTGCTGAACTACTAGGAGCCACACAGTAGCACACCAGTCCCACTCCCCAACACTGCTAGACTAATAGCACTGGCTGTTAAAAGGCAAAGTAAAACAACAAAAAAGAAAATAAAAGCAATCCTTACAAGGAAATATTGGGTATTAAAAGCAGTCAGCAGATGAGATCAGAAGAGATCAGTGCCCACAGCAGCAGCTACATACAGAGCACTGCAGTAAAGTAAAATTACTAGCCAGCCAAAGCTACCCTAAAATGTCCCTCAAATCCCTGCAGACTTCTTCCCTCCAATACAGAGCCCGTATCAAGGTAGATTACTAGCCAGCAAAATTACTATCAACTGTCCCTCAAATCAGTGAAATCACTAGCAGCTCTCTCCCTACACTAGCTCTTCCAAGCACACACAGGCAGAATGAAAAAACGCTGCAGGCTTCAGTTTATAAATGGAAGGGGAGTGTCCAGGGGTGTGGGGTGGTCCAGGAGGGAGAGCTTCCTGATTTGGCTGCCATGTATCTGCTGGTCTGGGTGAGAGGTCAAAAAAAAGCCCAGGTAAGGCGAACCCAAAATCGAACGTCGCGCGACGTTCGCGAACTTGCGGCGGACCGAACAGCGATGTTCGCACGAACAAGTTCGCCGGCGAACAGTCCGCGACATCCCTAATCTCTAACCCCATATACACCCTCACTTGAGATGAGACAAAACCAACATAGTCTGTCTGTGTCTATGATTGGTGGTTTGATGTTTCTGGATGTCCTTCAAGTATTTTATCATTATAAGGGAGTTTTAATTTCTGAGCTGTATATATCTTTTTCCTATGACTATTCATGTATCAATAATTATACTTTTAACAAGAGTCTGAAATGTAAACGCTGGCTGTTTGAGGTATGAAAAAAATGATCTGAACAGGAGAAATTGGCAGAATGTTTCCATTATTCTCTAACAAGAATATTTTGGAGTCCTGTGGGTACAAATAAAAGGTATTTTCTATGTTCTAACCAGCATCTTTGTGGCAGGTGATGATTGAGCATGTGTATTTATAGATCCTGTTCCAATATAAATTTCTTCATGTTGTTTTCCAAAAGCAAAAAAAAAAAAAACGTGAAAATACAGTGTCCCTATAAAATGCTTGGAAACAAAATATTTAAATGTAAGAATTGATTAATCAGATGTAATTAAGTATGACACGCAGTGCCAGTTGATTGACAGAGACAGTAGGTAGTTACTACTCGGATAGATACTGTAGATACTTGTTTAAGGGCCCTATTTATCAAAGATTTGATTATTTTGGTGAAAAAAGTCTGACCAAACTAGATTGGATCATATTTATAACTAAATATGTTCTTGTGTGTATTATGCACCTAACTAATGCAACCAATCTATATATTTTAGGAGCAAGTGACCCTTCAAACACTTTTCTCTTGTCTCTGTCCTCTATCTATGCTACAAATAACAATTTTTGTATTTTTGCAGAAATGAATACAATACAAATGAATACAGTAACCTTTACAATACCATGCACTTTTTTGTCCCTATATATTAAGCACATATCTAGGGCAGTTATCCCTCTCTTCGCCTTGAGAAGATTTACAATTTATCATTATCACATTGTTATCAAAAGCCTTAAAGGGGCAGTTCAGCTTTAAGTTAACTGTTAATATGTTATAGAATGGCTAAGTCCAAGCAACTTTTGAATTGGTCTTCATTATTTATTTATTTTTTATAGTTTTCTACTTATTTCCCTTCTTCTTCTGATTCTTTCCAGCTTTCAAATGGGGATCAATGACCCCATTTAAAAAACAGATGCTCTGTAAAGAAACACATTTGGTGTTATTGCTACTTTTTAGAATTCATTTTTATGTTCAGTCCCTCTCCTAATCATATTCCAGTCTCTTATTTAAATCAGTGCACGGTTGCTAGGGTAATTTGACCCTAGCATCCAGATTGCTGAAATTGCAAACTGGAAAGCTGCTAAATAAAAAGCTAACTCCAAACCCACAAATTAAAACCATCTGCAAATTGTCTCAGGAATATCACTCTCTACATCATACTAAAAGTTAACTCGAAGGTGAAAAGCCCCATTAAGGTTTAGTCTGGCTACTGCTGCCATTTACTTACACTGGGGGGCTAAAGCTTTCCATATTACTTCCCTATTCCTCATTTTTTGTTATAATTCCAATGACGAAGAGTTGCAGAGAGTGCGGCCATTACCCCTGTGCCCCATTCTGACATCGCTAAGAAATGTGGCCATTAGAACAGAGCCATATATCAAATACCTTGTAGTAGGGATGAACATACCACCCATGTCAGCAAGGTACCCCTGTATTAAGCGCAAAAACCCCCTAAAGTCTGCTCATAGATTGTACCTGAAGATACCATAAAACTGTGTGAGCACATAAGCATTCCCCTGAACTAAGGGCAATGAAGCAGGAACAATTTGCTCATAGACTGTAGATAGGAACGCCATAAGATTCAGCATGTCTATAGGAAGCTTGTCCTAATACCCACAGATCTGCTTTGAGGTTAATAAAGTATTCTTTATTCTACTTCTTATAGAAATGTTATTCATCAACTTCCAAAGAAAAACTAATTGGTAACACCTTGCTCCCCTCAGAATGTGAAAAACTATTTTAGTATATAATTTATATTCCAAATGATCTAATATTACAGTGGAAACAACTGAAAAAGTATGTTTGAGAAGATTTTTGGCTGGCAGGTAACTCATCATCAGCAAAATAAAAAACTTATATAAAGTGTCTTTGCAAATATATTTCTCGATGAGATGACATAATGGGGTAGATTTACTAAGAGTCCTTTTTTTTCAAATTCAAATTTATTTTTAGGTTTTCAATGTGACTATGCAGCAAGTCATTTTTTAAATATCTTTCTTTGCAATGTACCAAAGTATTTTTTAAAAGTAGGTAAAATTGCTTTTTTCCCATGCAAAACAATTAAAAAAAACACTTGAGAATGAATTTGCAGTATTTCCAAAGCTGTTCCAATTATTTTGTCAAAATATATAATGTAAATACATTGAACACAATGTTATATTATATATGCAAATGTTAGGCATGAAAATGTCCAGTTAATGGAAAGAACATGTGTAGAGACCCTGAGGTTTAGGCAGTTTTCCCTGTATTTAGCCACCTAAGTGGTCCTTTGATTCACCTAGGCAGCTATGTCTATCTTCCTGGGTCCATTGTTGTTCAGGGTTTGCCCAGAAGGTGGCAGTGTTTAAAGTTTAAATGGTAGAACACACATGTGCTCAGGGCTCCTTCCTGAACTCACTTAGTGAGGAAGTGGTTACAGGAGTGGGTCTGGACAGTATCAGGCTCCAAGTTAGGGTTTCTAGTGGTAGGAGTTTATGTTATAGTCACTCTAGTAGAAAGATAGTGGCAGATTATTTTAGTGAGCAGCTTTCTGACTCCAAAAAGATCAGTAGTTGGGGTTAGTACACTTGCAGTGATCAAAAAAAAGTATTGGTTTTCATAAAAATGTCATCCTGACATCTCCTTTCTACTGCCCTTCTTACTTTGTGGCAACATTTCTTTTAATGGGATAATAACCTAATGCACAAAGTAAGGTGAACAAAGATGGGAATGGTAGAACTTATTTGGCCTGTCTTCCATCCAATTAAACATACAACTAAACATCTCTGGGAAGATTTGGAACACTAACAGCAAGCAAGTCGTGATCACTGACATCATTGCCCAACATCACTAAATCTTGTGACTGAATGGAAGCAAATCCCATTAACAATGTTCCCACATCTAGTGGAAACATTCCAAAAAGAGTGATTATACCAGCAAATGGAAGACCACCTTCATATTGACACCCTTGGTTTGGGAATAAGATGCACACCTCTTTTTGTTGTTGTAAGCAGGCACAGATTTGTAGCAAGGCCATAAAGGCCCAGGCCTTGGGCGGCAAAATATTAAGGGCGGCATGTTGCCCAGTCTCTTTCTGTAGAGCACTCCAGCGCATGTGCACGTGCCCTTGCACACGCCCACGGTTCTAGTGGTGGTAAGAAATGCTCGGAATGACTATGTTTATGTGTATTTTCCACCACCGTTGAATCTGGTACAGAGTTAACTCCAGGGGGAAATTTATGTTGATGCAGCAAGTAAGTCTGTTTTTGTATTCTGGCTTAGGAAAAGCCAGATAAATGGGTCCCTGTAGTAAGTGAAGGAGAGCTGGAAGAGGGTGTGAGGCCCCCTGGAGACCTCCCTGTGCTGGAGGAAGGTGTGAGGCCCTAGGGACCTCCATTTTATGGAGGATGGAGTGAGGCCCCCTGGAGACCTCCGTGTGCTGGGGGAGGGTGAGAGGCCCGTGGAGACATCCTTGTGCTGGAGTAGGGTGTGAAGCCCCTGGAGACCTCCTTATGCTGGAGAAGGGTGTGAGGACCCCTGGAGATGCGGTGATTGTGAGCACCATGTGAATGGAGAGAGGAACAGAAAACCTCTTCTAAGAGAATGTATGATGAAAGTCTAACAGAGGACTCTGGGACTTCCAAGGCTGTAAATGCTGGATATATTTTGTTTCTGTGTACACTAATGTGGATGTTATAGTGGAATTGCTAATCCTATGTTGAAGCAAGTGTGCTGAAGCCCTTGGTTTTGTTCCTAATAAAAGCCAGCCAAGCTGCATTGAACTCTTGGTGTCAGACTCCATTTGTATGCTTAGACTGCTCTGTGGCTATGGTCCCTGAATCTCACACTGAATGGTGTTCCTATAAAACATATTGCACAATACCAAGTCACCACTGAACTCCACTACATTTGAAGCTACAGCATTTTTAGGTGTAAATACATGCACTCTTTTTTAAATCTGTATTGGCAAGTGCTTCATTTCTTGAACTCATGAGCCAAGGGACCAACTCATGAGCCAAGGGACCTTAAGGTGGCCATACACACTACAATTATGATCTTTCCCACGACCATTAGTCATACGAAAGGTCTTTCATCGACTCTACTAACATTAAGAGCTGAATTATCAGGTAAAAGCAAAAATAATTCTTGAGCTCTATCCGATGATTCAGCATTAACGTTAAAACGTTGCGGCACCTTCAAACATGACTGATGAAAATTTTCAGTCCTGCCCAATCGATGAGATGACCGATATCCAAGGCTTTTTACTGATATCGGTCGCCTTGTCTCCCACCAAACATGTACCGATTATCATACAAGATCTTTCATACTTTAATATCAGTAAGGGGATGCCCACTTCTGTATAGCATCAGGGCCATGGTCCTGCGTGAATATGCTGGATTCCAATGTAAACAGGATCTTTGGAATATCACAGCCTTGCAGTAGCACAGTGTTCTGATGGAAAACAGCAGTGGGCCAGCACTAGAGAACAGTAAGGTTAGAAAAGGAGACAGCAGCTGGGATTATTTTGTATTATTCTCACATGAATATCCAGTATCTATTTGCAAGTGTCACTTTAACAGAGTGAGAAGTAAGATGTGTTCCATATATTGTGAGAGATTTTTATAGAGTAGCGATCATATATGTGCATGAAATAATTACTTTGACATTTAAACGCAAGGGTATTTTGTAGAAAGGCTTCCACTCTGAAATATTATGTGACATTCAAATTTACCTCTAATAGCTGCCATTGTCTGACATTTTTCTAGAAAATAAAGAGCATTGTATGATGCCGCATCATGCAATTAGTAGCATCAAGCTTCGTTTTCCTGTTGCTTTTGGTCCTTTTAGGGAGTGAGAAAAAAATGTATCTTTCCCTTGTTCTGTATCAACACAACATCCATGTAGGGTTATTATAGGAATAATTAAAAGTCCATGGGGGGAAATCTAATAAAATTCACAAACTTTGCGAATTAAAATTTGCAATGTAATATACTTCGCTAGGTTTTTATTGCATTGCAAATCTCAATTTAACACTTGTTCTGGCATTTCATTAAATATTTTGTTGCAAAAAATGGTTTGATTTGCTATGATTACATGTTGATTGGGTTTTTTTTAACTGGCCAAGTCCATATCCATGTCATGGGCGTTTGCTGTGCTTCCGTTGTAAAATGTTAGTGGAAAACCCGGAGAAACCTAGTCAGTCACAATGGTGTACAAGAACAGAGAGCTATACAACATACACTGCACACTATTGATGGACGAATTTGGGGCGAAACTCAAATGCTTCAATTTTGACGCTGGAGTTAAAGTCAATGGGTGCCTGAATGATGTTGACACGTGACGGTTTTGTTGCGAGTGACTTTTCCGACGCAAGTCCAACACTTTTGGATGCGAGCGAATTTTCACGGCAGTTTTGCAAATTTATTCGCCGGCGGCAAAGCTTGGAAATTCGCAGTGAATTCACACGTGCCGAATTTATTCGCCCATCACTACTGCACACTCTTTCTATTAGGGTTGCTATAATCTTGATGTGCTAATATAAATATGGATATAATCACCTGTATAGAGTTGCAAATAGCCATAAATACTGCCTGGTTTAGACAGACTACTGCTGGACTTGGAAGTTGCTGAGCTATTTCTATGTCCAACAGTTGCATTTCTCTGTAACTCTTAGCACTTAGGTGCTACTTAATATTACCTGCATTCTTTATAAACCTTGCTTTGTTAGTCATGAATGTTTTTTAATAGTCTCAGAACCAGAGTGTGATGTTGTTACTGTCTTAGATTTGATTGCTGACCATCTGCCTGTCTTGAGTATTTGTATCTTCTCTTGACTTAAACCGTTGCTTCTTCTCCTGGCTTAAACCTCAAAGGGATACTGTCATGGGAAAAAATGTTTTTTCAAAACACATCCGTTAATAGTGCTGCTCCAGCAGAATTCTGCACTGAAATCCGTTTCTCAAAAGAGCAAACAGATTTTTTTATATTTAATTTTGAAACCTGACATGGGGCTAGACAAATTGTCAGTTTCCCGGCTGCCCCCAGTCATGTGACTTGTGCTCTGATAAATGTCAGTCACTCTTTACTGCTGCAAGTTGGAGTGATATCACCACCCCCTTTCCCCTCCCCCAGCAGCCTAACAACAGAACAATGGGAAGGTAACCAGATAACAGCTCTTTGGTAGATCTAAGAACAGCACTCAGTAGTAAAATCCAGCTCCCACTGCGACACAGTCAGTTACATTGAGTAGGAGAAACAACAGCCTGCCAGTAAGCATTCGAATTGCAGTGGTAGGCTGGCACAAAAACTGGGCATCACTCCAAAAGTAGATGCAAATAAAAAAAGTTTTATTGTATAAAAAGAATCATCTCAGAGGGTGGCCTCTGAGATGATTCTTTTTATACAATAAAACTTTTTTTATTTGCATCTACTTTACAGAAGCGCAAAAAACCCAAGCAGATTTGATCAGAGTTTGTAGCAGAAAATATTGAGATAAATTCGGATTCTGATAAATAACCCCCTACGTCTACTAGAAAATCATGTAAACATTAAATAAACCCAATAGGCTGGTTCTGCTTCCAATAAGGATTAATTATATTTTATTTTGAATCAAATGCAAGGTAAAATAATTTTTAAAGATTTGGATTATTTAGATAAAATGGGAGACAGCCTTTCCATAATTCGGAGCTTTCTAGATAGTGGGTTTCCAGATAAAGGATCCCATATCTGCATTTATAAAGCACCTGAACTGGGAACTGGCACTTACATGGCAGTGTCACCCACTGTAATCTACAGCACTTTATTTGTGTCTGTATGTTACCCTCCCGTTTAGACTGTCAGCTCTACAGAGCAGAGACATTATGGGGCAAATTCACTAAGTGCCAAAGCGCCGAACGCTAGCGTTAATTCGCTAGCGTTTGGCATTTTCGTTACTGCGCAAATTCACTAACGAACGCTGGCGTAGTTTCGCTAGTGTCTTCGCATCCTTACGCCAGGCGAATTTTCGCTAGCGACGTAACTACGCAAATTCACTAACTTGCGCAGTGTTCTGAACGCTACCTTTTACGCTAGACTTCCTTCGCCACCTCAGACCTGGCGAAGCGCAATAGAGTAGATAGGGATTGTTTCAAAAAAAGTAAAAAATTTTTCTAAGTCCCAAAAAACGCTGGCGTGTTTTCTACATTATGGGTGGTAGGCTGAAAAAGATCGAAAAAATTTTTGGGGCTCCCCTCCTTCCCCCCTACATTTCCTGGCAACTTACCTAGACAGTGGCACATGTGTAGGGCAAAATAAAATTTTTATTTGATGATTTGAAGGTTTTCTTGGCATTTGTAGTGCTGATACGTATTCCTTCATTGAAATTTAAATTTCGCGCTGTATGCAAATTAGCCTTCGCTAGCGTAACTTTGCTTTACATAGCGAATCAACGCTAGCGCAACTTCGCAACCTTACGCTACCCCTGAGCGCAACTTCGGATTTTAGTGAATTTGCGGAGCGCTGGCGAAACTACGCCTGGCGAAGTGCGGCGAAGTTGCGCCTTGCGCAACTTCGCATCTTAGTGAATTTGCCCCAATGTCTCCTTGACAATAAGCATTTAATATGTATTGTAACTATATTTTATAATTATGTGTATGGTATTTTTATACTTATTTGTACTTGTGATGACCCCCTGTTTCTTATACGTGGGGGCCGATTCACAAAGGGTAGAATATCGAGGGTTAATTAACCCTCGATATTCGACTGGGAATTCGAAGTCGATATTCGAAGTCGAAGGATTATAGCGCAAATAGTGCGATCGAACGATCATAGGCTAACATTGAGTTCGGTAGCTTTTAGATGGCGAACTAGGGGGTCAAAGTTTTTTCTTAAAGAGACAGTACTTCAACTATCGAATGGTCGAACGATTTTTAGTTCGAATAGTTCGATTCGAAGTCGTAGTCGTAGGTCGTAGTAGCCCATTCGATGGTCGAAGAAGCCTATAAAACATTTCAAAATTCGAAGTTTTTTTACTTCGAATCCTTCACTCGAAGTTAGTGAATCGGCCCCTAAGTACTTTAACTATCGAATGGTCGAATGGTCGAACGATTTTTAGTTCGAATAGTTCGATTCGAAGTCATAGTCGTAGGTCGTAGTAGCCCATTCGATGGTCGAAGAAGCCTAAACACTTCAAAATTCGAAGTTTTTTTACTTCGAATCCTTCACTCGAAGTTAGTGAATCGGCCCCTAAGTTGTTATTCTGCTGTACAGTGCTTTGCCGTCAAGGAGCGCTATACAAATAAAAATGTACATACGTACATACATAAAGCTGGATAAAAGTGGTCTATTTAATTGGCAAACAGAATTGCAAATAATGACCGTAACAGCTTTTTAAATATGGCAAAAATCACAAATTGCGGTACTTCGTGGTATTGCACGAAACCCAGTACACATCAAAAAATCATTGGGACTTATCCCATTGATTTATATGCAACCTCGACAGTGTCCAGAAATCCAGTTGTTCCCATTACACTACATGAAAACATTCCATACATATTTTTGAAACTTCTATAAATGTTTATTTCAATTAACAACAGTTCCTATTTTATTATTTTTCATCTTGCGCAGCATTGTACAGTTCAGTTTCAATGTGGCTTTTTTTCCCTGAAGCCATAAATTATATACAGTGTAAATTTCAAAGCAATGTTATTCAGCAAGGTATTGCTAGAATGTATTTATTTATTTAATGCATAGGGGGATTATTTTATTTGAATATTTCTATCTTGGAAAAATTCACATAATATCAGCCTTATGTAATATGGGAGAAACATTCCTCTTGTTAACCAGCATTGCGACTACACTAATTTAGCGGGTCTGTGCTTGAGAATGAGGAGGAAAAATGTTATTTATTGCTGGGCAATGGTACTGAAATTTATGCAGGTTGATTGCCTTTTTTAAATCCTATTTCACAGTTTAATAAATGGAATATAAAAGAATAAATATCTTACATTATGGGGGTTATTTATCAAAGTCCGATTTTATCTCAACATTTTCTGCTACAAACTCCGATCAAATCCGCTCCGGTTTTTTATTTTCCCGAAAATTTGCTTTGCGGGAAGAAATCTGATTTTCATGATTTTTTTTGGATTTTTCACCCGAAAACTCCAAAAACTTCAGGGTATTGCACGAAACCCAGCGCACATCAAAAAATCATTGGGACTTTCTTCCATTGACTTATATGCAACCTCAACAGGTCTGAGATGCCAGATTTTCCGATTCAGACTTTTCCATCCTCGGGGTTTAATAAATTCCGAAAAAATCGTGATTTTTTTAAAGTCCGATTTCATAAAAAAAAAAATCACTAATTTTTCAGGATTTTTGCATTTGGAGTTTAGTTAATAACCCCCTTAGTAAATTAATTAGAATGCAGGGTTTGACTAATAAGAATGTGATTTTCTGATAGAGATACAAAATTAGAGATATGAGATCTGTTATCTTGGAGCCTGGGTCTTTTTCCCATTCCATACCATTGTTTATTTTGACACAATGGAAATCATTGTTTTGAAGCTTTCTGGATAATGGGTTTCTGGACAAAATTCCCATATCTGTATTTTGAAATAACGGTTATTCATCAGGGAGTCTAGTGGAGGAAAATATGAACAGACATGTGGAACTGGCCATCATTTATATTATAAAGAAAAGCCCTGGAGCCATAAACACAGAGGCTGCACGACAAAGGATCTGAATGAACAGCAGCCAGAATACATTGGTTTATGTTTAAAGGAGAATTGAACCATTTAAAGAAAAAAAAAAACCTGTGTCAGGTGCACTTGGATACTTTTGTAACAATTTAAGCTAAACAGAGAAACAATTGTAACAATTTAAGATAAGCAGGTCTCTTGGGGAAACTGGGACTTGCAGCTTAAAGGGCAATTCACCTTCATTAGCAAAATTGTAATAACACATAAAACCACATAAATGTTTTCAAACTTTCATAACCTGCCATATTTTGTAAAAGGAACATAGTAATTAGGGGGTGGGGCCACAAAATGGATGTGGTCAAAACATTTTGCTGCACTCCACATGGCAAGTCTTTTTCTCCCTCTTTCTATTTCCAAAATGTTGGGAGGTATGCTGTTATATTGTGGTTATGGTTTTCTTGTACAGTACAACCATGAGAATCGGCATGGTTTTATACATGTTAAATGAGTGCCAAATGCTTGATCCATAGGGGCAAATTCACTAAGATGCGAAGTTGCGCCAGGCACAACTTCGCCGCACTTCGCCACAATTCGCCAGGCGTAGTTTTGCCAGCGCTCCGCAAATTCACTAAAATCCGAAGTTGCGCACAGGGGTAGCGTAAGGTTGCGAAGTTGCACTAGCGTTGATTCGCTATGTAAAGCGAAGTTACGCTAGCGAAGGCTAATTTGCATACGGCGCCAAATTCAAATTTCAATGTAGGAATACGTATCAGCACTACAAATGCCTAGAAAACCTTCAAATCATCAAATAAAAATTTTTTTTTGCCCTACACATGTGCCCACTGTTAAGGTAAGTTGCCATGAGTCAGGAAATGTAGGGGGGAAGGAGGGGAGCCCCAAAAAAATTATCGATCTTTTTCAGCCTAACACCCATAATGTATAAAACACGCCAGCGTTTTTTGGGACTTAGAAAAAATTTTGACTTTATTTGAAACAATCCCTATCTACTCTATTGCACTTCGCCAGGTCTGAGGTGGCGAAGGAAGTCTAGTGTAAAAGGTAGCGTTCAGTACACTGCGCAAGTTAGTGAATTTGCGTAGTTACGTCGATAGCGAAAATTCGCCTGGCGTAAGGGTGCGAAGTAACACTAGCGAAACTACGCCAGCGTTCGTTAGTGAATTTGCGCAGTAACGAAAATGCCAAACGCTAGCGAATTAACGCTAGCGTTCGGCGCTTCGGCACTTAGTGAATTTGCCCCATAATGTTTCAGATTGCCATTGTGGTCAGGAAGGATTTTTTTCCCTTTTGAGGCATAATTGGCACTGGCTTCAGGCTCAAAATGATGGATATATGATAATGTATTTTAAGTTTTATTTGTCACAGCAGCAGCAGTAGGAGCTTGTCAGAGCACTGCACAGGTACATTTATAAGAGGCAGAAAGTAGGTTCTCTCCTGTGACTGCACAGTGGGTTGACTGATAAAGACGCTACTACTGCTTGTTCTGGGTGACAGCCTACTTGAATTTAGTATCATCTACACACTGCAGATTCCGGACCAACAGCAGAGCTACTGAATTCTCTTATGGTGGGAGATGCAGCTTCTGCTATTAGCAGATTTAGGGGCCATCCTTTCTGTAGGTAGAGGCAGCCTAATACTCAGTGATGAATATAATGACATTGTGCTGATCTCAAGTGAGGAACGGAAGAGCATAGTAACAAACTCTTATGGAATTCTGAAGGATTATGAAGGAGAAGGTGTTTATCATTTTGAGTGATATTAAAGCAAAATGTGTAGTGAGAGTAAGGTGGTAATAGAATGTGGTAATGAATCTGGTAGTAAGTAACATAAGTTTAGGGTACGCAACGTTTGCATTTACTGACACCAATCATTAAAGATACTTGGGCCAAAGCATGCTGCTTGCACCTAAGCACCATTGCACCCTTCTCTATGATTTTCTGCTAGACCCCCTGTGACAAGTTTGAAGTCCTGGATCATTGCTGCTATTGACAAGCTCAAACTTTAGCCTCGTGCAATAAGTTCACTATATAAAATATGGCAGTTTTAGCAACATTCATTTTTAGGGTTTAGTTCTCCTTTAAGAATTATGTGCAGATGTAAAATAATCACCGGAAATTAAATTTGAATTTTTTTATTTTTTATGTGGAAGATGTAAAGTTAACATTAAGGGGCACATTTACTATTGGTCGAATATCGAGGGTTAATTAACCTTCGATATTCGAACCTCGAAGTTAAATCCTTCGACTTCGAATATCGAAGTCGAAGGATTTACCGCAATTCGCTCGATTCAACGATCGAAGGAAAAATTGAACGATTCGAAGGATTTTAATTCATCAATCAAACGATTTTCCTTTGATTCGAAATTGCTAGGAAAGCCTATGGCGACCTTCCCCATAGGCTAACATTGTACCTCGGTAGGTTTTATGTGGCGAAGTGGGTGGTCAAAGTTTTTTTTAAAGAGACAGTACCTCGACTATCAAATGGTCGAATAGTGAAACGATTTTTAGTTCGATTCGAAGTCGTAGTCGAAGGTCGAAGTAGCCAATTCGATGGTCGAAGTAGCCAAAAAAAAAAAACTTTGAAGTATTTTTTATTCTAATCATTCACTCAAGCTTAGTAAATGTGCCCCGCAGTGTAAGCATTGCCCAGTGGGTGGTGTGTGTTCTCATTGGTCTGGCAGGGTATTTTAGGTATTCTCTAGTCTGTAAAAGGGAGAGTCTCCCTCTAGGGACTCTACTCTAAGGAGGGGTGTGGATCTGCTCAGGGCTGAGGCAAAAAGTTTCAGTGAGGAGAAGCTTGAACCCTAAGGTAGGCCACACATCTTAGTGGAGGTAGAATCCATGAATAAGGTATTGGATCTGTTATCTGGAAACCCATTATCCAGAAAGCTCCGAATTACAGAATGGTGATCTTCCATAGACACCATTTTATCCAAATAATCCACATTTTTAAAAACAATTACCTTTTTCTCTGTAATAATAAAACAGTACATTGTACTTGATCCTAACTAAGATAGAATTCATCCTTATTGGAAGCAAAACAATAATGGAAAGATCCATTATCTGGAAAACTCTCTGTGTGCCCTATGCAAGTGCCTACTCTGCCTACCCCTACCCCTAGTATGACCAGTTTTATGTTCCACCTAAGACTGAAAGGGATGGTAAGAACCTCAAGCACCCCAGATGACATCCACCATAGTAGGGACCCAAATGAACAGAGTTGTAATGCTTGGGAAGTAGTGATAGGCAAATAAATTCGGCAGGCGCAAATTCTTGGCGAACTTCTGAATTTCGTCAGCGGCGAATACATGTGCAAAACTGCATCGAAAATCCACCGCATTGAAAAACATATAGGTGCTCGTTGGAATAGTCATGTGCATAAACATTGTCGCGCATCAAAATTATTTGGACGCCCATTGACATTAATGCATTTGGCCAAAATAGGCGCGTGTATAACAGACACGCGTCAAAATTACTTTGACAACCATTGACTTCAATGTATTTCGCAAATTTTTCAACGAAATTTGCGTTTTTTTTCGATGAAACAGGACAAATTCGCCCATCACTTCTGGGAAGGAATCACTGAAATAGCCTGTGATCTATAGCTAAACACAAATTAAGTTTAGCCCTACCACTGCTACTCTAAGCCTTTTTCTTACCATAATAAAAGTGCTGGGCACGTACCTAAATATCAATTGGTCAGAAAGCTGAGGAATTTACATGGTGTAAGATCTACATTTACAGGAATATAATTGTAAATGTACACTGATTTCAAGAAATGTGTCTATTTGCTGATAAGGACTGCACTACTCTTCCTCACTCGTAATTAACTCCCTTTTTGTTATCAGAAAGCCTTGCACTTAGGGTAGGACTACATGGACGTTTTCGGCGTGATCAGACGCGCTGTGGCAAAACAAGGCAAGAGAAATGTCGGATGAAGTCGAAGTGTTAATCCAACGTGACACGCCTGTCGTATGCAGATGCCGCATGCTGCGTCTGCATTCGACAGTCGTGTCACGTCGGATCAACGCTGAGCTTTCATCCGACATTTCTCTTGCCTCATTTCTGTCTCATGCGAATTGTCGCAGCCGTTTTGTCACAGCGCGTCGAATGGCGCAGAAAATATCCATGTAGTCCTACCCTTAGGGTCGGACTGGGCCGGCTGGGACACCTGCCCAGATCCGCATCCTGCCCCTCTTCTCCGGCAAAAACACAATGCACTTGCGTGCATTTTCGGGCATGCTCACACCCTGCTTGTACTGCAATGTAGATTAACCTATCATTTCCCTATTATTTCTACCAAAATATGTTTTATTTATTGAGTCACATTTATTTATATTCTGCAGTGTGAAATAAGTGTGACGAAAAGACACCAACAAAATCATATGCCCTTCAACCTACACATCACTCTCACATCTCTGTCCCTGAAATTCATATGTTTGGAAATAAACTAATTCCCCAGAAGCTTTTGTATCTCGGAAAGATTAATCAAGCACCATGTGACTTATTTAACTTCATCTATTCATAATAAAATTACATTTAAAGGAGAAGTAAAGGCAATCATTTGAGAGGTGACAATTTTAGAGTTTAACCGATACCACGGGCCAGTGTTCCTTCTCCCTGAAAACTGCACTGATTTGGGGTACTACTGCAGGAGCAACCTGTAGAAATCTCTTTTAGTTATCTTCTCTGTGACCCTTGGACTGGTGATAGTAGAAATGGCTGGCTTTTTGCAGTGACACCACTGTGCAAATGCACCTGGACTGGGCCATCCAGGAAAAAGACATAAATGGCGATATGGTGCTCCAACAGTAGAATTCCAGGCCAGTGCAGTTTTCAGGTAACAGGTACATATGCATACCTCCCAACATTTTGGAAATAGAAGGAGGAACAAAAAAATTGTTTGACCAGCCCCATTTTTTGTGCCACGCCCCCTAATTAGATGTTAAGTTATGTAATTAATTGGAGATGGCCATAATATTTTCATGGAGAGTTGATGTAGATGATATAATCCCCGTATAAATAGAAACACCACAAAATAACCCTCCAAGACCCTAGGAGGTTCGTGAGGCATAATATAAGACCAAAAAAAAGAGGGTTACTAACACTAGTGACCTTAGCAACCATGGAGTTAATGCTCTGGTTAGTTACGTTGAGGGAGTGAAGTCATAAGCTTACAAGGGGTTAAACCACTGGACCAGGTGAGGATGAGGGAGGAGCAATATATATTTGCAACACAAAGGTTTAGCTCTTTACTTTTTATTTTTAATTATTTTGACTGGTAGCCACAGATATCAATTAAAGATTGTGTATTTCTGCTTATGAGTTAAACACAATAGCTACAATTTGTAACTAAATTATAATCATACATTAATGTATTGATACAATATTTGTTGCTACTTTGAGAATTGTTTTTAACTTTTAATGTTTTCTATGGATAATAATGTTGGTAAATTATTTGGGGAACATATTTGAGAAAATAGCATTGTCTCACATAGCAGGAATGTTTTTTAACTTTATGGGGGGTTAATGGTGTTTAGTATAATTAAATGTCATTATGACACTGCTGTTTCCCGCCAGAAATGCAGATTTAAGGCATACTTGTTATGTTTCAGTACTTTGAGAAAGGCCTTGGATAGGGCCGAAACGTCAGACTGAAGTTCTGTAAATAAAGACCAATTTTATTCATCTATAAGTCCTGAGAGTGCGGATTCTTTTGGAGGTATTTTGGAAATGTGGTTGTTTCTGCACCCAGGCATACTTACTAACTTTGTCATGAGTGCTGGTAGCCCTGTGGAATATATATATATATATTGTGGTAGAGTGACTAGGAAAAGGTGGAAAAAGGTCACTCTAGCCTTTAATTTCTCCCCAGGTACTGAGAGAGGCTCCAGGAAGGGAGTTATGAAACAGAGAATCAGTGATCTGTTTAAAGACTTTAGTAGTCAGGGACTCCATTCCGCAGATCCAGTCCAGAGATTGGAGTTCACCTTCCAAAGGAAAGCTGTCCTGTGGAAAGACTATTTAAAGTTAATTAGAATGGGAGAGTGTGTCTCTCTCAGGAGGGCACAGCAGGTAGGAGACCTGGCTGTGTGAGGAACTCCCAGAGGAGCTGGGAGTGCCGCCTGTTACTGCAAGAAGCAGAGGGAGCCTGTGACTCTCACAAAGAGTATTGTGAAGAGAGTAAGGAAGCTAGGAGGCTGAATATTACCTGGGAGAAAGTCCTGTGAGTACAGGGGTGAGCCAAACTATTTGTTGTGCTGGTTGTCCACAAGGAGCCCAGTCTAGTCAGGGACTGCTTCAAAGTGTGAAGGTAGTGCCCAGTGGGCTAGGTTTTATTTTTATGATTTGTTTTGTATCCTGAAAATGGTCACCCCTGTGTATGTGGATTATTGACTGTCTGTGCAAAGTAGGAAAATAAACCTGTGTTTTCCTTGAAGAAGCTGTGTGTCCCTGTCTTAAAGGGCATGTAAAGTCTAAAATAGAATAAGGCTAGAAATGCTGTATTTTGTATACTAAACATAAACATGAACTTACTGCACCACAAGCCTAATCAAACAAATGATTTATGCTTTCAAAGTTGGCTACAGGGGGTCACCATCTTGTAACTTTGTCAAACATCTTTGCAAGACTAAGACTGTGCACATGCTCAGTGGGGTCTGGGCTGCTTAGGGATCGTCATAAACAAAGCTGCTTGAGTTCTGCCTGGCTGGGAAGTAAGGCGGGGGCTCCCCCTGCTGTTCATAAGTATGATTGTTTCCCTGCTCAGCAGTTAGGGACCGACTGACAATTCCTATCCACAGCAGTAAATGAAGGGAGAATTTCACTGCATTCAGTCAGGTTTCTTATAAAAACGGTACACATTTTTTAATTAAAGTATATTGGAGATAGGTTTCTTTTACATTAAAGAAAGTAGAAATGGGATTTTATTTTTTTGCCTTTACATGCCCTTTAATGCTCCTTTTTCCTTTGCTGCCTGCTCACCATTGACTAACCCCCCTAAAAGTTACGTGTCCAAGCCGCCAGCTTGCCACTATATATACAAGAGTCCTCAGCACTCAACCCATTATCAATATATTTAAGACAGAGACATTTTGGGCATACTTCTACTGAAAAATGCCTTACCCTTTAAACAAAACAGGGAATGTTTGTCCATATATTGCAATATATTTAAGCTGGCCAACTACGTCAAAGTCATCCCATATCTGGCCAGTCCTACGCTCAATTTTCATCTGATTCATTAAGAATTCTATTGCTTCATTATACATTTTACATAGGGACGACTACGTTTTACCTGCAACTTACTAGCTGCTTTCAAAGTAAAACTCCCAAACTTGGCTGGTTTTAAAAACTAGTGGTGAGCATAACTTTCCCTTGTTTGTCAAATAAGAAGAATATGTATGTAGACACTATCATACTAGGATTACTTGAAAATGGTCTGTTTCTATTGATTGTGTTGATCCGTCTCTCTACTTACCTGGATAGACTAGGGGTCTGATTTATCAATGCTGGAATTTGGGTTTTTACCATGATTTGAATTTAATTTTTTCGCTGCAAAACTCTGACAATTATACCTTCAAATTAGCTATTTATAAAGCTAAAATAAATGTAAAACTTTGGCATGTAAAACCTTGTCAGATCACATACAAGTCAATTGAATTTGACCTTGGTAAAATGTATACTGTTTATTATGTGCCTTCTTATTATATAGCTACCTAAAATTTTAAAAAAAATGCTGTCAGATTCCTGGGCTCGCCAATGTTCTGTTGTCCTGAAGAGTGGATTTGAGAGAGACAGTCAAAATGCATTGGGTATAATGTAGGGATAAACTGAATCCAGGATTCGGTTTGGGATTCAGCCAGGATTTGGACTTTTTCAGCAGGATTCGGATTCGTCCGAATCCTTATGCCTGGCCAAACTGAATTTGAATCCTAATTTACATATGCAAATTATTGGTGAGAAGGAAAATCAAGTAAAAAAATATTTCCCACTTTTTCCTTTCCCACCTCTAATTTGCATATGCAAATTAGGATCCAGATTTGGTTCAATATTCAGCCGAATCTTTCACAAAGGATTTGTCGATTCGGTCGAGTCCCAAATAGTGTATTCAGTGCATCCCTAGTATTATGTACTGTAAGTAAACATATTTGGTAAATCTTGTATTTTGAGTGCCCTGATTCTCTCTATACACCTAGATAGGCTAAGGGCCTGATTTATCATTGTTCAAATTTGGATTTTTACCATCATTCAAGGTTTTTTTCTTGCGGTAAAATTCACTAACACAAATTATAACTTCAAATCAAGTATTTATTAAGCTAAAAAAAAACTTGAATGTAAAACTTTGGCATCTAAAAGCTTGTGAGATCAGGTAAAAGTCATTTGAGATTTTTACTGTAGGATTTTCTTAAATATATAAAATAACACTAATGTTTTTTCTTTAAATGGTGAGATTCGGTAGGCAAAACCTCTAAAATTACACAAATCCACCTTTAGAAAAAAGGCCCGACGCGTGATTATACAATTTATTTTATGATGCTTTATTTATGCTTTACAGAGGTTGTTCATTCGCATCAGTCGCTGCCCCAGTGAAGCATTCAATCCCTTTAACATAACAAACCCTGGGGTTAAGTGACCAGTTAATCTGTTTTGGGGGTTAGAGATAAAAACAAATGTAACCAGATGAAATTATCATGCAGTGGTGGGAAGAATATAAAAGCTCCTTAAGGCTGGATCTACACAATGCGTCTTCATCAGATCTGACGCGATGAGAGGAAACGGATGCGACGAGACGGATGTGACGAAAATAAGGTAAGTCGTAGAAATGTTGGACCTTTACGTTGTGACACGACTGTCGGATGAAGATGCAACGTGCAGTGTCCGCATCCAACAGTCTTGTCTTGTCGGATACACGCATCGACAAGGTCCGACATTCTATTACTTACCTTATTTTGGTTGCATCTGCCTCGTCGCATCCATTTCATCTCATTGCGCTGGATCTGATAAAGACGCATCGTGTGTGGTTCCAGCCTAAAGGCCCCCATAGACACAAAGATTTCTCTTGCCGAACAGCCGATTTTAGGGAAGCCCGACCAATCCTTCGAAATTATCGTGCGGTTAGTGGGATTCGAACGATCGTACATCTTACCATTTTTCGGCCGACATTTGTCAGGAAATTGATCTGCCAGGTCAAAAAATCTTTGTCGGTCCCAGTGCAATCTATCTATGTCTGCAGGGCCAAGCAGGCAGCTCCCCTTTGTTTTCCTGGCAAATTGGTCTTTTTAGTTGATGGTAAATTCGTACGATCGTACGATCGTTCCGAGAAGATTGTGGTCTCACGATCAGGATCTGATCTTTTAAAATTCTCAACATCTATGGCCAGCTTTAGATATTAATTAATTGCCTAGGAGTCAGTTTGTTAACAATCCAAGCCTTAAACAAGGTCTCTCATAAAGTTATGTAGGATAAAGCCTAGTGGTTTATGGTTTACTTTTTGCAAGTAAAGGCTGATGATAGATGTTATCTTTTAGGTACTGTACTTATTTTACCAATCACAGGAAATTCTCTGTTAAAAAGACTGGCTCAGTGAAACTAATTCCCAAACATCTTTGTGTTGGCCTTCAGTGTTACCGTATTCTTTTTCTCATCTGTGATAGAAGATTGCCTTGGCCTTCAATTGGAATCAGCTCTTCTATTTTGATATATGCTCTTGACCCAGGGGTGCCTTCATGATCCTGCACTAACTTGAATCTGTCTATATATATCTTTTATATGAACCCTGGTGCATTTCAAATCCAGGGGGCTTTAAGAGAGTGTTTTCAACCCCCTTTCTACATTTTACTCAACAGTTTTTCCCATAGAGAAAAGAACCAACATAACATTTTTGGTTCAAGTTATATCAGAGAAATCTTATATATATTTTTTTAATAAAGCCAGTAGACCATGAGTCACAAAACAGTAGATAGATTTGGGCAAACTATCATGATCTGGCTGGAAACAAGCTTTGTCTATCTAGTTTTGTTCATCTCTATTCCAGTCTTCCGTTCTGGCCTACTTGTGTTCAGTAACACAATACTGCATGTAAATAACAACTGTGTTAGGACGAGGAAGAGGCCAAATTGCCTCGATTGACAGCAATGTGGCTGAGACAAATATACGGTATATAAAAAGACAACTTACCAATTTAATTTAAAGGTAGTCAGAGTAAGCTGTTGACACAAGTATGAAGTGTGATCACACAGTCCTTGGTTTGATGAAGATTGGTTTTACAGTACAGGTATAGGATCTGTTATCCGGAAACCTGTTATACAGAAATTTCCAAATTACAGAAAGGCCATCTCCCATTGACTCCATTATAATAGAATAATCCAAATTTTTAAAAATGATTCCATTTTCTCTAATAATAAAACAGTAGCTTGTACTTTTTCCCAACTAAGATATAACTAATCCATATTGGAAGCAAAACCAGCCTATTGGGTTTATTTAATGTTAACATGATTTTTAGTAGTCTTAAAGGAGAATCAAACCCTTAATTATAAAAACCCCCTACCCCCCGACCCTACATAGACCCCCTCCCTGATCCACCCCCAGCCTAACTGTTACTTTCGGTAAATGCCCTTTACTTTACTTCTTTACTTACCTCTCTTTGCAGATTCAGTGCAGTAGAGCTGACGGCACAATCTTACAGCTCTTCGGTAATCTTCGGGCGATTCGGCAATTTCGGCGCATACACAGTTGTCAAAAACCCAAAGACTGCTCCAACTGCGCAAGCACCGATACAGCACTTACTCCTCGATGGAGACCGAAGAGAAGAAGATGGTGCCTGTCAGCTCCTCTGAGCCAAAGAATGTTCAAGGAGAGGTAAGTATAAAGAGTTATGGGCATTTACAGAAGGTAACAGCTAGGCTGGGGGGGAGCAGGGAGGGGGGTCTATGTAGGGTAGGGTTTTTATAATGAAGGGTTTGGTTCTCCTTTAAGGTGTGAAGATCCAAATTACAGAAAGATCCGTTATCCGGAAAGCCTCAGGTCCCGAGCATGCTGTATAATAGGTTCCATACCTGTAGTTTTGCATTTATTTAATACTGAGAATTAAACCACTTACAGACCTAAAAAGCTGAACTTGGTGGACATGTGTTTTTTTTCAACCTAACTTACTATGTTACTATGTATTCTGTTTGGGGCCTAGTACTTCTTTAAACAGTTTTTCTTCAAGGAGGTTAATACTTTGCAACACATTCTGTAGCATCATCTTGGATTAAAAAAAAAAATACCTGTTCAATACTGTACTGTCTAACAGGTCTTCTGTTTTACTGGCACGGCAGTAATCCAGGTCAGCAAGGGTTAATGCACCTGACTTCGCTGCTCAACTCTGAATAGAGATTTTCATCCAAAAACAAAGTCTGCTCCTACAACTGCGGCTTTTGCATGATAAAGCAGTTTATTATTGATTTTAAAGCAGAACTTTTGTCTTTTCAGCATTTCTATTTATAGATTTATGTAGGATCCCTTGTAAAAGAGAAGGCGCTGGAGAAAGAACATAAAAGAAAGTTGTTCCACTTAGATGAGAACTACTGTATATATATATAAATATATATATACAGTATATATATATATATATATATATATATATATATATATATATATATATATATATATATATATATATACAGTACACTGTGGATTTAACGGCCCAATTTTCATTGTTCTTGGTATATCCACACATAGCATACCTCCCAACATTTTGGAAATAAAAAGAGGGACAAAAAAAGTTGCTGCGCATAATTTTTTTGATCACCCCCTAATTACCATGTTCATTTTACAAAATTTGGCAGGTTATGAAAGTTTAAACATATTTCTGTGGTTTTTTTCAGTTATTACAGTTTTGCTAATGAAGGTGAATTGCCCTTTAAGCTGTGAGTCTTACTTCTTCCAAGGGACCTGTTATCTTATATTGTTACAGGTACCGTATATACTCGAGTATAAGCCGACCTGAGTATAAGCCGAGGTACCTAATTTTACCTACGAAAACTGGGAAAACTTATTGACTCTAGTATAAGCCTAGACACAATTACAGCCCTGTCTCCCAGCAGCACACATTCTGCCAAAGCGACCCCCCCAGCGATCAACCGGACTTCTTTGCAAAGTTGATGGTGACAGAGAATTGCCAAACGGATTACTGTGTGCATTGTCCCACTGTCCCACTACCATGTGCAGAGGGTACTGTGTGATATTGCCATCACTGTTAATCTTTCGTATAACCAACAGAGGGCGCTGTGTGATATTGCCATCACTGTTAATCCTTCATATAACCAACCGAGGGCGCTGTGTGATATTGCAGTCACTGTTATTCTTTCATATAACCAACAGAGGGCGCTGTGTGATATTGCAGTCACTGTTATTCTTTCATATAACCAACAGAGGGCGCTGTGTGATATTGCAGTCACTGTTATTTCATATAACCAACAGAGGGAGCTGTGTGATATTGCAGTCACTGTTATTCTTTCATATAACCAACAGATGGCGCTGTGTGATATTGCAGTCACTGTTATTCTTTCATATAACCAACAGAGGGCGCACTCTTATTCTTTCATATAACCATCAGAGGGCATTGTGGGATATTGCAGTCTCTCCCCAAGTGAACTGTTGGTATAGGAATGCTTAAAAGTGACTGCAATCTCTGCAACTGCTCGCTGACCCGAGTATAAGCCGAGGTAGACTTTTGCAGCACATTTTGGATGCTGAAAAACTCGGCTTATACTCGAGTATATGCGGTACTTATTTGCTTATCTCGAAATTGTTAGAAAAGTATCTTGCCTCTCTGCCAAAAGCCAATTACTGTAAGTTAGAAACTTTGTTTCTTTTTCTGGCTGTTCCTTGCAGAGAAAAACGTGACTTTCCAGTACAAATGGCAGACTGCGGGTCGAGCTGTCAAAAGAGGGACTGTCCCTCTAGCAACGGGACAGTTGGGAGGTATGATTTGAGTACTTTATGATAGTTCCGCTGCAAACCTCCCGATTTTGACAGCTCAGGCCACAGTCCTGGAGTTGAATTAAGATATTCAGATTTTCTTCTGCGCTGACGCCAGAAAAAAGGCACTACATTTCTGAACCTTATATAAGAGGCTTTTTGGCAGAGAGCCTGCAACTGTAACTAATAAGAGTTTCTGAAACATAATTAAATAAAAGTTTTTTTGGCAGAGAGTCAAGAATGCTTAGTACCTGCACTTATTGTGATTGAGAAAAGCTGGTCTCTTGGGAGAACTGAGACTCGCAGCTTAAAGGGCTATTTCACCTTCATTAGCAAAACTGAAATAACACATAAAACAAGGTACTGGAGCTTGCCTCCTCTGCGCTGAACCTAAAACCTAACCTAAAAGCAGCTTTCCAATTGGTCTTAATTTTTTATGATACTTTTTATGATCTTTGCCTTCCTATTCTGCTTCTTACAACTGTGCAAATGAAAATGTTATCAGGTTTTGGGGTGGGGGAAACTGTGGCAAAAAAAAAATAATCGCAAGAAAAAACACCCAGTCACTTTAATGCATTTGGAGTTACAAAAAATTAAGAGAAAAACACCCACTAATGCATTTGGAGTGAGAAGAAAAGTTGTGCACGTAAAAAAAGTTGCACGCAAAACTCTTTTTCAGCATTGACTTCAATGCAGTTCGCCAATTTTTCACAGTTTGGTGATTTTTCAGCAGTTTCGAGAATTTTTGGGCGAAGCGAAATGGGCAAATTCATTACTGAACCCTGCAAACAAAAACAGATCACACGTAAGGCCTGCACTTTGATACAATTGTAATTGAGAAAAGCTGGTCTCTTGGGAGAACTGAGACTCGCAGCTTAAAGGGCTATTTCACCTTCATTAGCAAAACTGAAATAACACATAAAACATGGCTCTAAAAACTCCCAGAAACTTTCATCCCCCGCCAAATTTTGTGAAATGGACATGGTAATTTGGGGGTGTGGTCATAAAATTGGTGTGGTCAAACAATGTACACCCTACAGATTTTTTTTTGTCCCTCTTTCCATTTTTCAAATGTTGGGAGGCATGCCACTGTGCTTGTATCATAAACAAGGGGTTTGCTTTGGGGAATTAAATAACTATCATGTAAGGTCATGCACCTGGGATGTAAAAATATCCACTTATACCCTTAATGGGACTGCACTAGGCAAATCCATAATGGAAAAGGACCTTGGAGTCCTTGTAGATGATAAACTTGTCTGTAGCAAGCAATGCCAGTCAGCAGCATCAAGGGCAAATAAATTCTTGAGCTGTATTAAAAGGGGCATAGAGTCACGGGAGGAGGGGGTCATTCTTCCACTGTATAGAGCACTTGTAAGGCCCCATCTAGAATATGCCGTACAGTTTTGGTCTCCATCACTCAGGACATTATTGTATTAGAGAGGGTACAGAGAAGGGCAACTAAGCTTGTAAAAGGTATGGAAAATCTTAGCTATGAGGAAAGACTGGCCAAATTGGGGATGTTCACGCTGGAGAAGAGGCGCTTAAGGGGTGATATGATGACTATGTATAAATATATAAGGGGATCATATAATAATCTCTCTAATGCTTTATTTACCAGTAGGACTTTCCAGCTGACACAAGGTCACCCATTCCGATTAGAAGAAAAGAGGTTCCACCTAAATATTCGGAAGGGGTTTGTTACAGTGAGAGCTGTGAAGATGTGGAATTGTCTCCCTGAATAAGTGGTACAGGCTGATACATTAGATAGCTTTAAGAAGGGGTTGGATGGTGTTTAGCAAGTGAGGGAATACAGGGTTATGGGAGATAGCTCATAGTACAAGTTGATCCAGGGACTGGTCCCATTGCCATTTTGGAGTCAGGAAGGAATTTTTCCCCCTCTAAGGCAAATTGGAGAGGCTTCAGATGGGTTTTTTGCCTTCCTCTGGATCAACTGGCAGATAGGTAGTTAATGTATATAAAAAAAAAAGGTTGAACTCGATGGACATGGGTCTTTTTTCAACCTTACTTACTATGTTATCAAATTTCCTATTCACCTCGACCTCATGCTCCTAAACCCTAAACTCCCTTGTTTACCAAATGAGCTTGGGTGGATTGCTCTGTCATATCTCCTGCCCACCCAGTCCGACTAATTCATACGACTCTTCTCTCTCAGGCCTTGGGACAATTATCCACTATTTGACATGTTTGGGGGTCAAATTATTACAGAACAATGATGCCATACAAAGAGGTCTATGGAGTTCTTGGGCATGTTGGGGTCCAAAAAATCTCTTAAAGAGCCACATCTGGCTTCATTTGGAAGATGGCAGAAGTAGGCAACACAGAACAGATGTTACAGTTGGAAAGGGGTTCAGTCAGGCAGCAATTATCATGGCCAGGAGATGGGAAGCAGGTTTAGGAGTCTAAGGGCAAATTCACTAACCTCCGAAAATTCGCCAGCGACGGCTTTGCTCACAGCGCAACACTTCGCCAGGCGTCCAAATTTTTGGATGCGCAACAATGTTGACACGAGCAACAATTTTTTTTTTACATGCAATTCTTTTGTCCAAATGCATTGTCAATGGGTGTCCAAATTTTTGGATGCGCAACAATTTTGACACGAGCGAAAATGTTTTTTTACATGCGACTCTTTTTCCAAATTCATTGTCAATGGGCGTCCAAATAATTTTGAAGTGTGACAAATTTGACGAGCGATAATTTTTTTGTCGCAGATATTTTTCCGACACTGAATTTTCGCAGCAGTTTCGCAAACACATTTGTTTGTGTCGAAATCCGGAAATTCGCCTGAAATCCATGTCTGCAGAATAAATTCGCCCATAACTACACACTACAGCATGCAAGAATAATGTACAAGCAACAAACACAGCGCCAAACAAATGGCAGATTTATCAAAGGCCGAAGTGAAAATTCGAATTAAAAAAATTCAAATTTCGAGCTAATTTTTGTGTACTTCGACTAGGGAATAGTCTAAATTAAATTTGAATTTGAAAAAAATGTGAATATCGAAATTTATCATGTACTGCCTCATCTAAAACCTGCCAAATTGCTGTTTCAGTCTATGGGGGACCTCCTAGAACCTGTTTGGAGTCAATTGGTGGACTTTGAAAAATCTAAAAAAAATAGTTTTGGAAAAACTTTGAATCAAATTTGATTGAATGCACTGTTACTACGATTCTAATTCGATCGAAAACGAAGCTATTCTCCCCAAAAAAAAACCCCTTTGATAAATTTCGATTGGTCTTTTTTAATTCAAAATTACTTCGACATTCGACCCTTGATAAATCTGTCCCATAATGTATGTCTTGCAGGAAAGCGAGGCTTGTGAATTCACTGCACTGTGCCACTTGTATGATACCGGCCCATAGAGGGCACTTCAGCATTTGTAATAATTTTGATATTCTGTTACAATGAAATTTAAAAAAAAATATCTAAATAACAAGTCAAAAGCTGAATAATCATGAACAATCACAAATATGGAGCGCTCACCTCCCAACTCGTCTCACAGTTGCTGTGCCAGGTGCTGAACCGGAAGACCCCAATCCTGTCAAAGGGTCACATCAATACTCCAAGAAATTACCAGCAGCACACTGTTAGTCTTGCATAAGTGCTCAAGTGCAGATTTATTGTGTAGCCCATAGCATATAAAGGCAACGCTTCGGACCTCCCAGGTCCTTTGTCAAGCTTGACAAAGGACCTGGGAGGTCCGAAACGTTGCCTTTATATGCTATGGGCTACACAATAAATCTGCACTTGAGCACTTATGCAAGACTAACAGTGTGCTGCTGGTAATTTCTTGAAGCTGAATAATCATGTCACATTTACATGCATGCTTCTCACCTTGATTTCTACTTACGTTAAAAAACATGTAAACCCGAAATAAATGAAAGTGTAAATGAGCAGCTAAATGTAAAGCCTTTATAAATGATCCCCACGTTTATAAGCAGAGATCCGCCAATTACAATTCTACAGCAGTTCCAGCTTCTTAGCTTGGTTCAATAAGACCCAATTAGTGCATGTTTCGCAGTTTGGTTTGTGGGTTTCGCTTATTGTAATCCATCTACCCCTTGAGTAGCAGCGAGGATTCTTCTGAACATTCATGGTGCAGAGCACTTTATATGCAGTATGCAGAGGGGCTGCTGTAACATGTCATAGAAAGTCACTATTTATTGGGCCCGTGGGGGGCAGTTTGGGCCCCTGTGTACTTAAAACTCCAGAATCTCATTCTGGATCTGATGTTAAACCTGAACTGTGCTCCTTAACTCCAGAGTGTCAATAAAGTGCAAGTTAGAGGGTGGGATAGAGATTGCATAGTTGCTTTAATCATGTGAATACAGTGCTGTTGCCAAATGCAGGGAACACTGTATTCATGGGAGAATATCAGTTGTTTGCACTCCCAAATGGAGAACCTGTTTCCAGGTGCAAAAAACCTTTCCACTTGATGAGGTACTGGAGCTTGGATCCTCTGCGCTGAACCTAAAACCTAACCTAAAAGCAGCTTTCCAATTGGTCTTAATTTTTTATGATACTTTTTATGATCTTTGCCTTCCTATTCTGCTTCTTACAACTGTGCAAATGAAAATGTTATCAGGTTTTGGGGTGGGGGAAACTGTGGCAAAAAAAAAATAATCGCAAGAAAAAACACCCAGTCACTTTAATGCATTTGGAGTTACAAAAAATTAAGAGAAAAACACCCACTAATGCATTTGGAGTGAGAAGAAAAGTTGTGCACGTAAAAAAAGTTGCACGCAAAACTCTTTTTCAGCATTGACTTCAATGCAGTTCGCCAATTTTTCACAGTTTGGTGATTTTTCAGCAGTTTCGAGAATTTTTGGGCGAAGCGAAATGGGCAAATTCATTACTGAACCCTGCAAACAAAAACAGATCACACGTAAGGCTCAACGTTTTTATTTTTATTTTATGGTTTTTTTCCATATCTTTCTTTGCAGGCGGGCTGCGATTTATCTTTCCACTCTGACTTCCAAACTGTTGCATGATGACTAGGGTAATTAAGCCATAGCAACCAGTTATTATCACAAGCCTAACAACAATAAAAAAAAGGTTAATAATTAAATAATTATAATTGAATTTTATTAATTAAAAAAAGACCAGCTGCAAACTGTCCCAAAATACTATACATTATACAATTTTTTTATTTAAAAATGTAAATTACCCCATTAAAACTCCCAAAGGCTGAAGTGGCCTCCGATGTGATTTTTACTTAGCGATTTCCACCATCCTTTAGTATTTACTGTGCCTTATTAACAGGCACCCTGAGTTTTTGCCTTGAGTCAAACAAGGCTGCAAAAAAAGTAACCAAGATAATCATATATCTGCCGGATGTAGCAGGGGGGCTCTTTAATATATGGAAAAATGTATCCTTTAATGTACAGTAAATCATAATGTAAATCAGTTAGGGGCTCTGGTTAACTGGAAGTAAAATTCAAAAAGTCTTGAGCACCGGCTCTCCTCAGGGTTGTGTGCTCAGCCCATTATTGTTTACCTTGTTGACACATGATTGTGTGGCTCGATTCAACTCAAATCATATTGTAAAATTTGCGGACGATACGACAGTAGTAGGATTCTTCAGTAAAAATGATGACTCGGCGACGTACACGAAGGAGGTTAAGGAATTGGTGAATTGGTGTCAGGAAAATAACTTCATCTTGAATGTAGAAAAGACTAAGGAGATGATAATTGACTACAGAAAGAAAACTGAAGATCATTCTCCATTATGTATAGAGGGAAAGGCTGTTGAGATAGTCAGGAATGTGAAGTTCCTAGGGGTGCAATTAGCAGATGATCTCTCATGGAAGGTTAATACTGCTTTGATCACAAAAAAAGCAAGTCAGCGGTTATATTTCTTGCGGAAGTTAAAGAAAACTAGTCTTTCCTCCTCCATTCTTTCAACGTTTTATCGTGGCACTATTGAGAGTGTCCTAAACCGTTATATTACAGTTTGGTACGGAAATTGCACAGTTGCTGAACAAAAATCCTTACAGAGAATAGTTATAGGAAATTCCTTATTACCGATTTCTAGTGATGGGCGAATTTATTCGCCAGGCGCAAATTTATTCGCCAGGCGCAAATTCACGGCGAATTTCCGCGATTCGTTATTGTTTGAGCTATGGATGTTTATAGTAAATTGGTAAATGGGTTGATAGGTTAAAAGGTTTTTAAAGGTACTAATATCTATTACAGAAGAAAGCACATGTCACTTGGAATAACTTTGCACATATCATGAAGGTGTGTGTGTGGGGAATTGAAATATATTTATCACTGGATACAATTAGGGGCAGATTTATCAAGGATCGAATTTCGAAGTGGAAAATACTTTGAAATTCAACCATTGAATAGAATCCTCCGACATTCGAAGTCGGAGGATTCTATACATCGTACCATCATATTCCGATCGTAGTACGATTTTCCTTCGAATCCAAAAAACTTAGAAATATGCTCTGACAGGTCCCCATAGGCTAACATAGCACTTCGGCAGGTTTAAGTTGGCGAAGTATTGAAGTCAAAGTTTTTTTTTCAAAGAGATAGTACTTCGATCATCGAATGGTCGAATAGTCGAACGATGAAGTCGTAGTGGCCTATTCGATGGTCGAAGTATCCAAAAATGACTTTGAATTTCAAATTTTTTTACTTCGAAAATTCCCTCGAATTCACTTCGACCCTTGATAAATCTGCCCCTTAGGGTAGTATGAATAAATAGTAAATATTGGTAGATGCAAAAATATTCAACATCTTTTGGTGAAATAGAAAAAAAAAAACTGAGGTGTAAGAGGTAAATGAGTCGTTATGTTACTTGGTTACATTGAAGTGAAAGGAGGAGGGTAGTTTTTTTAGGAATGGTATTGGCTCATCTGAAAGGAAATGTTATAACAGTATATGGTACATATCTTTCCTCTAATTTTGAAAACATTGTGAAAGTTTTTATTACTGAATTTTAAATAATTAAATAATTGCACCAAAAAAAGGGGGGCGTTAAACGGAAATTTCAATATACCATAACAAGCATATTGACAAAGATTTTGATTTGATTATAATGCGAAAGGTACATTTTTTATGATTTTTAAAGAAATAAAAGGCGCTGCCAGCCTTCTGGGCATAAGAGGGGAGTACATTAAGGGGCAGATTTATCAAGGGTCAAATTTCGAAGTATAAAAAAGTATAAAAAATACTTAGAAATTCGACCATCGAATTAAAATACTTCGACTTTGAATATCGAAGTCAAAAGATTTTTTACCGAATTTGGCAATCGAACGATCAAAGTAAAATCGTTGGATCGTGCGATTAAATCAATTCCAACGATTTCAGTTATCGCTCTAAGGATTTTCCTTGGACCTCTAAAGACTTAGAAAACTGCTCTGGAAGCTCCCCATAGGCTAACATAGCACTTCGGCAGGTTTAAGTTGGCGAAGTATTGAAGTTTTTTTAAAGAGACAGTACTTCGATTATCGAATGGTCGAATATTCAAACAATTTTTACTTTGAATCAAAGTCGAAGTAAATTCGAAGTTGTAGTATCCTATTCGATGGTCGAAGTATCCAAAAAATTACTTTAAATTTCGAATTTCTTTAGTTCGAAAATTCCCTTGAATTCACTTCGACCCTTGATAAATCTGCCCCTAAATGCAGAAATCTGCAATGGATTGCTCATTAAGGAATGGGTGTGTGAGAGAGTTAGTTAGCTATCTGGCACTAGGGGTTAAATTATATATATATATATCAAAATCAAATGCATACACACGCACAATCTTCATAGAATAATGGAGACTAGACAGTATATGAAATAACATTAAATGCCACAAAATGAGTTATATTATAACAGGCCACGTTCTTACATAAAGGTCACTGAGCGTGGAGATGATGATGAGCAATGTCTGTATTGCATCCGGCAGACTTTGATTTGTTCCCTGGAATAAATGGGTTGATGAGTTTTAAAAGATAGTAAAAATGAACTTTTATAACGGTGTAGTCCAATGGTTAATGTTTTTTTTTTAAGTTTGAGACCCCATTGCCCCATGGACAGTGTCCTCATTTTTTGTTTTTGTTTCAAATGTTTTTATTTCTTTGCACACTGTAGTTTGTTGCTGAGTTGGTACATTCAGGAAATGTATTGTTTACTAGTGATGGGCGAATTTCTCCTGCCAAACTCGGAAATTGACGCCCGCATCAATTTTGACGCCAGCGTTAAAGTCAATGGGCATTTGAATAGTGTTGATGCGCAGCGGTTTTGACACAAGCAACTTTTCAGACACGCGCCTAAAATTTTTTGCCACCGGCGAATTTTCACGGGAGTTTTGTGAATTTATTCGGCGGCGGCAAAACGCGGATGGCGGAATTTATACGCCCATCACTACATTTCTATAAATATCGAGGTAGAATTGGTTACATGGTCTCATGCCGGTTATGTGTGTCTTAGATATAAATTATCATGAAAGTTTTACACATTTAAATACATTCACATGTGTTACAGATTTCAAGTAGCGGTGCAGGATACCATGGTTGTGGACGATTAAATCGTTTGAATCGAAAGATTCCAACAATTTCAGCAATCGATCGAAGGATTTTCCTTTGACCTCTAAAGACTGCTCTGGAAGGTCCCCATAGGCTAACATAGCACTTCGGCAGGTTTAAGTTGGCTAAGTATTGAAGTCAAAGTTTTTTTAAAGAGACAGTACTTCAATTATCTCATGCCGGTTATGTGTGTCTTAGATATAAATTATCATGAAAGTTTTACACATTTAAATACATTCACATGTGTTACAGATTTCAAGTAGCGGTGCAGGATACCATGGTTGTGCAGAGGTGTGCATATCTTTTAGGTTCTTTTGTACAGGGGCCACTAACTTTAGTATGTTGCAGTTCTCTAGCCAGGAGTTCCATATCCGGTCAGTATTTATCTGGGCAACCCTTGTTCCTATAAGTCATTTCCCTGTGTGGAAGTGCTTGATTCAGCCAGGGGCGGAACTACCAGGGGAGCAGGGGGTGCGAGCGGGCCAGGGCCCGCACCCCCTCAGGGCCCCCGGCAGTCGGCCGCCACATGTTCCTCGGCCAGTTCCGGGTGTACGGAGGGGGGCGGGGGCCCGGCTGCGCTTTTTGCACCAGGGCCCGCCCCCCTCTAGTTCCATTTTTGGATTCAGCCATTCAGTGTAGGCTTCTTACTGGTTATAAGTTTCCTTGCGCAATAGAGTAGTTCTGTCATCGCTGTTCGGCGATACTGTATGGGGCACATTTACTATTGGTCGAATATCGAGGCTTAATTAACCCTCGATATTCGACCGTCGGAGTAAAATCCTTCGACTTCGAATATCGAAGTCGAAGCATTTACCGCATTCCCTTCATTCGAACGATCGAAGGAAAAATGAACGATTAAATCCTTCGAATTGAACGATTCGAAGGATTTTAATCCATCGATCGAATGATTTTCCTTCAATCAAAAAAGCTAGGAAAGCCTATGCGGACCTTCCCCATAGGCTAACATTGGTGCTCGGTAGGTTTTAGGTGGCGAAGTAGGTGGTCAAAGTTTTTTTTAAAGAGACAGTACTTCGACTATCGAATGGTCAAATAGTCGAACGATTTTTAGTTCAGATCGTTCGAGTCGTAGTCGAAGTTTGAAGTAGCCGATTCGATGGTCGAAGTAGCCAAAATAATACTTCGAAATTTGAAGTATTTTTTATACTAATCCTTCACTCAAGCTAAGTAAATGTGCCCCTATGTGTGCGGATATGGGTACTTTGGAGTCCAGGGGGACTGGGGAGCCCATAACATCATGTATGAATTTAGTCACCTGTTCCCAGTACCTGGCAATCGCTGGGCAAGCCCAGATTAGGTGGAAAAAGTTAGGGTATTCATAACGGCATTTGGGGCAGTGTGGGTCTGCAGTTCTATGGAAGTGCCTGAGAGTCAGGGGAGTAAGATCTCTAAAAATCTGGAGACCAACTAAAAACTAAAAAGCTTTTTGGAATAGGTCCATCCATAACACACTATACATTCTTTCAGTGGTCAACCTCTCCCTCTCTTTTATCCAATACTCTTCATGGTGCTATGTTGTGCTTTTAGTTAGATTTTAGTAGTATTTCAAAGTACACTTTGCCTTAAAATATTCCTACAGGACTGAGCTGCCACTGAACTGGCAGAGTTTAAGGTGTCCCTTTTTATCTGTAAACGGGCAGATTAATGAATATGCTACCATAGGCTATAACCTAGGGGCCCAGAGTGGTTAGGTGCGCATCTAGCTTTTTCAATTATCATTTTTATTTTATTTAAAACATTTATTTTTATCGGCGCAGCTGGGCCTGGGTCCAGTTGGGATGGGTGAAAGGCACCTGCTGGGAAAAGATTAGGCAGATGGATGAGGCATGCGTTTGCGCTCTCTATGACGTGTTCGGTTCAGTACGTGCCAGTGACGTGTCTGAGAGAGCTTAGGTGTATGTCACACACATGCTTTGCCTTGTCTGGCTGCATCATTTTCTCCCAGCAGGTACCGAACCCTTCACCTGTCCTGATCAGACCCAGCAGCACAGATACAAATAAATGTAAAAGTAAACAAATACAACTAGTGATGAGCGAATCTGACCTGTTTCACTTTTGCCGAAAATTCTCGAAAGACGAACATTCACCAAATGCTTTGGCAACAAATTTGTTTTTTGATGCACAACAATTATTTTTCACCCATTCGAGTCTATGGGTGTCTTTTTTGGTGCAAAGCCTGGTGTAAAGTTTTGCTTATCACTAAATAAAACGAATAATTGAAAAACGCTGGGTCACTGGCCCCTTGTGTCTCCAGGTGCACCCGTGATTAATTGTTGTATATTTTAAAACTTTTGGAAATGGGAGTAGAGTAGAAGGGGGGTCTGTGAAAAGTGTGACCTAGGGGTTTCACATCTCATTAATCCATATCTGTCTGTAAAACCAGTTGGTTACTGTTATGTTTTTGGTAGCCGAGGATGAGAAGAGTATAACAGTGCTTTATTAGCAGGCTCTCCTGCAGGCATTACACAACAGTAACTTTCACTTTTAAGCTGTCAGGAAGTATGCACAGTATAAGTCTGGGCACAGTGACATCTACAGACCATTTGTGTAAACACCACAGTTACTATGTTATGGAATGGTTAAATACCTGCTAAGAGTCACTCAACAGTGACACCAGATAATGACATTTAAATTGCAAGACCACATTTTTGGCTTATTTCTAGTTGGTTAAACAATAATAGGAGAGCTATGGGAGGTAATATGGAAGGTTTTGATAAGCCAGTCTGAGAGATGGCGGTAGCTTACTATAGGTTAAAGGAAATCAGCAATACCTTCAAATAAACTGGGGAGAGTATTAAAGAGGAAAATAGACATCCACATTCACATTTCTGTTAGTAAAATTGAACGGGAAATAGAAAAAAATATACAATGGACTTTTAATTTAACTTTAAGGGGATACATTTGTAATTCTTATGTTTGAGAGCATTATTGTTCCATGAAATAAAATAAAATACCATTTTGGTACTGATATAATAACATGGGTACTTAAAGAACAATTTTCCATAGGAGTCGTTTGGAAATCTGCCTTTATTTCCACGTGTAGTTGACTGATCACAATGAATCTCTGATTGGTTCTTATGGTTAATTTAATCAGCCCCTCTAGGGCTTATTCACAAACATGGGTGCTATACTGCACAAGTGCTGTTGCCTATTGCAACAAGTAACTGCTTAACTCAACTGCACAAAAGAAATATGGCCAAGAAATTGTTGTGAAGTTCTTAAATTATCATAACTTGCATTTGTTGTGTATATTATATGGAAGGGTTACTATTACACAGGACACCTTCCTTTTCCTTGGATAATAACCTGTTATGTGATGGAAGATTATTCCTCAAATGTGCAAAAGAATTCAGTGCAATCTATTATATCCAATGAAAATCCGTATGCCTGAAAGTCAGTGCCACCCAATTTCAAGGACCATGGAAGGGGCAAGAGATATGTGGTGTATTATAAATATCCAACTGAGAATTAAACATGTGCCATAATTGTAATTTATGACTCTCTGGCTTGTGTCCTGAAAAATAAACAGCTTCTGATGTACTGGGAATCAGCGAGGTCCAGAGGGGCTCTTTATTGCATTGCAGTGGCACAGCATGATGTATTACTCTAGTATAATCAAGAAACACGAGGTGCAAAAAACTGCTTCTTAAAAAGATTCTCATAGCTCATATTGGCTATCTATATCCCCGCCATATTGGATGAATAAGAATCCAAAAGTAAGTTTAGGCCAATAACATGTATAGCTATACCCTTCTTGCATCCGTGGACCCCCTTATGTGCAGACTGCTACTTTAGAAATCAGTGCACTTAGTAATTTTTTAATAGAAAAATAAATATAAAAATTACAAAATTATGAAAAAAATACATTGTAAAGACCATACAAGGGTCGTGCGATCCTGATAAGTCAGGATAAGGGGTGTTTAGATTATAATAATTGGTGTGCATTGATTATAAATTAAAATGGCTGCAACCAGAGTCTGAAAACTAATGGTCCAAAACCGCACAAGTTGCACATGCTACAAATTGGGAAACACATGGTCTCAGGCAATGAATGCTTTAATCAAACTCTGAACCTCAGTGGACAAATGAGGTCATGTATGTAATGGTTGTGCTGTCATTGGCTGGCGCTAAGTAGATGGCTCTAAGTAGTGGCACTGCACATGCTCAGTAAGCTAAGTGTGCTCTGGGCTGCTGTTGAAAAGCTATGCTTAGGGGCTATCTAAAATCATTAAAACATTAGCAAAACGTGAGTAATATTTGAACACACCAAAAACCTTAGAAATAATGATAAAATACCATTCATGTGGGTGCCATTATTTAAGTGTGTCCCCCCAGTCCGACTCTGGTGCAGGCAGAGTTCAAGCAAGGTCAGACAGGCCGGGTCGGGGTAGGCGGAGCTCAAAGAATCATCAGGCAGGCAAGGGTCAACACCAGTAGAATGAGAATAGTCGGGCAGGCACAGGTCAGGATTCTGAGTAGTTAGGCAGGCAAGGTTCAAAACAGGAATCAAACAGGACAAAAATCGCACCCAGGAACTAACAAGTAGATCTAACAATGGGCAATGGATTGGGGTTAAAGCCCCTTTAAATATTTGAATTTTGCGCCACTCGGCGTGATGACATCATGCACTCGGTGCATAAACCCGGAAGTGAGCGTCTGCATGCGCCATAGAGAACCGGCGCTTGAAGAGATAGGACTAGACCACCAAGGAAGACTTGGATATCGGTCGGCTCGTCGATCGGTCTGAATGGAATATTTTGATCGGGTACCTTTGAAGGCACCCAAACTTTGGCCATTGTTAGTTGCTGGATCATCAGATACAGGTAGAATTCTTTTGTTTCTCCCTGTATATCTGACAATTTAGCTCTACACGTGTGTATTGAAACATACAATCTTTCCTGGAAAGATCTTTACCAAGAAAGATCATAATTATTACATCTATGGCCACAAGTATAAGGTACTGTTTTTGAATTCTTTTTTTAAGAGGAGTCTATGGGAGATGGCCTTCCTGTAAATCTGAGTTTGGGATGCCAGGATCCGGATAACGGGGCCGTACCTGTATTTCTCTTTTTAACTCATTCACACTGGTTTGCTCATTTTACAGTTAGGCCAATTTTATATTTGTTATATTCTTAGACTGTTTCAAAAAACCTCAGGCTTCATTGTATCAAAGTTGCCTCGACATTAATCCCAAGTGAGCTGGATAAGATCTTTTATTAACAGCAGAATCTGTCCTACAGGGTTAGTAAAGTGAACAAGCCTTAACACCTACATATAAACAAATAACGAAATGCCCGGCTTTGGATAAGCTTTGAAATGAGAAAAAAACAAAAAAAGAAATCATAAAAAAAATAAGCTAATTACTGGAGTGAAACAAAAAGGAAATAAAAAAAAGCACATTCCGAAACTAGGGACCATTAAATGTTTCAGAAAAAGTTGCGCTGCCTTTGGAATAAAAAGGAATACAATCAGCCCGGTTCCTGAGGGTAGCTATTAAAATCACATACTGAGTGTGCATTAGGTATATGGATGAATAGAAGTTAAAAAAAAGGCACATTTAAGGAGACCATAAAAAAGTAATTTAAATTACCAGCAGCAGCAATACAAAACAATTCTTGTTGACACTAGGATGCTTGAAGGGAAAAATCATACAGCATGAGCCTTTCTCTGCCAATTAAGCCGAGTCCAAACACTATCTAGAGAATAAGTGAGCCAGAAGTACAAGTGTTGCGCCCTCTGAGACAGTCTTTAGTCAGCTGGCATGAAAAGAAGCATAAAAATATTGTGCAGAATCAGTGGCGTGAGATGATGCCAGGGCTAATATATCTGTCAACTGCTTACTGCACAGGGCACTGTCTGCTGTGCAACACAAGGGGTTAACACATTCAAAGCCAAACTTCAGCTGCACAGCTAGGGGTTAATTAGAGTGCATGGTATGTGCAGCACTATAGGTTCCGTGCAAAACTATAGGTTCCATGCAGGATGCTGCCACTTTGCAGAGGGATATGTCTAAGTTGGAAAACTGGGAAGCAAACTGGAAAATGAGGTTCAATGTTGATAAATGCAGGTTATGCACTTTGGCAAAATAATATAAATGCAAGTTATACACTAAATGGCAGTGTGTTGGGAGTTTCCTTAAATGAGAAGGATTTTTGTAGATAACAAGTTGTCTAATTCGGGACAGTGTCATTCTGTGGCTACTAAAGCAAATAAAGTTCTGTCTTGCATAAAAAAGGGCATTAACTCAAGGGATGAAAAGAGATAATTATGTCTCTATATAGGTCCCTGGTGAGGCCTCATCTGGAGTATGGGGGCAGTTTTGGACTCCAGTCCTTAAGAGGGATATAAATGAGCTGGAGAGAGTGCAGAGACTACTAAACTGTGTGCAACTAGTGCAACTAAACTGGTTAGAGGGAGGGAAGACTTAAATTATGAGGGGAGACTGTCAAGGTTGGGGTTGTTTTCTCTGGAAAAAAGGCACTTGCGAGGGGACAGGATTACACTTTACAAGTACATTAGAGGACATTATAGACAAATAGCAGGGGACCTTTTTACCCATAAAGTGGATCACCGTACCAGAGGCCTCCCCTTCAGACTAGAAGAAAAGAACTTTCATTTGAAGCAACGTAGGGGGTTCTTCACAGTCAGGACAGTGAGGTTGGGGAATGCACTGCCGGGTGATGTTGTGATGCTGATTCAGTTAATGACTATAAGAGGGACTTGGATGATTTTTTGGACAGACATAATATCAAAGGCTATTGTGATACTAAACTCTATAGTTAGTATAGATATGGGTATATAGAATTTAATTAAAAGTAGGGAGGGGTGTGTGTATGGATGCTGGGTTTTCATTTGGAGGGGTTGAACTTAATGGACTTTGTCTTTTTTCAACCCAATTTAACTATGTAACTATGTATGTGCTCATGATGCACAAACTGAACATTAATGACACAGAAAATAAAATGCTTTATGTACATATGAAAATAAACTAAAGGAGTGGATTTATACCCCTTTAAAGCTGGATATTCTACATGCCTTCTAGCTAATTAGTAGGTATTTTAGATGCTTAAAGGAGAACTAAAGCTTAACTAAAGAAGTAGCTAGAAATGCTGTACATTATGTTTTGGGCTTCTGTACCAGCCCAAAGCAACCACAGCCCTTTAGCAGTAAAGATCTGTGTCTCCAAAGATGCCCCAGTAGCTCCCCATCTTCTTTTCTGCTGATTCACTGCACATGTTCTGCGTTGCTGTCACTTACTGAGCTTAGGGACCCACTCACAATATACAGTACACATAGAATAGAAATGTCACAATATAAGTGTAGCGCTATAGTAAATTGACACTACTGTGGTCAATACTTTTCATGTGGTGTGGTACCACAAATGAGGCCCTCTTTATCTCAGGGGTAAGCCCTCGCAACAGGGTGGAAGCAGGGTGTAGTGCAACTGTAACCATGTGCCAATGCACAAAAATTGGGCGGCAGAGGTTCTTTGATGCTTAACCAAGAACAGTATTTATTTACAGTAGCACATATCCACAATGGAACATAAAGCACAAATAGCATAAAGGCAGCATATACTCACAGTACCATTATAGGCTGGATCCCTACAGGCAAAGGACACATCAGCAGAGGGTTACACAGCTTGAGAGGAGGTATTGCCCAGTTTTCAGGATCACAAGTGGAATCTAGAGGAATTCCTATCATCCCTAGTCTCAACACTAGTCCCTACTCTCGTTCTCCTCGTCGGAGTCTTGAGCTGCTCAACTACATAACCTGTATATAAAAGAGTATGCTATCACTTTACTAGGGTCACTGCTCCTAGAACCACTACCCATTCCCTTCCAGCCTGCTTGGTTGGGCTAAAGTAATGGACCCAGACCGCATGGTTTCCAGGACCTTTATACTATGCCACAGTGCCATCTAGCGTACACTGTGAGAACTACAGGGGCTTACATAAGCAGAGCTAAGACACAAGGTCCCCATTAGGACCCATTTAGGCATCCATATTACTAGGGATGTACCTGTCAATAATACTGTATGTGAGGGTGTTTAAACTTTCACATCCCTACATGAGGCTGATTAGTAATTAATAAAGATAATTACTACATGGCAGCACAGAAAACAGTGCAATTAGCATCAGAATTTAATAATCAGCCCTGTAGCATCAGCTTATATTACAGACCAACCTCATTTTCTGCTGGATAATTAGTGACGACCCCTAAGCTTAGCTTCTCAACAGCTGCTCAGAGCCCACTGAGCATGTGAGTGTCACAGACACTTTCCAAGATGGTGACCCCCCTGTGACGAGTTTGAAGTCCTGGATCATTGCTGCTATTGACAAACTGAAACGTTAAGCTGGTGCAATAAGGTCAGTATGTAAAATATGGCATTTTTAATCATATTATTTTTTAGGGTTTAGTTTGCCTTTAATGCATGGCTCAACAAAAAACTGTGCAGCCTGTACCCCCACAAGTGCTTCCCATTTAGCAAGGTAAGTCCCCAAAAAAGGGGTGAGGGGGCCTTACTAGGAAGCATATAAGGTTTTGGGGCTCACGGGTGTGCCTGAGCATAATCAAGTATGGCCAGGCATTTAGGGTGTTGTGACCTGAATTGTTCCGCTGTGTTCTTTTTCAGTCACAGGGGAGACGGAAAGAAACGCAGACTATTCTTTTAAAATGGCCTGTACTCACACAGACCCATGTATATGCTGAACACAGCATGTTGCATTCTTACGGTGCTCCCCTGCGCCTGAACATGGTAAAACTGACCAAAGGGGAACGCAAAAAGAACTTGTCTGTATGAGAAGCATGGTGTAGAGAGTGCTATTCTGAGACAGTTTGCATTTGATTTTCATTTTTTATAATTTTAGTTATTAAGCTTTTTATTTAGAAGCTCTCCAGTTTGCAATGCCAGCAATCTGGTTGCTAGGGTTCCAATTATCCTAGCAACCATGCACTGATTTGAATTTGAGACTGAATTAGAGACTGGACTATGAATAGGAGAGGCCTGAATAGAAAGATGAATAACAAAAAGTAGCAATAACAATACATTTGTAGTTTTACAGAACATTTTTAGATGGGGTCAGTGACCTCTATTTGAAAGCTGGAAAAAGTCAGAAGAAGAAGGCAAATACTTAAATAAGTGTAAAAATGCCATTCTATAACATACTAAAAGTTAACTTAAAGGAGAACTAAACCCAAAAACTAATGAAAACCCCTACCCTCCATAGTCCCCCCGCACAGTTGTTAATAACTGTAAATGCCCCAAAGTCTTAAGTCAGCGCAGAGGAGCTCACGGGCACCATTTCGGCAATTTCTGTGGTTGCCGGCGCATGCGCAGTTTTTCGGGACTGATACGTCGCTTACTTACTGAAGACTCCCAAAGCGGGGAAGATGGCACCTGTGAGTTCTGCTGCGCTGACTCTGTATCGAGGGATAATTAAAGACTTAGGGGCATTTACAGGTATTAACACCTGTGCGGGGGGAACAGGGAGGGGGACTATGGAGGGCATTAGTTTTGGGGTTAAGTTATCCTTTAAAGGCAAACTACCCCTTTAAGGTAAATGACATATAGAATGTCGATTTAATACAGGGGTGCTTTACATACAGAGTTTTACATATTCATTTCCATGCAGTGGCTTTTTATACATTGATTTAATGGAGTTCATTTTTTTCTGCTATGCCGACTCAACTGCTGAATGCAGATGACACACAACATGCAGTTTCACTTGCGTTTAGTGGTTCTGGGCTGGCCCATGGGTACAGGCAACATAGGAAAGAATGGGCTCCATAAACTCACACGTTGCCTTGTGATGGAACAACTAATAAGAATAGGGCTGCATGAAAAAGGCCTGTGTGTAAGGGCTTTCAGACCATGACCAGGAATATATTTTGGCCCTGATGAAAGTATATGTAACCTGTTGTTCCAGATTTCATTTTCCGAAGTAGCCTGAAGTTGCCTGACGAGGAAACTTCGGGCGACTTTGGAAAACAAAGCGCTCTGAGTGCCATCTCACCGGCGATTTATATTCTAGCCGGCGGGAAGCAGTTCGGGGAGATTAGTCGCCCCGAAGAAGAGGAGATTTATCGCCGGGCAACTAAATCTCCCTGAATCTGATTGTGCCCTTACTCCCCTTCCTTCCCTCTGACACCCCCCCTCCGTTGTTCTCCCCTCCCTCCTATCACCCTCCCCTCCGTCGCTCTCCCCTCCATCTCCTCTCTCTCTGTCATGGCCAGGCCTGGACTGGCAATCTGTGGGCTCTGGCAAATGCCAGTGGGGCTGTTATAAGATCTCATAGAAAGTCAGTATTTAGTGGGATGTTTGGGTCTCTATGTGGGTTGATTGGGCCTCTGTGTACCTGAAATGGCAGGGCCTATTTCTCAGTCCGGACATGGTCGCTGCATTGGGTGTGCGCGCATACGTAAGCGTGGGGGGCGGTGGCCGGTCGGGTTGCCTAGGGATCCCAGTGGACAGGCTCGAGAGGGCGAAGAGAAAGCATAATTATTTCATATATTTAAATGGATTTCTTTTAATTTTCACTGTGTACATTGTGCAATTTGTAGGCTACTTGAAATGGCTTTTGGCTACTTTGAGGGCAGTTTTAGGACTGGCAACCCTGCCCAGGTAACACAATGGCAATTAAAGTCCCCCATGAGGTAAACTCATTTCCCAAATACAGACATGACGACTTAACACGTCTTCACTTTTATTTCTGATCATAAACGGGGGGGGGGGGGGGGCAATCCTCTACAAAAAAAAAAGTTACAGGGAAAAGTTGACTCAAACAGCATAAAAAAAAAAAAAGACAAGACGTCCCTAATTAACGCAGCACAGACGGGGGTTGCATAGTCTCAGCGAGACGGTTCCAAGTCACACACGAAGAGGAAGGGCGAGACTGAACAATTCTGCAGCCAGATTACAAATGTATAGACGGTCGAGCTTAATAGCTTCTAAAACTAACACGTCTTGCTCTGACAGCCGTTTACACCTCAGAGAAATCTGGGTTTCACGATTTCCAACCGCCCCCCTCCCTCTCTCCAATGGTTTCTCCCGGTCTTTTTTTTTAGACTCCAGGGCTCAATGTGTTGCCGCGCATTCTGCTCAGGAGAGCTCAGAGCTGAGAGCAGTGTGCGGGTGTTGTGTTCATTCACATAGAATGACCTGTAATAAATACCAGCGAGCGGGGGAGAGCAGAAGCCATATTCACACCAAGCTTGCTGCGTCTTCTTCACTGAGCTTTATAACGGCATTTCCACGCCTAGAGGCTGCTGGCTGGCTTTCTCTGAGCAAGTGCACAGCAGCCCAGGCAGCAATGATTGGTTACAGCAGATTAATTAAACAGTAATGAAGCATGTATACAAATATATACCTGCATCACATTTACCGCCTTTCTCCCATTTGGTGATGTCATGGGCAGGTGTATTACCCAAGTACTGGGTGCTGCCCCTTGCCCAGCTGCGATTTAGAATATGCCCTGGTATTTCAAGTACACAGAGGCCCAAACAGCCCATTAAATAGTGACTGTCCGTGGCATCTTACAGCAGCCCCTATGGCATTTGCCATAACCCACAGATTGCCAGTCCGGGCCTGTTTGCCCACCTCCTCTCATCTGATTGACACATGCAATACATGTACAGGAACTATTATACTGAACTATACTCTTGACCTGGGGTTTCCCGGATAAGGGATCTTTCCGTAACTTGGATCTCCTTGCCTTAAGTCTGCTAAAATATATTTTCAAATTTTAATAAAACATTAAACATGTTGTCTCCGATAAGGATTAATTATTATCTTCGTTGGGATCAAGTACAAGCTACCGTTTTATTATTACAGAGAGAAGACATTTTTAAAAAATGTAATTATTCGATTATAAGGGAGTCTATGACCTTGCCGTTACTTGGAACTTTCTGGATAATGGTTATTATACCTGTATAATACACAAAAGCCATGAATATCTTGTAAATTATATCCTTATAAACGGTGAGTTCTGATGTCATCAGTTATAAACGGTGAGTTCTGATGTCATCAGTTATAAACGGTATATATATAAATAAAGTACTCCCTAAAACTTGTGTATTATATATATATATATATATATATATATATATATAAGTAAAAATATAAGTACCCCCAGTTGCAAAATATGAGTATATTAGAAGTTACCTCGAAGTTCCATGACCTGTATAAAAACACTCGGCCTTTGGCCTTGTGTTTTTATATGGTCATGAAACTCCTCGGTAACTTATAATATCCTTATATTTTACAAGAGGGGGTACTTTATTCACTATATATTCTTTGCAAATGTCCAGATACAATTAAAGAGGGCTACCTCCAGTTTTGTCTCCAGATTTTGCAGCTGTCTGGTAGGCTGAGGCCTCAATAAAAAGGTGACAGTTTCTTAACCAGGCACCATGGCCTCCCTCTGAAGCTGCCACCCAGGCCACTGGCCTTCAGATACCTATACAGGTATGGGATCTGTTATCAGGAAACCCATTATCCAGAAAGCTGCGAAGTACGGAAAGGCCATCTCCCATAGACTCCATTTTAATCCAAATTTTTAAAATTGATTTCTTTTTTTTCTGTAATAATAAAACAGTAGCTTGTACTTGATCCCAACTAAGATATAATTAATCCTTGTTGGAGGCAGAACCAGCCTATTGGGTTTATTTAATGTTTACATGATTTTCTAGTAGACTTAAGGTATGGACATCCAAATTAAGATCTGTTATCCTGAAAACGCCAGGTCCCGAGCATTCTAGATAACAGGTCCCATGCCTATGCCAGAAATACCACATGAATATCGAAGTCAAAGGATTTACCGCAAATAGTTCGATCGAACCATCAAACAAAAAAATCGTTTGATCGAACTATTAAACCCTTCGAATCGTTTGATTCGAATGATTTTAATCCATCGATCAAACGATTTTTCTTCGACCTAAAAATTGATAGAAAGCCTAGATAGAAAGTTTTTTTTAAAGAGACAGTACTTCGACTATCGAATGGTCGAATAGTCTAACAATTTTTAGTTCGAATCGTTCGATTCGAAGTCTTAGTCGAAGGGCGAAGTAGCCAATTCGATGGTCGAAGTAGCCAAAAAAATCATTCGAAATTCGAAGTTTTTTTTATTCTATTCCTTCACTCGAGCTAAGTAAATGGGCCCGCAGTGTCTCGCTAGGTTCAGCTTGGAGCTGTGGGTATAGTAACATTGGGTAGAATGGGTTCTTTTAATTCATTTGTTACTGTGCTGTAGGACGCATCAAAAAGCCCCTCAAAATAACGGAACTACCAGGAACAGGGCCTACGGTTGCCATCTGGCCGATATTTTACCGGCCTAGCTGGTAAAAATGATGTTATTAATAGGGAAAACAGATAAATATATAGGCCGGTATTTTTTTCCAGAAAAGGTGGCAACCCTAACACACTGGCCCTGGTGCAGTCCATGTAGTCAGACCCCTCACCCCTTTCCACAAGCAATGTTGGCAGGGGATCCGCAGTCACACGAACCACCGGGGGCCCTGGTTCAGCGATCCCCCTGTAGTTCTGTCACTGCCACCGCATGGGAATGCCTGTGTGTAAGGGCCCCTGTAGGAGAACAAAATATGAAACTATTGGAAGGTGCCTATTTGTTGAATATACCCCAGTGAACCAAGTCCTTACCTTGTGCTGGTGCTCTGCAATAAAGTAGTCCAGGCTAGTGGGGTGTTTGGTGTGGAGCCAGGGGCAGAAGGATAGTGTTTTGGTTCACTGGGGGTGCCTGCCAGTGTTTTCACATTCATTTCTGCTCTTCCAGAGTACAAAAGTACAAGGCAAATTGAAATAAGTTAACACTTGTGTTGCTGTGTGGACAGAACAGTATTTTCTGTAAAGGGCCCGTGTTCCACTTTAAGGCTAAGCTCAGAAATTATAGCGTTGCAGCAATCAGCTCTGATATCCACTCCCGTGGGAACGAACCAGCAGGGCAGACTGAAATCAGTTAAAGGGGATTTAAAGCCACAATATGACAGTCTGCACTCTTGGATAATCCTCTCTCTCTAATATATATGCGTTCAAATGTAAAGGTACCTTTTCTGTATTAGGGCTCTTACACACGGCCGTTTTCTCCTGCACTCCCCTACGTTGCGCTTTCTTCAGTTCAGCCACAGTAGACGCACTCAATTATTGTGAAGGGGCTGTACTCACACAGACGCATGTAAGCGCCAAACGCAGGTGAAATGCAACATGCTGCGTCCCACCTGTGTGATTACAGCCCCTCGCAATAATTGAGTGTGTCTACCCCTGCACTCCACTTCTGGACAAGGTTTTTATTGGCACGTTAGCTGTACAGGCCTAACGCGTTTCGGGAATGAGTCCCTTAGTCATAGGCCAACCCTCAATAGCACACAACTACTCTCTTATAAAATTAAGTCTAGTGACCCCTAGTGGGTAATCTAAAAAGTGCTAGATTTATTTAAACATTTTTAAAAAACATTTGATGCTGAGGGTAAAAAGGTTAAAATTACACAATTAAAAACAATGCAATGACTTCATTTCACTTATATGACAACCAAACTTATATTGTGTCGGGGCTTTTTGGATCCTGATACCAGGAGACCATGTGGTCTCAACTATAGACAAGTTATCTATACTAAAAACAGGCGTGGGGTACCAGCTGAGAAACCTGGACAAAACTAGTTGAGTGGCTTATACTGAGAAAACTGAGACATTGGATAATAATATCCCAATCTTCCTCCTATCTTGACAGTTCCTTAAAACCCAGAAAGTGTAAAACAAAAATGAAATGCAACTTGAGGATATATATAGGAACATAGATACACACTGGGGAACTCACCATATATTTGCTAAGGATGCTGTAGTCTTAATAACAGAAAAATGTAATATAATGGTGAGGCCCAATCCTTTGTCTAGAGTAAGATAATATATATATACAATACTGTTTGGTTGTCATATAAGTGAAATGAAGTCATTGCATTGTTTTTAATTGTGTAATTTTAACCTTTTTACCCTCAGCATCAAATGTTTTATAAAAATGTTTAAATAAATCTTTTTAGATTACCCACTAGGGGTCACTAGACTTAATTGTATAAGAGAGTAGCTGTGTGCTATTGAGGGTTAGCCTATGACTAAGGGATTCATTCCCGAAACGCGTTCAGCTAACCTGCCAATAAAAACCTTATCCAGAAGTGCCGTCCATATTTTTGGTTGACTATATGTTGCAGCGGGAACAATGAGGATTTGAGCACCTGGCTCGGGGAATAGCGAGGTCTCTTTTTTGAGTTCTGTTACCCCTGCACTCCCCTGCGGCTGAACGGAAGAAATCACAAAGCAGGGGAGCGCAGAAAAAAACTACCGTGTGTAGAAGAGCCCTAAGATAGCAAGTTTCTATATTTGTCACTATAAGGCTTCTGCCTACTAAAACGGCTTTCAAATTGATTGGCTTTTGGGACAGCTTCTGAGTATACCTGTACTAAAGTGTTCATGTGCCCTTAAAGGGGATCCGTCACCCAAAAAAATTATCCAAAATCCTATTTTATCACATAAGTCAAGCAAAATGAACTTTAATTACACTGTATAAATTATCTGAATCTTGTTTCCTTCAGTCTGGGAATTCATAATTATTACAAGCAGGCAGGAGCCATTTTGTGGACACTGTTATTAAGGCAAGTCTTGTATCATCTCAGAATCTTGTTTGTGCACCAGAATGGGGGTCCCGATGTCCATTCCTATGCCCTGGCTACACAATTAAACGGTAAACAGAACAGGGGAATATGTGGAGAGCAGTGACATCTAGGAAGTGCTGAATGGAAAGTGAAAGTAATTGCCTGCCCCGCCTCTATGCCGAGGAGTGGCAGACAATATTTGATTGGCAGCTGAGATTTTTAAATGAGCTTACAGCAGCTATGAATGCTTTAATAAAAAATAGAAATTGGATTTCATGTTTAATTTGAAAAGGACTTTTATTATACAGATTTTTGTATCTGGGTGACAGGTCCACTTTAAAGTATTAGTTTACTAAGGGGGCACCCAGAGTTGCCACTTCCTTTAAAATGAGAACAAATTGGTAATTACCCATGCAGAGTGTGTCTGGTATTAGATGGAAGGTGCCACACAAGTGACTCATAGCCCTCTGTAAATGAGTGCCACTGTTTCCTATGAGGAATGCCACATACTAGACAAGTTGAAAGAGAATATCACCATTGAAAACAATGGAATTTATTCTCAAGCTTTTATAAGGTGCTTACAGGGCACACTCTTCTTAAGGAGGCATGAATGATTAATTTACCTGAGGCCATATCTGCACAGAGGAAGCAATTAACCTGTTTGTTTTCATGGCTACTACCTGACCACCTTCCGCTGCTTGCATGGCCACTAGAGAAGGAACATTATTATAGTCACCTCACCACCAACACCAAGGTCAGCTTTGCTCTCTCGCACTAAAACATGGCAGAAACATTATTTGCTTACACCGAATTGCATTAGAACAGATTGTAATTGCAGAATTGGGCCTGTAATAGGGAATTATAAAGTACAATGGTGAAACGCTGATACACCAGGATCCAGTAATTAATATCTCTGCTCTCTGTACAAGTGTGAAGCATAATTCATTCTGGCAAACCCACCACTCAAGCCTTTGCACTTAGTATTCCCTTCAACTTTAATATAAAAATGATCAGCTACTATTTAGTAAAAATAAGTGGATTTTCTTGAAAAAAAAAAACCTAGACCATCAAATAATTAGACAATATTAGAATGATGTTTCCTTTATAAATGATATATACTTTATATTTGTAATTAACCTTCAGCTGCCTCAAATGAAAGCTCAAGATAATGTTCCCCCTCACTCCATCTTGATTAACGAGGCGTTAAATTACACTTTAAAAACCTATACAGTTATGGGAATTGTTATCCGGAAACCTGTTATCCAGAAAGCTCCAAATTACGGAAAGGGGGTCTCCCATAGACTCTATTACAATCAAATAATTAATATAGTTAATTAATCCACTATTCAGTAAAAATAAGTGGATTTCTCCAGACTCCATTATAATAATCCCTATTTTTTAAATTGATTTCCTTTTTCTCTGTAATAATAAAACAGTACCTTGTACTTGATCCCAACTGAGATATAATTAATCGTTATTGGAGGCAAAACCAGCCTATTTGGTTGATAGACTTAAAGTATGAAGATCCAAATTATGGAAAGATCTGCTATCTGGACAACCTCAGGTCCCAAGCATTCTGGATAACAGGTCCCATACCTTTACCTTAAATAACCTTACCTTACCTTTAACCAGGTGTGCTTGTAACTAGTGATGAGCAAAATTTTCGCCAAATTTCACTGCACAAAAGACGTAGATAGACTCCAATGGGTGAGAAAAAATTGTCGCCGTAGACTAGACTTAACAAATTTCGTGAATTTTTGATTTCGATTTGCCCATCACTACTTATAACCTGACATTATCTTTAGAGCAGAGACACATGATGCTATTTCGGGAGATTAGTCGCTCAGCTACAAATTGCTTCTTCTTCAGACGACTAAACTCCCCCCGAACTGCCTTCCCACTTGCTAGAATATAAATTGCTGGCGGGATGGTACTCGGAACGCTTCATTTTCTGAAGTCGCCCGAAGTTGCCTCACGAGGAAACTTCGGGCGACTTTGGAAAGCCAAAGCAATCTGAGTGTCATCCCGCTGGCGATTTACATTCTAGCCGGCGGGAAGGCAGTTCGGGGAGATTAACTGCCCGAAGTATAAACGATTTGTCGCTGGGCGACTAATCTCCCGAAATAGCGACATATGTCTCTGCCCTTTAACAGGGGTTTTCTTAAAGTCCAGTACAGACCAGCCGTATGAATTTTAGTAGGCATCTTTATTAAAAGAGCAAGTCTAATAACCTTATTGGAAAATTGTCCTTTAAGCCAAATTTACCACTTTATGTAAGGTTATTTATTTTCCAGTTATTCCTTTATAACTTGAAGTATTTGCAGATGGAAGTGTATCCTGTATATTACATTGGTAATAGATTTGCAGGATGTGTTTTATAGGGGTTGCTGGATAGGGTCTGGCCACTCTGCCTTTAAGAGATGACAGAAGACCTTGCCTATGTCAGGGAAAGCTTATAAAAGAAAATGTAAGAGCTGCAGTGATATATTGAAGTCGTAGCTACCCAGCAGAATGGGCTTTTATTTTTGTCCCTTGTAAAAGATAAGGTCTGATTATCTCTAAGGGATCACTGAATACATTGCTATACAAGTATTGCAGTGATTTAAGTAGAGAACTGAAGGATACATTTAGGGGGATGCTTCATCTAATTAGATATTTTTGATTGTATAAATCTATTGATTAGCATTGGAGTATTAAATGGTTAAAGGAGGATCTCCTGTCCACCCTTAACGAGGACAGGGCTGTTCACCCAGTCCAGTTCAGGTCGGTGCTGCGCTTGTAAATTAAGCAATATTTTCTTCATTCCTAAGGGGGCAATGTGGTGTGTGACATTGCGAGTCAAGCGGTGACTGAGCAAAGAGGAGAAAAACACAAACAAGCTTGGAACACACATACCAAGAGAGGGAGGTAAAAGGAGGAGAAATTCACTTGCAATCACTCGGAGGAGAAATGAGAGCAAGAAGGGCTGGGAGAGAAGAATGAGCCAGAGGGAGGAGGGAGAGAGAAGCACACACAGCTCTCACAAGGAAGGACGCAGCCAGTGAGAGGCGCAAAGCACTACAGAAAAGAGAAAGCATTGGAGGAGAAATTGCTACACACAGACCAACAAGCACAGAAGACGCATCACCTCTTCTCCAACCTAATCAGATCCAGAGTAGGAAAAAGCATGGGCACAGAGAGAAAGTACCAGTTCTAGCTGAATGCATCCAAGGATACTACACCTGGACTTGGGCACTGATTCCAACCAGCAGAGCCCCTCAGGACAGTGCAATCTCACCCCCTCCAAATCTGTCTCTCTGACTTGAGGAATTACAGGGAGCTGGTGGATGTGACTTACCCAAGGCTTCGCGGTGGGATCATGAGAGGCTTTGAGAGATAAAGACAACATTCCTATGGCAGTCAAAGAGGTAAGGAGCTGACATTTATCTTCCCTGTGATGGATCGGCTCGGGCTTTCACTTCTGAATTGGTGATCTGACGTACCAGATTTAAATAGACAGACTGACTCCTGACACAGTGCCTGAGTCAGTGTTCTGTAATTTTTTTCTTGCTCATATCCTATTTAGTCTGGGTAGATCAGTCGTCTCCCCTCTCCTGCTAGGGTACGGGAAGTTCATTTTACAGCAGTATCATTTTATTACAAGACATCTGAAGACTGCTCCCAGAGCAATAAAGTACTTTACTAAGTCAGGATGGTGGAATACAGAATATAATTATATTAGGGATAAAAAAAACCCCTTCTCTTCTGCATGCACCATCTCTGCAGAAAAGGCAGGTTAAATGTGCATAAGGAATTCTCTTCCAAAAAATACAGTCCATGCATCTTGCCATAAAATACCTTTATGTATCATGTCAAGGATTGAGTTGGAAGATACAAAGGTAGATGAGCTTGTTTGATTAAAGGGTGCATAGCAAGCATGTTAAATAGTGAACTAACAGATGAGCCTACTTGCAACAGGGCAATTAAAGTACTGTCTCATTACACTGAGCATAGGGATCCATTAAACAGAGTAAGTGAACTCCATCCATGGACTGTAACTACAGACAATGTGTCAGTTCAGTAAAGTATATATATATATATATATATATATATATATATATATATATATATATATATATATATATATATATATATATATATATATACATGCTTAAAATTTACTTCTCGCCCATTTGTGTATTTTTCCAAGCACATGTCTACCAGCAAATTATATTTGTAAGTTGGTGCATGTCTGTAGGTGCTTTTTTCACTCATTGTACTTGGTACTCAAAGTCTGTTTGGGGCTGTCTCTGTGACTAGGGCATGGGTGGAGTTCCTGGATTTAGTAGAATAATTACATATGTTACTCAAGCTGTGATAATGTTTATGGTCTTCCATCTTGGAAAGTTCTTGGATAACTGTAGATACCACCAGGAATTCTCATTGTCTTGAGTTATTTCATAATGGGGGGCTGTACACTTAGGAATGTAGTTTAGGACCTGGCAGAGGGAGCTATCTGTGATAACCTGACATATCACTCTAGCTACAATCGTAAATGTACACTACTTTACTAGCGTACATTGAGGTATGCAGTAGTAGTAGGGTACATTTGGATAGGGGTAGCTTATAACTTTCTTCTTCCTCAAGTATCATAATATATAGCAGTCTTATGATGGGAAGGAAAACGCCTATTAAACTTTTCTCAGCTAAGATGCTCAATCAGTTCTAAACTGCTTATATGGACTTCATAAAATATATTAAGGAATCAAATAGTAATGACGTTGGGTTGCATGGGTCCATGTGTAATACCTTCTTAATGGTAGACCCTTAGTGGCTTTTTAATGGGAGATTTAAAATAATAAAATAAAAGAGGGGCTAGCCACCCACTGCTGCTGTTGGCATACTGCTAGAAAATCCTATAGGTTATTGTGACCGGATAGACTAGAGAAACTCTTCCTATGCTAATGTAGAGAAAGGAATGGCTTTTATTCTTTTTAGACCTGGGCAAAGTCCATTTTTCACTGTGGCAGCAAAGCATTCTCTGTTCCATGATGTATTTATAGTAATAAAGTATGCAATAAAGAAGTCTTTATATATTAATTGTGATTAGACTACCCTGTTTTAGAGTTATCTAGGAATTTGCCTTTCTGGACCAGAACTGAATTTATATGGCATAGTAAGTAGTTTAATAATTTAAAAGGTCAGTCACCTCAGTCCTAGAAATGTAACCTTAAATTCTGTAGATGCCATTAAATATTGTAAAATAAATGCATTTTACCTTGTAAGTTAACGTTAATTGATCACCTCCCAAAGACTGAACAATTGTTAATGTATGATGTTGAAATAAGGGATTCTTCTACAGTATTTTTTTTTAAATTGTTCTCTACCTATAAAATGCAAATGCCTTTTTAAATAGTAAAAGCTCATGTTGTTTAGTAATAAATGGATTCTGGTTTTGTGAGCCTCCAAGGACTTACAGTAGCTAAAGTCAAATCTCACACTAAAATTTTATGGAAATATAAAGTTTGCCAATTAAATTGGAAGCTTTCTAATTTTGATGGCATAATACATGATTACTTTTCTATGCAGAGCCATTTTTTTTAGGGATGGTAGATAGGGTTCTTAAAAGACACATTTATGGAAAGTTGAATAAAATGGTCATTAAAGAAGAAGCTTTAATATCCTGTGGAAAGCACAGACAATACGTCAAACCATAAAGTGCTGTACTAATATATTTATCTGAACTCTTCCCATAATGCCTACTTAGAATGGAAGATCAAGAACCTGTAGCGGCTAAATCGATTTTGCATATGATCATGTAATGAACTCTAATGAAGGCAGTGACACAGTTGCTGCTTGCTATAGGTGAAAGAGGTGATTGAACAGTCTAGCTGTTTCTTCTTTACAAATCTGGACTGAGTGCTTGGTACACAACTGTCATCGGATATTTTACAGGCAAGTGAAAGCTGTTGGGAAGTATGGTGTTCAAAGCTTTTTGATAGGAACTCTGTTTGGTTCCAAAATGACTCTACCTTCTCATCAAAGTATGCCATTGTTTATAGCAGGATACTGTAGCATAACCTTACGCAAGACCTAACATTTCTCTATACCATTATCTGGTTGCAATGAAAACCCAAGTTTCCTAAAAATGTTATGAAATCTTAGATATCCAAGAATAATGTAACCATACAGGAGTAGGATCTGAGTAGGAGTACAGTACCTTGTTGGCTTCAGCTCTTGGTGTAGGAAGCACTGGCTGACAATGATTTATTTAAAAGAAAAGTAGCATGTTGATGTTTGTACATTGTGAAATCTTCTTGTTTGCATTGCTTGGCTAAGGATAGTAAGATTAGAAGGTGCAATTTGAAACCCCCAAAATCTTACAATCTTTGTCCATGTGCAAGGTAGAAGGTAAGGATGTCCATAAAGTAAAGTTGAAAGAACATGTTTTGGCTGATTGAAATCAAGAATGTTAGAAGTCTGCTTTAGTTAACAAGGATAAAAAAAAGTATTCAAATGTAATCCATCATCTCTAGATGTACAGAGCATGATAAAATGCAGATGTTTTAAGTATTGGTTTCTGATTATTTTCAAACTCAGTATTCCAAGTGGCTTTTACTTTAGATCAGATTTGAATATTAATCTTTCTGTTTTACAAGCCCTAACTGGTATAAATCATTGTGTTAATCAGTAAAGTAGAGGATTCTCTATGGATAAACTGTGGAGTGTGAATCTCATTCAATGTATTTTGTCATGTAGACTTAAAGCCTAGAAGCTAAGGTCTAGATCTCACCTACACATTCTTAGGTGCTGCATCTTTATGTTACAAAAACATGTTATAAACATGACAGAAGCAATGAATGGTTAACCTTACTCACATTATCCTGTATGTCCATGAATTTGCTTTGGAGTCTAAGCCTAGAGCTTAAGTCTAGGTCTGACATTCTCTTATGCACCAAATCTTTACAGTATAAATAATCTGTAGCTGTTATCTACGCATTCTCTTCCAAGTCTCCTCTTCAGTGTGTTGTCCTCCGTTGCTGCCAGAACCTGGCGTGAGACAGAACTAGTTTAAAAGCCCCATGCAATGATTAGGATAATGCAAATTATTGAAAATACTTTAGTTGTTGGAGTTCAGCGGTATGTTATAGTGTGGCTAGTTGGTAGTTTTGGTAGTTTTGGGGATTTAGTTGTAGCAGTACTACTGAAGAACTGATGTTTGTATCTATTTAACCTAATCCCAACTAAATCCAAAAGAAACTAAGTATACAGAAGAACCCTTCAGAAATTAAGGTTAAGGTTTGTTCTTTTAGGGTCCATTTGTATAAGATGTTTACCTATAAGTGGTCTAATTTTTTACAGAATTTTGTGAGGTTATGAAAACCAAATACTTTGAGTCTATGCTTTGAGTTCTGAATGTTCAACCTTTGGAAATACAATTAGGTCAGGCAAGAACCTGTGGTGAGATGAGCTCATAGCTGAGCTATGAAATGCAGATCTAGGATGGGTTGACTGATATCCGAACAAATTCATGAAACTCTACAGTAAATTATTTTAATCTAGAAAGAAATAACCAAGAAGGGTCAAACTGGCAGCTAAAATCTGTCATTTCTTTCCACCTCATAATATAAGAATGGAAGAACCTACTACTACTTACTCACATAAAATCAAGCCTGGAAAGCATATTGCTTATATTGATTTATTACATGATGCATGAAATTGTTATCCTATATAATACCCGTAGCCTCAGATTTTTTGCCTTTTCCTTTTCCGATCACCAGAACAATTCTTAGTTTTCTGCTATGCACCAGTAAACCTAGTGTCATCTCTGGTCCCACCAGGATATATAATGAACCTTCGGGTGGGTCAGTAGTTATCAATAGTTATAGCACCTGCTAAATTATTTATAGTGAGAAGTTCTCAAGAGAAATAGATTTGACTGCAATGGATTATAGGAGATTAGAGAGGTGAAATGCTGTCAAAGCTATATAACTTTGCATGATGTATTGTATATAATGAGTGGGGAAAGTCTTGGGCCCCCTTAGCAGTTGGAAAAATGCTTTAACCTAGCACGAGTCCTGTTAGTAGGTACAGTATATATGCATTTGATGACACAATATTATGTATGTGTGTATGTATGTTTATATGTATGTGTGTGTATGATTATATGTACTGTATGTATGTAAATACATGTGTATACCATGAAGGGCAAATTAAGGTCCTCCAGATGTTGTAGAATCATACCTCCAAACACGTAAGCCTTTAGCTGTCAGTAGGATATTGGGAACTGTAGTTCATAAACAGCTGGGGGGTTGCAGGTTGGGCATCCTTGACAGATACTAAAAACATGTTTTAAGTTGAACAGAATGTGGGGCTCACTGAATAAATTTGCACCTGAGCAATAAACTATAGCAAATCAGTCAAGGACTGAATAAAGAATTGTTAAAGGAACAGTAACACCAAAAAATTAAATGTCAGCATACACAGTAGATAACAGACAGGTTCTGAAAATCCCATTGTATACTACAGAGATTAGCTGTTATCTGCTGTGTATCCTGTGCTTTTTCTCATTTTTCAGGTTCAAATGGCTGCCCCCATGGCCACACATCAGCTTGTTTATATAAACTATTGTAGAGTTTCTGAAGCTAATACACCAATTTCACCAGTTAAGGGCAACACTATATTATATTGTCATTCTTTTTGGTGTTACTATTTCTTTAAATTTGAAGCGTTTTCATGAGTTACTGCACTAGTGCTGTAAGTGTTAATATTTTATTTTCCCCTACGTCCAATTCGTAGGTTATTGCTGTGTAGGTACAACTGAGAAGAAAGAGCATGCAGATTGCATATCTTTTGTGAATCAACTGCCATCAATAATGACAATCTATTCTTTGCCTTATTGCCTACAATAATCCAATCATGATGCATAGTTTTCTTTTCCTTATTGCCTACAATAATCCAATCATGATGCATAGTTTTCTTTGCCTTATTGCCTACAATAATCCAATCATGATGCATAGTTTTCTTTGCCTTATTACCTACAAGAATCTCTTCCTGACTACTGTGAGTACATGGAGAATTTGTGCTACAAGGATCCACAGTGACTTCTTCATCATGTCTGTAAAAGTCATTTATGAAACATGTAACATTTAATTAAATATTTATCAGCCCTCAAACATAGAACTCCCATTAATTCTGCAGCAGCTCATTAAAAATGAAGGTAGAGTAGGTAATGAAATCAATGTGCTCCAACCTGTAATGTATAAGATATAATGGGAAGTGGAAGGATGGGAAAAGTCCTAGTACTCGCATAAACGTAACAGTGGGTGCTATATAAAGTGACCTAATATCACCCAATATGACATATACTGCATATATATGTATATTTATACACACACACACACATTTAGGGTAATTTATTGGGGTGTTTCACACTCTATGCTTACATTACATTATATTATTCTGTATGCTGTATATGTCAGGAGAGCTCCGTTGCCCATGGTCTTGCACTGATGACATCGCACTGTGAAAATTCAAAATAAAAAGGATGCCGGAGACCCGGGTTCAATGACCGAATACAGATCTTTCTTGCTAAAGTTCCTGGGTGCACCTAAATTGTTATCTTGCCTTGATTCATCGTTGCTTGACCTCCTGCTTTGACTTCACTACTTGCTCCCTGCCCTGATATTGTTGCCTGGCTATGACTAAGAACCCCTTGGTTACAGCAAATTGGACTTTTATGCATATAGCTTCGTCCTTGTGGGCAGATTCACTAAAGGGCGAAGTGGCTAATGCTCACAACTTTTCACTTCATCATATCCTGTGAGCCGAAAATGCATTAAAGTTCCTAAAACGCTGGCGACTTTTCCTTTTTTGAAACGGAATTGCCTGCAAAAGTCCTAACAAACTTTTTTTGGGTAACTGGTTTTCTTCAGCAATTTCATAACATATGGAACATTAATTTTACAGTGGGCTCATTTGTAGAACATTATATTAACTCTCTTGTCTTTATTAAGGTTCCCTGGGCATTTGTAAGAAAAAGTCGTGACTTCAAGCATTTGCACCAACATTTATAATAAAGACGTCCATACAACTTTAAATTACCCGCCGTATGCAAATTCACCTAAACGCAAGATCATTAGTGAATTTTTGCTAGGCACAAACGAATGCTAGGGCATCTTCACTATGAAATGCTCGCGCTGCCAAAGTATCTATACTGAAAAGTCGCCAGTGTTCGGTGCCCAGGGTGCAACTTTGCATATTAGTGAATTAGTGTAGTGGAAGCGAATTTGCATCTGGCGAAGTGGTGGGATGTGTGCGAAGCAGTAGCTGGTGACATTTCGGCCTTAAGTAAATCTGACCCGTGGTCCCTATTCCAACCATAGAACCACTATGCCCAGATAACTATGACCTTGGATATTATGCTTACCCAACAAGTCATTCAAGCTCCTCTTAAAGGCACTAATAGAATCTTCTTTACCAATATCTCCTGGCAGGGCATCCACAGAGTCACTGCGCTCACTGTGAACAATTGTTACTGTTTCAAATACAAGTTCAGTTCTTTAAGTAATGGGGGGGGGGGTGAGTAAGTTTGTTTAATGTCTATAATATCCTCTGTAATTTTAAAGAGTAACCATGTCCCATTGCAAGCTCTTTTTAGGCAATTATGTTTAGCAAGATCTATTGTGCATAAAACCATGCTGACTCAAACTCACAGTATTGTCATTTTAAACGTATTCCAGCATCTAATTCCTTATTACTCCCTCCAAGAGATACCTCTTGTAAATGATACCTCTTGTAATAAGGAGGTTTGTCAATTACAGAGCTCATTTAGTACCCTCGACCTCCTAGACCTTTGTTCAATGTCTCATGTTTTAATTTTCTTTTGAATGTCCTCCTGAGTCCAACAATAATCCATAGTAAATTAGTTAGATTCATTACAATTAGGCTTTTTTTTTTACTAGTTATACTGTATACACTGTATGTAAAATCACAGAAAATTATTTATTTCTTTGTCCTTGTCTATATATCTAGATAGCATGCACTGTTGATGCATTGTGAGTAACATTTTGGAGCTAAATGCATCAGCACAAAATATAATTTTAATCTCACACAGACATTATTCAGTGTATATTATTTATTTCGGGGCATCTAAAGAACAGTTCACAGATCTGTCTGCAGTTTTATGCCTGGTAATAGTGCTTATGTATTGTATATGTCTTGAGCTACTGCAGCACTCTTTGGACAACCATATCAACCTGAACTGCTTTTGAATTTACCCACTCTTCTATCATACACCCTTTCTCGTATGCAAATTTCTTTTATCCAGAGCTGTGGAGTCGGCAGCAATTTTGGGTATCTGGAGTCCGGGTTGGAGTGCCAACTGACTCCTAATAACTTTAAATACAAGCACTGATAATAATCAAATCAGAATTAAGAGTTTCTGTGAACGAGAATATGGCGGAAGCAATTTCTGTTTCTATGAACAATGCTTTAGTTAATTTTGGATTGTATTTTACAGCAATTCTACAGCTATATGCCAGGTTCAAATACTATATAAGTTGTTTTAGGTTTTCCAATTGGTTTTGGTTTATTTAGTTTAACTTTGATTTTGGTTTAGAAGTAACAAAGATTGTGGTTTATATTTTTGAGCTTTGGATGTGGTGTACTTAACTTCTTTCAATCAACATGGAAAATAAATTACTATATTAAAGACACAGTTACACCATAAACGAAAGTGTTTTAAAGTAATTAGCATACATATATATTTATGTACTGACATAAATCAGAATAAAGGAGGTTGGTATATGGAGATGGAAGAGGTCTGAAATGCATAGGGAATTAATGCTGACCATATTTATAAGTGCAATTTGTGAGAGGTTACAATATTGCTATGGCTGTGAGATATATTATGAACTTGAAAACAGATGGAGGCAAGAAAAAAAGAACCTTTGCTGGTAAGAAGGCTTAATATGTGAGAGGCTGTAATAGTTGATGAAAAGGTCAGTTTTGTGGGTGCAATATATGATCATAAAGGTGTGAAGGTACAGCTGAGTTAAGGTAAAAAAAGGCATCATTGCTCAGGAGTGCAAACCACAAAATAGTATTTGTGGGTGGTTGTGAATTCCAAATAGATTAGTATCCTTCTGAGAAGATATAGTGATGCGTTTTTCACCAGAAACACTGTTTAGAGATGCAGGAACCTTACAGTAGAATTGTTGAGAATGCCTAGAAGGTATAATTCATATTGACATAGTTGTTGGTGTAATTAAAAGCAGCAGAGGGATTTGAGATGATGAATCAAAATATCCTTTTGATGATTGTGAGCAAGTGTACTGATTGTTGTCTTACTTGACTGAGTAGTATGAAAGCAAGATGCAGTGAGACCAAAAGGTCACAGCAACTTTAGTTGGAAAATAAAGGATACACATCAGGCAAGATGGATCAATGTTAGGTTTTTTTTTAAAGAATTGTCTTAGAGGTGACAATTGAAATACACCAGTGGAAAAAGATAAATTACAGAGTGATGTAAAGGTTGGGGCAATTACTGTACCTCACCCTTTCTAGATCCTACATCAGTTTCTAGTGACTGAAAAGCTACCTTCTTTTCTTCTCCTCACCTCTAAGTCCAGATGCTTCTAAAATTCCCACTGCATTGACTGTTTAGAAACATTTCAAGGCATTGCAAGGCAACTAAAATATTAATTCATGTTCTCATCATATATAGATTAGATGAATGTCGCGCACTTTTCTGTTTCTTCCCTTGTCTAACTTTATCCTCATTCATGAATATTACTTCCAGGCTCTTGCTCCGCTCTTCCAGTCCCAGCACCAGCTCCCCATCATATATCAAGTTGACGTTAAAATTCTCATATTCTTGTATTAATTTACAAAGCTTTAGCTCAGAGCCTTGTGCTGTACCCTTTGTCTGAAACTCCTTTCCCCGTCAGAGATTCAAATATCCACCAGGCCTTCAAAAACCCACCTATTCTTGAAGGTTATAGCTGACCTGCCACCCACACATAGAAAGCTGTACAATGAAAGTCCTTTTCAAATTAAACATGAAACCAAAATTCCCTTTTTCATTAAAACATCCATAACGGTTATAAAGTTGTTTAAATATCTAAGCTGTTAATCATATATTGCCTGCCCCTCCTCTATGCCTGAGGCATAGAGGTGGAGCAGGCAGTTACTTTCACTTTCCATTCAGAACTTCCTAGGTCACTTTACTCCCCACATTGCCCCTTCCCTATACACTATCTATAATTGTGTAGGGCACTGTGCATGGACATCAGATCCCCCATTCTGGCACATACACAAGATACTGTGGTGATACACAACTTGTCTTAATAACAGGGTTAAAAAATGTCTGCTGCTTGCATGCTGTGATTGTGTAATTCCAAGACCAAAGGCAACAAACTGTAAATAATATATACTGCAAGTAACGTTTATTTTGCTCAACTAGTTTTCCTAATTCCTCAGGTTTTCTATGTATTTTTTCCCTGCTCTTAATCATACTTCTTCTTAAAAAGTTTTATTTGTAGTCATGGTTATATTTGCTTTAGTGCAACATGGCTGTTGGTATTACGTGGTTGTGTTGGACATTTTTTCACTTATGAAAGTGTTTTGCGTGAACTTGTTGTTTTTTTCACTTACTGTATGTTCCCTTACTCTAGAGCACTGTGGGAGAGGATCTAGATAAATAACAAAGATGATAAATATAATTGGAGTCTTGTTTTACTTTTAACATGTTCTTTGATCACTGAATATTTGATAATATATGTTTACCACTACTATGATTTTTAAAAGGGAGATTTTATTGTGAAACATCCTCTAAACAAAGAGAAGACTCTCTTTGAGTCCTGTCCTCTTTGAGTGCCTGCTCTACACTATACAGTTTGATCCCCAAAACTCTATTGAATGTTTCATTTTGTAATTGAAATTATGTTCATTCACGTATAGGATCCATTATCCAGAAACCCATTACCCAAAAAGGCTCGAAATTATGGGAAGGCCATCTCTCATAGACCCCATTTAATCAAATATTTTTTGAATGATTTCCCTTTTGCCTGTAATAAAAAGACAGTACCTTATAACTGATCCCAACTAAGATATGATTAATTCTTATTCAAAACAATTCTATTGGATTTAATTAACGTTTAACATATTTTTTAGTAGACATATGTATGGAGATCAAAATTACAGAAAGACCCCTTACTCAGAAAGGGCCAGGTTCTGAGCATTCTGGATAACAGGTCCCATATCTCTAATGATATATTTATGAGCTCCCTCAACTTTTTTTTCTACTGCATCCAAACTGCACATATTGTAAATGTCATATCAAGATCAGCTGGCTGTACAGTTACTGATTTCCCCTGGCATAACCAACTGATTCTAGCATGAATCTGAGAATCCCTAACTGCAAACGACTGCATTGTTTCCAACATAAAACAGTTAGGAGGCAAGAATGCATTAATAAACAAAATAATAGCTCAAGTGCTATCGGAAAAAAATGAAAAATAGTAACAGATTTATCTCCACTAAACATTTTCAAACTATTATTTGTAAGAAAAAAAAAATCAGCCATGAATTATTTAGTGAAAATAAGTTGAGTGCTCAGTAAAACCATTTGCAATTGTTCCTTTCTTAATTATAAGTATGGAACACCCACTGGGTGCAGAATGTTTGAATAAACATTTTACATTATGATTTTGGTTTAGAGAGGTATATATCATCTATTTTCTGCAGAGTAATGCACAACAAATTACCAGCAAAAACAAAGATTTGCTGGAAAAAAAAATCATCATGTTCAGCTCACATAGGAATAGAGAAAATGGCCCCTCCCCGGATATTTCTGGCATCTGCTGTAAGAACATCCCAGAACAAACTGGATGAACACTGTGTGCAAGCTGCCCTGTTAGTGTGCAAAACCAATGGCTGTATCTAATACATTTCTTATATCAATTCTATCTATTTCTTCAAATAATACAATTTTGTAGGTGGCTCCTTCCTGCTCAAAACCTGGTGAAGACATGACTGAAGATTGCCTTAAGAACAAATGCATGTGATATTACTAGCACTTTGTTAAAATAAGCCTCTGCTTCACTGGAGACATTGTAAATCTTTGAAATAAGTATACACTTGTCTCTTCTTGCATTGTCCCATTGACCTAGTTAGACCCAGCCTCTACTTCAAATTCTATTTTCCAACATATCAAAGGGCAAAAGTAATATTTTCTTTGGATATATAAAACATGAGAACAACACATTTTTTAAAAGTATGTTTTAGCAACTTCTGTGTGCTCTGTCTCTTGGCATAAAAGGGAAAAGAAGAATTAATAGTTTGCTAAATTGGTTATATTCACACACATTGCCTCAGTGAAATGAAGCTGCACTTTGTGATCTTTTTGTTCAAAATATATGGGGCAGATTTATCAAGGGTCGAAGTGAATTTGAGGGAATTTTCGAAGTAAAAAAATTTTAAATTTAAAGTAATTTTTTGGATACTTCGACCATCGAACAGGATACTACGACTTTGAATTTACTTAGACTTAGACTTCGTTTCGAAGTAAAAATCGTTCGACTATTCGATAATCAAAGTACTGTTTCTTTAAAAGAACTTCGACTTCAATACTTCGCCAAATTAAATCTGCCGAAGTGCTATGTTAGCCTATGTAACCTTCTACAGCATTTTTTTTTTTTTTTGAAGTCAAAGTAAAAATCGTTCGGTTTTACTTTGACCTCAGAATAGCCAAATTCGATGAAAAAAAGTTTGAATTTGATATTCGAATTTGAAGTATTTTAATTCGATGGTCGAGTTTCGAAGTATTTTTATCTTCGAAATTCGACCCTTGATAACTCTGCACCTTAGTGTTCTTAAAAATAGAAGAGGTGACTAGCTAGAACGACAGAAGAGAACTGAAATTTGGAGCACAACTTTCAAGTAATATACTGTATAACCATGCCTTAAACCTGCTGGAAAACAGGGAAATTGCCTTTATTTGTCCTTACTTTGCAGAAAATGTGCATATAAAATCTTGTATTATATAGAAATGTCTATTCTGACATAATTTGCAGTTGGTCAAATTTTTCAGTTCAGTATTCGATCTAAATCGAATCCTACGAATCAAAGTAACAACGCATTCGATCAATTTCGATTCAAAGTTTTTCCAAAAAACCCTTTCGATTTTTCAAAGTCCACCAATTGACTCCAGATAGGTTCTAGGAGGTCCCCCATAGGCTAAAACAGCAATGGTCGAAGTCGAATTTTTAAAGAGAATTTTTTTTCAAATTGAATTTGGATAATTCCCTAGTTGAAGTACACAAAAAATATCTCGAAATTTGAACTTTTTAATTCGGATTTTCACTTCGACCTGTGATAAATCTGCCCCTAAATGTCTAAACATCCAACAAATAATAAATAGGAAAACCACGAAAAGCTCTTGTCCAGTTACCCAGCAACACATAATTAAGGCCTGCCCCCAGCCTTTGTATAAATCTGGCTGACTACTGGAAAATCCTGGTGGCTTTACCGTTCTACAAGGGTTACATAAAAACCTGTTTTTATGAGCTATATAACAGATAATGAGCAATTGCAAATATCTATGCAAATACAAGGCTGCATAGTATTATATTTAAATGCATATAAATCTTTTTAATATTTTTTATTGTTAGTGGTCCCTTTAAACAGGGTAGCATGGGTGTATTTTTGTGGTGCACAATAAGGGGGCTATTTATCAAAATCTGAATGTATCTTGCTATGTTTGGAAAGTCACTATGACAAAATCCGTACAAACTTTCCCTCCCTATTTATCATTAAATTTTCCCAAAAAATTATTGTATGGGAAAAGTTTTGATAAGACTGTAAACAAATCCGACTTTTTTGGATTTGACGCCCGAGTACAGCAACTTTTTCGGAAACCCAGTGCAAATCAGGATATCTTCGAGGCATCTGCTATTAACTCAGCAGGTCTGAGTTGGAGCACTTTTTCATTCTGATTTTTAACACCATTGGGGTTTAATAAATCATGAAAAATTTGATTTTTTTCTACGGAAAAATTGTGGTTTCTCCGTTTAAAAGTCCAACCAGAAAAAATTGGACTTTGATAAATAACCCCCTAAGTATCCAGTTTTGGGAACATTTGTATACAAATAGCCTATGGACACCAAGGGGCACATTTACTTTGCTCGAGTGAAGGAATAGAATAAAAAAAACGTAGAATTTCGAATGTTTTTTTTTGGCTACTTCGACCATCGAATCGGCTACTTCGCCCTCCGACTACGACTTTCGAATCGACCGAATCAAACTAAAAATCGTTCGAATATTCGACCATTCGATAGTCGAAGTACTGTCTTTTTAAATATAACTTCGACCCCCTACTTCGCCACCTAAAACCTACCGAGGTGCAATGTTAGCCTATGGGGAAGGTCCCCATAGGCTTTCCTATGTTTTTTTGGTCGTAGAAAAATTGTTTGATCGATGGATTAAAATCCTTCAAATCGTTCGATACGAAGGATTTAATCGTTCGATCCAACGATTTTTCGTTCGATCGTTCTATCGAACTAATTGCGGTAAATCCTTCGACTTCGATATTCGAAGTAAAAGGATTTACATTCGGCAGTCGAATATCGAGGGTTAATTAACCCTCGATATTCGACCATATGTAAATCTGCCCCTAAAAATAACCCTATACCATTATTTCTGTGGGCTGCTATCTGTCTAGCATTATGGAATAATAATAAGCTTATGATCTCTCTGGATTAAATCGGCTTTATGTATTATCGGAAACATTGTTTCTGGAGTGAAATTAATTTCTGTGAGGTCAGTCATATAATTGAATGGGTTAGATGTGTCACGATATTGCCCAGCAGATGTTGGCTTTACATTATAGACAAGGTTTTAGAAATGCATTGAGAAATGCAATATAAAACTCCATGACCTAATTGATAAAACGTAATAAAAATATATAAAAGCGCCGTTGTAAATATGTGTAATGTATAAAAACAAAAAAAATCATGTTCATTTAAATAACAATTGTTTCTTTATGGTATATGCATGAACACGTCTCTTTCAAGAAGTCCTATTTACCTCAAGATTGTTTTCATCTCATGTATGTGTGCACAGAGCCATGAATCATTTCTGACCTCCCCTTGTTACCACTTCAGTAAGAAAACAATTGTATTCTAATTTATTCTAAATGGCTTATCATTCATCTGCTGTGCAGCTTGAGTCCAAAAGCTCTGCCCGGGAACCTTTACATTCTGATAGGCGTTTATTTCAATGAAAGATGTTACAGCTGCTGAAGAAAAGACAGCATATAGATGGTAATGCACAGGTCAGCAAATGGCTTGTGTGATCATTCTGTACATGAGCTAAATCTAAAGATTTTTGTGGTTTGCAGTTCAAGGTCAACAGATAATACCTGCACATGACAGTATTGTTCAGGGTTTGGTATATTTCCACTTTGTACTAGACACCCCTTTAGGTGTAACTAGTAACAATCATAAGAGGCAGATTTTTTCAAATTGTAATAAAATTGCTAGTTCGTTTATTAACGACGAAGTTGAATATTAAAAACTCAATCGCTTAAAAACATAACAGAGAACATAAATACAGATCTCAATTAGGGATGCACCGAATCCAGGATTCGGTTCGGGATTCGGCCAGGATTCGGCCTTTTTCAGCAGGATTCGGATTCGGCCGAATCCTTCTGCCTGGCCGAACCGAATCCGAACCCTAATTTGCATATGCAAATTAGGGGCGGGAGGGAAATCACGTGACTTTTTGTCAGAAAACGAGGAAGTAAAAAATGTTTTCCCCTTCCCACCCCTAATTTGCATATGCAAATTAGGGTTCGGATTCGGTTCGGTATTCGGCCGAATCTTTCACGAAGGATTCGGGGGTTCGGCCGAATCCAAAATAGTGGATTCGGTGCATCCCTAATCTCAATCTACTCTTTGTTTTCAACGTGTATGCAAAATGTCTCATTGTTCTGAATAAAGCAGGACTCATATATATAGTCATACAAGTTAAGGTCAAATTCATCAGTACAAAGTCATAACAAATAACTTGAGCTAAAATCACTAAAAAATATGTGCAAGAAGGGTACAAGTGAAGTGAGAAAGAATGGCGCAGAGGGAAAAAAAAGAGAAAGAGGACCGGGAAGATGCAAACCTTGTTTTACAAATGCAATTCAGGAGCCATGGGGTACATGTAGGATTGTTACAGGTGGTTAGATGAATTTTATATTCCAAAAATACTTAAACAGGCAGTGACCATGTATCTGAGTTGTGTCTCATGGTTATTTTTATTTTTCTCGTAAATCATTTCTTTCCATATTATAAAATATTACATCAACGGAGTTATTACTGGAAAGCTGAAGTTTCTCTGAAAGTAGTCAATAGATGTACAGTAAATAAGAATCTAAAGCACACAGCCTTAAAGAGAAAAATGCCACAATTCATATAGCACTGCACCCCTGAGATTAATGAGGCTGAAAAGAAAGACAAAAAAGCTGTTTTTTTTTGGATTTTGTGTATAATAACTTTATTTCATTATTCACTTTATTCCTGTTTGTTGAGAACAATGAAAGCCTTTACACTTAACATGTCTTAACACAGTTTAAAATCTAAAGATTTGTTTTTCATGTAAAACTGTCTTCTGTTACCTGTCTTTTTGATTGTGAACATATTAAAGTTATTTAAATTAAAGGGATACTGTCATGGGAAACAAATTTTTTTTCAAAATGAATCAGTTAATAATGCTGCTCCAGCAGAATTCTGCGCTGAAATCCATTTTTCAAAAGAGCAAACAGATTTTTTTATATTCAATTTTGAAATCTGACATGGGGCTAGACATATTGTCAATTTCCCAGCTGCCCCAAGTCATGTGACTTGTGCTCTGATAAACTTCAATCACTCTTTACTGCTGTACTGTAAGTTGGAGTGATATCACCCCCTCCCTTTCCCCCCCCCAGCACCCAAACAAAAGAACAATGGGAAGGTAACCCGATAACAACTCCCTAACACAAGATAACAGCTGCCTGGTAGATCTAAGAACAGCACTCAATAGTAAAACCCATGTCCCACTGAGACACATTCAGTTACATTGAGAAGGAAAAACAGCAGCCTGCCAGAAAGCATTTCTCTCCTAAAGTGCAGGCACAAGTCACATGACCTGTGGCAACTGGGAAATTGACAAAATGTCTAGCCCCATGTCAGATTTCAAAATTGAATATAAATAAATCTGTTTGCTCTTTTGAGAAATGGAGTGCAGAATTCTGCTGGAGCAGCACAATTACCTGATGTTATAATCATAGATCAGGAACTTTAGAAATTCTGATTGGCTGTAAACAAGATTTTAGAGGATCTAATCAACCCCAAAAAATTGTTGGGTGGTGTGTTTTTGCGTTTTTCACTCATTTTATATTTTCATCAGTTTCTGGGATATCAGCCGTTCAGGTTAATATAACAGCCTATTGATTAGTAGACTTTAGAGTAATCATTTCAGTGCAGAAATTCTGATATTAGCTGTCTAAAATGGCTAATATCACAGAAACCATTAAAATAGAAAATATATAGAAATTGTAAAACTGCTTAGAGGACTATTCGGGGTATACATTAATTAAAGATAGAAGGGGTCATTATAAATTGCAGAAGTGCAAGAGTACTTAGGGACGTAAAAGCTTAGTGCTATTTTGTCTTTGGGTCTGGCTGTGCTATGAATGATGTGCAAGTTAGGGGATGAAAGGCGGGACACCAATGTTCCCCCACTGTCTTCCTCTAGTGCAGTGATCCTCAAACAGTAGCTCGTGAGCAACATGTTGCTCACCAACCCCTTGTATGTTGCTCCCAGTTGCCTCAAAGCAGGTGCTTATTTTTGAATTCCAGGCTTGGCAAGTTTTGGTTGCTTAAAACCCAGATATACTGCCAAACCAAACCCCCTGCAGGCTGCTAGACCACATAGGTGCTACCAAATAGGCAAAACAAGCCCTTATTTGGCAACCTAGGAACTAGTTGCGTGCTTATTTTGCTCCCCAGCTCTTTTTACATCTGAATGTGGCTCACGGGTGAAAAAGGTTGGGGAACCCTTCTCTAGTGAATACAGTGCTGCCAAATGTAGGTAGTTCTACACTCATCGGAGTGGCTGCAGAGACCTGCAGCCATTCTGTAAGAGTGGAATACAGGGTGCAAAGGTTTTTTGGAATATAATAATATAATATAAATGTACCAAGAATTTACATTTTATGGCAGTTTTGGAATGGGCTGGCTGTATAATGTGAAAAGACCTGGTGGGCCCCACCGATCCAAGTCCATCCCCCACTAGAACTGTGGACACTGGCTCTCCCCCGAATTTTGATCATGGCCACAAGCTTTAGGAGCAGGCTGGCATTAGGAGGAACTGGAGATTGTGAATGTTGTGGGGGCCCCCAGCTGGTAGCTCTTGGTGGACCCCAGACAACCCAATCCAATTTTAGGTCATTTCAGCATGACCCTCTGATCCTGGAAGAGTATTTTATGCATATGCACACTGTTACACTGCAGCTTGATGCTTTTTCCTCCTGAAAGAACTAGGGGAAGAAAGGCTGAACCAATGGAACCCAGAATGTAAAAGAAAGCAGAATGGGACACTTTAAGTGGAATATGTTTGCGGTTGTGACAGTAAAACAATGCCAAAAAACTATACAAATAGCACAGTCAAGGCTTTGACATTTTTAATTTGCTACATATGATTCCCCAATTTCCATTTTATATGACTTATTGGTTAAGTAAGCAGAATCTCTGTTCTTTCATTTTATGATGTCACTTCCTCTGGGTTTTTTTGTACCACCCAAAGAAGGTTGATAATGCTTGAACTAAACCACATGCATAATAATTTTAACATTAAAGTGATACCATCAGTGGCAGCTATTAAATCTGCCAAACAAAATCATGATCCAAATAACTATTAACTGGTGGGGGTGTCACATGCCGGGTTGGAGTGATGGAGGCATCCATTGGTGTTAAAATCAATTAAACATATTAAACATCCAGTGGGGCAAGCATTTGGATGAACTAAAATCATGAACAACTGGCAGCCAGTGTCAGGTATTGGGTTCGTTATCTGGAAACCCATTATCCAGAAAGCTCAAAATTATGGAATGGCCATCTCCTACAGACTCCATTTTATCCAAATAATCCATATTTTTAAAAATGATTTCCTTTTTCTCTGTAATAATAAAACAGAATTTTTTACTTGGTCCAAACTAAGATATACTTAATCCTTATTGGAAGCAAAACCAGCTTTTTGAGTTTATTTAATGTTTACATGATTTTCTAGTAGACTTAAGGTATGAAGATTACAGAAAGATCTGTTATCTGGAAACCCCCAGGTCCTGAGCATTCTGGATAACATGTCCCATACCTTCATTACAAGAAATGCGCAATGGAGGGACATTTAAACCCACCCATGTCTGACAAACTCTCTCTCTATATATTAATATGCACACTTTTTCATGTAATACATAGAAGTATTTATATTTTTTAAAACCCTGTAAACTAGATTAATATTTGAAGGTGTATAGAAAAGTATATTATACTGCAAAAACTTTTTAGCCTCTAATACAACTGCTTTATAAACATGTTTACAATGCATTGTCCCACTGCACAGTTGCCTAATAAAATTTTAATTGAAAAGTTCTACATAAAAGACCCTGCCTACAGTAGACTGGCACACCATGAGCAAGTCCAGTAGCTACTGTATAACAGTGAATGGCCTGCAAGTCGCTCTCCAAGGTGCTGCGGATGGCCAGCAGCATTCCTACAGCAAAGAATAAACTGCAAGTTGCTCTCGATGGTGCTGAAGCTGCCTGGGTCTGCCTTAGGCAAGAATAACACACAGCAGGGCTAATTTGTAAAGTGCAGATTACATTCAATGCAGTTATCCATAGCAACAAGTCATTAATTGTACTTGATCTGTCTAGTGCAGGGGTCCCCAACCTTTTTCACCCGTGAGCAACATTCAGATGTAAAAAGTGTTGGGGAGCAACATAAGCATGAAAAATGTTCCTGGGTGGTGCCAAATAAGGGCTGTGATTGGCTATTGGTAGCCCCTATGTGGACTGGCAGCCTACAGGAGGTTCTGGTTGGCTGTACATCTGGTTTTCATGCAACCAAAACTTGCTTCTAAGCCAGGAATTAAAAAATAAGCACCTGCTTTGAGGCCACTGAGAGCAACATCCAAGGGGTTGGGGAGCAACATGTTGCTCGCGAGCTACTGGTTGGGGATCACTGGTCTAGTGCAATAAGATTAATGTAAACAAGGATTTACTGCGGAATTTAGCACCTTGATTAAGTAAATGAGATCCACAGACTTTAGTTGCTGGATGGGATTCTGGATCGCAATCTCATCCCTGTTATGTTAAGCCTAAGAAGTACTGTTAACTTATATTATGCAACTCATTTTAATGCACCAGTGTGTATTGAAATTCCTCTACTGGTGTCTAATTTTCACCTTAACTCAACAGCAGACTCCTGCATATCATGTTCATTTAGCAGCTATACTAGGTCAATTCACCTAGCTCATGACAATATGCTAATTTTAACAGTTCCCACAGACTTTGGCTACTGGATGGTTCGGAAACACATGATCACTACTCTTATGTGTGGCCTGAGTAATTCAGAATGCATAAACTCCTAAACTTTTCTACTAAATATAATATCCATTAGCAGTTTGTACAATGCACAAAGATGGACAAATAGATGGGCAAATAGATAGATTGATAGATAGACGGAGAGACATAGATAGATAGATAGATAGATAGATAGATAGATAGATAGATAGATGGAGTGATAGATAGATAAAGAGATAGATAGACAGACGGACAGACGGACGGACAGATAGAATTTTGGAGTTGTACACAAATGAGGAACCAGTTAATGAAGGTTTCCTTCTTAATAGTCCCAATTCTAGTAATACAACTAATGATGCATGGTTCACACATGAGGAAATTCAAAAGAGACTAGAACATGTTAAGATAAACAAAGGTCCGGGCCAGATGGTATTCATCCCAGGATACTTAGCGAGCTTAGCTCTGTGATTGCCAAACCTCTTTACTTAAAAGAGTGCCGAGAGACTGGCGAATTGCTAATGTGGTGCCTCTATTCAAAAAAGGATCCCGTTCTCAGCTTCAAAACTATAGGCCAGTTAGTCTGACGTCAGTGGTAGGAAAGCTTTTTAAAGGGTTGATAAAGGATAAGATACTGGACTTTATAGCAAATCATAATACTATGAGGGTGTGCCAGCATGGTTTTATGTGTAATAGATCTTGCCAGACTAACTTAATTTCTTTTTATGAGAAGGTAAGCAGGGACCTTGATTCTGAGATGGCAGTGGATGTGATTTACTTAGACTTTGCTAAACCATTTGATACAGTGCCACACAAAAGATTACTGGTTAAATTAAGGAATGTTGGTCTGGAACATAGTATTTGTACCTGGATAGAGAACTGGCTAAAAGATAGACTACAAAGAGTTTTGGTAAGTGGAACATTTTCTAATTGGACCAGTGTTGTTAGTGGAGTACCGCAGGGCTCTGTACTAGGTCCCTTGCTTTTCAACTTGTTCATTAATGACCTGAAGGTGGGCATAGAAAGTACTGTTTCTATTTTTGCAGATGATACTAAATTGTGCAGAACTATAGGTTCCATGCAGGATGCTGCCACTTTGCAGAGTGATTTGTCTAAATTGGGAAACTGGGCAGCAAACTGGAAAATGAGGTTCAATGTTGATAAATGCAGGTTATGCACTTTGGCAAAAATAATATAAATGCAAGTTATACACTAAATTGGGAGTTTCCTTAAATGAGCAGGATTTAGCGGGTTTTATAGATAACAAGTTGTCGAATTCTGGGCATTATGTGGCTACTAAAGCAAATAAAGTTCTGTCTTGCATAAAAAAGGGCATTAACTCAAGGGATGAAAACATAATTGTGCCTCTTTATAGGTCCCTGATGAGGTCTCATCTGGAGTATGCAGTGCAGTTTTGGACTCCAGTCCTTAAGAGGGATATAAATGAGCTGGAGAAAGTGCAGAGACTAAGTGCAACTAAACTGGTTAGAGGGATGGAAGACTTAAATTATGAGGGGAGACTGTCAAGGTTGGGGTTGTTTTCTCTGGAAAAAAGGCGCTTGCGAGGGGACATGATTAGACTTTACAAGTACATTAGAGGACATTATAGACAAATAGCAGGGGACCTTTTTACCCATAAAGTGGATCACCGTACTAGAGGCCTCCCCTTCAGACTAGAAGAAAAGAACTTTCATTTGAAGCAACGTAGGGGGTTCTTCACAGTCAGGACAGTGAGGTTGTGGAATGCACTGCCGGGTGATGTTGTGATGATGATTCAGTTAATGACTATAAGAGGGACTTGGATGATTTCTTGGACAGACATAATATCAAAGGCTATTGTGATACTAAACTCTATAGTTAGTATAGATATGGGTATATAGAATTTATGTGAAAGTAGGGAGGGGTGTATGTATGGATGCTGGGTTTTCATTTGGAGGGGTTGGACTTGATGGACTTTGTCTTTTTTCAACCTGATTTAACTATGTAACTATGTCACTATGGAGAGATAGATAGATAGAGATACAGTATATAAATACCATGCCAACCAAATATTAAACCATCATTCTAGGATAAATAAGATGTCTTTATATGTATAGGACCTGTTATGCAGAATGCTCAAGACCTGGGGTTTTCCGGATAATGGATTTTTCCGTAATTTGGATCTTCATACCTCTAAGTCTACTAGAAACGTATGTAAACATTAAATAAACTCAATAGGCTGGTTGTGCTTCCAAAAAGGATTTATTATATCTTAGTTTGGATCAAGTACAAGCTACTGTTTTACAGAGATAAAGGAGATCATTTAAAAAAAAAAATGGATTATTATATATTGCCTTTCCTTAATTATGAGCTTTCTGAATACTTGGTTTCTGGATAACAGATCCCATACCTGTACAGCTTTTGCCTGATATCTAATACAATTGATGCCACCCACTTTAATAGACAGAAAACTGATATGAGGAGTAATGAGATATTACATGTTTTCCAAGTTTCCATTTTTTTTCATATTGATTTTGTTTGTTAAGAAACCATTTTAAATGCAATATATTTCATTATTTTTGGAGCTATGAAGATAGTCTCAAAATACCAACATATATAGATAATTGAATGAGCCTATGCAATATTATGGGGGGTTGATTAATTCTATAGTTGCTTAAACATTTTCTGCTTCATTTTTTATGAATTGAAAGGGATTTTAAGTGCATAGAAATAATGAACATTGCTCAAAAATAGAAAATGAGGAGAGCACTCAGGAGAGCAGATACTGCTGTGATCAAAGTTTTAATTCCAGACTACATGATTAACACACAACATGTTTCAGGCCTTGCATTACCCTTTCTCAAGTGTGCATTGCTATAGTTGCGCACACATGCCCCATTGCAGCCAGCAGCTATACTGTGATAAAGATTTGAGCAATAGCCCATTACAGAGATAATCTTTGTTGGTGAGGAATTATGGAGGAATTGCTTTAACACCTGCTCTGCCACTTGGGACCTCCTACTGTGCTCCGAATGCATAGACACATCTTCAAAAATGCTGAACAGTCCTGGGTCCTACTGATACAACCACAATCACACTAATGTGCTAGGATTACATTATACTTTGTCTGCAATGCAGAATAAGTCATCATAACCATTACCCTGAGCACATGTGACAAAATTAATTTAGTATATGGACATCTGTTTAGGAACATTTTGACATATTTTGGGCACCAGGCAGTACTCTGTATTTGTAGGTTTGTGCTTCTTAAACCCATCATTCAGCATTCCTTTTTTTAAGGTGTTCCTCAAGAAAAAAGTGTATCCCCAAACCACTTCCAAGACATATCTGCAACCTAAACATGTTCCTGGTACCAGGTGCCTAAAGTAAAGAATGTAACATGGTAGTCTAGGTTGGAGTGGGTTGGGTTGGATTAGGGGTGAATTCTGATTCCAGGATATTATTTCTGGGGTTCATTTAGCACCTGAAGCAGAGTAGTGATACTCTGTTTTTGTAGGTTTGAGACTCTTAAATGCATCATTCTACATTGTTCTCCTAAGGTGTTCCTCAAGGTACAAGCGTATCCCCAAGGTCATCACGTGTATCCACAAGCTACTTCCAAGACATATCTGCAAGAAAAACATATTACCCAGTGTCTAAATCAACGCACACCCTGCTCCTGGAAGTACATGTTACGTGACAGTCCAGATTCTGATGCCAAGACATTAGTTCTGGAGTTTATCTAAAACCCATAGTAGTCTGCAAATGCAGTAACTGTGCTGTACAGCACAGCAATAAAACAATGATTTGTATACCAATATAACATATTCAAATTAAACTAGTCATCTTGCCATTCCGGTTACACCCACTTCCTTTCACCTTCCTACAAAGTTGGGCAAGTAGTGCCAGAACAACTATAAATAAACAGGTCAAAATGATCCTTTTCCCAAGAAGCAGCCATACCATTATTGGTTTCTTATCACCATTGAATTTCCTACTAGAGCAAAAGCTAAAATACCATCCACATCATTTTCCTTCACCGATTACATCATCTTCCAATTACCAACATATCCTATTAAATATATGTATGGTGTAATTCTAGATGTCACAGTGGCTCTTGTCTATTAAACCATAGTTAATCTTTAATTTAAAGTCCTTGCACGTTAGACATGTACCAGTACACTCAAGAGTAGGTTGCTCAGTGTGAATAGCTGACCTGATATACAGAGATCAGATCAGCTTTTATCAATCTAGACAAGACCTGAGCAAGGAAAAACAAACAAATGTAATCAGGAAATCCATTGAGGAAATCAAAGCAGCTTGGATGGTACATTAGATACATGTGAATAGGGAGAGAAAGAAAACCATAGTATGAGACAACCCAGTCCATGCTTGGTATATATATAAATGTGTTACAGCTTTTTTATTGTTACAGTGGTAACTGGTTTTGGCATCTGTTTCCTTTAAAGCAGTTACTCCCTATAAAATGTTGTGTTAATTTGATATGGGCATAACATGTTTCAGCTGAGAACGTTCTCTGACATAATGATAATATGAATGTATTGTGTCTTCCCTGAAACATGATTTTAGTGTTATAAAATTATAGTTTTCATAATTATGAGTTTCCTAATTTTTAGCTTCTAAAGTCTCTATGGCAACTTCACACTACGCTGAATGTTGTAGACAAATTTGTTTACCCTCGCTCATCCATTGAGAATTGTATTGTAAGTACTTAGAAAGCATTATCTGAGCAAAGATTCAGAGGAGGCGTTTGATACCTGAAATATTAGTGCTACCTTTTAAATTCCTACATGTAACTGTTCACGTTCTGCAATACAGCACTCCACCACACTTGAGAAAGTCAAGACACAACAAAACCCACTGGGGACATGTTTAACAGACTTTTCTGATGAGCAATGGTTCTCTGCTAAATTGTAAGTGCAATATATCTTAATTTGAATAAAGGTGCTGATACAATTTTACACGATAGGTGGGGGCTCTTCTTTTATGATTATTTATAGACTTTGCTTGCTTGGGACAAGCAGATTAAGGAGGCAGCACCCCATGTGGAACATTTGTTGGAGAAAGCTTCCCATCTTTCATATAGAACTATTTATGAACCTGAAATCAGCAGGCTGAAGAGCAGATGCACACAAATAAAGATACATGTCTATCAGTTGTGATGCATGTACTCATTTATAATCAAGCAGAATATGAAGGCACAACATCAAGGATCCAACCCCTTCCTCAGGTAAAAAGTCATGACATTACGGGGCCCATTCACTAAGTTCGAGTGAAGGAATAGAGGAAAAATAGTTCGAATTTCGAATGTTTTTTTTGGCTACTTTGACCATCGAATTGGCTACTTCGACTTCGAATTGAACGATTCAAACTAAAAATCCTTTGAATAGTCGACCATTCGATAATCGAACTACTGTCTCTTTAAACATTTCTTCGACCCACTAGTTCGCCACCTAAAACCTACCGAAAGTCCCCATAGGCTTGCTAACAATTTTCTGATCGAAGGATAATCGTTCGATCGATGGATTAAAATCCTTCAAATCGTTCGATCGAACGATTATTCGTTCGATCGAACGAATTGCCAAAAAAAGGAATTTTAAAAAAGGATTTTAATTCGGCAGTCGAATATCGAGGGTTAATTAACCCTCGATATTCGACCCTTGATACATCTGCCCCTACATCTGATGAAGGGTTTTTTTCCCCAAAAAAGTCTGTGCCTTTGTATCTTGCTTCATAATAGTTGATAAAGGGCAATATCCCAGAGAGAATTCTGTGTACCTTCTAGGGATGCACCAAATGCAGGATTCAGTTTGTGATTCAACCTTTTTCAGTAGGATTTGGACGAATCCAAGTGCCTGGCCAAACCCAAGAAAAATCATGTGAGTTTTCTTCATACAAACAACACAGTTCTCTTTCCTCCCTAATTTACGTTTACAAATTAGGGTTCAGATTCAGTTCTATATTCAGTCAAATCTTTTGTGAAAGATTCGACCAAATATAGAACCAAATGAACCAAACCGAATGAATTAATCTTAATTTGCAAATGTAAATAAGGGATAATTCAGGGCATCTCTAATTCCTTCTCCCTTATTTTATTTTATTTAGTACCACTAAACAGTCATAAGTTCCTAAAATACCAAGATTGGATGTACCTTATGGAAACCAGGAAAAGGGAAGATATCACAGCAATTATTCACAATACAAACATTAAATATTGGGAAACATGGTTACCATGGATAAAAAATCTAAAACAGGATAAGCTATAATATAAACAGCCTTAAAGCTCTTTTAATTCAATTCTTTTACATATCTAATGTAAATCAGACTTACTATAATAGTAATAAGGAACCATAAAGCTCGTATATGAAAATGTACTGTTTATTTATGATTAGAAATTATTCTTGTTGTCATTAGTCAAAGTATAATATGTTATTGACTTCATTTGCTCTTTGCTTTTCTATCCGTTCCCCCTCTCCTTTTCCATTCTGTACCCAACCCTAACCCGTGAAAATCATAAATAATGAATTTTTTTTAAAAAAAAGTTCCTAAAGTGTTGGGCTGGCCTCCCTATGAGTGGTCAAAACAGTTGATGGTATAGGAATGAAGCCTAAGTGGGGATTTCACAAAAGTGTTGGTAAGTACACAGTCACTGAAGTTCAATAAAGGTATGGATTTGTTGTAATGCTGCCAAATTTAAAAAGTGTCATATCCATGGTAAAAAAGTTTTGTTATTGTGCTGCAAAAATGTTGTGTGTGCACCAAAAATAGTCAAAAATGGTCGGTGGAAAAATTTGCCATTGAATAAATTGTAGCAAATACAACATTTTCCATAACCTACATTTTGAAATGTCCCCCCCTATATGTCAATTATAGTAGGATTGGCAGTAAAAGCAAGTTTTATATAACTAGGCCGAAATATCTCAATAGGGTGTTTGAATTCATTCGTATAGACATTATTTCATTATGTACATACAGGTCAAAACCTCATCTAAAGTAGTCATTGGCAACAAAAAAATGGTTTAAGTAATCTGATAAAAGTTCTAACTTACAATATTTCTCACAGTAAAGCACAGTGAGGTTCCCTGTCTGAGAAAATGTGTGAATTCCTTGCAGTTGGTGGACTGCACAAGCTAAGTTTAGACTGCTAAAGGCTCCTAAGGCTAGTTGGTTTTGCATAGTAAAGACATCTAGCCACTGTTTAATGTGCCCTTTTTGACTTCAGCGCCTTCTGAGTACATCCATCCGTGACAAATCTGAGAAAAAGAATTTTAAAGGCTTTTAAAAGGAAATGTCTTGAATTAAATGCCTTAAAAGAAATTGCCCTGCCAAGTTTTTTGTTTGCTGATAGGCCCACAGAGACCTATAGAGTAATGATTAATTTTCCAGAATAGTCAGTATGAGCATTCTCAGATGGTCCTGTCTAGAAGTTAAGAATGAAGTAGCAGAGGGAGAGCTTTAAAAGTATATGCAATATAATCAAGACTGGCTACGTTTTGCTTACTTGCACTTGAGGAAAAATCCACCTCAAGGTGGAGCGCACAATGTCAACCGGTGGCCCTGTCCTTAACACAAACCATGGTCTAGATGCTTTCCCCATAGCAGCTCTTGACATTTTTATTTGGAGATTCCTAAATCTAAGTTTAGAGTACTCTTGTATACCTTGAAACATGGAAGCTTTCAATAAATGGATAGGTCTTCTGGAATATACATTGATGCCATGGTACTACATTAGTAATAACAATACATCTGTAACCTCAAGTGGTCTAGTGGCCCCCCATGTGGTTCCTCTTCTTTGTGAGTGCCGGCTCCTAGTGCGCGCAATGTGTGTTTCCAGGTTTTGTGTGCCATGCGTGTGATGTCATCACGTTCGTTAGCGTGCAATTTGAATATTTAAAGGGGATTTGGATTCAAACTCGTTGCCCGTTGTTAGGTCTAACTTGTTTAGTATCTGGGTGCCATTTATATCTGTTCTGATTCCCTTTTTTGATCCTTACCTGCCTGACTATCTTGGTCTCTACCAATCCTGACCCTTGCCTGCCTGACTATTCTGAACTCTACCAATCCTGACCCTTGCCTGCCTGACCATTCTGAATTCTACCGGTATTGACCCTTGCCTGTCTGACTATTCTCTGAACACTGCATGTACCAACCCTTGCCTGATTTATCTTGCTTGAACCCCGCCTGTACCCACCCCTCAAAATTGCTGCCTTCCATCCAAAACCTTGGTAACGATTGTGCCCCTTTGCCTGTCCAGAACTCTTGCTTGGCTCCGCTCTTATGAAGACATGGTGGCATCTGAGTAGCTGAGGGCTCCTCCCGAGGCCAAAGGCATCTGCTACAGGCGGAAGCAGAGCCTAGCATCTGGATTTATGGAGCCAAGTGTTGGACTGGGGTTCAAGGACCCATCTGGTGGCTATGTCAGGGGCCCCCACACCACCCACCGGCCTCCCTGCCGCAAGTGCAACTGCCTCTGAGTCCCCCCCCCCAATACCCTTCTTCGTACAAGATGCAAGGCAGTCAGGACCATGAGAGGAGGTCAGGGAGATGCATGGGGAGTGGAACTCTCTCCCACGGTCTGTCCGACTTTCTCCCAACCTTTCTGCTTTCAAGAAATCTCTTTTGAGAAGCCTACCCTCACTCTGCTTAACTACCAAATGCAACAACACATACAGTACCACATTTCTCACCCACTTAATTCAATCTTGTCCACTTCCACACCTTGTGTATTGCTCCCTTCCCTTTAGAGTGTATGCTCTTTTGCATAGGGCCTTCCTCACCTTTTGTACCGGTATTGATTGTGATGTATGTAACTTCATATGTTCTATGTATATAATTCATGTGATTTAATTGTATAATCACATTTACTTTACAGTGCTACGCAATATGTTGTCTATGAATTAATTATTATTAATGTTAATAATAATAATAATTATACATCCCTCAGCCCAGTCCGACCCTGCATACACACAGTGCTAGGATTCTAAATGGCTCCTCATCCTTACCGCATAGCTCTTTGGGTTTTTTCTTGGTTTGGAATTCCTGCCATTTTCAATAATATATACGTTTACACAAATGATCAAGTTATTTCCTATAATCTGGAATTCCATAGGAGAATGAAAAGCAAGATAAAATCACTTAACACGCAAATAAGCTGACAAAAAACAATTATTGAATGCCTGAAGACTAGTTAGTGACTGCATGAATATTGATTTTGAACAGGGGCCGTTAAAGTAGTTGTAAGCATGCATCTCCCAAAGATAAGGACTGAATGTTGAGATTCAATTGCTCATGATTTGCCTGTCTTTTTTTTAATTGCAATTTGCTTATAATTAAAGCAACCAGGTTTGTGCTAGTAACTTCTGTGCAGAAATTTTAGATGGCAATATTTCATTTTCATTGCACTGAAATGTAGGAACAGATACTGTATGTTAATGAACCTCTTTCCACCTCAAACGAGCACTGTATCGCCTCAATTTCATTTGGGAAGCCTCCGCCAATTTAATTGTGAAGGAACGGGATTGGGGGAAAAAATAACTTTCATGGTTATTTATGCTTTTTAATAACTCATTTCCATACCTTCAATAGGCAACTTTGATTTTAAACTTCTATGAAAGCTTCACTAATCTGAATATTTTAATTTACAGGGTGGCTCTTTTATCTTATGTGAAATAACTTTCTTCAGCATGTTTGTTCTGCTAGCTCGCAGAAAGAAGCATTAATCTCTTATTCTTGTTGTTAGATAGAATAATTAACCTGTAAAACATCTGTCTCTCTGTTGTGATGGCATTGTAATTGCATCAGAAACCTCATAGCTAAGATCCTGTTGATAAAAGTCATTCCTTTTCATTAACAACCTGGTTCGTTGATATACACACTCCCTTGGGAGAATATGTCAGCTTTGATATGCGGTAAGTTCTGACTAGATAGATAAAATTAAAATCTGCGTGTCTGTTGGTTTGTCTGTGGATTCTAACTGGTGTTTTGTTGCTCTGGGGGTCTTGGGTTTGATCTGATCCAGACATATTCTTGGAAGATTTGGAATGTTTTCTGTTTGCATGGGTTACCCCTTGCTCCAGTGCAGTAACCTACACCAAGCAATTGACCATTAGAGTTGATAAGTCCACTGGTGAAAGAATAATGAAAGCAAGTTTCTGATTAGTTGCCATGGATCAACGTGTAGGGGCAAGTTTACCTAGTGTTAGTAAAAGTGCCCCACTGATTGGCTAATTGTCTGATTAGTGCTATTACGAACAAGAAAGCAACTAAAGTCAATAGTATTTTTTCCTATTATTTAAGAAAATGTAAGTCATGGTAAAGAACTCAGTCATAATATCAGTGCCAGGCTCTGCTGGGGTTTGGTCCTGAGACCTCCTGATTATTAACTACAGGGCCAGGAGAGCAGCCAGCAAGTTCTTATTTATACTCTCGGCTGGGTCTCAGGATTATCCATCTCACCCTGGCATTCTGATTGACTGACCCTGCCCTATATAACTCCAGCCCCCTACAGCCAAGGCCTTAGTATTGGTCTTCCTCAACACTGTGGCATTGCCACTGGCTGGGTTTCTGCTCTAGCCTTTTGCCTTGATCCTTGTCTTGTTCTTCCTTGCCTTCCCTGCCTAGTCTGTATCTTGCTCTGTCTTTCCCTCCAGTCCTGTTCCTGCTCCAGACTTGGTCCTGCTCCAGTCGTATTCCTGCTCTAAGCCCGCTCCATCCTGTCCTGTCCATTCTGCTTCTGTTCTACACCCGCTCTTTCCTGTCCAGTCTGTTCCTGTTCTACGCCCGCCTTAAGGACTCAACCTACATCCTCTGCCTCCACAGCGCCACCTCCTATCCAGTCCTTGACAATCAGGCTTTAAGGTTGAAAAATGACAATTGGTGTAAAAATAATGGGAAAAACTCCAAATGCTTCTGGAGCACTACATATTAGGGATGCACCGAATCCAGGATTTGGTTTGGGAATCGGGCAGGATTCGGCCTTTTTCAGCAGGATTCGGATTCGGCCGAATCCTTCTGCCCGGCCAAACCGAATCCAAATTCTAATTTACATATGCAAATTAGAGGCAGGGAGGGAAATCGCGTGACTTTTTGTCACAAAACAAGGAAGTAAAACATGTTTTCCCCTTCCAACCCCTAATGTGCATATGCAAATTCAGATTCAGTTCAGTATTCGGCCAAATCTTTCGGGAAGGATTCGGGGGTTCGGCCGAATCCAAAACTGTGGATTCAGTGCATCCCTACTAAATATACAGTTTCCATTTAGTTATATGGCGTTTCAACAGGTTTTTTATGTGGCAAGATTTTTCCATTCACAATTTGACATGTTTTTTAATACTGTATATATTTTTTCCAATAGATAAATTGAGTCAAGTGATCAGAACTGAGAATGATTCAATATTCTCCAAAAATATACTCTGTAATATTTTGTTACTGTATAAGTAAACTGTAATAAAGTAATCTTAATCTCAAAATAGAATATGGTTTACATAGAAATTTTTATAAATCAGTAATTATTCATTACCACTGTAACATTTTATTTCCCTACTGAATTGTTAATGAATATGTATAGTTATTCTGCTATAGCTCAAATTTATTCTGCACAAACCACTATATGAACAACTTTGGACTCTGGTTCTTGCTGGTTTCACATGAACACGCCTTAGTGGGGCTCATTTGCAGTGCACAGTGAACATATTTGTCCTGCATATGTTTATATTTATAAAGCTGGACAAGATTGGTGCATTTAATGTGCAAGCATAATTGTGAATTTGTATTTGTGCTGTGATTGTCCTTAAGAGCTTTCACAAATTGCTAAATTTTATGCGTACACTCTGCATTCAAGTTACACCACAACTTTGGTGGTCAAAATAAATCGCTAAATAAATTTAGCAAATTGCGAATTTATATTCAAAAAAGTTACTGTGACACTATGGGGGTTATTTAACGAAGTCCGTTTTTTTTCTGGTTGGAGTTTTAAAGGGAAAACACAATTTTTTCTTGGGAAAAAGAAACCTTTAATTTTTTTGAGATTTTGTATATCCCGAGGCTGCTAAAAGTTTAAATAAAAAAATATTCCATCTCAATCCTGCCAAGGTCATGTAGAAGTCAATGACAGATGTCCCTTTTACAATTTTAAGATATATTGTACACTGGGTTTCGTACAATAATGGGTTTTTGGGTGTTTAATGTAAAAAAAATCATACGATTTGGATTTTTTCATGTTTTTATTGAGTCTTTTCCTGCACCAGATTTTTTCGAGTTAATTTATTAATAAAAAAGGTAAAAATGTGGATGGGAGTGTGGATATAATAGAAAATGTGGGAGAGGGCTACTTCCTTTTCCTACTCACCGGCAGCACACAGGTCAGAAGCAGGTCCACCCTTCCCACCCATTTTCTGAGCAAAAGGGAGCTCAATAAGTAAGTAAGTATGCGGGTTTCTGGTTGCCGGGGGTGATTTTCTAGCCAGGAAAAGGGATTAGAATGGGTTATTCATCGTCGCAGCATCTGGCGGTGGTCCTGGGAAAGCAGAGAGTTAAAGGAGGAACTATGAGGAGTTCCAGAGAGAAAGAAGAACACTGGATAACTGGCCAACACGGGCATGGGTTCCCATGGTAGCAAAGTAAAAATACCATTGAGCCGGTTTACTGCAGCTGATGGGTAAATAAAATCAAGAGGGGCGCAGCTGTACGGAGGTACAATGCACAAGATGGTAATCTCAGGACCATCTGCCCAAGGGAATCAGGACAGGTTTGAAATAGTTAGAGTTACAAAATTCTAATATGGAATGTTTATGGATGTTAAAAATGTGTAATATGTGTTATAAATGGTTAATGAGTATTACAGCTTATGGATGGTTGAATGTTTGAGCATGTAAAATGAATAAGGAAGCTGCGGCCATCATTATCCAACAATAAAATTGGTGTTGTCTTCTTTTGGGTGATTTTGGGCTTTGGGGGGGGGGCAAGGTCGCAGCCCGTGAGCATTTTGATTGGTAAGTAAGTTGGTTACACATATTCTCTCCACTCCAGGCCTTTCACAGTCATGACTCCCAGCATGGATTTAGGTCATGTTGTCATGGACCTCAAGCATTCTAGGTTAAACCTCCTGCCATCGTCTTGAAGGATATAGAAGCTGAAATGAAACCTTGTCGTCAACCAGCCTGAGACAATGTCACATGTATATGTGTGTATACCACAACATCCTTAGGGTGCTTAACTGTGAATTTCTGCAATTCATTTCCACAACTAAGTTCTGGATACTGATAACTATCAACTATAAGACTTCTGGTTGCCATGAAACATGTTCTCTCTCTCTCTCTCTCTGCCCTGTAATGCACCCATGTGTATTTTTTAAAGGTTTCTAATAAAGTTTCATGAATTAAGACGTTGATTGACCTCCGTCCAACAAGCCTAAGCATATCCTGCTTTGCTGAAGTTTCTGAAACCGCCAGAGACAAGGGCATCTTGCACAGGTCAAAGATTGCAAGTGAGGTCAGCCGCACCCACATATTGTAGAAGCTTGCTAAAATAAAGTGAAAGTAAATAAATTCTAATAAAAATATCTTAATATCATAACAGAAAGCCATTATCATTAGGAAACTGTTTAATGAATTGATTCTAATAAATAGAATCTTGCTGAAGTCACTACTTCATTAGCAGATCATCCATTAGTTGCAATGCCTAAATATTGCTTTAAGTTCACCATAGAGGTAACCTTGCACTTGCTGACGCAGGAACCTTATCCAATGCCAGTGTCTCCGCAGACCCTAGTCACCATCATGCGTCATCTTTCATTAATGCATAAATTACATCTTTCGTCGATTTGAATTGGTAGACATGTAAAATATGCAACAATATTCTTACAGTGTTCCTAGATGTGTAGTTTCCCTGCAGGAAAGGCTGATATTTATCTGGTAGAGGTTTCACATGCTGCATTTTTTTTGCAGTGGAGCTATTAACATCTAAAAATGATTAAGGATCAGCAATACACAGATCCAAGGTTGCGTAAATGAAATGAATCTAGCCTGTTTCTACTTTTAACTTGTAAATTCTTTGTGATTTTTTTTTTCTCTGCGACTTCTGGGACTCTGCATACACTTCAGTATTAAAAATGGCAGTAATAATTCAAAAGCCGACTATTCTATGGTATTGCATAGGATACAAAATATGTGGAATAGGTTCAAATTCTTTTATTTATCTCTCACTTATTAGCATGGGACATGCTGATGAACGTTAGACACTGCCATGTAAAATTAAGCTTATTTATAAATCTGTTTAATATATTTTGGCATGTAGGAAGCCTGGAGCAAACTCTGGCATAAAAAGAGGTATTAGCTTGAAAATAGCTGCATAAAATAATTGCACAGATCATCCCAGCTGTGTACGCAATGTTTTCCACCAGTTTTACCTTAGAACTTCTTCTCTGACTGCACTTGTCCTGTGACATTATAGAGATTATGGTGGGTCTGAAGTGGTATAAAATAACTGTTTCAGGAGGTTGTTTATCAAAATCCAAAATGTTCTTATTATTTTTTAAAAAAGTCTAAGCAAACTAAAATCCACTATTTGACCTTATTTATTATTAAAAAAGCTTGATTTAATCGGTTCAGGGAAAAACTTGATAAAATCGTGAGAAAACCCGAATTTTTGCCCGAAATAGTCCGATTTTTGGGCTACTTCCAGTGCAGATCACAGAAACTTCCTAATAGGATAAGGACCACTCCCATTGACTTATATTCAATCTCAAAATATGTGGAATAGGTTCAAATTCTTTTATTTATCTCTCACTTATTAGCATGGGACATGCTGATGAACAATAGACACTGCCATGTAAAATTAAGCTTATTTATAAATCTGTTTAATATATTTTGGCATGTAGGAAGCCTGGAGCAAACTCTGGCATACAAAGAGGTATTAGCTTGAAAATAGCTGCATAAAATAATTTCACAGATCATCCCAACTGTGTACGCAATGTTTTCCACCAGTTTTACCTTAGAACTTCTTCTCTGACTGCACTTGTCCTGTGACATTATAGAGATTATGGTGGGTCTGAAGTGGTATAAAATAACGGTTTCAGGAGGTTATTTATCAAAATCCTAATTTTTCTGTTTTTTAAAAAAGTCTAAGCAAACTAAAATCCACAATTTGACCTTATTTATTATTAAAAAAGCTTGATTTAATCGGTTCAGGGAAAAACTTGATAAAACCGAGAGAAAAGCCGAATCTTACATTTTTTCCCCCAAATTGCTCAAATTTTACATATTTTTGCCCGAAGTAGTCAGATTTTTGGGCTACTTCCAGTGCAGATCACAGAAACTTCCTAATAGGATAGGGTCCACTCCCATTGACTTATATTCAACCTCGGCAGGTCTGAGATGACGGATTTTTGGATTCAGACTTTTTGCAGCCTTGGGGTATAATAAATCTAGAAAACTTTTCCACAAAAAAAATCTGATTTTATAGTAAAAAACTAAAACATTTTAGAGTTTGGACTTTAGTAAACAATCCCCTAAATCCTGGAGTTCAGGAGGCATGCAATTAAATACCCCATATTGGACATTGTAATATAGTGTTGGGTTTAATTTGGCCAAAGGGGAGATCAATGCACAACTGTGGGAGACAAATCTCCCAAAACTGCATCTCCATTGAAAATAACTGAAATCACTGGTGGTAAAACCTACAATATTGCAAAGTCACTGGAAATTTCTCCCAAGGCAACTTCCCGCGACTTTGGAAGAACAAATCGATGCATTGGTTTTACCTCCGGAGATTTCAGTTATTTCCAGTGGACACTCCCGCAGTCATGCATTTTTAACGCGGTTGACAAATCTCTTCGTCAGCCACTGCCCGTAAGCTTTATTTTGTTTGCATTGTGCCCAACAGTGCTGCTATTTTGCAGCTTATCCAGTGAAAGCTGAAGAACAGAGCCATTGCTCAACACAAGAATGTTCTGGTGGCACTATAAAAGTCTGAATGTTTTCTTATTATGGAATAAGATTGGGTCTAATAATAGCAATATAGCTTATAAAAGGTTTTATTACATTTTTTATTCGTCCGTGAGACCGGAAAAAAATATTCCACATTTGATTCCCCCCAGGAAATCAGTGCGGGTGAGTGTCAGTAATTGAGAATATTTACGTATCTTTATTTGCATGCAGTTTGCAAGCACAGTGTGATATATCCTGTAATATTTGACCCATAAACCACAATGCAGAGAAGATCAGTTGCCTGTTAGGGATGCTTGGTTTATAATTCACTGTAATTCTATATTTGGTTTCTAATCCACCGTTAATTGAATTTGCTTGGTTACAGATTCCATGCACTGATAAGCATTTGGGCTCTGCATAAATCTCATACATGTATAAGCCTTTTTTACTATGGCATCTGCTTTCTCTGAAGATATGGAGCATTTATCTTCATACTGCTTTTGCTAGTCAAAATAAGCTTATGGGAGATATGGCTGTTCATTTTTTGTGCTCTGAACATTTTAGGAAGAATTTGCTATTTTGCTTGGGTTCAGGGAATGGCTTGTCAGGCAGTGTTAAATCAATGTTGTTAACTCAGATGTTCAGTAACAGATTGCTCTTTAGGAATATTTCATCTTTTCTACCCTTCTTCAGTATTCTCGGATATATGTGAACATTAAGGCGTTATATAACCCTTTGCCTCCCAATAAAATAGATTCTAGAAAGCAAGGAAGGTAACAACCTGCTCAAGGTTTTCCTGAATATACTCTCTCATTGCCTGGGCTTCAGGCAAGGAGAGAGGGTAAGTTCTACCTCAAGGGGGAGTAGACCCAGGGATGAGGCCAATTGGACAGTGGATGTGGGGGTAAGGTCTCCGCGGCTCTCTTAGAAAAGACATATGCAAAATCTGTGTAAGCTGCAGGTAAACCCTCTAAAGATGTAGTTGCTACCACCGGAGGAATGCAGGACCCCTGGCATGTTAAACCCCAACAAAGAACCTCCCCTGTTACCCAGTCAATATGTGGGTTGTGTGTTTGCAACCAAGGTAACCCCAAGATTAGAGGAGGGGAAGCACCCTCAATAATATAAAAGATTAGTTCCTCACAGTGAAAGTTATTAGCACACAAAGACAAGACCTCAGTCTTTTTAGTCTCCAGACCTGACCCTAAACTTAACTTCTTTAACCAAATGGAGCTTCCCTTCTCCATTTAGGCTCGGTGTTTACCGGCCTCTTAGGACATTGATTCAGAAAATTACCCTTCTCCCCACAGTAAATGCAAAGGCCCAAATATCGCCTGCGGGCCTTTTCCTCAGGAGATAGATGGGATATGCCCAGTTGCATGGGTTCTTCCTTAGGTAAAGGCACATAGGGATTAGGAGATTTGACATTGGTAACCACATTCGGAAAAAAAGATTTAACATTGGTAACCCCGAAATGTGAGGAAGTACCCCTTCTCTCCCTCTGTCTTCTATCTACTTGGATGGCAAAATACATAAAATCATCCAGATTAGAAGATAGAGGGTAGTTAACTAGGATGTCTTTGACTGAATCAGAAAGCCAAATACGGCACTGTCATTCCACCCAGTTTCCACTGCCCACCGGCGGAAATCGGTGCAATATACCTCCGCATCCCGTTTCCCCTGCGCAATTTACAAATAATGGAATCGGCAGAAGATGCACGATCCGGTCATCATAAAGTACAGCCACGGTTTTAAAGAATGTATCAAGGGAAAAACAGGCAGGATCTGAGAGGTGCAATCTGAGAGCCCAAATTTGGGGATCACCCTGTAATAGGGTCATTAGGAACCTCACTTTTTTCTTTGCCAGTAGCGAAAGAGTGGGGGAAAAAGCTACAGGAGGGGTGACTACTGGAGCTGGAGGCAGAACAGAATCATCCAGTCAACGAGTCAAATTGTGAAAACCTTACATCAGGTAATCTTGCCTCTGCTCATGTTCTTCCAGGCGCTGTAACAGTGTGGTGGGTAGCGCTTCAGTGGTGGAAGCAGTAGCGGCGTGACCTTCTTCGTCCTTCTTGGACCCGTTATAATGTCACGGTCGGCACCCAACACCAGAACAAATGCCAAGCACCCTGGTCTCGGCTCGTGCTTCACCTGTAGTGTGACCGCCTTTGGCCTCAGGAGGAGCCCTCAGCTGCTTGGATGCCACCAGGACTTAAACGAGAGGTGCAAGGCCAGATGTTCTGGATAGCCAGAGGGGCAGGACTGTTAGCGAGAGTCTCTGGCCAGAAGGTCGTAGTACAAGGCATTAGGCAATAGAGTAGTCAGATCAGGCTGGGTCGGGTCAGGCAGAGAATAAACGTAGTCAGGCAGGCAAAGGTCAAACCAGGAAGTCAATCAGAAGGGTTAAGCAGAAGAGGTAGTCGGTATTGAGGCAGGTATCAGGATTCAGAGGTCAGAATAGTCAATAGCCAGGCAGGGGTCACAACAGGAATCAAAACAGGTTCAAAACAGGATAGCAAACGCTCAGAAATCACCAGGAACAAACTCCTGTAACGGGCAGTGTGAAAAAAGAAAATGCACCTTTAAGTACTTTCTAAATTAAACTAAATTTCGCACCATTGCGCACTACCTCCAAAGGAGGCGCACCACGCTCTCCCTAAAGTACCGGTGCCTGATGCGCAGAAGATTTGTGCGGCGGGCGTCCCCGCCGAGGGGGAGGCAGGCGTCCATGCCGTCCCCCCACTAGACCACCAGGGTGAGTCTTTATTACAGACGGCTGCAGGTGGTCATTCAAGGGGAAACAGACAAAGATCTATCTATCTAATATGATGATATAATGAAAAGTAATCATTGAAGACATTTCACTACTCATCCGAGCAGCTTCTTCAGTTCAACTGACTGGTGTGGGAAGGAGTTTCTAGGAGTTGCATGACACATTGGTAATCCAGCAGTATAACATTAACACAATGTGCCATTGTGATTGGATTAGTGGAAGAGTTTATATGTCGAGGACTTTCCACACCTGTTACATATACAATACGTATGATTAGACAATTTGCAAAGTAAATCCAGAAACTGGCCACCCATCTACCTGGGTAGATAGCAATCCATCTTAATAAATTAGACAAGAAATAGAAAGAAAACAAATGATCCAAGCATCACTGAAATTTGCCGAGCTGGCACTTCTAGTAGCCATTATAAGAAACAATATATTTCTGAAGCAAGATGCTTCAATCCCTTTAATAGTCCTTTTTAAACTAATTTAAAGGGAGGATCATTTCCGTAAAGCTTACCTTGCCTTGATTGTCTTTAGCAAAAGTAGACCTTGAGTAAAGGGAAATAAGTATTGAAGGGTATAAAGCAGAACCTGTTTTTCACTTAACTCACTGTCTAACGCCGCTTTGGTTTTGCACATTCAATAAACCTGATCCCATTTACAGCTCACAAATAACTGTCTGTTCTTGCTTAACCATTGTCTTAGCTTGCTGCCGTCAGACTGACAAAAGATAATGTGACTATTGATATTAGAAAATAGTCTTCCTTTAGTACAGCGTTAGTGGGGGCAAGGGAAAGCGAGTGACAAAACTTTTACTGATTTATAGCATACTGTAACCGACTGTGACTAACATAGTACTTTGGCTCTCAGTATGATACTTTTTTTCCCAACAGATATTAAAGACTCAGTGATTTTATAGGACAATAGAAAGGGCAAAAAAGATTATCAGTGACAGCAAAGTTTTATCCTTTTTCAGCAGTTTATTAAGGAAAAATTGTCGACAGTTACCTAGAATTTGTAACAATATATAAGCAGATATAAATCAAAACTAAGAAATGAATCCTTCTCTGCTTTATTGTAATTGGAACACATGAGTATTAGCTGTTATATTTCTTGTTTTGCTTACAGCTGGCCATAAATATGCCAAGAACATGTCAACAGCTTTTTGACTTATACATGAGCGTTTCCTGTTGACCGGCTCAACCATTATCTAGCTGAATACAGTTATGGGATCCGAAATCTCCAAATTACAGAATGGACGTCTCCCGTTGACTCCATTTCATCAAAATAATCCAAATTCTTTAAAAACTATTTCCTTTTTCTCTGTAATAATAAATCAGTACCTTGTACATGACCCAAACTAATATATAATTAATCCTTATAGCCTATTTGTGTTAATTTAATGTTTACATGATTTTCTTGTAGACAATGTATGAAGGTACAAATTATGGAAAGATCCGTAAGCCCCGGGTCCTGAGCATTCTGGATAACAGGTCCCATACCTGGATATGTGGATAGATATCTAATGGGAAAATATAAGACTATGCAGTCAAGCTATCTGAAGGGTCTGCATAACTTTCCATCGTGCTCAGGGAGTCAAACTATTGACTTGATTTGGCACAGCAAGTGGGTAGCCAAAGATGACTTTGTCAGACTGGATCATGCTATTGTTACCATACAGTATATCTTTCTATGTACAATTCCTCAGCAGAGGCAAGAAACGTCCCAAATATAGAGAACAAGACTGGTTTGTTGGAGCAGTAAGAAATGCCTTTGCTGGTTCTTTAATTGAATATAAACAAACAGGAATAATGTTGCAACCCATTTTGTTTTACAAAAACAACCCATATGTAAATAGGAAAATAAATTAAGTCTTAATCCTATGCTCAATACAGAGAATAAAAATCACCATGTGATTTTTCTTTCAAACCTTGACTACATTGCAAGTTACCTGTTCCTGCTATGCCTGTTCCAGCACCAACTTTTCTGATTTGTTACCCCTACTGGTGCCAGTTGCTTCCTTCCTATATTACTTTCTGCAGTAAAGTTTACTTTTCTGGAAGTACAGTTTCTGTTTACAGTTGAGCTTCCTCCTGTGTCTACCTTAAAAGGTCCAGTGGACCTTGTGGTGCATAGAGCCCCCTGGTTCCCTCATAACCTAAGAATGGAATATTCCCACACAGGGCCACCATTAGAAATCACAGGGCCTGGTACAAAAAATGTTGTGGTCCCCTGCAATGTACAGTCATTCATTATTTATTTTTAATTCCAAGATATTAAGGGATACATGTACTGTTAAAGTAAGTGAAGTTTGTTACAGCAGTGCCACCTGCTGGTAAGTTTCCGACCATTCTGACCTCTAAGTATTCAAAGAAGTGTTGATGTTCTACTGCTTAGGAAAGATTTGAGAAATATTTCTAATTTTTTTCTAAACAGAACAGAGCAGCCTCTTTCTTTCTCCTGACAACTTCCTTAACTTTTTGGTGGTCAGAAAGGTCAGAAACTGACCAGCAGGTGGTGCTGTTGCAACAAAATTAATTTATGTTAACTGTACATGTATATCGGAATTAAAAAAAATATAACTAATGAATGTAAATGACAAAAGTGCTTAGACTAGCACTTTCATTAATTCTATATTCACTTATTTTAAAGGTTTACTCTTCCTTTAAGACAGTCTATTCCTTGCCAGAACAAACCTCAAATGGTCATTATCATCAAAACACATGTCCACATAAACTGGACAAGATGAGTTTGGTTCATTCCTGTAGTTGGATTTGTTTTTGACTACAATTTTTTTTCTATATTTGCTATTAAATCTTATCTTTAAGTGCAAATTCTGCCTTCAACTTTTTTTTAAATTCCTTCTACATTAGTGTCCATCAGTGAATCAATTTTTTTCTGAGAAGAGATTTTTTTTCTTTAAATGGAGCTTAGTTAATCGATATTGTAGTCATATTTAATAAATTACCTCTGTTTTTCCTGCTAGAAGCTCTCTGAATCACAAAGCTAAGGTTGTATCCTTTTCTCTATTTCTGAGTATCACGCACTACTTAGCCATTCTTAGGACATTCCCCATCCAATCCATGAGCAAAAAAAAATGACTCCATAAAATTATCACCAGTGTCAGGATAGTGTCTAACCATGTGTAAATGAACAAGCAGACTGTATCAATTCTTTTCTATATTCATTCACCAACTACTTTTTTACTTACTCAATGCCTTCCATAAAATCTATTATGGTACATGAATGAATGTGTGCATGTTTATGTCTCTGCTGCTTTAAACATCTATCCCTAATATTAGTTTCTTAGTTTTTAAAAACTTTTTCAACTACTTTTAAGTTAAGGCTGAGGTTCTACATCTGAGGGATTGAGATGGAGGTTTTATCTGATTCATTGTTCATTTACAAAGAGAGGCTTGATCTACAAACTATGTAAACTTCCTTATGACTTTAATATGTGGGTTTCAGATGAAGATGGAGTTGTTTGTGGGACAGAAAAATACTGTATGTTATAGAGAAATCAAGTATCTAAACCAGAAAGTTTAATACGACTATTGTGTATATTCAACTTTTAATAAATGGAGTTGATCGTAAGGATAAGGGATGCCTGACAACTAAGATGAAAAAGATGAATAACAAGTTGTCTGCTGTAAGTTGAAGTTTGGTGCCATGTTCACTAGTGGCGTCATGCTTTCATCAATGTCAAGAGAATCCAAGGTTACTACTTGTTACTACATTATGCAGATCTACAGTATATCATACTTCTGCAACACTGGTACTTCTTGTTTAGCTCTTTTGTTACTTATACCCTTATGATTGTCATACGTTTTGGCTAGGAAATGATGAACTGATTCTCAGCATAATATGGTGAATTTTATTGATGGGAGATAAATTATGAAAGAGTACATATAAAAGACTATAAAAGAGCATTCATGAATTAGAGGTATGATAAATGTGTGGACTGGTGAGACAAGAACTAGAGGAAGTGTTTTATTTGCATATACAGGTACCTTTGGGTTTTTTTGTGTTTGTTTTGTTTTAGGGATACCCATAAATTGAAGGATCTAATCATTTGACCAGTTGTAGGCCAAATGGACCTATGCATTTTTAAAGGGGGACTATGGCAAAAATGAGAATGTTATATAAGATTTAACATACTGAAATAAGAAACTTTCTAAATACAATCAATTAACTGTACTGTTTCTGAAATAATCAAGTTTATCTTCACTGTCCCTCTCTCAACATCTGTTTCTCTTCATTCTGTCTTTATACAGGAGTTGGGTGTCAGATAGTCATTGATAGTTAGATCCAATATATCTTAAAGGGGGGCTTCCTTTCCTAGCAGATGAATTAGAGCTCAAAAAAATCCAACAAAATAACTGCATTTTGCACAAATCCTGCATGTAGAGAAACATGGTGATTTTTATAGAGTGAGCTCTAATGCATCTTCTAGGCAAAAGGAGCCCCCCTTTCGGATATATTGGATCTAACTGTCAATGAATATCTGACACTCAACTGCATGAAGAGAGAATGAAGTGAAATAGAAGCTGAGAGAGGGATAGTGAAGATAAACTTGATTATTTCAGATACAGAATTTTTAATTGAATATATTTAGAAAGTTTCTTATTTCAGTATGAGGAAGCTTATATTACGTTCTCATTTTTGCGATAGTTCCTCTTTAAGGAAGAATTTGTATCCCTTGAGTTAACACATCCATTTTAAATATATTTATTTATATATTTAAATACCCCATAAAGGGAACTCCATGCAATTTACCTGGATGCAAAAGGGACACAAAACAGACATTCTTAACTTGTGTGTCTAAATTACATACAAGTTAGTGGATTGGTAGGGGGTGGGGGCAGGATGCCTAAAGCCCGACCCTGCCTGTCCCTCATGCCCCTATCAAATACAGACAAAACTGTTTTCACAGGGGGATACTCTCTGTGTCAATTTTTCAAAGGGCAGATCAAAAAGTGTAAAAAGCATGGCAGAGTGTACCCATGTCTTTGGACTTTGTATCCTGCAAGTAAACTACTCCCATGGTATAATTAATTCTCTCTAGTTGAATGTGGCTCTATATAACCTGTGAACTGTATCATTGTTTATTATACCGTCTACATTCTTCACTTGAATTTTGGTTTGCATTGTGCACATTTTGATCCAAACATCATATATTCTCCTGACAATTTTTATCTTTGTTAAGGATCTAAACATAAACACACTTGCCTCTGGTTATGGCTTTATTTCTTCACTTCTAAGGACATAATGCATGATTCCTTAAAGCTGTGTCCGGTGCAACTCATTGTCAAGACTTGAGTGTTTCCATCTTGTGTTTTCTGCTCCATTCATGCTTGTGCCCGAAAGCCATTTACAATGTTCTCCCTCCAGCTTGTCATCTGAAAATTCAATTTCTTTAATTTAAGTGCAACAACCCGAAAATTGTGCACTCTACTTCGGATTCGGATAATTATTAAAGCTGCAGAAATGAAGCCTTCTATAGTTACCGGTAGTGAGAAAAGGGCTTTGTATAAAAACTTTAGGCTCCAGTAGTAAATGATGGAACTATCACAGTCGTAAAAGAAAACACATACTGCAGAAATCCAATAGTAGAATAAATGTGTATTGACGGAGCAATCATTGATGTAGCATTGTGTACACAGACAGACATAGTGGTTATATACACTGTGTATCTATAAAACAAGTTCCATTTGTATGTAGGGGAACCAATCTAGCACATTTATGTTGACATGTCTCTCTATAGGATAGGCTATTATATTTTTAGAGTGTTCATCCTCATTAAAGTGGTCTTCCTTCCATGACTATTTTTGTAAAAGGAGATATGAAAGATAAAATCACTTGTAAGCTTATAGTAAATTGAGTGGCATGTTGCTCTACACTAGTAGCTGTAGCCCAAATTGTGTTCCAGATGAGACCTTAATTCTTAAGGTGTCAGCCCTCGCAACAGTGTGGAGGCAGGGTGTAGTATAACTGTAACAGTCAATACTAGGGCACCGGTGGTTCTTGAACGCTTAAACATAGCACAGATTTATTGAAGCATAAGAACATCCACATAGGAGTTTGATCAGAGATAAGCAGGAGCATACTCTAGAACAGCAGTGGATAGGCATATATTCAAAATTACCATTGGTCAGTATAAGTTCCCGCAGGAATAATTAAACAGTGCCTACGAAGGTACACCCAGCTTTCAGCCATTTTCCTAAATGGAGCGAACTCTAACA